>NC_138101.1:32856666-33520000 GCF_964146895.1 Miniopterus schreibersii
TTATTAAGATGAGCCTGCAGGGTTTAGAACATCATATTTTGGCGATTATAGTTACGTGTGTTATTCTTGAGTCATGGAGTTGCCCTTAGAAACACAGCCTTTGGAAAACAACAGGGATACAATTGACAACAATAGGCATGATTTATTTCACACGTACTTTATGCTCAGCATAAAGTGTGAAACAAATATAGATAGTATCGTATTTCCAGAAATGCAATAATCTTCAATAATATGACATCTAAAAATGGCATATATTTGGTTCTCTAAGTAAAGGATAAACATGATTTAGTCTTTAAAGTAATAATATAACTAAAAATTTTCTCATACATCTACCCCTCAATATTTTAGTGGCGATTGTACTTTAATTCTCCAAAAAAGGTACTGGTTGACAAAGAGCTTAAAAAGGGGTTATGAAAATAATAACAAAGTTATATAAAATAATAATAACAAAGTTATATAAAATTCTGTATTAAGCAGGCGAGAGAATATTCATACAGCGGGTTGTTCCTGACCTCTCATTGTTAGTGCATAAGCCTCTTCTTGAAATCCTAGTTGGCTGTCTTGATTTGTAAAAAACCTCTCACATGGCTATTTAAATAACATATTGTTTCCCTGTTCTTTCTCCTCTCCTTTTAAAAAGAAAATACACAGGTCTAATAGGTGCAAAGGATATTGCACAATGTCAAGCTCGTCTAAAGCACACAGTCTTCATCTCTCCTCATCCCACAGTGAATTAAGTAGATAAACATGTCCTGAGAAATTAAGATGGATGGGGAGCTTGTTGACACCATCCTGAAGGCACCAGACATAATCACCTTCTCCACAGGTATTTGGCGAAAATACTCTGTCCTCACATTGTCAAGTAGCACCTTGAGAAAATATCACACATATTGTTGAAAGCAAAGAGGAAGTTAAAGATAACATGACTCATAGTTTATTCACTGCATACGTAATATGGTCTTGATATCAACTTGCAAAGACTGAATGAAATATGAACAATGCTTACCCCTTATTTACAGACGTGAATTCAACCAATTTACTAATGGAGTAGATAAGGTATTTTCACTTTATTTTATAGATAAGGTAACAGATAAAAAGGAAAGGTAAGTAAGTCAATTGCCCAAAATCATACTCGCTTTCAATTAAAGATCTAAGTCTAAATGCGTTTGGCTGCTTCTATCGGTTTATATCAGACAGGGAACAGTCACCCAAAATATAAAATTAAAAATGAAAAGATGTAGTTTATCATTTTCTACATGAAATCCAAGCCATAGGGCAAGGAGGAGCTCTCTAGTTTAAACAACAATATTTAAAAAATATATATGATTATTGATTTTTAGAGAGAGAGGGGCAGGTAGAGAGAGAGAGAAAGAGAGAGAGAAACATCAATCGGCTGCCTCCTGCATGCACCCGCCCAGGGATGGAACCCGCAGCCTGGGTATGTGCCCTGACAGCAAATCGAACCAGAGACCTTTCAGCGCACGGGGCAACGCTCAACCAACTGAGCCACAGCCACACCAGCCAGGCATAAACTACAATTTTTTTATGACAAAGTCATTTATGCTCATTTATGCTCAAAGTCATTTATGCTCATTAACATTAAACTGAATGTTAGAAAGGTTCTTATGTCATTTCAATGATTAATTCTAGCTCAGATGCCTCACTAGTAGATACAAAAGAAACATCTAAAATAAAAATAAAAATCTGTAACCTCTGCTAGAGATATACTTTGCTATTTTTCTTCTTTCCTGAAAAATATTTACTCATTTGCAAAGGTTGGCTATAAATGAGACATACACAATGCTAATAAAATGACAACTTGGAGAAACAGCGACAAAGTTCCTTGCTCAAGAATTCAAATTCTATTTTAGCAAGTTAGAGAAACTAATGGAGAATTTGTCTTCCCTTTCTTCCTTCCCCCTCCCTCCTATCCTTCCACCCATCCATGCTCACATTTGTCCATCTATCTATCATCTATCTATCATCTATATCTATCTATCTATCTATCTATCTATCTATCTATCTATCTATCTATCTATCTATCTATCATCTATCTATCTATCTATCTATCTATCTATCTATCTATCTATCTATCATCTATCTATCTCTATCATCTATCTATCTATCATCAATCATCTATCTATCATCTATCTATCTATCTATCTATCTATCATCTATCTATCATCTATCTATCTATCTATCATCTATCTATCATCTATCTATCTATCTATCTATCTATCTATCTATCTATCTATCTATCATCTATCTATCTCTATCATCTATCATCTATCATCTATCTCTATCATCTATCTATATATCATCAATCATCTATCTATCATCTATCTATCTATCTATCTATCTATCTATCTATCATCTATCTATCTATCTATCTATCTATCATCTATCTATCTCTATCATCTATCATCTATCATCTATCTATCTCTATCATCTATCTATATATCATCAATCATCTATCTATCATCTATCTATCTATCTATCTATCTATCTATCTATCTATCTATCTATCTATCATCTATCTATCTATCTATCTAGCTATCTATCTATCATCTATCTATCTATCTATCATCTATCTATCATCTATCTATATCTATCTATCTATCTATCATCTATCTATCTATCTATCTATCTATCTATCTATCTATCTATCTATCTATCTATCATCTATCTATCTCTATCATCTATCTATCTATCATCAATCATCTATCTATCATCTATCTATCTATCTATCTATCTATCATCTATCTATCTATCTATCATCTATCTATCATCTATCTATCTATCTATCATCTATCTATCATCTATCTATCTATATCTATCTATCTATCTATCTATCTATCTATCTATCTATCTATCATCTATCTATCATCTATCATCTATCTATCTATCATCTATCTGTCATCTGTCATCATCATCATCATCATCATCTATCTATCATCATCTATCTTCATCCCATCACCCGTCCATCCACCTACCAATGTGGTGAGCTGTTTTGTGTTACTCAACCTTCTCGCCTCTGCTCACCTCACTGCACATTTGGTAGTCAAGAAATGCTGAGGTAAACGTAAGTGAACTGACCTAGAATGCACACACATATATTCTCCTGTGTAACATGCAGCGTCTCATATCTCACACATATGCACAAATAAACATGGAGCAAACTACGTGAAACTTGCCCTTTCCCTCTCTCCTCTAAACGTCTGCTAACTCCTACATTCCTCTCAGCCTGAGGGGTGCACAGCCCCTACCATCTTGTGTTACTGTCATTATGATTTGAATTTAATGTGCCAAATATCTGTGCCTTAAGTCTCCAAGTCAAGCAGTGAATTGCAAAGAGCATGGATGTTCCCATGACACTATGTCTGTAACTTGGGGGAGTAATCTGTACATGGGAGAAAACAAATCCTATTGACAAGGCCACGCTGTTTGCAAAGAATAAACTTGCTCAAAGTGCCCCACTGTTCCCCCGTCACCCCCTCACTCATGACATCGGGAAGACGGGCGACCTGTAAGGAGCCACCACTGGCCAGCGCCTCCCGCCAGGCAAGCTGCTGTGCAAATGGAGCTCGCGGAGCTGGCTTTGCAGAGGCTGGCAGAGACCAGAGACGCATCTGACTCCTTTGATTTGCAATTCACCTTTGGAAATCCTCTTATGCTAACCTTAGAAGAGTGGCTGTCTCTTTTTGAATTTCATATGAAAATTCTTTATCCTGGATGAATTTTGCAAATATTAACATAATTTTCTGCAGAAAGATGCTGTAATCACATCCTGTAAAAACTAACAAAAGTGCTGGCCCAAACCCATTGCTTAGCAAAAACATGTTCTTTGTCAAAAGCAACTTGCATTATTTTAGTTTATAATATTCATAATGTCTTTAAGATTTTATGTTACAAAGAAATGTTTAAGACTGTCAATTATAGAGCTTTGTAATTAATAGTGATAAGATTCCCCTTAAACACACAACTCTACATATAACTGGGAAGTGAAAACATTTGAATCCATAAAATATTTTCCATTGACAGAATATTTATTACTTGGTTGTTTATAGAGAACCTTCTGTATTTCTAGCCTTAGTATTTCCTACAATTATTTTTTCCCCTAGTTTTATATAGGTTTTGTAATGTCTCTAAAATTCTACTTTTCAAAACCAATTAATTTTGTAGATCAGTGAGTGAAGTATGTTAGGTTATGAATTTGTAGTCAGAAGACATGACTCAAGTCACAGTTGTGCCTTTTATCAACTCCGTAATATATTTTTGGGAGCATTAGTAATTTTGACTGTAAAATTTAAAAAAATTAATAATAACAGTATTAGTAGTAGTAATAGTAGCAGTGTGTAATAGTAGGTAGTACAGTAATATTTATATAACACTTGTTATGCTTAGAATGTAGATTTAAGGTGATATGTATGTATGTATATATGTATATGTACAAGTTAATATATATACCACAATAGCCTATAAAAAGACTTTAGATACCACAACATAATTTAAAGCATTAATATATATGACATATGTAGAAAAGTAAGTACTTTTTTGACACATTTTTCTGCCAGGTACTGTTCTAAATGCTTCAAATGCATTTATTAATTTAATGATTCTTATTATATCCCCTATTTTACAAATTATAGAAAGGTTCAATAACATGTTCAAAGTCACAAATCTTAATAGCATTCACACGTATAAGTCTCATCCCAAAGCCCAGGTCCACAACACCTATTATGACACTTTAAAATGCATCTCGTCTATGACACAGGAATTACTCAAGAACATTTAAGACCATCACAATACTGACCATGATTCAATGGAACTAGTTATAAAAGTTTTGCTATTCTGTCAAAAGTGAGTATATAAACCTTAAAAATAAAAAAATATTTTGAAATGTGAAATATAATTTATAGCATAGATATTGACTAACTTGATGTCGACGTTGCTTATGGAATGACACAGTGTTAATATCCTTAACAATGAGCCAAGTATTTCACATCTCTTTTATATAACATTTGTTATATATACTAAGAACAAAGATAAGTTATATATACTAAGAACAAAGAATTTTGTGAAATAAAAGAAATGAATTTTCTCAGATATTTGCAAACGTATGTACCACTTCGTGAACAGCGTGTTTAGCCAATCTTGCACTCTTTCTCTCTCCACTACACAGCTGGAAACCTACAGTAAGGCCTCACTTCATGTCATCAACAGGTTCTGCGGTTGCAAGCAAAACAGGGTCTAACAAAGCAATTTACCATAAGCTAATTAATATAAACGAGTTAAGTTCCTGCATCATTTTGTCAAAGTCACAGCAAAACAACGCTGAGTGAAACATTTTTCGAGGACCTGCTGTTGCTCATTCCCCCATCCCTGGAACTATAAGGATTAGATAGTTCCTTCTCTACCATGAATACTGGTTTCATTTCAAATCAGTTGTAAAATTTTGAGGCCTTACCTTGGGTTAGGCCTTAAGGAGACTGGGATAAATAAGTGGAACAGCTATGTTCAAGAATCTCATCAATAGAAAAGGAGAAAACCACATACATTAATAGTCAGGCTGTGGCATTACGCTGTATTTCTGTATGATGGCTGTGTGTTCTCAAAACATTTGGACATGTGGTCAGAAAATAGAGTGGGATATGAGTAATATCGCTGTTCTGAAAAATCCAGGAAATATAGCTGTATCAATTATAATAATTTTTCATATACCCAGATATCAGAAAGAAATTATATTTATTTTGCTGTGTGAACAGGCTAAGCTAGAAAAGGAAATGTAATATGAATAGGTTTTGAGGAATGACAAGGAGTTTTCCAGAAAGACAAAGAAGCCTTCCAGGAATGGGAAAAGGGGGTAAATATATATATATATATATATATATATATATATATATGCACACACACACACATATATATATATATATGCAAAAAACACAGCTTAAACAATGTCAGTATAGTAAAGTTTAGCAAGGTGGTTAAGGGTTTGGATTCTGGGAACAGCCTACCAGGTGCGAACCTTCAGTCTAAGACTTTCTTGCTCCCTGCCCATGGGCAATTTATTAACTCCTATAAAATTAAAAAATGATAGTCACTACCTCAAGAAGTTGTGATGACGGAAATTTGTTAAAACATTTAAAGTGCATAGAATAGTGTCTGAACATAGTAAATGCCAACAGATTATCATTATGAAATCATAACATATTCATCTGGAAAACAGCAAACATTTGCACCAGCCAGAGCTTAGGCTCAGACAGGTAGCAGAGGGGGGCAGGGAGTAAAGAAGTAGTAAGGGGTATGGAAAAGTGGAATTTAACCCAGAGTGTAAAGTATATTTCATTCTTCACTAAGCCATTCCAGCACCACATTGAATAAAACACAATTTATATGCATATTTTTAAAAATGTGAAGTGACATGATGTTTCAGTAAAATAACTTAGGTCGGGTCATACTGTGTTTCAGCACATATTCAGGATAAGAAAGGAACATTGCCAACAGTAAAATCAGTTAATCTTTTCAATGGGTTAGGTGGCTGTTCTTTGGAAACTTAAAAACAGAGAAAATCTGTAGCTCAAGAGGAGAAGATCTTTTAGCAAATGTTTTTGAGCTTGGTTATTGTTTCGGGATGGGAAAGGACAGGGGGTCACTGTGTGGCAAGTGAGGACTCCAGGACGATCCTTAAGTTTCTGTTCTGAATTAGCAGGTGCTCAGTGATGCTGTGAGCAAAGGCACTGACCGGAAGGGAGGTGGCTGAATCATTTTTAAACCTGTTTCGTTTCAGACTCACCGGGCATTAGAATAACTTCTCATGAGCCTTTGAAAATACAGGTGTAGAGTCTGGAATATATTTTTTTAACTCCCACCAAGGATATGTTTCTACTGATTTGAGAGGAAGGAAGGCGAGAGAGAGAAACCCCCGTTGCCTCCCGCGTGCGCCCGGTGGGGCCTGAATGCACCCTGTGGGTGTCGGGGGCGAGGCTCCAACATCTGGGGGCCCGGGCATCTGCCCGCTGCTCACCGATAGTGTGAAGGCGGCGGCTAAGTCAGCGGGCACCTGAAGGGTGGCGGGCGGAGGGGACATACGGAGTGAGAAGAAAAAAGACAGTCCTCAGGAAGAGATGACTACCCTTGGAGCCGCAAGAGTTCGCATGCCATTCACCAGGGGAGCCTTACAATGCTGAGTGAGTGACTCACTGGGTCTGAGCTTCATCTGCTTCTTTGAAATGTTTCTGTGCTTCTCCCTCACCTGATTGTTGTAGGAAGCCAGTGAGGCGAGGTGGGGAAAGCACATTACAAAAGGCACACTTCTGACAAGCCTTGCTTGTTAAAAGCCTTCGTGGGTAAGAACAGATTCCTCAGGTAACTAATGGTGACGTGGGCATGGAACAGCGACGAATGGTGTCTTCGGGCACAGTGTTTTCACTTTACTCAGTGTGTCCTTGGGTAGCCATGGGTGCTTTTTTCCCTTATAGAAGAGTCAATTTTATCCATAAATTATCAGAATTTAGCTACTAATATCATAGTACTTAAATATTTGTTATAAGTTGAGTAGTGTTTATCCAAAAACATTATGTTGAAGTTCTTACCCTCAATATGTGACCTTATTTGCAAATAGGGTGGTTACCATTGTAATTAGTCAAGATGAGGTCATACTGGAGTAGGTTGGGCCCTGCTCCAATATGATTCCTGTCCTCAGAAGAAGTTGGCCAGAGAGAAGTCAGAGAGACAGGCAGAAGGCCAGACAGAGGTGCACATCCCATGCTTTTCAAAGGGAGCAAGGCCCTGCTGACAACTTGCCTTTAGACTCATAGCCTCTAAAACCGTGAGACAATACATTTCTGTTGTTTCAATCTACCCAGTTTATGTACTTTTTTAAAATGAGTGGCCCTAAAAACCTAATGCAATTTAGCAGGCATTTCTGTATATAGGATGTTTTCATATTTGATTATCACAGATATGAAATAGTTCTCACCAAGAGCAACTAGGTCAGGAAAAATTACACAGTAAGTGGGAAACCAGGGAGTCAAGTCTTGTTTGCATTCTGAATCCAGTGTTCTTTAAACTATTTACATAAAACTATTTCACAAAAAAAGGGACTGTGGATTTGTCTCAAACCCGAACCACAATTTATATAGGTAATTTTCTTAGGCTTTTCAATAAAAGAAGTTTGGCAGTTCTGGATCACCCATGTCCTAGTCCTTGATTCTAAGTCGACAGAACAAAACAAAAAAAGAAATAACAAAACCCCAAATCAATTCATAGGTGAGCAGGGTAATGCTAATTTTCCCTTCCTCTTTATTGTCAAATGTAAAAAGAGAAAAGGAACCATATTGATGCAGAGCCTAATACCGCCTGTTCTAACCTCGGCGTGTGCATAGAATCATTACCAACACAAATGAAGTTCCCATGAACTCCTGCTGAATGAATGAATGCCCTATGCTCTCGCCCCGCGCCTGTCTGGCTGAGAAAGGGCAAAACTGAATCCCTCTAAATGCTTTGGAAACAGAGCCCTTGCGATTCAAAAGGAAAAAGAGCAAACCCAAAAATGAATAGATGGCATGTCTATGACTATTTTCTGGAAAGGCGCATTTAAAAACTGGAATATGGTAGCTCGTCTGCTATATATCAGTGGGTTCTAGTTATATGGATGAAAGAAAAATAAAATGAGTGCTACAGGAGGAAATAGAAACACATTTATGTGGGAGTTTATGTTCTGCATTTTGTGTCTATAGCTGTTGTCATAACTTTTAATAAACCAAGTCAATTTGTATCCACATTTTACCAGCATGCCACTTAACATAAAAAGCAATAGACATATGTCGTGAAGGATGTCTTCTTTCCAAAGCTGCTATCATGAGCTTATGAAAGACAGGGGCAGGACATTCTCCAGGGTCATAGAGGTCTTAATTCTGGCATAACCACAGTGGCTGGTGCTCACCAATTAGAAATACTTTCATATACAAACTTCTAGCACATTCTTTAACAGCTCATAGTTTAATTGATGTTTCTTTCTTTTCAGATTTAACCCATTGGGATTAATAATTATTCAAAGTGTGTATACCTTTGGGGGGCATCCTGTATATTTGATATTTGGTATTGGAGCATCACGACTGCTCAGTTGAAAGCGGCATTTTGTCATAAGTGTGTCTAATATCATCAATTAAGCTTACACAGAAAAGGGATAAACCAAAAGGATACTTGAAGAAAAGTTTCAGTTGCCCTTTTCTCTTCCTCAGTAAATTTTACTCTATGACCTCAGTATTAGAAAAAATAACTGAGCAGAACATTGATTGCAAGACACTGTCGTGATGTGGCCGTGTGCAGCGGCCGGGCAGGAAATTTTCATTTCATACACCATTTGAGCCTGGCTGCGGTGATTTCACAAAAGTCAGCAGGCTTTGAAAAGTTAATGAGAAAGAAAAGCATTTGTTTTTGTTATTTTGAGAAAGTACTTGAGTGTTTAAAACTGGAACCTGTGGAGGTTGGTTAGCCATAGGGAAATGCAAAATTTATTTCATTTTATTTGGAAGTACTTATATCTATATCACAGAAGAAAAATAATATCGCAATGGAAATTGCATCAAGAATTATAGCACTAAATATAAAAATATATAATATATAACAGTACATACCCTACATACAAATAGCATATATTAAGCATAGCCTATTCACAGACATATAATGTAATGGCCATTTACTTTCTTCAAGAAATTATATAAAAATTGCTGTCAAGTTTATTTATCTACTGATTCATCAGAAAGATTTTTGTTAATATCTTTTTCAATAGAAATATTTGAATAAAAACACTAACGTAGCTGTGGCTTGTAAAGCTATGTTAGGTGGCACAAGAGCCCAGTCTTGATGCGCTGGCTTTGACCTGGCCAGTGAACCTGTCAACTGCCCATCACCAGTTTTATCTCCTAAATGGGTCTCCTGCAAACGAGCTGTGCCACTGGCCTGTCACATCACACTTTCTTTTTGACTCTTGATACAGCTTCCTGACTAATGTCCCTGCTCCACTTCCTCTCTTCTCCTGACTTTTCCCCACTCTAAGGTTTCCAGAGAAATTATCCTTTAAAGAAAAAATGTTTTGAACCTGGGACTTGTGTTAGCACCAGCTTCCTACAGGATGAGTGTGTAGCTCCTTATTTTTTCTAGGTTTTCATAGCTTCAGCTTGCATCACCCCTACTTCTTTTAACATACAGAACCTTCTCCAAGTCCTTTAGGCTCTTCAAACATATGTACAAGTTCTCAGCACTGTATTTCTTTACTCTATTCCTATACACAGGCTTTCATTCCTCTTTAAAATCCTACCCATATTTATTCTCTGGACAGTTCCTTGCCATTATTTAAGACCCAATTCAAATGCAAGGTCCTCTGTGAACTGGTTTTAAATTCCCCAATAGGGAGCACTCCCCTTTCTGCTTCCTAAGACAGAGTTACATCTATCTCTAAAGTGCCCTGGACCACACCAGGCTGTATTTTACTTAATGTCAGGTTTTCCTCTATATTAGTGGCACTGCCTCATTTTACCCTGTAACTAAATACAGCAATAACAATGAAGCCCATAAAAGAACTTGCTTCTTTATCTCACTAAATAACTTCCTTCTACATATAATGAAATAACAAAATCCATTTATATTTCATCCTTCTTATATTTTTATCACTAAAACAGTTGCAATAATAACTGTGCATTATTGCACATACACTTCATGGTTAATCTTTGTTTTTCAATGTTAATCAGTTGCATGTAACTACATGCATTTGATATAAGACGACTGATGTTTCCAAATACACAACTGTATTTATAACAGCTGCATGTTACTAAATTGATTTTCCCATTAAGCAGACTGAGCAATTTGGCAATGACACTCTTCCCTCCCCTTTCATCTGAAAAATCATGACAATATTAATATTTACAGATTATTTCTTCTAATGAGGAAAATCATAAACAGAAATAAAAAGTAATAAGGAATAAAGTATAAAGTAATATAAAGTGAAGTACTTCAAAAATAAATAAGATAATTATAAACAATCATGTTTTTAAAATAGGGCAGGGAAAACAAAACACTCTAATTCTTTATCTCCTTAGTAGTATTTGCTTCTGAAATTTTTTATTGCAAAATAACAAATCATTACTCATTATTTATATTGCAAAGTATAAAATACAAAAGATAAATGGCCTCTCCACTGACAAGGTATAGTCTTTTGTGTATTTTAAAAGACACTAAGTAGTAGAGTTTATTGCAGTTCCTAAAACTTCACTCAGTAATTCCAGATTCTTTATTTCTGCATTTTTCTGTGAGTGAAAACATGAATAAAACAAATGCTTATTGATGGCCTGCTATGTGTGTGGCCTACTATGTGCGATGAGAAGTGTAAAACAGATCAGTGAAAATAGATGTATAACCCTTATCCTCACGGAGGGTGGAGCTGATGTGAGGGCAACAGATATTGATTAAAAACAAACACACAATTACATAAATGTAAATTTTTGAAGGTTAACTGCTCTGAAGGAAATTGGCATGGGTTTGAGAAGATGGGGTTGGCATGAGCTAATCTAATTAGATTTGTTAACTAAGAGAAGGTCATATCAAAACTATGAGTTTCAAATAATAACCCAAAGAAGACATGGAGCCAAGGAAGTGCATTTGCTCCAGGAATTTTCCAGATTCCAGGAATAGCAAGCCGAAAAAACATTTGCTAAATTTGTCCAATTAAAATCTGCTTTTATTTTATATTTATCAGTGATCTCTTTCTGGAACTCCTATCATTTGAATATTGGACCTCCTAGAGTAATTCTTATGTCTCTTTTTCTCTTATGATATCTCCTCTCCCCCCTTCTCCTCTCCTCTCCAACCCCCTTTCTTTCTCTCTCTCACTTGTTTTCTGTTATATTTTCTTGACTTTATTTCTCCAATTTTTATGGGTTGTTTTTTTTATTTAAAATTGTATTTATAATTTATCAAAACTATTTTTGATACCTAATTCTTTGTTTTAAGCCCTTTTGATATTTATGGATGTAGTAAATATCTATGAATATAATAGGTTGAACTCCAAAAACTTGAAATAATTTTTCAGAATCAAAGTAGAGGGTCTCTTTCTCTACATGTCTTTTCTCTGCTTCTTGGGGTATCTTTTTGCTCCTACTTTTTTCCTTCAATTATTCCTTTGTATCTGTTCAATATCATATGTAGTTCAAACTTGTCTCCTTGACATGACAGCCTCCACCTTACAGTGTGCATCGCTTTACAGGACAAGCACTCATGGACAGTTAGCTGATTTTATATTACCAGAGAAAGAAACCCTTTGATCTACTTGAGGAAATGTTTCCATCCAGCTGGCTACAGAGGGCTAGTATTACATTGCATGTGGAGCGAGATGAGTGGAGGGAGATTTTTAGAAGAATCATCAGTGAATGCATTATGGAGAGTGTCTGAGGAAGGGCAAGTAGAAGCGTCAAGAGCTTCCCCGCAGCTCTGCCAGCAGAAGTTACTCCTAACTCAGCATGCAGAGTGGGAAAATCAACATGTTTGGTAGCACAAATTATTCAGAAACTGCCATCAAAGATTTGTATCCTGTTGGTATTGGCAAACTTTTTCTTAAAGAGCCAGGTAGTATGCATTTTAGGGTTTTGAGGACTATAAGTTGTCTACTGCAGCTACAGACAATACATAAATGAATGGGCATGGCTTTGTTTCAATAAAACTTGATTTGCAAAGACAAGTGGTTGGCTCGATGGCCATAGTTTGTTGACCCAGTAGAACTGGGCAATAAGAATATGTACATATTTTGGGAGACTTGTTAAAATTGTGTGTATCTCTATATGTGTATTAAAGGGCGAATTATTTAATGCAATATAAACAAACATTTTGTCAGAGGACAAATAGATATTTAAATTAATTTATATCTTACAAGATTAATTTTCTCTGAAATAGGCAATTTTAAGGACAAGTTTCTGGTGTTTTGCTATCACTTTTCAAACTGTTTTAGATAGAAGTAACTTTTTTTCTTTTTCATCATTTAGTTACAAATGTATTCAAAGATTTAAAAAAAAAATGTTTTAATTGATTTTCTTTTTAGAGTGAGAGGGATTTGGATAGAGAGATAGAAATATCCATGAGAGAAACATCATAGATCCTCTGCCTCCTGCATGTCCCCTACTGGGGATGGAGCCCGCAACCTGGGCATGTGCCCTGACTGGGAATCAAACCAGTGACCTCTTGGTCCATCGGTCAACACTCAACCACTGAGCCACACCAGCTGGCATGTTCTAAGATTTTTAAAGCTATTTTCCAAAGGCTAATTATGTGTTGAAGCACATCAACATTGTGATAAGTGCTTAGGCGGGCAGTGCTCATATACGCTGCAAAAGAGAAATATTAGTGGAGCTAAAGTTGAGAATGTTAATGTGGGAGACAGAAGCCCTGTTGGGAAAAACCTCCCTTTCAAGTAATTAGTATGTGCCCAGCCCTACAGAAATTAAGCCATTCGGTTTTGTATATGTAACATACGCCTACACATTAAGTTGGTTGATGGGACACATGGATTTGGGAGCTTAAAATCATGAAGGTTTTTTGGAAGAGGTCTTTGTCATCATTGATCTATTACTGAACATGGCTTGTGGAAACTCCAACACTATACAGAGAAAGAGCATGGTGGGTGCTCATGGAGGGTTTAGGAAAAACCAGTGAAAATATTTATTGGGGGGCAGTCAGCTTTGATCCTATTTTCTAGTCAAATAGCTATCTGAAGGATGATGATGGTAATTGATGGTGAACTAGTAACTCCAAACCCTAAAGAGTTACTGAAATGCAGAAAAAAAGCTGTGTTCTTCTCAAAAAGGTTGGCTCTTATTATGGTCATAGAGAAATTATTCAGTTTTCAATATTAGAGAATAAACTAGTTTCAAAATATTTTGTTAGGTCTGAAACTTTCTATATTTGTGAGAAGCAGGCATTCATTACCATAAGGCACTAGTAAGTGTGTATGATGCAGTTTTATCATATTAGCTACAATGGGATACGTTTTCCCAAGTTGACAGTTGTTGGGGTTTTTTCTTCTTTGTTTTTGTTTTTGTTTTCCATTTTAACCTGTGGTTATTTTTAACACAGTGCTTGCCAGAAGCACCAAATTATTACCAATCATAATGATTGATCAGAGTGTAACAAATCCATGCATTGATCCAGATAAAAAACTAAGGTAGTAGAAAACGGAAGTCACCTGACAATTACATCACCATGGAGACAACACCAAGGCTGAAAATGAGTAGTTGACATGCCTGGGGGGCGGGGGGGATTGTTCTTAAGTACTAGCCATCTCCCTTTTAGCTGCCCATCACCCTCAAACCAAAATGTTTATTCAACCGTCACATGCCCTGGAAAAACCATTTCCACTTTTCTGCATTTAAGGACTTGACTATCCTTAAAAAGAAATGATTTGCTTCCTTTTTTTCTCAAACTTAATATTTTACCTGAGAGAAACATAGTAATATGGATGCAATTAGAGTCAATTAAGGGTCAACTATTCATATCAAAAGTTCAATGACTATATAACACATTTGGATCTCTTAATAAGTGCATAAAAGCTTAGTTAACTGCAAGAAACATGTTATTTTTATACTATATGTTCATTTAATTATATTTTATGATGTATTTCATTCAGTTCCTTACAAATAGTATTTTCATAGAGAATAATCTCTTTGCTTCATTAAGAATAAATTTCTTTCATATTTCCTATTTGCTATAAAATGATAGACTAGGAAAAATATGCAGTTTTATCTCTAGAACTTGGTCCCATTTATATTTATATGACTTTGGTAGGCTTCTAATGAGAATTAATAAATAACAAGCCAGGGCACTTTCAGAAAGACATTCATTAATGAGGAGAGGACTAGTTTTTAAAGGGGCAAAAGTATGTTAACTTTTAACAATGCAGTTAAAATAAAAAGAAAGATTGAAAGATTTAATTCCAAGGATCAGAATTGTTATCATAAAGACAGTCCAATAATGTTGATGATGATGAAAATAAAAGACTATTTTAAGTAGTCAGTATGCAGGGCATGCCAGATGACTCACTAGGCAGAGAAAGTTACTGCTGCCCTTTAAAGAATTAGCTTTCATAAAAATGAAGAAGTTGATTAGTGTACCTCAGAGTGGCTGGTATCTAAAATTATAAAATTAATGAATGTATGAAATATTTAATTTCACACATAAATATCTGTGAAGAGAATTTAATTGTTTCATTGAATAAAAGTCATTTATTTTACATGCAGGATCAAATATTACATCTGAAATCACAATGTAGTTTTGATAGCATTTGTTCTTGCCAATTTTATAGCAAAGATTATAATAATCTTATGAGTTTTCAGAAATTGTGGGGGGAAATCACATAATACATAGAAACAAATTGCTATTCAAATAATTTTTGTACATATTAACTGTATGTTAAAATATTTTCAGGTACACCTGGTCAGAAAGTTGGGGCTAGGCATCCCAAATTAATAATGTAGAATTACAAAGAGGAAAGATAATGAAATATGCTGATTAGATTCAACTACATTATATTTGATGATAGACAAAATTATAGGATAGTTTATGAAATAAAGTCAGTAAGCCATATGAATTTTATTCTTCGTATACCACATCATACAACATAAGACAATGCTTAGCAGATTGCAAGGCCGTCAATGTTGTAAATTGTAATCAACACCTCTAGGCTTAATATAATGTGTAATCATGTGTACTTTCTTATACTTAATGTCAAAGTCCAAGGGCAGGACTTTGTGCCATAGCATCTATACTAGTACAGGTTCAGTAACTGCCAGGATAATCTTGAAATGTGGGAAACACCATCAGCCCGTGAAACACACATTTATGTTTTGACAAATCAGAGTGATTCAGTTTATTCTGTAAAATAGGGTTAAACCTTCTTATCTCATGGAGGGGATATGAATGAAGTGCCTTAAGGACGTGGCTTGAGGAGGCGCTTACGTTATATACATAGAGAGAGACATACCAGATATATTATCTATCTATCAAATATAGGTGTTGGCAAAAGTAGTTTTACAGTGGTGAGTATGCAAAACACAGAGTTTATTCTTGTATTATTATTTATTAATTCTGTAGTATTTTCCATACAAACAACTGTAAACCTACTTTTGCCCACCCCTCATAAAGAGATCTTATGTATATATTTATTATCTCTATTCTTTCTACATGTATCTATACTACATAGATGGTTTATGTATGTGTATATAATAGTAATTATAATTCTCACGATTATTTTTTCACCTTCTCGATGCCCAGAGTTTTGCCTGGCTGAGTGTTTCCTGAGTTCCCATGGGATCGTTTGAGAGGCCCGGGTGTTTCTGAGTGCTGTGCTCAGCAGGCCTGGCTGAGTAAGCTGCAAGTCCTTCTGCAAACTGATGGCTGAATGAGTTGTGCTCGGCCTGATACTATCCTATATGCTACTTGGGGAACTGACCAATTTCTATCTACTCATTAATTATGGACGACTATAGCATAAAATGATGAAATCCACACCGGCACTATACATCATGATTAATTGTATCCACTGTGTAAAATAAAACAAACAAACAAAAAAACCTGAAGACTTTTCTTACAAGCTTAAACAAATAATAAATCATGAAATAATCCTCTTAATTAGATCATGTTAGCAATATAGATGAAACAAGCTCAAAATTCTGACCAAAACCTTGCACCAACATTCTTTGTTCTCCATGAGTAAAGCAAAGCTCAGTGGGTCAATGTCCTCACTAACACGGGGCGGTGAGGAGTTAGGTGACCACTGGGCAGTGAGAGACATTCCCTACGCAAAATATTGCATACGGAGGCATTCGCTGTGATGTGTTGGACTTACTCAGGAACATTGAAAATAAGAAAGAATCATTTCCTTTCAATCAAAATCCTGACAGCTTACTCCTTCTGGAAGTTTTCTATCTTGTTGTTTTCGTTAATGTATAATTCTGAAAGGACATAGATCAGTGGAGACAAAGGATGAGATTCTGTATTTCTCCGGGACAGCATTTCTGAATCACTGCTTCTATTCCATACAAAGGACAATGAAAGGAAGAGTTCATTTTCAGTTGACTCATTTTTTTAAACCTAACATGACCAAAAAAAAAATGGGAATATATACATTGATTTCTTTCCTAAAGAGAAAAATAGAACTTCATGATAATAGTACAATATTAAAATTGTTTTATTGTGAAGCAATCTTCATCTAAGGAAAATATTTAGAATTATCTTTTCAGTTGGAATCTTTATACTATGATGTTGATACCTGGCCAAGATATATATGCATATATATGTATAGAGACATATATACAAATATAATACATATACAATGTTTTAGTCTAACAATGCTCCTGTTGCTATGAACATAAATACATAATTCATTTTCCTTAAAAAGGTGATTGTCTATGACTGTGACAAATGTTCAAACTAATTTTTGCTGCATAAAAATCAGAGGCTATTAGCTAGTCGTGTATTATATAAATAGTATTTTTTCATAATTTGCCAGAATGTGCTAAAATAAAGAAGAAATGAAAAAGATTCTAAGCAGAGTAATGTACAGTTTGAACAGGTATTCCACATACAAATGTTTATCAGATGTTACCCTATCTACAGCAAATATGCTATTTAAAAAATATTTGCCGATGATTACACTTTGGATGAGGCATTTGCAGGCCACATATACATTTTGAGAGTGGGCGTATTTACACTGATTTCTGAGAAGAAATTTTAATTATTTTCTCTAAGTTTTAAGTAAAGAAACAGAATCATGCATGAAATTTTCTAAAGAATGTAAATGAAACAAAACTGGCTATGGAGTAAGATGCTAACAGCCAAAGTAAAAAATGAACAGACTCAGTAATGAAATCTGGATTCATTTTCACCTAACACGAGGTTTATTTATCACAAGTAAAATTTAAGGCAGTAAATTGCACAGAAATTCATATAGAAAACTGTACTCAAGTTGTAAGTATTATTGAGACCAACTTGAGGTTCTCATGTTTAAGAGTACAAAGAAAATGTGTGCACCCTCATTATTATTTCTTTTTTTAAATTTATCTTTACTCTTGAAAGTATTACAGAGGTCCCCTTGTTCCCAGTGCCCCCTTTCCTCTCCCCAGCCCCCAGCAGGCCTTCCCCCCACTGCTGGCCGTGTCCCTGGGTCATGCACACTGCACACATATTCCCGGGTTACTCCCTCCTCGCTCACCCAGCCTCCCTTCCCCCTGAGGTCCCTCAGTCTGCTCCATGCTTCTCTGTCTCTGGATCCATTTTGTTCATCGGTTTATTTTGCTCCTTAGATTCCACATATGAGTGAGATCATGTGATGTTTGTCTTTCTCTGCCTGGCTTATTTCCCTCAGCATAATATTCTCCAGGTCCCTCCATGCCCTCCCAAAGGGTACGAGCTCCTTCTTCTCCACAGCTGCGTAGTATTCCCTGGTGTGAAGGTCCCACAGCTTTTCATCTGCTCCTCTGCTGATGGGCACCTGGGCTGTTCCCAGATCTCAGCTGTTGTAAACTGTGCTGCTGCGAACATCGGGGTGCATCTATCCTTTCTGATGAATGTTTCAGGATTCTTAGGATGCATTCCTAGGAGTGGGGTCACCGGACAAAGGGCAGCTCCATCCCTAACGTTCCAGGCGCCTCCGCCCCATTTGCGCAGCGGCTGCCCGCCTGCCCCGCAGCAGCGCCCGGTCCCTGGGTCCCCTCCCCGCGGCCCCGGCGCGTCCTTGCGCCGCGTGGATGGCGCCGCCCGCAGCCGCGAGGGGAGGCCGGCTCCCGGCATGTTTCCCGCCCTCGCGTTCTGACCTCTCATTCCCTCCGCATGTCTTCTGTCCCTGTGGTTCCCGTCCTGCGCCATCCCCAAAGCAAGGAGCGCGGCGGGCAGGAGGGCGGGCAGAGGGAGGGTGCGGGGGGGGAGGGCGGCGCTCCCCGCCTCTGTTTAGTGTCTTCTTGTTTTACCGAATGACAGTTCTGCTTTTCTCGCTTCATTGCTACATGAGGAAATACCGTTTTTCAGATAAGTGCTTTAAAGCATGTATTTTAAGATGGCAACTGTGAACTCCGATAAGACCAGGGCGTTCACAGGAGGCTGCTTCCAATAGCCTCCCTGGAAGTGCCCCGTGAGGGTGACCTGCCAGCCTCAGATCGGGGTTCAAAACCAAATCCTTAATAATGCCGGCTATGTGCTCTGCTTACATTATCCTTTTTTTTTATTCTTAAGAAGAGAAATGATTGTTTATAGTTTGAGGGGAAATTTGAGACTTGTTACCATAATATAATCAGCATTTTAAAATTAAGCTTATTGGTGTGTCCTTGGTTAATAGGATCATATTGGTTCAAAGTGTACATTTCTTTGATGTGTGATCTGTACATTGCATTGTGTGCCCCAAGTCAAATCATCTCCCGTCACTATATATTTTGCTCTTTTTACTACCCCCCACCCTCCATTCCCTCTGGTCTGTGTCTAGGAGTTTCAGTTTTATATCCCACATACGAGTGAAATCATATGGTTCTTAGCTTTTCCTGACTTATTTCTCTTAGCATGATATTCTCAAGGTCCATCCATGTGGTTGCAAATGGCAGTGTTTCATCTTTTCTTGTGGCTGAGGAGTGTTCCATTGTATACATGCACCACATTTTCTCTCTCCAGTCATTTATCGAAGGACACCTTGGTTGTCTCCATGTCCTGATCACCATGATTAGTTCTCAGTGAACATTGGGTTGCATGTATCTTTGTGAATAAATGTTTTCAGATTATTCAAGTAGACACCCAGAGAGGGAATGCTGAATCAAATGATTACTCTATTCTTAATTTTTTGAAGAAACTCCATATTTTTTTCCATACTGGCCTTTTAGATTGGTATGGTCCCATTCATTTATTTTTGACTTTACTTCCCTTGTCTTTGGGGTCAAATTCATAAAATCCTCTCTAAGACCAAAGTCCATCATTTTAATACCTATGTTTTCCTCTATGTAATTTATTGTTTCAGATCTTATATTTAGGTCTTTAATCTACTTTAAATTAATGATTAAAACACTCAATAAAATGGGTATAGAATGGTAGTATCTCAACAGAAAATAGGCCAGATAATACCATACTCAATGGTGAAAAACTGAAAGCTTTCCCTCTAAAATCAAGAACAAGACAAGGATGTCCACCATCACCACTATTCATCAACATAGTTCTGGAAGTCCTAGCCAGAGCAATCAGGTAAGAGAAATAAATAAAAGGCATTCAATAAAGAAGTAAAAGTATCACTTTTTGTAGATGACATGATTCTTTATATAGAAAACTCTAAAGACTCCACCAAAAAAAAATTAGAAACAATAAATAATTACAGTAAAGTTTCAGGATACAAAATCAATGTGCAAAAATCGACAGTTTTCCTATACTAACAATGAAATTTCAGAAACATAAATGAAAAAACAACAACAATTTCTTTTACAATTGCAACAGAAAGAATAAAATAACTAGGAATAAATTTTACAGAGAACAGACCTAGCTACTGAAAACCACAAAGCATTATTAAAAGAAGCTGGACAAGACACAATGAAATGGAAAGGTATTCCATGTTCATGGATTGGAAGAATTGACATAGTTAAAATGGCCATATTACCCAAAGCAATATACAGATTTAATGAAATCCCCATCACAATCCCAATGTTAATTTTTTTAAAGAAATAGAACAAAAAGTCATTGGATGTTTATGGAACCACAAAAGACCCTAAATAATAACCAAAGCAATCCCAAGGAAAAAAAATAACAAAGCCAGAGGCATCACACTACCTGACTTCAAATTATACTAATGAGCAGTGATAATCAAAACAGCATGGTACTGGCAGAAAAACACACAGACCAAGGAAACAGAATTGAGAGCCCAGAAATAAAACCACATGTGTATCGGCAAATAATTTTTGACAAAGGAGCCAAAACACACACAGAGAAAAGAAAGTCTCTTCAATAAATGTTGCTGGGATGATTGAAAAGCCACATATAAAAGAATGAAACTAGACTACAGTTTGTCCCATGTATAAATTTTGTTTTAATACAATGCTCAAGAGAATGTGTCCGCACCTTCCAGTCACATATAACATTCTTTGTATTATCTAGTGAGATGAGAGTTTTTCTCAACTGCTAACATTTCACAAAACTTTCTAAAGATCAGGCAGAATACTATTTTCTGCTTATTTTAAACTTTTTAATGATTATTTTCCCCCTAATGCTTAGCAAAGCAGCTGTTTTTCTTTGAGATTGAGGCTTATTCCAAGTTTAAAATGTTAATGTTGTTGAGCCATGTGCTCAAGCATTAAGTATCTCCAATTTTCAAATTGAAAGATCTTGGCAGCTCTCACTCACTGAAATAAACTCAGAAAAAGACATAACAGCAGAGGGAAGAGAAAGAATGCAGTCACTTCTCTTTCTCTACTTTGCTATCTCCTTACATGGCCCACAATACTAAGGAACCTTTTAACAATCTATACTTAGGGAATTCCACTGTTGTAGTTGGTCTAGATGGTTGGCTTTTATTTATTTTTTTTAATGTCTTTATTGATTTCAGAGAGAGGAAGGGAGAGAGAGAGAGAGAGAGAAACATCAATGATGAGAGAGTCATTGATCGGCTGCCCCCTGCTGCCTGCTGGGGATCAAGCCCACAACTCAGGCATGTGTCCTGATGGGGAAATGAACCATGATCTCCTGGATCATAGGTTGATGCTCAACCACTGAGCCACAATGACTGGGCTAGATGGTTGGCTTTTAAGTTAACAAAATTAGATTACTGAGCAAGAGAAAGAGAATGAAATAATTATAGAAAAGACTGTCTAATACCAAAATGAGATAAATCATATAAAACAAGTAATGGTTTTAAATAAGCTCAAGGTTCTTAATTTTGATAATGTTGTGTAAATCTTAAGATAATCTTTCAAATGTTTAAAGATTACTGTAATTTTCACAAAATTCCTCTCATTACCAGGAAAAAAAGTCCCCAGGCTTTGTCAAAGTTATCTTACATTTGTGCTGTCTTCAATGTTTTATAATTATATTTTAAATTTTGACATAGATATTTATGAATTTTAACACTCGTATAGATTTGTATAACCAACGAGCACAATAAAAACACAAAACTGTTCCATCACCTAAAAAAACCACCTTTCCTAATGTTGTTTTTAATATCACATCTCACCCATCCAAAAACCCAGGTAGAGACTGATAGCTGTGTCATTTAGAGAATGTCCTTAAACAGCTTATAAGATTCAGTATAATGCCCTGAAGATAAATTCAAGTAGTTGCATCTATCAATCATTTATTCTTTTTTGCTGAATAGTATTCCATTATATGTACATGAAAGACATCGCTTATCTATGATTTGTGGAAGGGCCTTTGAGTTTCTGGGTCTGAGAGATTGTGGATAGAGTCTATAAAGTTTCAAGGACAGTTTTTTGTATGAACATACAGTTTCATTTCTTTAGGGCAAATGACAGGAGTGGTATTATGTCACATGGTTAAGAAAAGAAATTGCTGAACAATCCCAAGAGCAAAATGGAAATGACAGAGAAATGTTTAGAAAAATGACGGAGAAAAATTGGGAATACAATTTCTTGAATCAGATGTTTCTTGTGAAGGTGAAATAAAAACCATTTGAGATGCATAGCATCTGACACAGGGAAGTTTTCTTTTTTTAAATGTTAGTTTCTACTGACACATAACAAATTCAAGGATTCAGTGTTAACAAAGGCCATTAAAATCAATTATTTCCTCAAGTCTCATCAGTTTAAAAAAAATCAAAATATCTCTAAAGCAATTTAAGAAATATTACTATGATACATTCAGTATTCACTTTGCATATTTTAAACTTTATTTGCTTTCAGACAAATGGGGGATTCTGGTGGCTATCATTCTTAGGTTCTCTGGGGCAGTTTAGATACAAAACATTACAGGCTCAATAGCCTATAAATTTGATATTTACCAAGATAAATTTTGGCAAATAATCCATCTAATATTAAATATCTTTGTTTTGGAAAACAGTGCAGTCATTTTATTAGTAGATAAACGTTATTATTAAATTCAAGCTTTTCCTACTAGAGTTTATGGAGTTCTCATGTCCTTACATATATTTCAAATCTTTCACTCTCTTACCATGTATTGCACTAAGTATTGTCCGGCTGCATTTTCTAACAATGTAACAGCATATACAATGTACCTAAAAAAATCTTTGTTGGCCTGTGCTCATTTTATAAATGGAAAGTCTTTCATTATAATGATGCTTTTAAAATAAATGACACCGGTATTTTGAATGGCTGTGAGAAACTTGGCCGAGGTGCTGTTGAGGTCAACATAGCAGTGACTGAACTGTCCGGTTGGAAAGGGAAGCCAAGCCCCACTCCCCGCGCATCAGCATCTTTCGAGAAGCCTTTCTCACCACTAACATTTGCATGATAAATTTATGGACTCTGGCTCTACCAGCTTGATTGAACACATTGCATTTTGCTAAGAACAGCATGTCAGCTAGCACAGTCAGCATCCATATACATCTGGGAAAACTGCAACTGTTAGAACTGTGCCATGGGACTGAAGATAAGAAAAGCTTTGTCAGCTGTCAGTTAGATGTTTCTTCTACTATCTGTTTTACAGGTGATAAATGAAAAGTGTGGCCAATATTCAACCCTCTATTTCATATATTGCTCTTTGGACTTGGAAGGCTCCAGAAGAAAAGAGAAACGTCAAGAAAAAGCAAAATAATAAGAGAAATAGTTGCTTTTAGTCCTGATAATTGAGGAGAACAGAAACAAACAAAAAAACAGAAGCATACAGAGTGGGACTGAGATGCAGCTGGAGTTTGGTTGGCAGAGAGCAATGTTATAGGGAAGTGATTCGCTTTAGAAAAGATCATTAGTTTCTCTGTTGCCTGCAAAAAAAACAAGTAGGATATTCCCTAACAATATGTTTTTTGTTTTGTTTTGTTTTGTTTATTTGCAATATCTAAAATAATTGCATGATCTTAACCCAGTTCTGAAGAGTTCAGGGGTTTGCTCACAGGTAATTCTGTTTGAGAGTTAATTTTACTCTATTATCCATGTAATTTAGACAGAAATTTTTGTCAAAATGATTAAAAATATTCACTTAACCTTTCAATTTCATTTTCAATGGAATAAACTACACTAAAACTACATTTTTAAAATCCGAAATCAGTGATCACAATGATTGGAAATGAGAATATAAACCTTTGTTAAAACAAATAAAATGCAAAGAAAATTGGGCAGGTATTTCCTTTGTGTAGTCCTGAAGGAGTCAGTCATCCTAACAGTGATAAACAGGAATGTGGTCTTACTGCAGAATTGGGGAGTGATTTTGAATAGTTACTTAGCAGTCAGATGCGGCCACTGTGACACCGATAATTTTGTTCCTGGACACTTTAATACAACCTACAAAGGAAATCAATCATTAGACTTAAAGTCCTTAGTAGCAGTGACTAGTATTGCCTTAGAATGTAATGGGGCATAGGATGGGACTGGAATCAGGAGTATGTAGAGACTAAGAGACGGAATGTCAAGTTTCAGATGAGCTTCCAGGCTGTAGTTGAGTCAGAAGTGTCTAGTGTGTGCTTGGTTCTTAAATAAAACTTTTTTATCTATGATAACCCTCTCTTACCATAGCATCACCGATTGCTTTGCTCTTTATAACTTCTTACACTGTGGAACGAATATAGCTGACAAGTGTGTATGTTCCCGTGTGCTCATGGCGCGTGTGGGAAGAATGCATCCGGTCACCATGAGGCCAGCTCGCATATATCTGTATCCCCCCAGGACCAAGCTGCCATTTAAACCCCTCGAAATGCCCCCCACTGAAGGTTCATAAAGGGAAACAGTAGCAGTTATAGAGGGAAGGCACTAAGCCAACTCGTCGAAGCCAACGTTACAGTATAGTTCTGTCAAAATCATGGTCAGAAAAGGGAAAAGGAAATTGCTAGAAAGCCAAGGCAGTGAGTACAGTAATGGTGTCAAATCAAGAATCAGTATTTGGAGACAAAATTCAAACTGACTTGGAGCGAAGACAAAGCAGAAAGGAAAGCCCTCGGCCCAGGTGCGCAGACGTCGAGCCGCATGAGGTCAGCAGAGCCTCCGGGGTGGGCACAAGCGCCAGGCCCCTGGCACCTCCTTCCCAGGGCACGTTTCTCTCACAGCCCTGCCCCGTCCACCCGCAGGCTCGTCTTACTGCACTGACACAAATTCTCCTGCACTGGACACTCGCTGTCATCCGTGGCTGCTTAGGGACAGTGCGTTTCTATGATATCAGAGGTCTTTTTCCACAGTTTCCGTGAAGTAAGGGCCTGGTCACCAAAATACACTTGCAAACTCTTAAGGTGATCACGAGGCATTCTGGATGGAATGTTTCCTTGAGGAGAGGAAATCACTATAAATATTAAAATTTCAATAGTTTCTATTCCACCTGTCTCGCCCTCCTCTCTCCCCCACCCCTTTCTCTGGTGGCTCGTAACGCAAATGAAGGCTGTCCCTCAGACGCGGGGCTGCATCTCCGCAGCGGGGCGGCCCTGCTTTCGGAGCCTCGTAGGAGCAGGAGCAGGAGCACAGGAGAAAGGGGCTTCCCTTCCCGCAGGCAGCTAGGGGCCGGCAAAACGCCTGACTCCAGCCCCGCACGCGGGGGCGGCAAGTCAGACAGGAGCTTGGGAAAAAGACCTCCTTTGCAATAAGAACGTTTGCTTAGAAATGTTCCAGAAAATAGTAGTTGTCACATATTTGTCTAAACAGTCTTATTATTATTATTATTATTATTATTCCCATTTGATGAATATTTACTACTGAGTTATATGGAGATTAATTACCCCAAATTATACAGGAATATATGGTAGAGCTGGGATTTTGACTCAGGCACTGGGTTTCTATGTTTACTCTTTTAATCCCTATGCTCTACTTCCCAGCTTTCATTTACTAGCTTTTGGGTGTTTCACATTGTTTCCAATATTTTTACACAGTTTAAATCTTCACAGAACGGTAAGGAATAGGTGATATTATTATGGCCATTTGAACATAAGTGAACTAAGACATACATCTAGTATGCAGTAGGGACAGGGTACAAGCCAAGAGAGTTTGGCTCCAGAGTCTTGATTCCCTTAGCCTTTAGAAGACTGGCATTTAACAGTGAAAATTAGTAATTGAACAACTGTGAACACATCTACTCTGAACTTGGCATGGAAAATTGAAATAAAGTCACAGTTCCTCTCTTTAAGGAGCCCAAATTCTAGTAAAAACAATAATTATAGAGAATATTTGGGGGGAAATTGTTAGGAAAAATCAGTCTTAAATTTATGTTCAAACTCTAGAAGGATTTTTGAGTACAATGGTAGAACTTAGAGTTAGGGAACTATTTTTGCCAATATATGTTCTTTTACATTTCAAAGTACAGTAGTAGGTACCAAATATCTTTAAGTTCACTCCAAAATTACTTGGTTAAGTGGGAAACCTTTATGTACAAGGGACTACTGATATAAGTTCTTTGAGAGTTGAAAACATTATTACTTTTATTTAAAAAGAAAGATGACGATAAAAGTGATTTTTTAAATTAAGTTTTTTATCTTCACCTGAGTATATTGATTTTAGAGTGAGGAAGGGAGAGAGAGAGAAAGACTGATGGGAAAGAGAAACATTAATAGGGTGCCTCCCATCAGTGCCCCAACCAGAATAGAACCCTCAACCTAGGTATGTGTCCTGACCTGAATCGAACCTGCAAACTTTTGGTGTGTGGGACGCCACTCCAACTGAGACACCTGGCCAGGGCATTCAATTAATATTTTTAAAATGTGTTAAATACTTATTCTCCATCTTATTACTTAAAGAAGGGAGTTTATATCTTAATCTATTTACTAAGGAGACAAATATATTTCCCATTTTATTAAAATAATGTGTTAGTATCTCCAAGGACCACTGTTGGTCACCTGTGACTATAATGCCTACAATAGGAGATTTCATTTGCTCCAGTGTTTTGTATGTGTGCTTGTGGGGTTTTTTTACTTAAAAATTCTTCATTTGAAGATATGTCTTGCAATTAAAAAAAAAAAAGGTAGTTGACTATAACCTCATGAATCTTGCTCTAATCAACTCACATGATTTCAGGATTCCCTTAAAATGAGATTCATATCTAAAATTACTATTCATTCTTGTTAGAAAATAAGTAAAATACAAAACTGACTTCAGAATCACAATGAAAAACTTGATGTTTTCATGATACTTTCAACTGGCAGTGATCATTGTTAGAATTTGTTGTGATAGGGCTAAAAAGCTCTGAAGGGCCAATCAGCTCAGTGATTAATGATGAGCTGGAACTTGCATCTTTGGAGAAATGTCCTCATGAAGTGGTACAAATCCCAGTGATTTGTGAAGCCATTGCAATTTAAGAACTCCCATAATTCGTTCATCACAGGACATCGTGTGGGTAAAAGTTGTCCCTGTGTGCAGGGCTGGCTCTTCCAATCGCTGCATTTCTGTTTATTAACGTGGCTTAATGTTGGTGTATGTTTCGGTATTTAACATCTTTAAATGTTTACACGATCTGCTTAGGCAAAGTTAAATTGTCTAAGAACCAATGAGAACGAGCTAATATACTTTTAAGGGTCTTTGATGTTCCAGATGAGTTGGCTACATCACCGCTAATCCCCAAACAACCACGCTAAGTGAGAAACCCGAGAAGCAGAGAAGTAAAGTAGCCAGAGTCCCTGGGGTTTTCATCCAAATCTCTGTGTTTTTAAAGTCTGTCCATTACATTTTACTGCAACTCATAAAAAAGAGCTACAGTTTGCTTATTGCTGTTCTCAATTGAAATTATTAGAAGTTATATCCATTCCATAAAGCTCCTTTACAGATTTCATGGAAATGTGAAAATACTAACATATAGAGAATCACACACATTCACCTTCAGATGTACTTCAGTTCTAGGAAACGCTAATTTCTCAAACAAATTTATACTCTCTCTTTGGAATAATAAACTATAAAAATGGATACTAAATATTATATTATATAAATTAACACCAGTCTTAAAATATGACTCTATATAAAGAGAAATTGATTGCCCAGACTTTGTATTAAAAACTATAAGGATATTTATGCAAGTTGTTTGGTTGCTTCCATGCTGGTGTATTGAAATATTAAGTTATATTCTAATGAGCCCATAATGTTAATAAGATACCTTATTTTCAGTCCTGCGTTTATCATAAATTATGCAATTAGACAAGCCACTTAATTTCCATGAACTTCAAATGCATCTCCTATAAAACAAAACCCTGGATTAGATTATTTGAAGCCCAAATTTATCTGAAAAATCTGATTTTATTAGAATAATTACTAGTGGGCATCTGGGTTCACTTAGGAAATCTCTACATAATTGAGAGTAAAAGTGGTGAATACTGGCTTGAAACCATTTTCATATTTGCTACATATTTACAATTTGGATGACACATTCAGTTATAGAATTTTCTTAACAGATGAAAAACCTGATTCATTCTTGTATATGACAATCGCTGGTTGTCTTCAGGGAAGGGGCTTGCCAGGGATAGGATCTCTGAATCCCTAAAAACTGCTCTGGCCACAGATTTCCAAGGCACAAAGGACATGGCAGGTTCCGTCTATGAGTAGATGGAATTTGGCCGATATAGCACAGCGACGGCCGTGGCAACCTCAGGCGCACTCAGGGGTCAGGCAGATGACAAAGGGACCGAGTGAGCAACGTTTAGTAATTTACAAGGCCTCTGACAGCCAGCAAACAAGTGGTCTACGCAGATATTAAAGAAAAAGCTTAAAATCGTGTACCATTCACATGTTTCATTTGCCATATATATTTTTTCTCCCAAAGGGCTTTTCAACTCTTTCTTTATGTGTAACACTGAACTTGAGAACTTTCTGAACTGAGAAAGAACTTGTCTGACTTTTCATTTGAGGTTTTAGGCCTTGTGAAAATAGTCTACTGAGACCTATACTACTGGGCAGAGGGAGAGGGGGACAGAGGGAGACAGGGAGAGAGAATGAGCCTGACGCAGGAGGGAAACCAGACGAGAGAAAGCCAAGTTTTGCCAAGTTAGCATAAGGCCCTTCTACCTATGTCCCTCGGGAAAACGTGTACTCCCTTACTCCCCAAGGGGCAGTGGATTAATGACAGGAATCAGTTTGGACTGTCCTCACGTCAATACATTTGACCCCCTCTTGAATCTTGACAGTCTCTGCAATTTCTCTGACTAGTGGAACAGGGTAGAAGGTACCTTACGCCAGTTTCTGGTTCCAGGCCTGAGGGCCGGCAGCTTTCCCTTCCTGTCGCTTGGACCCTTGCTCCTGGGATCCCACCGCTATTCCTGGTTGGGGTGGGGGAGTAGTGGAGCCCAAGAAGTTCTGCAGTGGCTCCCCATCTGGAGACGCCCCGGGACTCCTGAGTGACAGCCGAGGGCGAGGGCGAGGGCGAAGTCCCAGCTGGCAAGCGCCAGCAACCATGTGTGCCAGGCGTCCTGGAAGTCGCACCTCCACCCCATGTGTGCCTCCCCAGCTGGCCTGCTTGCCACACAGACCAGCCTGCACGCTGGCCAAACTATCTACTTTCAAGCCACATTGAAACAGCGCAGTTTATAATGCAGCTATAAATAATAGGAATAGATCTAGCAAGTCAGAGAAAGCTCACGTGCATATTTTTATTTTGTTTTACTTCAACTCTACCCTAGAGGGAAGGGAGGTGGGGAACAGAGAGGAAGAGAGAAGAATTCCATACAAAAAATTATGCCTCAAAGGAAGAATCTTTCACCCATTTGTGTCTACCACCAAAAACGCCACTGCTTGGGTCCCAACTTATTTTGTATCCCTGGGGATCTCCTTGGCCCCTTGAGAAGGGGACACCGCTGAGCTCGCCCTACAGGCTACAGGAAGTGAGGAGCTGCAGTGCCTTCCTTCCCCTTTCCCCTTCCTCGTCGGCTCCTAAATTTAAATTGGCTATGGGACTTTTTCTGATGCAACTGAGTCCATAAATTTGTCCCAGACTATTAGTTTCTTTACACTCTAAGAAGCTCTGCAGCACGTGGGAAAGCCTTGGGTTTTGGAATTAAACAAATTCATCTAGGTTTGATATCATCTTGCACCATTTACCATCTTGGTGGCACTTGTCAGTTGCTAAACTTTTCGACAAGTCAGGGTTTGTTTTTCAATGTGTTAAATATTTCCTCTGAAATTTGTTGATTAGATAAATAAACATTATTTGTCTATAATAAAACTTTTCTTGCAAACTTGGGGTTAAAAATAAATAAAAGAAGCTATAGAAAGCTCCCAATACGCATCAGACAGTGGATACATGATAGCTTCTGTTACTTTTATTGTTTTTGTCAATAATAATATTTTCTACCCATGATTAAGGTTTAAAATGGGACAATAAGGTAACTTCCTTCAAAGGAGTTATTTTTACATTGGTTACTTCTTATTTTAGAATAATGAAAATATAAATTATTGAATCTGACAATAAACTAGAATTTATGGATGAGCAGAATGAAAGATTCACTTGGATTCTGCTGTTCAGAAGACTGAGTAACAGACAAAATATTAGTAAACCTTAAATTTAAAATGATGTTCTACAGGGCAACTCTGAGGGTTTCTTGAAAGGACGTGTTTATGGTAAACACTGTTATCACATGCTCTTACGAATATCCAATGAGATGGTAAGAGATCCTACTCTAAATACATTTTAGAGTCAGCTTCCTGAGACCACTCCAGGCATCGCTGTGTTGCATGGGTTTCCTGGAGCAAGCCATGAAACGGGGGTTGCAGTCAGAAGTTTTGTTTTGCATGACTCTTGGGGTGCACATCAGGAGGAATGTAAGAAACTCCCACATGGGCAGAGGGAGAAAGCTCACCAACAACATGGTGACAATAGAGGACTCAGCTGATTCTATGGGGAGCTCTGGGGTTGGGAGGGGCCTTCAGCGCTGTCCCAAACTGAGTCATGGGAGCTGGACTTTCGTATCGCCCCTCCTTTCAAGGGCAATTGGACTTGGGCTGCACTACGGTCAGGACCTCCTCTGGAGCTATGGGAGCAATCCCTGTGGTCTCAGCCCCGCTATTCCCATCAGCTGGGGCCTCCAGGGGAATCTGGTCGCTTTCACAGTATCTCCCACAATATCCAGACTCCGAAACAAATTACGGTATTTATTGGGGTTAGTCATTTTCCCCCTAAAACATGTTTGCAAACGTATAAAATAAATATCTTTGATAAAGCCTAACAGGAAAATACCTAAAATCAAAACTGGAAAACACACACAAAGTATTTCTTATACAATTACAACTGTATTTGAAATAGCCAGCTACATAATATGAATCTCAGAAAGATTTTTTTCCCAAACGAGGGCCCCAGTGATGTACTACACGAAATTAACACTGAAATTCTGGGAACTACTTTATCATTTCCAGGCACCATAGTTCCAAAGCTGGGAAGTGAACACTGTACATGAGATGATTGATTCCCCATGGATTACAACAGGCTGAAGTCCCCTTCATTATGTAAATTAATAAAATTCAAGCTATACAAAATATATATTAGTCATTGGTGATTAATTCACCCACCTCTGAGTACTGAGAGTGTGTTCTACTTAAGCCACACAGATTTTTTAACTTTTTCACTTTATAAAGACTTTGTATATATGTATTCTCCTTCAGAGTTTAATTCTAGATTGGTAAAAATTATAAGGAAACTCGAAAGCCTTCACGTACATTCAGAATAGATGATTCTAGTTGATGTCTGAAATAAACAGAAGGCCCTTAATGGAGGTGACTCTGTTGTATTAGTTTGGGAACAGCATAAAAAATAATCATTTAAAATACTATTTTATACATATTTTTTAAAATACAGTTATTTCTCTGTATTTTGAAAATTCAAAAAAAAAGTAATAGAAGATTCTTCTGTGTAAAAATTGCTTCTCAAACATTTGTAATTAATATCTTTAATGGTGGTAGATGGAAAGAAACACTTCAGCAATATCAGCATATAATAGTTCAAAGTGGCCACTGGCCAGGCATTACTTTGAAATGCCCTTCCTCAGTAGTATACCTGGGGGCTTTGCGCTCTCCTGCAAACTAAGTTTAATATAAAGCAAATCCCACCACAGCTGTCTTCAAACGATCTAGTAAAATGACCCTTCAAGAAGATGACCTTTGGCATTAACCCCTGTCAAAATGACAGTTTCCCAAATTGAGAAGTCAAATACCAGGAAAAACAATAGAAACTGTGGTTGGAGGTTAGTAAAAAAAGAAAAAAGTCAGTGCTAAATGGTACATACCTATTGAATAACATTTTAATTATTTTACAGAACAAATCCATTCACCGGGATAGTAATAATTGGCGACCTTTAGCATAGTACAGCACCATCCTTCCCTAAATTTGCTTCAATGAGCTATTTTTTTTCTATAATTTATTAGTATGCATAACACAGTCATTCCCTTATTGTGTTTATGGTGCATTGGACTGAAACCTCCTTGAAAATGATGTATCTATACCTATCTATATCTGTGCCTAAATCTATAACTGTAACTATATCAATATCAATATCTAAATATTAGTAAGCTTTTGAGACTATGATATTTGCAACAATACCTCAAGTAAAGCTAAAGTGCTTTTTTTTTTTAAGGTGAGAAAACATATCTATGTTATATTTTGCTAAGAACATATAACTACCTAATATTGCCTGGATTATATTATAAAAGTGGGCTTAGTAAGCAACTTCCTGGGCTGTTATTTTATTTACTCTGTACACCCCTATCAGAAAGATCTTAAGAATTTAGTTCAGGAAAATGAAATAAAAGATATAAACTGTTATTTAGCTCATCCAATTTTTTTTTAAAAAAACATAATTGTCTCAATTTTTTGGTATTTCAAGTATAGTATGATCAAAGTCTCCCATGATTATTGCTATTATTATTGCTTTATTTTCCTCTTTAATATTCATTTCTGAGAGAATAAATGCCTCTTAAATCCTAATAAATTTTACATGTGTAAATTCTGGATAACACTAAGCTAAGGTCACCTAAAGTACATAGCTGAATAGAAAAACTAATGTGATAATAGAGTTAAGACTAAGCTTCAGTTTTTAGATTCTGAGGAAATAGCTTATACATTGGTAAAAACTTCAAAATTTGTTATTTTTATATAATTATAAAATTACTTATACCTGAAGAAAATATATAGGTTTTAAAAATATTTTTTAATTGATTTTTTTAGAGAGAAAAAGAGAGAGGGATAGAGAGAGAGAGAACCATCAATGAGAGAGAAATATCATCCACCGGCTGCCTCCTGCACGTGCCCTACTGGGGATCAAACCCACAACCTGGGCATGTGCCCTGACCTGGAATCAAACTGGTGACCTCCTGGTTCATGGGTTGACACTCAACCACTGAGCAACACTGGCCAGGCTATAGTTTATTAATTTAGAGTAATGAACAAGTTTTAAGTACTTTCAAACAAATATATTATATTCCCATCTATCACAACATATAATTTTTACTAGCTGTACATGTTACCTTTACAATTGAAAAACATTGCCATTATATCTTCGTATATTTTATTTCATGGCAACATTTAAAATATTCTTGTCATTTAAAAAATAATGTAAATATGATACAAAATAAACTGCATAAAAGAAGTCTTTCTTCTGTTCCTGCGATTTCCATAACTGCAATAACTGTGAGGACAGGATTTCCTCACAAGCATAGGGATTAAAAAGCGGAGCTTGGCTTTCTTGCAGAGACGAAGCCTGTTCGTAACCATGTCTCTCCCAGTGGCCTTCCCATTTGTCAGTCTTCCTCTTAGCCTGCTTCGTGCAGAAGGGGCCACAGCAACCCCATACGCCCAGGCGCCACGGGCGGGAAAGCCCCTCCTGCGCGCCCTCCCGCAGTCCACACGGCGCACACAGCTGGAGGGCAAGGCTATCACACCTTCCTCCCTGTGTCTCCAGGGAGCCGCAAGGCCCGGGCGCTCCTCAGAGCGGGGACAGGAGCAGTCAGGCCTGCGCGGGCGGCCTCCCTGGAGGCAGCATGGGCCTGGGGCTGGGCCACGCCTCTGGCTGCATCCTGCCCTACGGCCTATGGCTTCGGAGCCAAGTGAACGTCTCTGCTGGGAAAATGGGCAGATGGCAATGTGAGTTCATGTAAAGATGCTTAACTGAAGAGTACTTGGCATTTTGCAAGGACTCAGTATTACTAACTGTAATCATGATGCCCCTCCCCGACTTCCAACAATAAATCATCACTTACATTTATCATATCAAATGTTTATCGTGCTTTTCTGAAACAACAAAATTAAGTTCTAATTGTCTATACATACTGAGGGAACAGCTTACAGCAGATAAAGATGTATGTTTTTCTTCCTTTCCCTCAAAACTTACACACACACACACACACACACAAAGACAGGCAGCTTGATATTAATTCATAAATCAATTCTCTATAAAAGAGAAGAGCTGAAAATGCAGCGTTTATTTAAAAGGGAGCATCCTATCATGCTCTGCTGATGCCACATAGGTGTTGAAAGCTAGTGTGTCCTATCCCTTCCCTATATGTCATAGTAGATTGCCATTTCCAAGAGGATAGAAACATTTATTTTTGGTAAAATATGTATTGTCAGGAAAGAGAAGTATTAGGAAACAATATCTTATTTTACCTTACAGTGCTTCACAAAGTGTTTAGTAAAAAATAAATATGTATTATCAGTTGGCTGTAATTACTGGTATCCCCAATTTGCCTCAATTTTTCCATCTAGAAAAAGGGGTTAATAATATTCACCTTGCAGCAGCATTGATTAAATATAGGCAGAGCCCTCCTAATAGCAAAACTATGACTAGCACACAGTATGCAGCACATAAGTGTTAGATTTTTTATTGTACCTTTTCTTTCTTATCTCATTAAGACTAATGCTGATTTTTCTCTTAAAAATTATTCCTCAGATTTTCATTTTTTGTCAAAATCTGACCCTTCTCCTGTGTCCCCAGTGTACTAGTCCTGTCCTGTTAACTTTACTCACTCACATGGGTGTTAATAGGATCATGATTTTTCTTTGGAGACTCCGAATCTTCTTTGGCAGCCCAAGTGAATGGCGTGTCTAATTCCACCCATGCCTGTGTAAAAAGTGCAAGGTCCAGGCCTGAGGGGGGCAAATGACTTCCATACATTTCACCCACATTTTTGGAAAATATTTGCTCTATTTTGATTCTGCCTCTAAATTGGTATGGTGATCTTACTGTCTCTTAGCATAGCAAGCTGCTGAGCCCAATGATGTAGGAGCCAACATAAAAGCAAAGCTGAGCCCGGCCAGCATGGCTCAGCGGGTGAGCATCTCCCTAGGATCCAGGTGATCGCGGTTCGATTCCCGGTCAGGGCACGTGCCCGGGTTGTGGGCTCGATCCTCAGTTAGGGGTGTGCAGGAGGCAGCCGATCAATGACTCTCTCATCATTGATGTTTCTCTCTCTCTCCCTTCCTTTCTCTGAAATCAATTAAAATCAAATTTTTTAAAAAAGCTGAAAGATACAGAGTTAGAGCCCGGATAACACTGTCTTCAATATCTAAAGCCAAGGGGACTCCAATGAATGTCACTGTTTTGTTTTACCTCAAGTCAGCAAACTTTGTGTAAAGGGCGAGATTTAAAATCTTTTAGGCTTTGTAGATCATATGTTTTCATGTGCAACTATGCAACTCTGATGATGAATGTGGCTGTGCTGCAACTAAGCTTGATTTGCAAGAACCGGTGGCAGGGTAAATTTGGCTCATGGACCCTAGTCTGTCTACTCCTGCCTCACCCTTACACAGTTGAGGTTCTTTAGCTGGCAACCAAAGCAATTTTAGGTAATAACCCCTTTATAATGCAACGGACTAATAGAATTTTAAACCAGAAACCAGAAAAATTATTTACACCTTATGCCTGATTCCTGTCAACAACAAGTCAATAAGGGCCAGAACGTCTCTCCTAAATGTTTTCCTAATCTACTACTCCTTTCCAATCTCACTTCTAACTTGTTATCCCAGATTGAAATCATCTCTTGCTTTGAGTTCTAAAAGTGCTTTTTATATATTTTTCTGTGTCCAAGGTTATTTCCAATTATTTTTCATAGTAGAGGTCCTATGATATTTTTATAATGCATATATTGGCATCCAGCTCCATATCCAGGTGACCTTCAATGAGCACTTGAGTTGGCATATCTTCCATCATAAAACACACATTATTTGATTTCTATATTAAATCATTGTTCTTGTTGCTAGAATGCCAATTCTGAGAACCAGGGCCATTTATTTATTTCTTTTTAAAAAATATGTCATTATTGATTTCAGAGAGAGGAAGGGAGAGAGAGAGAGAGATAGAAACATAAATGATGAGAGAGTCATTGATCAGCTGCCTCCTGCATGACCCCGACTGGGGATGGAGCCCGCAACCCGGGCATGTGCCCTGACCGGGAATCGAACCCCAGTCACCTGGATCCTAGGTCGATGCTCAACTGCTGAGCCACACTGGCCAGGCCAGGGCAATTTTCTTATTCATAGCTTTGTTTAATTGTCTATATATGTGCCTGATATAAAGTGGATATTCAATATATATTTCTGAAAAGAAGAATAAATGATTCATCAGAGAAAGTAAAGATTTTTTTCCTGAAGAGACTTCAACAACATAGTGTCTGCATTTTAAAACAATTCATATCTGTCAACACATTTTTACTATTTTTTTGTAATCTTTTTGGTTTCTTTTGGGCCCAAATTACTAAAATGTTATTGAAATAAAAATAGAAAAGTAATTTTCAAAAAAAAAATTTATTTCAAATGCTTCATTTTCCAATTGTCTTTCTGGTTTTTTTACTTCCAAAATTGACTTACTATTTAATGTCCAGTTCAAGTTCAGATTCTTATTATCTTTCTATTCAAGTCCCTGTAGGTCTACTCTGTTATTTATGGAACTTATTTTCTATATCATATATTTATATAATTCACAGTGTATGTAAATTTAAATTGTTAGAGTTTTTTCTTGTGTGTATCTATTTCTTTGATACCCATGTATGATACATGTTTCCAGAAAGTAAGGGACATTTTTACACTTTTATTTGAAATCACAAATTTCAATACAGAGCAATGTAGATAGAAGATATTCACTAAATTCCCACTGAGTAAATTACAAAGGAAACAAAAATTGATGATTATAAAATTACATCTGGAAGGAACATCATGCCTAGAAAATCATCTAATGACTGCACAGCATTTTTGTGAGCATTATGCTGAAGGAAACAACTGTACTTCGAAACCATGAAACACAACAGATGGTTGGTTTACACTTCATATCACTCACTTGGAATCTTGATGTGGAGAAATTATTTGATGATAAATTAATAGCCTTTTCATTTTTTATTTGATCTTTAAACCGAGTTAATGATATGAATTATATAAAAATATCTAGTAATCTGTCTTCTGTTATTAAAATGTTTCATTAAAAATATTTAACTATATTAAATGTGCAAGACTGATACAATAGAATATGGAAAACTTAGAAAATGTAGAAATACTACTGACCAACGTTTAATATAAACCAAAAGTGAAAAGCAATTTTCAAATCCTTTTTAAAATTATGTACTTTAAAATCATCAAAACTGACTCTAGAAGTAATCAATATTAAAGCACTAATGATACAAGTGAACAAATTAAAAGAATAAGTTTATCAAAGAACTACCTCTAATAAAGTCTCTGGGCCCAGGATTTATAATTCCCTTAACATAAATATTGATAAAAAGCAGTCCTGGTTGGATGGCTCAGTTGTTGGAATGTCATGTCATGTACCAAAATGCTGTGGGCTTGATTCCTGGTCAGGGCACAGACCTAGGTTGTGGGTTCTGGGTTCAGTCTCTGTTTGGGGTGTGTACAGGAGGCAGCCAATCAATTACTCTCTCTCATCATTGATGTTTCTATCTCTCCCTCTCCCTTCCTCTCTTTGAAATCAATAAAAACATACTATATATATATATATATACACACATATATATACACACACACATGGAGATATAAGCCATGTGATTGACACATCTTACTGCCTTTTCTGGCAATGGTACAATTTTTCTAATGTTGAAATAATAAAAGTATAGTCACAAAGGCAAGCAAACAGCTATAGCACATTTCAGAGATATTAATTTTGTTATACAAGAAAAATATCAAAATGAGTTAAATTATTGGTAAATTATTTGAAATCAAGTTAGACAGCAAAGAGTAAATATCTATTGATATTGACTGTAAGGAGCTCTTTTACTCATTCAACAACATTTAGTTAGCGCATTCTAATTTCTGGACAATAGGCACTGAAGGCTGGAGGAGATACTGAAGAAAATGGCTCATGTCACCACAGATTTGTACATATATAATATATGCACTGAGTAGAACAGATTAATAGACAAAGGGACAAGAAACAATTAGCAAAAAAAGAAATAAAATTATATGGAATATTGTTAAAGTAGCTGGTAATCAAAATGTTTGCTTCTATTACCTAATACCCTAAAAATGGAAAATATCAGTTTTATTTAGCTCATAATTCTGTGGATCAGCTGAACAGTTCTGACCTGGGTTGGTTCAGTGATCTCTGAGGGCTCTTTCATTCTTCTGTGGTAGTCAGCTAACAGATTGAGCTGGTGGCTAGAAGACTCCGAGTAGCCTCACACCCATATCTGGCAGCTGGCTAGGTGCCCCCTGTGCTGCCTTAGCTCTCTGTATGGCCTCTGATTCTCCAGCAGGTTAACTTAGGCTCTTTCATACGGTGGTTTAGGGATTTAAGTGCACCAAAGAGTAAGCCACAACACACAAGCTCTTTTCAAGACCATCACTTTGCCCACAGCTCATGGGTTAAACCAAGTCACACAGTGAAGGCAGATTCACAAGGTAGGGAAATAGGCTCTACTTCTTGATGGGAAGACGTGCACCTTTGATAGGGGTAAGGGCATGTAATAACAGAGCTGCAGTTGCCTGATTACTCGCCTAACTAACCATAGATGAGAGGTTTTCTCACAGACCCTGGGAAGCTGGGGGATGAAACAGGCTGTACAAAGAGAAGGTGCCTTGGATCCTCGATGGGCCCATTACTCAGACAAGAAATACATTCTGAGAGCAGACCAAGGACAGGCTGTGCTTTGATTGGTGGCTGTGCCCGAACCCTGACTCCTCCAGGATTTTGCCTCAGGAACACTGACCATTCTCTGGTCCCAGGAACTGGCTGAGCTGTTTGTAACATCACAGATTAGCCACCTGGTTATTGGATTTCCAGCTCCTGAAGGCCGGACTGCAGACCCTCCCCTCCTTCCCTTCCCCTCTTCCCTGTTCTACCCACAGCTGCATGTAGTATTTTTCTCCCTCACATGTATATAATCAGCCAGCTGGCAGAAAAAGGCAGAGCAGAATTTTCAGGATGGCCTACTGCTCTCCCCATTCTGATGGCATTATTGGAATAAACACTCATATATGATTCAACCCTGTCTCTGCTTTATTGGCTCAAGTAGTGATGGGCAGCCTCAGACCTGTTTAGTGTCTGGTATCACCTTTACACCACAGGAGCATGGCTGGAGGAAAGGAGGGTTTGTGAGTTTCATTTTTCAATATAAGATACTGCACAAAGACACTGCTATAAGGACTTACTGCCATTTTCACTGATTAATTTAGGAGATGAAGTAGAATCATTCAATGCTATCAAAGATCAAAGGTATGGTAAATTAAACTTCAGTATCTTTCAAACATCTCTACCATTGCATTTGGCTTCCTGTTTTAGAATTCTCTAATCTTTTAGATAGTGAGCTCACTGGAGAAAAGAAAATAAGTTGTATTCATCTTACTTTCTAAATATATAGTTCAAAATCCTGGCATGGGGTAAATGCTCAAATGTTTATAAAGGAATAAATCATTCCTCAAAATTCTAAACAGAGAATTAACATATGATCCAGAATAAATAAACATATAATAAAATAAAAAATAAAATAAATCATGACTCAGAAATCCTGCTCTTATACCCCCCAAATTTGAGAGAGTTCATTTGTTCAGGCTGCCATAACAAAACACCACAGGCTGTGTGGCCTAAACAACAGAAATCTACTTTCCCACAGTCTGGAGGCCAGAAGTCAAGATCCAGGTGTCAGCAGGGTTGATTTCATTTGAGGCCCTATACATGGTGGTCTCCTCCCTCTGTTTCATCTGGTCTCCCCTCTGTTTTCACATCCCTCGTGCTTCTTTAAAGCCCCCAGACACTGACTGCACCCCCGCTCCTGTGATGTGATGGATTATCTCCTGCCCCTGTCATTTACTGCTTTTTTTCTTTTATGATAAGAAATGCACATGTTAGACTCAGAACACTGTTTTATTTATGTTTGAAAAAATTTTGAGATAACATTCACATCACATAAAGTTCACCATTTTGACCATTTGCAGATGTACAGTTCAGTAATTGGCAATGCTGTGCAACCATCACCTCTATCTAATTCCAGAATACTTCCAACATTTTGAAAGAAGACTTGGTACCCATTAGCAGTCTCTCCCCCAGCCTACCCCCCCAAGCCTACTTTCTGTCTCTATGTATTTGCCTATTCTGGAAATTTCACATAAATGGAATCCTACAATTAACAAAAAATAGCTAAAGTGAGAGCATCAGGTACCCCCATCCCCAACTAGTTTTCAATCGGTTTATTCATGTGTGTGTGTGTGTGTATATATATATTTCTGAATTGACATACAATGTAAAGTTATACATCATGGACTTTTAAGATAAATATAAAATTTAAACATATTGCTGACTTTCCTTTAATAACGTGAAAAAAAATCTCGTACTTCAAGATCTGAAATGCGAGGCTGCTTTTCTATTCATCTAATAAGCACTAAGAAGCAATTGGCATCAATTTACCTCCTACTCCTTGGCATCCCCATTTCCTTCAGCAGACAAAAAAGATCTTATCTCCGAATAGTCACATTCTGATGTAATGGGGTTTAGGACTTCAACATACAGATTTTGAGAGAGTACCAGTCAGCCCATAACAGTAAAGGTTTATATCGCTGTTTATTATAACATTTTCACAATAGACAAAAAGGGGACACAATCCAAGTGTCCATCAGATGAACAAACAAAATGGGCTTTAAAACACAGATGTTTGTTATAGTATGGTGTAAATTTTTGAAAAATGGAATTAGTGTAAAAAGCAACAAAGGAATAATAGAACTCTAGTGCATGAAATCCACAAAATATTGGTCTTTTAGAAGCATAATGTAAATATGAAGACTGCTGATCTTATATTTCTATAATAAAAGAAATGTGCATGTCCATCAGAATATGAAAACAGAAAAAACTGCAAACAAAATTAAAGAAAAATAGTGGCTGTTCTTTTTCATCTTCGAATACTCTCAGAATGTTCACGTTTTCTGTATCAGCCAATCAAATGTGCCCAATTCTACTTTATACCACGTTACGGGTGACATCCATGAGTTACCTTTGCTAGTCTGTGCAATGATCTTACTTTACTTTGGCCCGTGAAAGACACCCCAAGTACAAAAGGTGAAAACAATACACACACACACACACACACACACACACACACACCCCTACTGTTTGAACCAATGCTAAAGATAAGGATTTGAATTCTGCAGGGGGAATCATCTCCTTATGTACAGTATGATTTTCTCTAAAAAAACCCAAAACAGATAAGGATTGAAGGGGATAAAAATATCCCAAGATTTACTTTTTTTTCATTGCTAAGAATATTGCATTTCCACTTTCATTGGATGAATAAATCCTAGCAATTCATACGTAATGTATCAGGAAGATTTACCTTGTAAAGACTAAATCAGAGAGAAAAGATACAGTACATTGAACAAGCAGTGACTTGTTCAAAATGCAAGTCCTTTGGAATAATACTGCTGAAATACCAGAGATCTGCTAAGTCAACCTTTAGAAACAACAAATGGAGGAAGCCAGAAATAACAATATCAACTTCCATAAAGTACAACCACTATTCACAAATCATATAAACAATTCCTTATAACGAGGTATTTTAACAGTAACAGCCAATATTAAAAGCAACTTGCCCCACCCCCAACCCCCACACTCATTTTATTTGACTACCTTATGTTATGTTATAAGTTCTTTTGTTAAGGGCTCAGTTCAACTTGGAATTTTAAAAAAGTATATCCAAATGAAAAGTTCTCTATTTTAATATCACTGTCCAGATGTTTTAATCTCATGTTTTTTTCTACCATACAACATAGTGAATTACTCAGTTTTTTCAACACTTTTCTGAGGTTATCACTATTTTATATTCATTAGAGAGAGAGGTCAAATGAGGCCCAGAAAGGTTAAGTGGTATGTACAGATTAAGGCTTTCTACCCACTGAGTTATGGATGCAGCTTGAAACTCAGTCCCTTGGTGTCCCTTGCTCTAATCGACTGACAGTACAGAAGCATTCTTAAGTAGGTTTTCATGAAGACATGAAACAATAGTTTTGTTACCTATATTAATATCACCATTTCTGACAGAATAATCACAGCCTATTGAATCTCATTGAGAGATGTCATTAATAGCATTTCTATTTATAACTTGCACACATATAAATATAGCAAGGTTAATCTTCCTAAAATTCATAAAATCCCTAAAATTTAGGTACTTTTGCATTTATTTGGTCACTGATTTTGAATCATAACATGACTCATGCTACTTTAACCAAAATCAGCTTTATTTCTCTCATTTCTACTAATGAGCTCTTGAAGTTCCCTGTTTATCTAAATTCTAATTATGGGAGTCCTTCGGGGTCCAATCTCTCATCTTCTCTTCTCTGTTCATAGTCTCTGTTGGCAATATTTTGTCTAACCCCATGACTTTAAACAATATTCTTATTTGACATACTCCAAATTTATTTCTTCAACTTCTACTTTTAAGATCAAGCTTGTATATTAAAATGCTATTTTTATTTTGATGCAGTCCTATTTGTTTATTTTCTCCTGGGTTTCCCTTGCCCTAGGAGATGTATCTGCAAACATACTGCTCTGAGAGATGTCTGAGATGTTGCCACTTATGGTTTCTTCTAGAATTTTTATGGTTTCATGTCTTACATTTAAGTCTTTTATACATTTTGAGTTTACTTTTGTGTATGGTGTAAGTTGGTGGTCTAGTTTCATTTTTTTGCATGTATCTGTCCAATTTTACCAACACCATTTATTGAAGAGACTGTCTTTACTCCATGGTATGTTCTTGCCTCCTTTGTCAAATATTAATTGAATGTAATGACTTGGGTCAATTTCTGGGTTCCCTGTTCTGGTCCACTGATCTATATGTCTGTTCTTGTGCCAGTACCAGGCTGTTTTGATTACAGTGGCTTTGTAGTATAACTTGGTATCTGGTATTGGGATCCCTCCAACTTTGTTCTTCTTTCTCAAGATTGCTGTGGCTATTCGGGGTGTTTTTTGGTTCCATATAAATTTTTGAAGTGTTTGGTCTAGATCTGTGAAATATGCTTTTGGTATTTTAATAGGGATTTCATTGAATTTATAGATTGCTTGGGTAGTATGAACATTTTAATGATGTTAATTCTTCCAATCCATGAACATGGTATATTCTTCCACTTGTTTCTATCTTCCTCTATCTCTTTTTCAACATCCTGTAGTTTTCCAAGTACAGGGTCTTTACCTCCTTGATTAAGTTTATTCCTAAGTATCTTATGGAATTTAATGAATAAAATAAACTGAGGAACAAAACAGATTCAGAGACATAGAAGCATGGGACAGACTGAGGGATCTCATAGGGAAGGCGGCGGGGATGCTATTTTTAAATTATTCATGGATATCTAATAATTATTTTAAAAATAACATACACTAAATGGAATTAATGACTTTCTCTTCTCCATTTCACTTTATACCATGAGCCAGGCATTGTGTTAATGATCATTTCAACAGAAGCAAAATGTAGCCATGCTAATATTGAGATGAGTATTAGCCAGTCAATAAACTATCTTAAGGTAAGGATAGATTGAGATTAGACTAAGATTTAGAAGCATGAAGGACAATATCATTCCATGGGATTGTATAAACTTAACTAGGCACCTACAGGAGGTGAGAAAGAGGAGAGATGGAGTTTCTTCTACTAGCACAAGATGCAAGATCAATCTTAATTGACTTACACAATCAATTAAAGAAAACAGGAAAAGTGAAAAATAATGTTTTGAAAAAAATTTCCAGTTTTTAAAAAAGTAACCTCAGGCAAAACCTCAAAACATGGATAGAAAGCAGACTTCAAAAATCACCTTTTCCCTTTAGTATCTGCCCAAACCTGGTAACCCTGTGTGTCCTTTTATTTAGAGCTATATGAGGTTTGGAAACAAGGAGGTAAAACTATCTTGCATATATAAGTTATCAAGGTGGAGATCTTCCCCAAATTACAAACATAATCAAATGGACACCTTCTCCTAGATATAAGCCTTCTGCAAAACAGGAAACTTGTGTGTTTCAACATTGGTATGAAAAATATTCCCCTTGAAAATTAATAATTTAAAGCCTGTCACTATGTAAGTTAGCAGTAGGAGTCATGCAATCTTTGTGTTCTGAAAATCATTGTGGAAATAATTAAATTACTGTGGTCCTGCATTGGAAGATCTCTCAGGCAATAGACAGATAACACAATTTGTCTCTGAAAAAATTCCAACTTTAACCCTTAAATAGAAATCTAGGTAGCATGCATGCAATGTACATGTTAATAGTAATAATAATAATACATAGAAACAATATAGCAAGAATGAGAGCCAGAAGACCAGACAAATGAATGCATATTGGCCTTATCTTTTGCAGGCAATAAAAATGAAATGCTATGCTTCATGATATAAAAAGGAAGTGTGAAATCAGAAAAAGATAGGAGAAAATAAAAATAATCAAAAAGATTTAAAAATCACAAAATTGGGACATGGAAAATACAGAGTGTAGAAACCAGATGAATATGTTAGTCACTAGGTTATACATATCCAAAGAAAAAATTATGGAACCTGGAAGAAAAGTTTAAATATTTTATCCTGAATGAATGGTAAAACAGACAGAAGATAGAAAAGAGAGATTAAGAAATATATTTTTTAGTGGCAGAAAATTAAATAATATGATTCTGTATATGTTAGGGTAGGCCATATAAATTTGCCCTTTTGAGGGGTCAAAAGTGATTGAATATCACTAAAGTTTTCATACGTAACCCTATAGAAAACCACGAGCAAACCACTCATTAGTTATTTAGCATTCGTAACTGAAATTAGCAAGATTGTTGGGTGCAGGCTATTATGTAATAGGTGACTGTGTATCTACCAGCAACATTCAGTGCAGGCTTGTAATTAAATAGATTATTATGTACAAATGGAAACAACAACAAAAACACATGGGGATAAACTTCACAAAAATAAATTGCCTTTTAATGAAGAAATGTATTAAAATTTATTGAAAAGCATAAATGAATTTCAAGATAAATGGAAAGGCAAAGTTTCTAAACTGATCTTCCCTTCTCTGTATCTTCCTCGCCTCTGTACACATACAACATACACTCACGCACACAAATATGCCACGTAACATGAAAGGGAGAGAGGATACTTTTGTCCTGCCTTTTACACCAACCTAGTTCCTTGTTCCCACTGAAAAAGGGTATAGGCTATTTGCTTAAATAATGAGACATTAGGTTTCTTATGCACCAAAATGTACAGAAACTAGATTTTCTTTTTTAAAAAATTATTGATTTCAGAGAGACGAAGGGAGAAGAGAGAGAAACATCAATGATGAGAGAGTCATTGATTGGCGACCCCCTGCACACCCCCGACTGGGGATGGTGCCTACAACCCAGCATGTGTCTTGACTGGGAATCGGACCAGGAATGGGCCTGGAATCGGACCACCAGGATCATGGGTTGACATTCAGCCACTGAACCACATGGGCCTGGCCAGAAACTACATTCTCTAGAGATAAGTTTCAAAGAGAAAATAATAAATTTTTAAAATTATTCAGCATGTACTTGTTCAGATATTACAGATACACATAATATGTGGCCTGAAAAATAGTTGACAGTGTTAATAAAATATTTAAAATTTTACTTCTTGGGAATACCCAAGATATATTGCAGCTGCACTTAGCAAATTGCTAAGCATGTTTTCTTTTAAATGTATTATTTTCTGAAAAGGATGAACATAATATTAAATTATATTTCTCAACTTATCTACTTTTTAAAAAATATATCTTTTATTGATTTAAGAGAGAGGAAGGGAGAGGGGGAGAGAGATAGAAACATCAATGATGAGAGAGTCATTGATTGGCTGCCTCCTGTGCCCCCCACTGGGGATCGAGCCCGCAACCCGGGCCTGTGCCCTGACTGGGAATCGAACCTCGATCTACAGGATCCCAGGTCGGTGCTCAACTGCTGAGCCACACCTGGCCAGAAAAGTTATAATTCTCAACCTTTGAATTTAACGTAGTTCAGTTGTCAAAGAATAGTAATCTTTATGTAGATGTCCCTGTTGTAAGCCATGCTTGCATTTGATTTTCACAGCCAAAAATCTGATAGGAGAAAACTTATAAACCTCTGCATGATTGACTTCATGCCATCATTTTAAACATGACTCACAAGCTTTCATTTTAAAAGAGAATGTATCCCCTACCAAATTGTGCAATTATTTTATTTAAATAGGCGTAGCATCTCTGACGAGGCACAGTGCAGAACCCGGGTTCCATCATCTCAGCATTTAACACGCTGTTTGTAAAATACAGTTCGAGTAGTCACCTCTCTCCGAGAACCTGCTCATTAAGCTTGAAGGCTTCCCTCCAGGCCCCACGTGCTCCTCTGACTTCCCTTTAAGTAGGAGGCAGTGTTTGCCGGGCGCTGCTTTCCAACCATGAAATTCTACTTGAGTGGAGCCCAGGTGTGAGGCATGGTGTGAAGCGCCATGAAACTCTTCTGGGAAACGGCAACAGAAGGAAAGAAAGAAAGGTGACTCAATCACGGTCCGTGTCCCATGAGTGTAGCATCTCCTTCAGAGATCACACGGAGCCCGCGGTGGTGAGCTGGGTGTGGCTGAACCCCACGGTTGGGAACGTTTAATATTTTAGAAATTATAGAAATCACCTTGTTTGATTCTTCCTTATACTCACACAATAAATGAAAGAAAAAACCCTGTCATTTGCTCAGAATGAATCTCAAATTTATATATAATTTTCAAGTAAGGTAATTAAAACACCATTTCAAATTATGGTTTCTTCTTCTTTATCCTGAGGTTTACAATGTGCTGTATTGACATTTTGGATGGAATAATCCTGTGCTGTGGGCAGCTGCCCTGTGCATTGCAGATGCTCAGGAGCATCCCGGCCTCAACGACTCATAATATGCTGAGAGCACACTCTCCCCCCAGAGGTAACGATCAGCACTGGGCTCAAGAGATTTCCAGATGTCATCTGGGGCAAAACGCCCTCCCTTGAGAGCCACTTATCTGTAATAAAGTCCTTCATATGAATTTTTTTTAAAACAAAATAACAGTTCTGACATAACCTAGGGATTGCGGCTATAAATTTAGATAAGCAATTAGGGATTTTCCAGTTTTATAAAGAAACCTGTCTGAGGTCTGCTATGGACTGAATGTTTGTGTCCCCCTCAAATTCTTATTTGCATTTGTTGAGTTCAATGCTGCAGCCCTGATCCTCCGCGTGATGGTCTCTGGCGGTGGGGATCTTTGGGAGGTAATTAGCTTTAGGTGAGGTGATGAAGGTGGAGCCCCCATAATAGGATTAGCGCCCTTACAAGAAAAGGAAAAGGCAGAGCCCTCTTTCTCCACTAGGGGGGACAGGCGAGAAGGCAGCCTCTGCAAACAGCAAGGGGGCTCTCACCAGACATCAGATTCAATGGACGCCTTGATCTTAAACTCCTCAGTCTCCAGAATTGTGAGAAATAAATGTTTGTTGCTCAAGCCACCCAGTCTACGGTGTTTTGTAGCAGCCCAAACCCACTAAGGTAAGATCTTATTACTTAGAACGTGTAAAAATATCATCGTTACAGACTATTTCAGAATGACACCACATTTTGTGATCAATAATATAGATCACAATATAGCAAAAAAGTCTACTTAGTCAATGATTTTGAACTATTGATTAAACAAACAATAATGTTTCTACATATAAATAAAATACGCACTAATTAATACTGATCATAAAGTTGGTCAATGTATTGAACCATGTTTTTTCTTTCTTTTGTGTGTGTGTGTTGTGATGCACATAAAGAGAACAGGAGAGAGCAATTTTTTCTACTGTAAAAGCATTTGTACTTCATATCTTCAAATTGTACATATTCCCAATTTTTTAAAAAAGTGATTGATTAGGCTTCCCTGGTTATATTGCTCAGTTGGTTGGAGCATCCCATACACCCAAAGGTCAAGGGTTCGATTCCCTGTCAGGGCACATACCCAGGTTGCAGGTTCCATCCCCGGTTGGAGAGCCTTCGGGAGGCAACCGGTCAATGTTTCTCACTGACATCAATATTTCTCTCTCTCTCTCTCTCTCTCTCTCTCTCTCTCTCTCTCTCAAATCAATGAAAACATATCCTTGGGTGAGAATTAAGGAAAAAAAAAAAAAAGAAATGACTGATTAGGACTAGAAAGTTTCTATAGCATGTAAATAAATGCATCCAAATTGACAGCATATATCTAATTATGAAATATAATTATATGATCATTATAGTAAGGAAAATGAAGATGTTCACTATATATATATATTTCACTTAATTTTGTCCTCAAAGTTCTTAACACTGAAATAGGACACATGAAACTAAAATGAAAACAACAGATGAAAAAACTGGAAATTCAAAACCTAAAAAAGACCAGTCTTATGTAGTGAGTTTAGAAAAGATGACGGCTACAATACAAACATACAGAAATCCATTATTTTCCTTACATTAGCATTAATAAACTAAAAATCATAATAAAATCCTATTATCACATTGACAAGAATAATACAGGGGTGGGCAAAAGTAGGTTTACAGTTGTTCCTGTGAAAAAAGCCATGCGGGTTCTGATTATTACAATAGCTTCATAACCCCAAAAGAATGTCACAATGCAGCTGTAAATCTACTTTTGCCAACCCCTGTCTACACTAGCAAGAAGAGAAAAAGAAATATATTGGTCCTAAAGAAAACAAACAATAAAACTGCTGAGTTATAGAAGAAAAATGTCCTTAAAGCAAGGAGGGACTTTTATATGGGTGGAAAGACTGCATAATGCAAGAATTATATTACAATAGTAGCAACTGCTTATCTAGTGCTTCTTATATGCTATATATTATAAATACTTTACATAAAAATTCCCAACAATATTTACCAAAATTCTATGAAGTAGCTACTGTGCTGAAAGCCAAGTTTGGAGAGTTAAACCTATAAAACAACTAAGTGGAAGAACAAATCTATGAACTTAAGTGAAGTCTGAGTTCCTAGCCATTACTTTATTATTTCCCTATTAGTTCTTAATCATATGATATTGGGAAAGGAACAGCTTTTACTAAATTCTGTCACAACAAGTTAAATGCACCCATAATGCCTTTTAACTAAGAAGCATCATCTATCATATATTAAATTTGATTTTCAACCCATACTTGTTGTGTAGAAATAAAAAGTGTCTTTGATAAAAAATAAAATCTGTCATAAGACATATTTTCAGTTAATCAAAAAATGATCATAATTTTATAGTAAACCCATGTTGAGTGTCTAATATGTTAAGAATTGTGATGAGCTGTGGGCTGCTTTTTCCTTTTCATAAAATGGTTGATTTAGAGTCACATTTATTATATAAAATTTTAGTTTAGTTAACTATGAATTTAATGCAATTAGGATAAAGACAAGCTGAACTAAAGATAAACATTTAGCCCTGACCAGTGTAGCTCAGTGGGTTGGAGCATAATCCATGTACCAAAAGGTGGCCAGTTTGATTCCTGGTCAGGGCACAAGCCCGTTTTGTGGGTTTGATCCCCAGTCGGGGTGTTTATGAGACCAATCAATGTTTCTCTCTCTCTCCCCCTCTCTCTAAAAATCAATGAAAACATATATTTTTTTAAAAAGGTAAACATCTAATAGTGTATATAGAGAGCATGAAACTGAAAACTTCATTTATATATTTCAGCTTTTAAAAATATTTTGGTTCCACTTATTTTATGACACTCAACTGCTATATTTAGCAATAAAAATCATAATGATTATCAAAAACCTGTATGTATTTATTGACACTACAATAGTGTTTTTCATACTGAAAGATTAAAAAGAAAAACAGAAAATGAAACAAAATTTGTGGAGAAAGCTTGAATACTTTTATGGTGACAAGTAAAAACAAAATTATTGGCTTATGTTTGTCTTTTAATTTGATCTGCATTTTTGCCTGTGCTTCTAATATATACTCTTGGAAAAAAGGGGTCATTTCAAACAGTAGAAATTATGTGAAAAACTATAAAGAAAAAAATCAAAAAGTAAAATAAAATCTTTAAGGAATATCAATTTCACTTTAACTCGAAAATTGCTTGACGTACATGTGAAGTCTTTCTCTTATCACTCGGTGTGGTCCTGCGTAGTATTCCATGGTGTGAATGCCCCACAGCTTTTTCATCCACTCATCTGCTGATGGGCACTTGGGCTGCTTCCAGATCTTAGCTATTGTAAACTGTGCTGCTATGAACATCGGGGTGCATATATTCTTTCTGATTAGTGTTTCAGGATTCTTAGGATACATTCCTAGGAGTGGGATCACTGGGTCAAATCACAGCTCCATTTTTAATGTTTTGAAGACCCTCCATACTGTTTTCCATAGTGGCTGCCCCAGTCTGCATTCCCACCAGCAGTGCACTAGGGTCCCCTTTCCCCACACCCTCCCAGCACTTGTTTGTTGACTTGTTGATGGAGCCATTCTGACAGGTGTGAAGTGACACCTCATTGTGGTTTTAATTTGCATCTCTGATGATTAGCGACCTTGAGCATTTTCTCATGTGTCTCTTGGCATCTGCATGTCCTCTTTGGAGAAGTGTCTATTCAGGTCCTTTGCCCATTTTCTAATTGAATTGTTTGTCTTCCTTTTGTTAAGTTGTATGAGTTCCTTATATATTTTGGATATTAACCCTTCATCAGATGTGTCATTGGCAAATATGTTCTCTCATACAGTGGGCTCCCTTTTCGTTTTCTTGATGGTTTCCTTTGCTGTGCAGAAGCTTTTTATTTCGATGTAGTCCCATTTGTTTATTTTCTCCTTAGTGTCTCTTGCCCTAGGAGATGTTTCAGCAAACATATTGCTATGAGAGATGCCTGAGATTTTGCTGCCTACGTTTTCTTCTAGGATTTTTACAGTTTCGCATCTTACATTTAAGTCTTTTATCCATTTTGAGTTTACCTTTGTGTATGGTGTAAGTTGGTGGTCTAGTTTCATTTTTTTGCATGTACCTGTCCAATTTTTCCAGCACCACTTATTGAAGAGACTGTCTTTACTCCATTGCATGTTCTTGCCTCCTTTGTCAAATATTAATTGACCATAATGGCGTGGGTCAGTTTCTGGGTTCTCTGTTCTGTCCCACTGATCTATATGTCTGTTCTTGTGCCAGTACCAGGCTGTTTTGATTACAGTGGCTTTGCAATATAACTTATCTGGTATTGTTATCTCTCCAACTTTTTTCTTCTTTACCAATCAGGGATTTTAAAGTTAAGGTAATTCTTTTTAAAATGATAATTAAAACTTTAAAGTTATATTAGAGACCAAATGACAGTAGAGGCAGAATTTGCCTTTTTGTCACTTTTACTGCCTCCAGTTCGATGCCAGCAGAGTGGATGCTGATGGACAATTCAAAGTGGCACCAGTGCAATGTTCAGCCTGTTAAATACAAGAGGAGAACAGGAGCACATAATGCGACCACTGATATTTAAAGTGTGGTTCGCTTCTTATAATTCAATCTGATGGCCCTCTCCCTTGGATGATCAAAGCAAATTCTGTGTTTTTCAGTAAGTTCAGCTGCCTTTCAACAGGCAATACTAAGGAAACTTCAGTGATAAAAGCAGGTAATGAGCTCTTTCTTAAGAGGTCAATGCTTTCATTTATGGTCACTGAGTGATGCTGCTGTAAGAAATGAATTGTTAGATTTTTCTCCCTGTATTGCTGTTTCCAATCAAATGGAAACACTTTCCTTGGTGGAAATCATATTATGGTGTTTATCTGCTATAACTCCTAAGAAAATTTATTTGGCTGACTTTTTTATAAATTACCAAGAAATAGCCTGAAACTTGGTGTTAAATAAAAATTCCCCCAAACTGAAAAGAAGAAACAGAAAGAGATAAAAAAGAGACAGAAAGATTAAGAGACAGAGGCAGAGGCTTAATAAAACACAAATATTAGAATTTTGAGAAAATGGATTTCCCTTCTTCCTTCCCATATTTTTGTGTGAGGCCGTTAGCAAAAGTGAATAATATGTAATGAATTAAATAGCAATTATCATTAATTCATGATGAGTGGTGAGCTGAATAACTTATTTTAATTATGTTTGTAATTATGAAAGTGTATAAGTAGTTAAACTTTATGTTCAACTGAAATTAATAATTCTGTAATTAACAATGTTTTAGGTCTAGCTTTAATTCTAGAAATATTTGAGTATATTTTTCTCTTATTTCTAAAGTGGTTTGCCTACGGCAAAGCTGGTTGTGATAAACTCATTTTCTATATGTAGCTTCCCAACATTTTTTTAAGGAAATGTTGAGAATATGTTTGATTTTGTGCTTGAACAAAAGCAGGCAGATCAAAAAGCATCAAACTTCCTAGATATTTGACATATCTCTAAAAAAGACAAAGCTCGTTTCTTAGTGAAGTTACTGTTATTATTCTCATTTTACATAGGTGGAGTGCAAAGCAGAAGGAGATTAAGTGATTTCACCACGGCTACCCAACAAGTGCAGGATGGGTCCAATCTGCACAAATCTACCGGATTCCAAGCTCTATGCTCTTGGCCATTGCGCTAGGTTGTCCTACATTTTTCAAGTAAGACATTGAGACCTAGAGAAATCAATAAACTCGTCAAAGTTTGTAGAGTAAATAGGTGACTTATTTGGTGCAAAAAATAAGTGATTCTAATCCCCCATTATTGCACACATCCGTACCTAAACATGGTAACTAGTACCGGCTTCATTATTGCTCATATGCGTTATACAGGCCACCTCCCACCACACATTTCTTTCTCAAAATGGTTTTTATACCAATCAAGAAATTGTTAATGATAATTTAAGTTTATTTAGCACATTCTTTATGAGTGATGGGAAAGTTGACAGAAGCAAATATACATCAAAATTCCATCATGCATCCAGCTAGTGTGGGAGTAAACTGATTTCCTGGGGATACCTGTCAAGGTGCCCAGGAGGACTTACATGTCATACTTAGATGGCAGCTGAAACTAGAACTGTTACCAGAATATGTTGTTTCTTTTATCTGTTTGGCAAGAGATGAGATTTGGTTCACTTTACTGAAGTTCTGAATGGCCAAAGTAAACGGTGTCATTTTGGTTTCCTAATGCAGCTGCAGTCTGACTCCCTTCTCCCTCCCCTCAAAGGCAATGTATTTATGGAGTGTTTCCCCTCTGGAAAAGAAATGATACTCATTTAAGGATTTTATTCTTTAACAGCCATCGCTTTTAGCCTAAATACTATAGTAAAGGCCACTGATAAATGCATTGCCCTTTGTGATTACTCCTATTCCAAAATGATAAATGTGGTTATAAAAAAGACATGATGGGGCAATATTTATAAAGCCTATGCAGCCCCCTACTTTTCATGCCCCCCTAAAATGATTCTATAATCTGAGCCCAACTCCTGCTCTTTTTACTTTCACCTGCCTGTCAATTGTCAGTTTAAGCGAGTCAGCTATATATATACATATATTTTTCTATTCTTCCCATGAAAAACGATGAACATTTTCACATGACAGTTAATAATTGCAGAAGTTCCACAGGGGCTAATATTCAATGTGCTAGTGGAAGCAAGAAAGTCTGGGTACAATTATTGAAGTCGTTTCCCAGTGCACCACAGGTGTTCTCCAAAGATGAGGGTAAATAGATTTATTTACTGCTCCCATCCAAAACTTCAGTTTGATGAATAAACCAGTTTGCATCTATGCGAAGCTCTCTTCCACATTAGATTCAGCCTCTGCCTACTCTGTTGTCTAAAAATAGAGAAGAAATTATGTTCCTCCTTCCCCCAAGCTGAACGCGAAGGCCGTTCATGATGCAACACTTCCGCTGATGCATATTCATTATGACTTTAAACCGCTACAGCAAATCAAAGGAACAGCCATGCGTCCTAGTTTATTTGAATAATATAATAAAAATCAGGGCTCCCACAGTAATTATGAAGTTAACGTGAACAGGAGAAACGTGACAGATGGAGATTTGCAGGGTCACAATCTGATGTCGATTAGCTCGAGCTGTAGAGCGGGGTGAGGGGCTGAAGATGAAACATGAATATACCGTGTTGTGAAGCCTGCTCCACTCCAGTGGCAAACAAGACATTCGAATATTGCTGGGTGCTTCTTTGTGATTCTAAGTCATCTCATACATTTTTTAAAACATTAAAAATAAGATGTATCCTACAGAAACTCCTCCCATTCAGAGAATGTGTTGGCACATGAGGCAAAACCCGGGCAGAACCAAACAAAACCAACAAAGTAAAATGAGACAAAGATATTTTAACTCAGGCTATAACTTATGATAAAATTTAGAGTATGGAAACTAATTAAGTAATGGAACAGAATTAGCATGCACTTGAAACTATATATTACATGTGGTTTCTGATTCATTTTCTTTAAATGTAATGAAAAAATAGCCCACTTTCTTTCACTTCTGCCTGAAGCATTCCCTTCTAAAAAACAATAGCTAAATAAGCCTGGAGTTCACAAAATATTTTTAAAAAATCAACACAATTGAATATTTAGTAATAGAAAAAAGATACAGACTAAAACTGTTTCAAATTTGGCTTTAACATTGGATCCCGAGGCAAACTTACTTGGTTCTTACTGTATCAGAGAATTCAGAGTTCCAAAGCTCTACACTCTTTTCCAAAAAGACTGAAAAATAAATTTTCTATTTCCCCTCTATCAATTGTGTAAGCTTTGAAGTAATCTCAGATCTCATTTCGTCAATTTCTTAGCTTTTCCCTTTGCCTCCACACATTTATTTTATTTTTTCCACCAATACCTTTGCTGAGATCATTTATTTTCCTAGTTCTCAGTTTTGTTGGGAGGCAGGTCTGTATCAGCATTAGGAGTTGGTATGGTGCTTAGAAGAGTGCTAATAGTCAAAATGCTTGGTTTCTAGTCCTGGCACTGGTCCCTAGAAGATCAGTGGTTGCTAGAACTTCCATCTAGTACACCTGCTATCCTCTGGACCTTGGTGTCATTTTTGGAACATAGTAACTGCTCAACAAATATTTGAAGGGATGAAGGAGGCAAGAAAAATGTTGGATGCTAGAAAGTAATTGAATTCTTTTTACAAATTCATTCCAGTTGAGAAAAATAAGAATGATAAAAACAAATATGTAGACTAGTAATTTAAAGTAAATTTAGTATGTAATAAGAAAACAAATAAGGAATAAAGAGAGACTTAATAGGACAGGATATAATTTAACAGGAAAGCAAGTTAGGCCTCTATTTGCTGGAGACAAGTAAGTCACATGCCCATGGCCTATATCTTTAAATATCAACAAGACACTCAGATCACTCAAGCCCCAAGCCCCGATCTCTCCCCTGCTACACCCTCAAATGTGCCCTTCCTCCTGTATTACCTGTCCTAGGGAATGGCTCTCTCACACATCCAGTTACGGCAGCTAGAAACTAAGGAGTCATCATCGCCACCTCGCCCTCTTTTAACTAGCGTGCCCAGTCTACCAAAAAGCACTAATGGTTTTGCTTTTTAACATCTACCAATATTCATTCCCTTAAACCTCCCCTCTTATACAACCCTCACAGCCATTTGAGAATTCGCCTGCATTTAATAAATTCTTCTGTGTATCCACTCTGGCTCTCCTCTAGTGCTTCGCCCTCACAGCAGCCACAGTACTGTTTTCAAGGGCAAATCTGTCTACACTAGGGTCTGACCTTAAAATTCCAATGCCTTTCCGTTCCCCTTCACATCAAGAAAAACAAATCTCTGTGGTGCTACCGTAAAGAACCACCGTTACGGTTCCTGCTTCCATGAACCTGACTACTGTTTAGATCTCCTCACGTGGAGTTACACAGTTCTGGCCTCTCGGGGACTGGCTCGTAGTGGCCATTAGAGGATGGGTCTCACCTCCACTTACTTCCCCAGGACAAAGGTGCTCAGGCTTCTCAAGGAGCCGCATTGGCACCCACATGCTTTCCAAAGGCGTTTCCCATAAAATTGTGAAGAAAGTGTGGTAATGTAGGAAAACCTCTAGCAGAAAAGTTAATAATGCTTCTTTTTAATGCTGGCAATTAAAAGGCGGGGGAAATCATTTACGAGTTTAGGATAACTTTAAAACCGGTTTTCGTTGGGGAAAGCGTGGAGGGACCTGGAGAGTACTATGCTAAGCGAAATAAGCCAGTCACAGAAAGGCCAGTACCACATCATCTCACTCATATGTGGAATCTAATGGACAAAATAAACTAGCAAAGTACAGACAGACTCATGGATACAGCGAACAGACTGACAGCCGTCAGAGGGAAGGGGTTGGGGGCTGAGTGAGAAGGGTGAAGGGATGAAGCAAAGAAAAGAAACAACTCCTGGACACAGCAGTATGGTGATTACCAGAGAGAGGGGGGCATAGGGGAGGTAGAAGACGGTAAAGGGGGATTAATGGTGATGGAAGGAAACTTCACTTGGGGTGGTGGACACACAGTACAACATACGGATGATGTGTTGTAGAATTGTACACCTGAAACCTATGTAACTTTATTAACCAATGTCACCCCAATAAACGAAATTTTAAAAAAAATTAAAATGGTTTTCTTTGGCTTCAAGAAGAGTAAAAGTCACTCTTGAATGTATTCATATGTTCTCGAAAACGATCAACTAATACGGTGTAATATTCAATGCAAGTTTTTTCTAAACAGTATAGGAAGGCCTAAACTAAGATATATATGGCCAAATTAAAAAACAAATAAACAGAAAGAGAAAAAAGATGACAGGCAGTAATTGAATAGGCCATCGGGAAGAAATGAGTCTAATCGTAATGCCCATGCCCCGCACTTACATGAGTAAACTCAAAAGAAATATATATGTGAATTTTTTAAACTTTAAGAAGTATAAGAAATATATGTAAGTCACTTGAGAAGAAGTAGATATAAAAATGTAATCATGGCTGATACTAAATAATTGCAAACGTATAAATGAAAATATACTTTATGTACATGGATGATGAAAAACTAGGAAATGTGTATTCTTCTTTATAAAAAAATGAAGAAACTTTTAAAAACACCAGTGATATGCAAATTTCAGGAGACAGTGTGTTAAAATACTTATTGAAATCAAATATATAGGCAACTTCACTTCGATAACATGGGTCCTATTTTGATCCAGGTGGTTTATATATAGCAACTAGTGATTTGTTCTAGGTTTGAAGACATAACTTAAAAATATTAAGGACCACCCGGCTGGTGTGGCTCAGCGGTTGAGCATCAATCTATGACCTAGGAGATCTCGGTTCAGTTCCCAGTCAGGGCACATGCCCGGGTTGCAGGCTCGATCCCTAGTACGGGGCGTGCAGGAGGCAGCCGATCAATGACTCTCTCATCATTGATGTTTCTATCTCTCTCTCCCTCTCCCTTCCTCTCTCTGAAATCAATAAAGACATATTTTCAAAAATATATCAAGAACCTTAGAAAATTGTCTTTAGATAAAAATCAATTCAACTTAGAGAATGTGAATTGTTATTCTAATTATGATTGCTTAATGGATTTATTATTTATATTAGATTTCAAATTTCCTATGGATCAGATGCAAGATTGTACAGATTTTATTTAAATCAAACAATAGTAAACATTCAGCAGAAGATTAGACAGATATGGTAAATTGTAATAAGAAACACAAAAAGTCCAAGAAAAATTAGAAAGTATATACATTAAGAGGAAAACACATAATGAGAGCTTTAAGTTCTTAAGGAGAATTTTAAAGATTTCTAATAGAACAGAGAAGAAAGGAAATGGTTTTCATATTAGAATACTTGTGAGAACTTTGGAAAAATTCCTATTCCTAAGGCAATTTTCATAGAGCATCAGATGGTGCCTTTGACAAAGATTGACACCTAAAATGAGAAACTTACAGAGCAAGTAGAACAATTTAAGTCCAATAAATCACCAGGACCATATGGTACATATCCAAGATTTCTGAAGGAAATAAGTAAACCAGCATAGATAGAGGAGGTAAAGTGTGAAATATAGCCTTAATGGTGGCATCTGCTTCCAAAGATGGGAAGATACTACTTGGTACCTAGAAAAAAAGGTAAAATTCTAGAAGAATGCCAAATAAAGACTTTTATATGCTCTGCCTGTATGAACCAGTGATGTTGGGTAATTGTGAATACTTCTGTACTTTCACTCTTGATCGTTCCTGGATTTCTTTTATAACCAAGCTTTTCTGCCATCTCTCTTCCTGATCTTGGCTGTTCTTCCAACCACATATTGCTTAATAAGCCAGTGGTAAGCAACCCTGGAACCTGAAATTTATTCTCATCTACTGAATTAAAAAATCAGGTTAATTAGCCTGGCTGGCATGGCTCAGTGGTTGAGAGTTGACCTATGAAGCAGGAGGTCACTGTTCGATTCCCAGTCAGGGCACAGGCCAGGGTTGGGGGCTCCATCCCTAGTAGGGGGCGTGCAAGAGGCAGCTGATCAATGACTCTCTCATCATTGATGTTTCTATTTCTCTCTCCCTCTCCCTCCCTCTCTCTGAAATCAATAAAAAAATATTTTTAAAAACAAACTGGTTAATAGGTCTGATAATCACATTGGTCCTGCCTCAGAAAATGTGCAGTTTTTTTCTCTTGTGGTTGTTTGTTGTTGTTGCTGTTGTTTTATTTTGTTTTTTTTACTTGATGATAAATTGGAAAATACTTGATTTTAAACAGAACTGGTGTTCCTCCACTTTGTTTTTTCAGCCATCAGTTCATTCTGTTATGTGATTTTGGAATCCAGTTAAGGTTGTTCAAAATATCTATAAATTTGCAATTTGAGAAAGTGAAAATTCAAATAAATGGGTTGGTTTACTTTTTTATTGAAGTATCAGATACATACAGAAAACTGTGCTACTCATAACTGTGTAATTTCGATGAATTTTTATACACATATGCACTAAAGTAACCTCCAGCTAAATCATCATAAAGCGCATCATAGGAAAGGGTTAATGTTCATGTTTTTCCAAAGGAAAGTCAAATTGCTGCTGCACTATTTATTGAAATATCATTTTTCCCTCACTGAATTTTACTGGCATCTTGTGGTAAATCACACTGACCTGAATTTTCTACTATTCTATTGCCTCTCCTTGGAGAGTATTATGCTAAGTGAAATAAGTCAGTCAGAGAAAAACAAAGACCCTATGATCTCACTTGTATGTGGAACCTAATGAACAAGAGAAATTAATGAACAAAATAGCAGCAGAGGCGTGGAAGCCTGGAACAGACTGAGGGATCTCAGAGGGAAGGGGACGGAGGGGACGAGATGAAAGGAGGCGAAGGGATCAGCCAAAGAACATATGCACATAATCCATGAACACAGACAGCCGTGGTGATGGCCAGAGGGCGGGGGGGGGGGGCTCAGTGCCTGGGTTACAAGATGCTTCTAACCATCCCAGTGGAGTTTTCAAAGAATACTCAGGAAAACAAGCCCCCCCCCCGCCACACACACACAATGGGAAAGAGAGATTGAGAAAAAGGTAAAACCCACTGTACTCAAAGGAACGCATTTGCCAGTTTATATAAACCACATGAGAGAAAGGTCAAAATCTGTTGTTCATACTGCGGCCAGAGTGATATTTCCAGGCAGATACCAGGTGACAGGGCACCTCTGATTCAACACCTATGGCTTCCTCTGCACCTGATCAACCTTTGACCACGCTGTGGTCTATGACAAACTCTCCAGTCTTACCTGAACCCATTTTCCTATGGCTCTCAATGCTATGTCCACATTAGGTCACTTTTTCTTTCTCAAACAAGACAAGTTTTTCCCCATCTTAGAACCCTTGAAATTTGTATTTCACCTGGAACGCCGATACCCAGGTTTATAATCTGCTGAATCATTTCTATCATTCTGCTCTCACATCACATTTTCAGCTCGGGGAGACCATGGTCACCAAGCCTAAATGTCTTGCACTAGTGCCTGCCAGCCCCACTCCATTTCACCCACTCCAATGGCTTTCTGTTGCACCCTCCCATTTTATTTCTTTAAAGAATTTGTCAACCTCCAACACAGTCATGTATGTACTCATTGTATGCTCATATCTATTTTTATTATTGTCTACTTCCTTTCTACTCCTTTATGTACCTGTCTACACATTTTGTATAAATTAACTTTATTTTGGTATATTAATATTTCTTATAGATCATATTTATTGATAATTTGTCTTTATTCAAGCCCAAGAAAATATTATGGATTATAGATATTGAATAATATCAGATTAACTTACTTCAAAAAAAGACATTTTTTAAAATTCCCAAATACACTGAAAATGTAAAGTAAATCAGATATAGAGGGTTTCTCATCTTCTTAGACGTAGGCTGATTATGCAAAACACTTTTGAAGTCTTCCTATACAGACAGTAGATACTTTAAAATAATAAAGAAAAGTATCAACCCTGGATGGTTAAATCTTATACAAATGGCAAAGACCCACATGATATCTTAGGATTGTTGTTTGCTTACTTTTAAAATGATGTGTGCCTATGCATGCACGCCTCCGGGTGTGTATGTATGTTTTCCCTGTAGAATCTAGGATCCTTGGGAGCTACTATGATTTTTATTCTGAGGGCCAGATGGTGCTTGACACATAGAATCTGCTAAATAAACCTCTATAGAAGTTATAAACCAATTGGAATTTCTACGTGAGTTCCAATCAAAGTGAACAAATGAAATATTATTCAATACATTTCTTCCTACACATTATAATCTTACAAAAACTGCATAATGCTTTTCATTCCTTCCAGGCCCACCCTATTTCTTTCTACCATGAAATAATCATATGCTAACTTTTCAATAATTTTTAGAGATCTCAATAAGGCTCATTTTAATTATTATCATTAAACCTATTCAACATTCTATTCCTTTTTAAAGGTATGTAGTGAAATCCTTAAAGGTCCCCCTTACAGAGAGGGGGCAATGTACAGTGGTGGAAAGAACTTTTTAACGGGATGGACAAGATAAAGCTTGCTTAGTTTCCTTACTGAAAAATACTGAACATTGGACTCTCTCTCTTCAGTCACTTACTGCTCTAACATGCTATGATTTTATGCGTTTAAAGCAAACAAACAAGGTACTTACTGACATTCTTCATGATTAAGTTGAACTCTCACTTTGGATTAGCAGGAACGATTCTGGTGGCTTCCAATCTCCACAGCATGGAGAAGGCGAGCATTCCTCCAAGAATGACTGCTGCTCCTGCTGGGGACACAAATATCCAACAGTAAACACATGTAGGTGTATGTCCCCTTTATAAAGTTCCAGCAACCTGTTTCAGAATCCGTGACAAAAGAAACACATTTCCAGCAGGGGTTGCAGCTCCCTGGAAGGGACTGGAATGAATCAATTAGGTCCTTAGAAGTTTCTATTCAGACAGGAAAACTGAGGAGCCTTTGGCAAAGACGAAGTGTTATAGCCAGCGGGGAAGTGAGGAGGTCTCACAGGATCACACAGGGGACACCAGAAAGGTAGGCCACACCCTTCAGTGTGGAAGGCTGGAGGCTGTCAGAGAGGGAACTGAAGCCTAAGTGCCTTCCGAAATGTGTGGACAGGAAACTGGGGTAGAATTAATTCATCTTAAGTCTTTTTTGTATCCTAAACAAAGTCTCCAGTGATGTTGATTTAAAAAATAATAAAAAATAAACTAGCTCCAAATCCCATTCAGAGAGAAGTCTTTCAGTTGAGCTTGTTCTATCAAGATCCAAAAGTCTTACACTAATCTTTACCAATTTTGTCAATACCTTTTATGCTATATTGCCCCTATTGCAGATTTGGGGATTTAGAATATGACTTAAATAAAAAGAATGAAAGAATTTGTTACTTGCTAAAGATTGTATATCACAAGTGAGCCTACAATAGGGAATCCCAGGAATGTTTAAGTAATTATTAAGATATAACTCTAAAAATTGTGATTAGGGGAAACTGACCTTGAAAAATGGGTAGTCTTAATAAAGAGAGAAAAACACACACACAAACACAGAGAATAATAAAAATATGTATTATAACTTTGTTACAATATTTTCTTTAACTTGTAGTTGGGGAAGTCAAATATTCTTAAACTAGATCATTTGAAAAGCCAAGGACATCTATATTGAAAGTTCTGTTCTCTAAACATGTCTCCAAAGGCCTATCCGAGGAGGCATTTCCCTGTTGCCAGTCAGAGGCAGCGTAATACGGTCGAAAGAGCATTTGGCCTACGTCCTGGATCTTACACAAGGCAGGTAATCTCTGATCCGCCAATTCTTCATCAAAACACATAATCCTGCACTTAGGTAATACTAAATTCTTGTACAGATTTGGTGCGATGAAAGTCAGATATAAACGATCAATAAATTGATTTTCTGGTCTATTTTTGTATTCCCTAATATAGTAAAAGCATTCCCTAATACAATACAAGCAGGGGCTTTTGACAAGTGATCAAATGTTTATTAAAATGACGAATAAGTTTAAAAACTATAGGAAACTAGGAAAAGAAAAGAAAATTAGACCTAAAGTAAGCAGAAGAAAATAAATAATAAGAGTTAGAACAGAAATCAATGAAATTAAAAAGAGGAAATCAACAGAGGAAAAAATCAATGAAACCAAACACTGTTTTTCAGAAAAGATCAATAAAATCAATATGTCTCTATCCAGGCTAACTAAGAAAAAAAGAGAAAGGACACTATAAAAATCTTTGCAGACAACATAGGGTAAATCTTCATGATCTTGGATTTAATAGATGATTCCTATATATGATATTAAAAGTACAAAGTTATAACAACAGAAAAATAAAGTTTGAAAAAAATATATATGTTTCCAAGAACATCATTAAGAGGGTAGAAGGCAATGCAAAGAATAGAGAAAATATTTGTGAACCACATACTGGATAACAAGTTGAAATCAAGAAAACATTTTTGTAAACCTCTTACAAGTCAATAGTAAATAGACAACCCAATTTAAAAATGGACAAAGTATCTGAATGAACGTTTCTCCAAGGAAGAGAGACCCATGAGCAATATGCACATGCAAACAGGATTCACATAATCAGTCACCAGAGGAATACAAATCAGAGCTTCATGAGTTACACTCACGCCCCTTAGGGCGACTCCAGTAAAAAAGGCAAGAAGGGTTGCGAGGATGTGGAGAAGTCGGAACCCTCATTGGCTGCCCGTGGGAATGTATAAAGATGCAGCCGATTTGAAAAACAGTCTGGCAGTTCCTCAAGCAATTGAAAATAGAGCTGCCATAGGACCCAGCAGTTCCAACCCCAGGTTTATAGCCAAGAGAAATAAAAACACAGATCAGTACAAGTCTTGTACGTGAGCGTCCCGGTAGCATTATTCATAATAGCCAACGAGTGGAAACAATCAAATATCCATGAATCGATGGATGGGTAAACACAATTAGGTATGTCCATACAATTAATTCTTATTCAGCCATACTGGACCAAAAGGTTTGACTCTTGGTCAGGGCATATGCCCAGGCTGTGGGTTCGATCCCCAGTCAGGGTGTGTCCTGGAGGCAGCCGATCCAGGTTTCTCTCTCACATCGACATTTCGCTCTTTGTCTCCCTCTTTCTTCCTCTCTCTCTAAAACCCAATAAAAACATATTTTAAAAAGACACAAAAACAAATAAAGCAAAAAATACAAAGAAAAAGAAAATAAATCCCTCTAAAATCTATATAAAATAGAAATTAAAGATCATTGACATAGTGCATGCAGAGAGAATGAAATCCAAAGTCATTCAAAGACCCAGATTACTTCCATTTGTTATTTCATTCTTTGCCACAGTGTTTTTCTTATTTGCGTGGTTAAATGAACTTGTCTCCACTTACCAATACAGCTTATAGGAAGGGGGAAGATGCTTAGATCACAGAGCTTGAACTTCAAGAAGGTGATCTGGAAAACTGCACAGGTTACTTTTGCTTATAAGTCACTGGACTAAACTGTGATGTGCAAAGCTAAGCTTTAAGGGAGGCTGGGAAATCTGAGTAATCATGCACCTAAGTGAAACACTGAGGTCCTGCTATCGAAAGGGGAGAGGGAGACGGAGGAGGGATGGAGGGAAGGAAGGGGAAGAGACAGAGAGACAGAGAGAGGGATTGGGAGGGAAGGAGAGGATGCTAAGAGATCATTGTTTGCCTCTATCATACTTCTATGTCTCAAATCCTCAGATGGTTTTTCATTATAATTATAATAAAATATAACCTCCTAACCATGGCCTAGGCTTTATATTTTCTGATCTCTCACCTCTGACCTCATCTCCTATCACTTTTTTCTAATTACACAAAATCCAAACTAACTTTGTTTCTATTTACGTCTAATTTTATACCAAGCTTATTTTTAACTTAGGGCTTTTATATGTTGTCATTTGCTATTCTTTGCATTACTTAACAGTCTTTCCTATTCTCCTATGGTTGGGTCTTTGTCCTCTCTCCTTGTTCAGCTATTTGAAGATATTTTCCTTGCCCACCAAAACTAAATTACACTAATTACCATTGTTCTCATTACTTTGCTTTTCCCTCCAATAGTAATAACCACTAACTGTAATTAATGCTTTCATAAGAGTCTTAGTTATGTCCTTACTTAATAATTTTAATTAATGCTTCCAACATAGTGTTGTTTATTTTATTTAAAATCAATATTTTACCCACAAAACGTAGTCTCATGTAAGAAGAGAGATTTTGTATTTTTCAGTAGTCCTGATTTGACACACAAGTACATAATTATTTGTAGAATGGGTGCCTAAAAATAAAAATGAACATGATGGTAAAGGAAGTTTAAGGAACCAAATGCACAGGGCAGAAACACTTTCTCTAGGGCTCAGATGGAGGACAATAGTTTTGTGTAAAGGAATGTCCAAAGACCTAAAGTATCACTCTAACTGTAGCCAGCTGAAGAATAGGCAAAGGAAACAATTAAGAAAGCTTAAAGATTAAAAAAAATATTCAAGGACCTTAAAGATGTGTACTGGGGCAAAATTATATACTACTGGAATGGAATGATAAAAGTCTAGACTGGAAAGTCAGGGCCAGATTTAAAAAAATTATTTTATACAGTGGTTGTTTAATGTAGAATAAATCACCCTCATCATGTCATATTCTTTAATTTTACTCAGATCAATAAAGAACTTAACAGGTTTTGTTAACCTAAACACAAAAAGCCAAAGTGAGAGGCAAACAATGTTTATTTGAGATAGAAAAGAATTACAATTCTGGGAATCACTGATTCAAGCAGAAATCCAAACAGTGTTCTGCTTATGGGGCGAAGGGAAGGGGTTTTCATGAGAAAGGGAAGGGAAATAGTCACATGAGTAGAAGGAATAAATGTATATTGGTGCTAATAAGCTAAGGAAACATGTCTATTGGTACCAACAAGCTAGGTGACTCTTTAGTGGCACGTGGCTGGTTACTGATTCTAAAGAGTGTCCCAACTTATCAGTCCTGTGGTCAGGAGGTCTGCTTTCCTGTTCAGCTTTGAAAACAATTGTCTGTAAGACAATGTTGGCTTGGCCCAGTCCAAAGGTTATTTTCCCCGGTTCAAACATTCCCAAGATTCAAGGAGCAGGGCACGCAAAGCCTCTGGAGTGGAAGCTCGGACTCTATTTTGACCTGGATCTGGTTGTATCACCTTCCTCAGCTTTTTTAAAAAGAGAAATGTGTCTCACAAAAATAAAAAACTACCCTATTACAATTTTAAACTTTCAGATAACATTACTTCGCAGTGTCTTGGTACTTTAATATCTTGTTTCATCACCAGTGGTCTCTTCTAGGTATTCACAGTAAAAAATGCTACAACATTCCATACTGAACATTACAAGGGAAAAAGATTTAGTATTTTATGCCCCAGCCCAGCCATAGAGGGCCTAGGTGTGAAATTCCCAGTGCAGTAGGTGAGGGAAAATGGCTGAAAATATTACACAGAAAGGAAACAGAAGCCCTGAATCTTAAATTTCCCATGGCAGAGATTTAATTTGCTTTTTGCAACACTAGTTTAATCTTTTAATAGATATTTTATTGATTTCAGAGAGAGGAAAGGAGAGGGAGAGGGAGAGAAACACCAGTGATGAGAGAGTCACTGACCGGCCGCCTCCTGCACGCCCCAGAGGGGGTGAGCCCGCAGCCCGGCCTGTGCCCTGACGGGAATCGAACCTCGATCTCCTGGATCCCAGGTCGATGCTCCACCGCTGAGCCCCGCTGGCCGGCAACCTTTAAGTGCCTGTGCTTCTGCAGCAACGCAGAAGGCTGTGCCAAAGCCAGGGCTGAAGAGTGCCCTGCGGCTCCCCGGGAGAGTGGCCCTCGGGGCGCGCGGGGGGGCCGCCGCGGCCGTGGGGAGCCGGCCGAGCCCCTGCGGGACAGCTGCCTGCCCTGGCTCTGCCCTGCCCCGCGGGGTGACCCGTTAGAGAACACGTTCTCAGGCCCTCCGATGGGGCCGAGGCGCGACACGCACATGCAGGCCGAGCCCTGTTAAAGCCCGAGCCACTCACCGTCTTTATTTTATTGTTTATGACTAGAAAGACGCCTCAACTTTTTGCCTTCAAATACCAGTGCCCATTTTGTTCCATGCACAACACGCGGTCCCTTCGGAGATGATCACGCGGTGCCACCCACAGGGAGTGGGTGCTGCGGCCCCCCCGGGCCCGGAGATCACTGTCCTTGGCAGAGAAAGCCTGGCCCTGCGAAACGCTCACAGCCGCGGGGGGGGAGGAACCTCTCCTGTCTTCAGTCTGGTGGGGACATGCCCTTGTCTTTAATTTCTCCAGTCCCAGAGAAGCCACAGTCACTAACGATGAGTTTTACTGAAAGTTCAGGTAAATATGAAGCCACCTGGGGAACAACTTAAAACTTCCTCTTGGGCACCAACCGCTCTTAGGATTCTCTCTCCGGCTTGACACTTTCCTAAGGGTCAGGGAATCTCATCCACAGTCACACAGGGGCTTCAGTGCCCCCTACTTTCCCGGCAGGCCAAACTGCACCCAAACTCACAGTTAGGAAAATAGCTTTCCCACCTTTGGTTTAAAGCCTTAGTTTCCTTGGCCCATTATTGGTGATTTTTAGAACAACTAAGAATAGAAGGGCATTTTTCTCTTCCAGAAAATCTGTTCTGCCACACTTAGGAATATTCTTGGAACTCATCATGCCAGCGGAATAAAATCTAATATTAATTCCTTCTCAAAGTCTGACTAATTCAGGGCTAAATAAAACTGCATGCAGGGTGAGCAGCCCAGTTCAACCGTAGCTGCATCAAGCGCAGTCCAATATTTTTACCATAGCTCTTCATTGAGAACTCTAAAGAAGCTTGGGTTTCATAATCACTTGACTGGGTTTTTACATAATAGATTTTGATAGGTTGTAAAATATTTTTCATTAATAATAATATAATTAACCCTCATCAAATCAGATATGTAAAATAATCAGAATATAAAATAATTTGATTAATTCTTAAATTTGAAAGATCCATATGCCTCCACTAAGATCTTTTTTTAATGTATCTTTATTGATTTCAGAGAGAGGAAGGGAGAGGGAGAGAGAGAGAGATAGAAACATCAGTGATGAGAGAGTCATTGATGGGCTGCCTCCTGCACCCCCCGCCTGGGGATGGAGCCTAGAATCGGAGCATGTGCCCTGACCAGGAATCGAATCGGATCTCTGGATCCTAGGTCGGTGTTCAACCGCTGAGCCACGCCCGGCCGGGCTCCACTAAGATGTTGAAAACAATTTCCACTGGAAGATTTACCTTTCGGGAAATTCTATTGCATAGATACATTTCACATTCTTACGATGGGATGTTTGAGTAAACATTGTGACAAATACCTGCATTTTCTCTGAATACTTTAAAAATAGAAATAGGATTCTTTCACTTCAGGTGTCCATCTGATTGAATCAGAGCACATTGCAGAAAGCTCTATCAGCGTTCTGGGCTTTCTCTTTGCCCCCAGTCCCCTTGAAAAAAGTCAACTAAAATGATCATTGACAAAGTATTTTAGATATCTACAACAATCATTTTCAGATTAAAATTTTAGACCAGAGCATCACATTGATAATATCATCATTTCCTTGAAAACTTTCAAATAAAGTTTAAGGATAGAATATTAGTATTCTCACTTAAATGGACAATTTAAAGACCCAGTATTTCAATGGAAAATAAAAGAAGGAACTCTCATTAATTAAAAAAGAGAGAGGTATAGATACAGATAATGATATAAAATGTAAAGACATAATTCTCGTTTTTGGAAATAAATTTATATCAGCAAATATAAAAAAATGAGTTTTTAAAAATCCCAACATTAAACAATAGCAATGAAATAGCCCATCAAAAAGTGCTAAAAATGAGTGAGTAGAAATTTATAACTTTACAAAGATTCTCAGGATTCTCATACATGAGCTGGAGAAGTGGCTTTGATAGGTTCATAAAGGTCAAATATTTTCTTGTCCTTTTAATAGTTGGAGCCCTCTAGTGCCAAGAGTGTCATTATGATGTGTGGATTCTGGGGTGCTGGTCAAATAGATTGACTGCAAATTGTCATTGAAAACCAGAACATTTTTACGAGTAACAGGAGCACCATTCATAATTGCACCAAGGCAAACCAAGAATTCCCTAGGCAGATCCTCTGCACTGACCTATGCCTCTTTATATGCTTCCCTGCAAGCAAGTCAGCCATTAACCCTTATTTTACTATGTCTTATACCACCTAACATTTTAGCATAATGTTCTCTAAATGCCTCACTTTTTCACAAATTATGGCTCTTCTACATCACTCTAATATTTAATGAAATCCCACATGACACACATACTATCCACGGGAAGGTTAATGATTCTTCCCTCATTCACTCAATATACAATTATTGCTGGCTCTTCCTTAAAGCTCGGAATTAACTACCTTCTGCTGGACAAGAAAGCCAAGGACCCCGTAGGCTTCTCAGCACAAAGTATCTTCACTTCAACTTGCTACTGTGCTCCGTCTTTACAATAGCAACTTGAACATATTTGCAAAATAATTATTAGTTAAGATTTTTCAGTGTTAATAAACAAAAGTATTAGTAAAATACTACGCATGAGTAACTATGCAATGAGTGCTTGAATAAAACATTACACTATGTGCTATGAACAATTTATTTTTTTAAAGCCATAAATCCAAAAGAAATTTTCATCCCAAAAGAAAACATGAATGTGTACTATATGCTATAATAGTGGTAGAATGGGATACATTACCTGGGTGAATACAATCAAGAATTATTTCTCCTGAGTGATATACAAAGTCATGAAATTCCATTGTAATGGAACCTGGCTTCTTGCCCAGTGTCTGTGCTGCTTTCTAGAAATAACACTTTGATTCTCCTTTGAGGAACCACCTCTAAGCTGCCTTTACCTCATATGGTCTTAGAAGGATTCACTCCCCCACCCCCTGCCCTGGCTTCCCACTTTCTGGCTCCAGGAATAAAACAATGACCAAGCCCAAATGATGACCCATTCTTTGCTTTAAGATGAGCACATGACTGAGGTCAGACCAATGAGACGCAATTCCAGCTTTTGAGCAAACAATCACCTTCTCACTGACAGACTATTAACCGACATTTCAGATGCATCACATGAACAGAGCTCCTCTGAGGGTAAAAACACTTTATAGAAAAGGAGAGACTGGAACAAAGGAGCCAGATGTCCCAACACAGTGTGAACATCTGGAGGAGATATTACTAAAAAACTGCTATATTTTTCAGTCCCATGAAATAATAAATTGTTTCATTGTTTGATCTCCCTTTCCTCATTTTTAATTTTTTTTTTTGAAACCAGCATTTTTGTTTTATAACCAAGATTACAGACCAGGATAATACTTCCTCAGAAAAGAGGTCGGATGAGCTCTCAACATACAGAGAAAAGTGAGTGATATTCCAGCCAGAGGGAAAAAGTAAACAAAGGAAACGATCCAAGGAAATACGCTTCATGCAAGGTGTACCCAGAATATAGCACAGGGAAAAGGGGTTATCATAACGGAAAATATGCTGCACAGAGGAGCCAGTGGCAAGATCATGCCAATTCTTCAATGTCAGAACCAGAAGTTAGAATTTTACTCTGCAGGCAGAAATGTGTCATAGACTATTTTAGATAGAGTAGGCGAATGACATGATCAGCTCTGAAACTTTGGAAGACTGTGCTGATGACACTGTATCTGAGGGTTTCAGAAGAGGAAATTCAATAGAAAAAGTTGCAGGGCCACGCGGCTGAAGCAGGGGAATGAGCACTCTTGTGCAGGAGCTGTACCTGGAGAAGGTGAAATAGAATGGGTGATAAAGTCTTCTGCTTAATTCAAGACTATCCCAATTACGTGGTCCTGCCACTCCTTCTTACTTAATGTGATTTATAAAACATTGTCAAGATCATGATAGGATTGGTGTCAGTGAAAACTAATATGTAAAAGCATGAAATGGAGTTTACTTAGAGTTTCTGTATTCAGATTCTAATAAACAAAAACAAAAGACATCACAGACTTTTCATATCAAATTGAGAAAACTGAGATAGTAATGTAATAAAAGTCAGTTTGGTCACAATAAAAAACTGTGTGTGTGAGTGTGTGTGTGTGTGTGTGTGTGTGTGTGTGTGTGTGTATAAGACTGCGTGTAACTTAAATTTTATGAATGGTTGTACCATTGTGAACTGTTTCAAAGTCCATGTAATGTAGTTGAAAATATCATTTGAAACAACATTTCCCTGTCAGAAATCTCTGTTGAACCTTTGCTTTTCAATTAAAAAATATTTAAACACACAAAAAGTTTTGAGATGAGTCCATTACAATTTGTTTTGTTTTATTGAAATTACAACTCTCTCAATGTGATGGCAAGCCCATTTAGAAAGTTATAATGGTACAAAAGTCTAGGTCAAAATTAGAGTTTAAACTAGGACACTGGTAATGGAATTATAAATATGTATGGATGGATATGAACATAATGGAGGCAGAATAGTCAACATTTCAAATGATTTATTTATATTGAGGAAATTATCATGATAATCAATTCCTAGTAGATGAGAGATATGTATTCAGTTAGGTGTAATGACACTATAAGTGTAGGGTACCTGGAATGACAAAGGCTTAGTTCCTTATAGGATCAAAGGCCTGACCAGCTGATATTCCATGTGATTCAGAAATTTAAAAAGAAGGAAATTTGATTATTAGGAAGGATTGATTAAAACTGGGGGAAGAGAGAGAAGAAACTGGGAAAGAATCTTTAAGTTTTAGTAACATACATAGAGTACCAAATGCATATTGTGAACCCTATAGCAGTCGATAAAATAAATATACACCTCCACAGATAGATAGCCCGGTGTATAGATAGTATATCAAATAAAGTTATAAAGGAGGTAAACTTGTATTCAAAACATTTCTCAATTAGTCTATATGAAGATAGGGTAGATGGGATATTAGAGTTAGCTAAAGAAACAGAACAGATACATATATGCATAGATAATACATATATGCACAGATAGATGATAGATAGATTGGTAGGTAGGTGAATTTATAATAAGGAACTGATTCATGTGATTATAAAAACTGACAAGCCCCAAGATCTGCAGAGCTGGCAAACCTGAGACCCAGGAGAGCCGAAGGTGGAGTCCCAGGCCTGCAGCAGGCTAGAGACTCAGGAAGCAAGCTCGGGTTGGCATGAGCTCCAAGACAGGAAAAAAATGTCTCTTGAAGGCATAAAAATAATCAGGCAGGAGGAATTCCCTCCTGCTTTGGGGAGGGTCAGGTTTTTGTCTTATCAGGTCTTTAAGTGATGGAATGAGGCCCACCCACATTAGAAAGAGCAATCTGCTTTACCCATTTTTCTTAGTATATGGTGATGGGAGAAGTTATGACTGTGGGTGGTGGGCCCACAGAGCAATATACAGATCCTGTAACACAGAAACCCACACCTGAAACCTATATGTTCATATTGACCATTGTCGCCCCAATAAATTTAATACATAATAAAATAAAATAAATAAATTTTAATCTTATCTAAAATCTTCCCCATAGAAACACCTAGAATAATGTTTGACCAAGTATCTGAGCATCCCATGGCCCAGTCAAATGGACACATAAATAACTATCACAGGGGTATAAAAGGAAAACAAAACTAATGTAACAAATAGAAAACATGCAGTAAGATGGTACACTAAATTCCAGTCATATAAAATGATATTAAATATAGACTAACAAAATACTTAAAAGATAAAAAGCAAAATTAAACTATGTGCCATTAAGGGGGGATATACATTTGAAATAAGATAAAGATAAAGATAAGTTAAAAGTAAAAATATTGAAAAAAGAATGTCATGAAAATACAAATCATAAGGAATCTGGACAATTATATTACTATCAGACAAAGTATCCTTCAGGGTGTGAAGTACTCCCAGAGAAAAAGAAAAGTATCTCGTCATAATCACTGTAGTGAAATTATTATAGTACAATCATCAAGTCAATAACAAAAATGGCATTATAGACCTAAATATGTATTAACCTAATATCAAAACTTTTTAAAAATACATGAAATATAAACTAAACAATGAGAAAGGTATGTAATTAAGATGAGTCCAATATTTCATAGAAAAAATATTAAATAGTAAAGATTTGGAACATTTGAAGGCCAACAACTAAAACTGATCAGTATTTATAGATCACTACAAGCAACAATTGTAGAATACAACTCTTTACTAATTAACAGGAGCGGTCAGCAAGAGAAACTATAAGCTGAGTCATAAAACAAGCCTCAATAACTTTAGAAGAACTGAAAACACACAGGGTATGTCCTCTCATGTTAATGGAAGTGGTTACTGGGTATTGAATTTTTTAGATGTTAAGATTTTCCAATATACATTTTTAAACAATCTAAATCCCCTTTCAAATAATACATACTATTTCACGTAAAGTGCAGGAACCTTCTAATAGAGTATTCCCAATTGCTGTCCATCATGACATTTCTGTCATTCACGCAACTTACTCAGATGCAATGGTTACCCACTGCATTGGTACTATTATTCCTTTAAGCAAAACAGTTATCTTTTAGTTTAAGAGAGTTCATGACCTTTCCATGGTAACAGAGTTTGAAAAGTTGTAAAATCAAGACACTTCTTACACAGGGAATTTTGTGTATTGCTGCTCAACTTTTTTTTTTTTTCTTTCAAACTCCTGCCAGTGTCTTGTATTGCAGCAGCTGGAAAAACAACACAGAATTCCACAGACACCTTTGCAGAAAGAGCTTTGGATAATGAAGGGTTCACTATCAGGGACACTCCAGTAGGACTTAGCTTGCAGATCGAGGGACCGGCAGCACTCTGCTAATTAATCAGTATTTGCTGGAAAGCCCAACAGGAAGCCATCTGATTTCTCATAGTCAATTTCATGGTCGTAATAGCTTTCTGATCATGAATGTTTCCTAATTATACCATTAGAAATGTTTCCGGATGACGGCACCTGTCACAGATCTGAAACTAGCAGTTGTAGCAATGGCTTTTCAATTCCACAGGTTATTTTCTGATTGTAGAAAGGGCAGTGATGCTCTGCTGGCCCAATCCTGCAGCCTCGAAGTCAATCCTAATAACTAAATCTGCGGTTTATTTATTCAGAGTTCTCTGTAATTCTTCTGGCCATTTACATTTCTTTCTTCTTGAACTAGTGCATTATTTAAGGTAGAGCCTAAGCTGCTTTCAAAATGAAAAAAATATCCCAATGGCTCAACCAACGTGGATCTTTCTCTCTCACACACACACCTACCAGTCCCGAGATACGTCAACAGTACAAATTACCCAGGAAAATTCTCCTCTAAGCGGCGGTCACCCATTGAACAGGTTCACATCTTTTCTGCTGCCCTGTCCTCACCGTAGGGTCTGATCTCACCCACCTGGTTAAAGGGCTTCGCAGGGACCCAGCGGCATTCCGGCCGGAGGACTGGGAGAGCGGGAGCAGGGGTCAAGCGGTCCCCTTGTACAGAGTCACATACAGAAGCGGGGAGTCCCAGTCGTAAGTCCTCAGCTCCCGAAGGTCAGTAGGGAGTGTGGTGTCAGATGGGTATCTGTGAGTCAAAACCCTCAGGGAGGGAGCTCTGTAACCACAACACAGAATGGGAGCAAGGGCGTGGAGGGACAGCCGCAATGTCTGTCACACATTAGGAGAGCGTCTGTCCTCCAAGGCGGAGCCCCAGCAGCACGTGCTGAGTTTCCATGATTGCTGCCCTAGTGTGCTCCATAACAATACAATCTACTCATTCTTTCAACAAATGACCTGGGTGCGTAGCAGGCCCTGCCCGAGGATGCTAGAGCATGCTATGGGCGGGCGCAGAGACGGAAGCACAGTGATGTCACAGAGCTGGCAGTCTGAGGCATGTAAGTGTTAGGCTTTTCCATTGCTTTCTGCTTCTCCCTGTGTGCCTCGCGGTTAATCACTCCATGACGTGTCATCACGTTCATGTCAGAGGCGGGAGACCTGAGCCTCGGGGGCTCCGCCACTTGTGCAGATACAGAGGCCCTTAGAATTGGGGGAGCAGAGCTCTGACTTCAGCGCTCTTTTTCCAGGTGGCTCGCTTGGCCAGGGCGCCGGCCGGGCGTTCGCGCGCCTGAAAGCGGCCGGGCCAGCGGGCACGCGGGGGGAAGCAGCCGCAGCGAGGCCAGGGGCGTCTGCGGGGGGCGGAGGGTGCGCGCATGCAGACAGCGCTTCTGAGAGCTAAAGGAACAAATTACTGATACACACGAACGCAGGTCTGAACCTCAAAGACAGGGGACGCAGCACATGACTGTAGGTATCTGGAGTTGCAGAAGGCGCAGCACCAAGTACTGTGGAAACAAAATATCCAAAAGGCTGATGTCTGAGCTCGGCTGCCTGGAAGGGCAAAAGCCAAGTTTTTAGGGTGAAATGTGTTATACTTGTCAAACTTAGTTGCATTTTACAGTTAGAATTTTGCCTTCCCCTCATGTACAGGTTACTTGTAATTTAATAGCGGCGGGGATAGACACTTTGTAACACCTTCCGTGTTTTCCAGCCTGAGCTAACGAGAAACTATATTAAGGTTCAAGGATAGAAAATCATTAAAAATGGTTTCCTTATAGGTGTAGGCAAAAGAGAAATGGGAGGAGATGGGCAGGAGTCAAGAATCTACCTAAGTTTTGGCTTTATGAACTAAAATGTGTTGGTACCATCACAGGGGTGAGGGGAGGGAGGAAGAAGCGGCGAGGGGAGTATCTCGGGAGCCCCAGGGGTGAGTGAAATCCCCCAGAGAGAGGGTGCAAATTAGGAAGACAAAAGGGACCTTCGGGAGTGGTGATCTTGTGGGAAAATATGTCCCATGGAAAACAGGATTGAATAGACTCCAGAAAGCTGTTACAGGTCAGATGCAATGATGTTTTTGGTGCATACGGTGCGTCGTGAGACTCCAGCATGCTGGGGCCTGGCCCGCGGGTGGGCTCTGCAGCACAGGTTTTCACAATGTCGGAGCCTAACCCTGGGCATCTGAGGACCTGACGCTGGTGTTTGCTCCTCGAGGGATCTGTGTTGCTCTTGCCGATGGTGCAGGGACCAGCTCCAGGACAACGTCGTGTGACTGATACTTCAGCGAGGCTCTGGTTTTGATACGTCAATAAATATCCCTGTCATTGTCACAAGTAAACAGAAGGGGGGTTGCCATAGCAAACCTTGAAGAATAACTAAATGAAATGAACAACATACAACACACATGTGTATCCGTGTCCACATCCGTGTATTTACGTCTAACCCCACAGACAATGACACATATTCCGCTGGAGGAACTGTCACGGTGTGTGTTTCCGTAAAGATGTGGCACAAACAAGTCAGGACGATCCTTCACTTTATTTCAGCTATCTTAATCTCCACAATCTCACTAAAAAAATAGCCCATTATAGTTACAACTATTCTGATGCCAGTTTTGTAGCCATTTATTTTCCTAATTATTAGTAAAAGTATATATTTTTAGCAAGCCTGGAAAGAGAGTTAAATACAATCAATAATTTGTACAGATGAAAACGAAGGACGTAAAATACTTTTAGCCGATATATCCTAAAGTAACCAACATTTTACTTAGAAGTTAAATACATATATTAATATAGAATAAAAATTATACACCCTTTTTTGAATTTATTAAAATACCAATGTACTAAGTAAACTAGGTATTAACTAGTATCATATATCACCCTTATCTGCCAAAGCGTCGTTAAAAACTGTGCCTAATAAATCCTTACTAGGTGGCTGCTACATTTATTTATGGATTTACATGAAAACAGAAGTTTAAAATGTAAGGAAAGAAAAACTTTTCAGCCAACAACTGCACCTCCTTGCCCTTGTTGACAACAAATGTCTTTTTTTAGTGAAACCTAAAGCTAACCTGAGGACATCAACATGAAGAGGATAATAGATTATAATGTATTACATAAAAATGCACTTTTTATCAATCATGTCTGGGGGGATTTGGTTTGTTCTATGAACACAGGTTAGGACTACGGAGCACACAGAAGCTAATTCTCTCCTGAAGGGAAAGGAATGAAGGGATAAAGCTGAGGGACCTGGGTTTCCCCCAAGATGCTCAATTTGAAATGACACAGAGCTTCCTGCCTCTCTGACCAAATATTTATTCTTATGTTATTTATAACTTTGCTTATTGTTAAAAGAAACATTTATGGAGCACCTATTATTCACCAGGTATGATTCCAGTTGAAGGAAATAAAAAGAAACAACAAACAAACTTTCGCTCCTATGAAGCTTATATTCTGAGACTGGGGGAGATATGCAAAAGCAAATTAAAAAGTGGAAACAGTCAATGTATCCGATGAGAAAAGTAAATTGGAGAAAACGAAAGGCCGTGGGGACTGGGAGGAAAGCGAGGCGGAGTTGCCGCTCTAAGTGAGGTGAGCAGGACACGCCTCTTGATGAGGTGACACGCGAGCGAAGTGGAGGGAGATGAGGCGGGGCCACAGGGACACCTGGGCGAGCGGTGCCCCAGGCGGAGGTACAGTAGGTTCAAAACCTCCAAAGCAGAGATTTCCCTGGTGTGTTCAAGTAACAGCGAGTAGGTCAGCACCGCTAGAGCGAAGCGCATGCAGGGAAACAAGAGCAGAGACAGAGAGTCAACAGCAACGGTAACTGGAGGGTTGCCTAAGCCCTTTCACGTGCATGCAAAGGAATCCGCTCAGGGTGAAGGGCAGAACCACAAACTTACGTTCAGCAGGACTGCCTGACGCCTGTGCTGTTTATAGATGGCGGGGCTAGGGTAGGAAGCGAGAACATGAGACTGGAGGCTATTTCAGAGGCTGTTGCAGTAATGCACTGGACACATTTTTGTAGCTTTATTTATGAAAGTAGCAATGGAGGTAACAAGAGTTGTGATTCTGAATATTTTGAAAATAGAGCCAACATATTTCTATCAGTATACAAAACCGCAAATAAACTGATGGAAATATCTGTTATTCTGGAAAGATAAGAAGTACTGGAGCTCCAAGGAGCAAAATAAACTAGCAAATAAAATAGGAACAGACTCATAGATGCTGAGAACAGACTGGCAGCTGTCAGAGGGGAGTGGGGTAGGGGCTGTGTGGAAAAGCTGAAGGGAGTAAGCTATATATATGTGTATATATATATATATATATATATATATACACATATATAGACACAGACAAAAGTATGGTGACTACCAGAGGAAATGGGGTGGGAGGAGGCAGAAGAGGGTTCAGGGGGAATAAATGGTGACAGAAGGAGAGCTGACTTTGGGTGGTGAACACACAGCACAATATACAGATGATGTACTATAGAATTGTACACCTGAAACCTATACAATTTTATTAACCAATGCCACCCCAATAAATTCAATATAAAAAACAAAACGCTAAAAAAAAAAAGAAGTCCTGGAGCAATGCCTTTGATTAGGAGAGAGGAAATTGTGCATAAGCAGAGGGATGACATCGTTTGGAAAAATGAAGTCATTTGTATTAACAGGAGAGGAGGGGAGACAAGGGAGAGAAAAGTTAGGAATCATCTAAGGAAGGTGCCGACTGAAAGAGTTTGGAAAATATAATAGCTTCCCAGGCAGAATCTCAAGGCTCCACTTGAGGCTAATAGTCATGATTATAATGTGAAGCTTTTCAGCATTAATTTATTTGCCAGCCAACCATGCTCCGCTGCAAAAGTCCTGCTAGGAGTCTGTGTTTGTCTTTGAAGTTTTGCCAGCTGAGTTTGACCATACTAGAGAAAAACGAAGCGATTTGATGGTGCTTGCAAGGGTGTGATTATGACAATGAACCGTGGGTCACCAAGGAAATAAGGGCATGTCGCGTGTTATAATGAAATATTTGATTTGGCCAATGACTTACACGTCATAGAAATCATATCCCTAGAGGAAATAAGATAGAAACAGGCTAGTAACTGGGGAGATGGATGTTTGAATTTGAGGGTATGGAGGTGATATGTTTGCTGGAAATAAGAAGGTTGAGGGAAGCTGCTGTGCAATAAAAATTGACGTGATGATGAGAATACTCGTGTAGCCACAATAACCACTAGCAAATGTGGGTACTGAACCCTTGGTATGTGGCTAGACTAACTACGGAACTTATTTTAATTAACTTAAACGTAAATACTTAAATGTAGCTCTACTGTATTGCAGCTGCTGGTCTAGGGGCTGTGGAAGAGCGGAGGGGCCGCGCAGCAGTGTTAGGGAGAGGGGGAGGGAGCTGCAGGAAGGAGGAATGGCCCAGGCGAGAAGAGAGCATTAGTCTTTACACAAACAGGCAATGTGTGGTATGGCCTGATGGCATGATACTCAGACCTGGCATGATTCAGGGAATAGAGAGAATGTTCCTGATTCTCAGCATCTAGAGCCGGCAGTGAGGTCCAGTGGAATAAAAGGTCCGAGAAAGAAACTGCCCATTGCTGGAGGGGGCCACACGGGAAGCCCTGTTCCCTGAGGGGAGCGTGTTTCGGTTGGAGTGATCGGGTGGAGGAAACCTTTCGTATACGCAGGATATTCTGCTGAAAAGTGACCTGGTTCAAAGACAGAATGCCGAAGGGGTTTCTTCCATGTAGGAGCAGTGTGCGATAACTAAACTAACAAATGAGTCGCAGCGCTCAGGGGGGGACACGGGGAATGAGCAGTGACCTGGGAGCCCCAGGCTTCTTAGGAGAGCTGCTTTAGGCAGGGGTGAAGCGCATAATCTTCTTTGGACGGTTAGGGTGTCATCTTTTTCATTCACCACATACAAACGGACCCTCAGCCAGGCGTCAGACACTATGCAAAACTCCGAGGGAGCAGCGGGCAGTGCATAAAATGGACACTGTGCCCGTTCGTTATGTACCCGAAACACCTCTTAGGGTGACACATTCCACGGCTTAGGTGTCCGCTGGGTAAATGAGCACTTTGTACGCTGTGTATTTTTCCACTTCCAGACATTTTCCTCATGTCAGCGGTCAGTCTTCACCTTTCAAAGAGAACTGATGGGTCCTTTTCCTCTCTCCGTAAATAATCAGCCCTGGCCTTACCCACTGAGAGGGCAAAGGGCTCTAGCTTCCCTCGCAGGCCCTTCTCTCGTTGCACCAGGGTCTCTAAAACTCCCCTCAGCGCACTTGGGAAACAGGGAGGGAAGCTATCGTGACTAACTGATAGGTAAGAGGAGTGGGGACAGATGGAATAACTTGAGTTACCCCACAGATCATATGGAAGTGTCATCACCGGGAAAACGCCACATTACTCGAAATGCCAATCCATCAGTTTTACAAAATGATTGAAAAGTGTTTTCTGTTTTATTTCCGACGTAGAACATTCTGTTCTCCATTTGGGACACAGAAGCAAACTGGGCTCACTCCCACCGACAACCACGCAGCGATCAACATCCTGCCTTGGAGCGGAACCAGCGCACAGAGAGACTCTGCCTAATTCCAAATCCGAACCCGCCAGGACTTCAGGAGGCAGTGAGCCCGTAGGGAGCTCGTCCCCCCTTGCCCTGTGGTCCCCCTGACGCATTTCTTTGCACTTTCAGGCCACCGCTCTCCCTTGCTTGTTCCTTGTTTTCGTCAGGATTTTATCTCCAATGCTTTCTCCTGATAGTGAGCATTTCTAGATTCTGTCCTTCCCCTCTCATCCTAGCTCTGCACACTCCCCCATGACTCTGTCATGGTCATAGCTCCAGACCAATACGAATGATTTGATCTGTGCCTTAAGTTTCAGATGTGCCTGCCCCAGCAGAGCGGGGTCACCATTTCCAAACGCGACCCACTTTATTCCCGCTTTCAGACATACAGGTTCTCCTATGTCTGTCCTGTCTCTAGTGAGGCCACGATCCCTTCCATCCTCAGACCAGAACCCTGGAACCTTCATGCCTGCTGCTCCCCTCCCAGCTCGTCTCGCTCGCCCTAGGTAGTTACCTTCCTTGCAGAGCACTGGCTTCCAGTTTCCAGGCGCTGACTCCTAGTGATGCTTAAAAACGTCAGATTGAACCGTCTGCCTGAGATTCTTCATATCAGTGTGTGATGTAGCATTTCTCCATGGTTCTCTAACTTTTCAAAATATTTTTTCACTTTTTAAAAATGTGTTTTTCCAGACTATCTTTTTTATATTATTTTAACTTCTTACCTTTATAATAAGTGAAGCTTCCAGTTATAGTATAATACTTAAATACATTCACAGATGGAAAATTGCTTAACAAAAAAGATGACCTACTTTGGCCAATTCACCAAACTCCTACACAAATCTTTTAAAGTACAGTATAACAAGACGATTGGAAGATATTTTAAAATAAAGAGTAGAATTTAATTATAAAAATATTTATTCTGTGCCATTATAATAATAATAAATTACATTATTACAGCCCATTTCCATATTGTCAACATAAGAGTTATTTTAAAATATGGAAAAGAGTCAAACAAATATTTCTCATTTTTTCTTTCTTTAATTAAATTTATTGGGGTGACATTGGTTAATATGATCATGTAAGTTTCCGGTGTGGGTTTGTGTGCTACAAGATCTGTATATTGCACTGTGTGCCCACCACCCAAAGTCAAGGCCTCGCCCCCACCCCCTTCCCTCTGGCAGCCACCACACTGCTGCTTGTGTCCACGAGTTTCAGTTTTATATCCCACATATGAGTGAAGTCATATGGTTCTTAGCTTTTGCTGACTGACTTATTTCACTCAGCATATATTCTCAGGGCCCATCCATGTTGTTGCAAATGGCAGTGTTTCATCTTTTCTCGTGGCTGAGTAGCCTTCCCTTGAGTACATGCACCACACCTTTACCCAATCATATACTGAAGGACACTTTGGTTGCCTCCATGTCTTGGCCACTGTGAATAATGCTGCAGTGAACATAGGGGTGCATATGTCTTCGTGAATACATGTTTTCAAGTTTTTCGGGTATATGCACAGGAGAGGGGTTCCTGGGTTATATGGTAGCTCTATTCTTAATTTTTTGAAGAGTCTCCAGACTGCTTTCCACAGTGGCTGTGCCAGTCCACATTCCCACCACAGTGCGGGAGGCCCCCTTTCCCCCACAGCCTCTCCAGCACCTGTTATTACCTGTCTTGTTGACAGCAGCCACTCTGACAGGTGTGAGGTGGTCTCTCATTGTGGTTTTGATTTGCATTTCTAGTTGCCAGTGAGGTTGAATATGTTTTCATATAAATATTGGTTCTTTTTAGGTCTTCTTGGGAGAGGTGTCTGTTCAGGTCCTCTGCCCACTTTTTGATTGGGTTGTTTGTTTGGTGTTGAGTTTTATGAGTTCTTTATATATTTTGGCTATTAAACCTTTGTTGGAGCTACTCTTTGCAATTATCTTCACCCATCTGGTTGGTTGCCTCTTTGTTGAGTGGTCATTTTCTTTTTGCTGTGCAGAAGCTTTTTAGTTTAATATAGTCTCAGTCATATTTTTGCCTTTATTTCCCTTGTCTTTGGGGTCAAGTTCATAAAATGTTCTCTTAACCAGTTAGTACCTATGTTTTCTTCTACATAACTTATTGTTTCCAGTTTTACATTTAGGTCTTTGATCCACTTTGAATTAATTTTTATGCATGGGGACAAACTGTAATCCAGTTTCATTCTTCTGCTTGTGGCTTTCCAATTTTCCCAGCACCATTGATCTTTACTCCATTGTGTGTTTCTGACTCCAAACAAATATTTCAAACTTAGTAAGATTATAAAAATTTAGATTTGTAGTCACTCATTTGTTTTATGTTAAATACCTAGCTTTTCTCACCTGTGAATAATTAATACAGACAAGGGATGATTAAATTTCATTAACCTTTATGTATTTAAAAAACTTCAGCCTGATATGTACCCATTTGAACCTATCCAGAGAACTAATTCAATAAAACTTGATCCCATCTCTATTAACACAGCAAATGCAAACTCGCATGAGATACCATTGCACTTGCTCCTTTCTGCTCTATTTGTTGAGTGTAAGACTTGTGCTTTTTCGGGAGGGGGTGTCCTTTCCCTCGCTCCATATTTTTCCCATGTAGAAGCATGTGATTTTTAGGTGACAACCAATTAGGTTGAGTTAAACTATTAAAATGTGTTATTTTTCTCTCTCCTCTATTTTGGATTGACACGAGGAAGCGAGCCTAGTACATGTGTCAACTCTGCTGATGTGAGCTTTGGTTTAGTTGAACTCTCCTTAGATCTAGATTGAGGTGAGACATGAGACTCACTGGTTGTACCCAGCACTTTTGGCCACACAATAAAACTTGATTCCCTGATTGATAATGACTGATAGTTTATCACTGTTTGCCTATCTTCCATACCCTATTTAACACTTGGTTAAAAACATAGAAAGGGGAATGCTGTGCTATGTATTGAATTTCTACAATTCTAATACAACCGCGCGATGGGATAGGATGTCCAGGGCGGAGTATACGAGGCCACTGAGAAGGATTCAAGGTGGCTCTGATGATGGCAGCTTCCTCTTAGACTAATATTCCTCGCTCGGGTTAGACAGTCATTTAAATAAACACAAAATGTAAGCTTTTCGTTATCGAATATTTCATACAGCACTTTTCTCTTTATAAATTCTAAGTAAACTTTATTTTCCTTCTATTCAACAAGCTCAAGTCTAATGGGAGTAAAATGGTTTTGAAATTGAGTATTTCTGAAATATCTCTCCAACATTTCTCTATTAAGTTACCATTGTATTTCTATGAATAATTGTACATTAAAGCTAAGAAGAGACATGATTCCACTGAAAGGCCAGTGTTTTACCCAATACCAGGCTCTTTTATGAAACTTTATTTTCATTCAGAAGCTCCCCCTTATCCACAAGGCCCCCAGTGGATGCCTAAATCCACAGCTAGTACAAAACCCTGGATATGCCATTTTTTCCTATATATACTTACCTATGATAATGTTTAATTTATAAATTCAGCACAGTAAGAGATAAACAACAATAACTATTAACAAATTAGATCAATTATAACAATATACTGTAATAAAAGTTATGTGACTGGCCTCTCTCTCTAAATACCTTATTTTAATGGGCTCATCTTTTTACTTGAAGGAAGCACTTTATGCCTCTCTTGGCATATCCAAATTACTAGCATCACTATTCTTGCTCTTTAAGACCATTATGAAGGAAAATAAGGGTTACTTGAACACAAGCACAGATACCACAACAGTCAATCTGATGCCCAAGACTGCTGCTACGTGACGGGGGGCAGGCACTGCAGACAGTGCGGACGTCCTGCGCGGGCCGGAGAGGCAGTCGTGAGATTTCACCATGCTGCTCAGAATCCCACACTAATGAACTGCTTATTTTTGGAATTGTTCAGACCGTGGTTGACTGAGGGTAACTAAAACCACAGAAAACAGATAAGTGGGGACCACGGTAAATGCATTTTCATGAAATCTTTGTTATTATATGCCCGTATAGTCCATGCCATATGATAATTATACACTGTTGATTACTTCAGACAATGAAACTGAACTCCCATAAATAGGATAAAAGCCCTTATTGTGAAACATCTTATATCGTCACTCTCATATCTTGGGATGTACCTAAGACCTACTTGATGGTCCGCAGCTCTGTAACAAAACTCTGCAGTCAAGTCCCAAACATTTCTAGCTGTGTGACATTGTTGAAACCATTTAGCCTCCTTAATTCCAAGATGTTTAATCTATAATTTTTCTAAATTATAGATTTGGGAAATCTCTAACTGCATTACTTATTTCCAGAACAGCATTACCTATTTCATAGAGTTATTGTAAAATAATACAACTAGACAACTACGCTATAAAAAGACAACTCCAATTTGCAGTCAGACACAAAATAAGTGCTCAATAAATGTTTGTTGCTACAGTCAATATCAATCTGGGTATAAAGGATTCTAAATTATTCATTTTTACTGGGTTAAAAATGATTCTACAGAAACAAGTGCATCTAATGTGCTAAAAACAAACAAACAAAAACCCCCCACAAAATTAGATCATTTGCAAATGAACGTCCACACGTCATTTTGATCAGCCACAAACCAAATCATCATTCAGTGCTGCCAAGCTAAGCCAAGGAACTGCATCATTTGGATTCCAGTCTGGTAGACAGACAGGCAATCGCATCCGGGAAGTCAGCTGCTAATTAACCAACTAGAGTAGAACTTGAAATATCAAGACAGTTTCAAAAGTAATGCTCTAGTTTATGGAACGATAAGCGCTTGTGACAGGGGAAAACTGAAGCAGCATTTGGGTATCCTAAAGGGACTGAGAAGCACACATTCCATAAAAATTAGGTGATGTTAGTAGCACAGGTATTTGGACAGTGGCTACAAAGTGATTGCTCCTGAGAAGTAGGAATGGGGCTGCATCAGACAGAAGAAATCGAATTTAGACTGATGAGTGCTGCGCCAGAGCCAGGCTGAATCTCCACTCAAAAGGCTTCCCTGTGCACAGAAACGGAGCGCCGCGTGCTTTAGACACTTACACAATTGATTCCAAATGTTTGGTACTATTTTTCATATTTTTATTATATTTACATTAAAATTGTATGTGACTCACCTGATGTAAATGTACTTTGCTTTAAATAAATAAAAATTGACAGAGATTTCTAGGGTAGGGGTCTGGATTATGTAACTATTTCATATGTAACAAATCGTATGTAATGCATGACTATATCAACTTACATGATCGTTTTCATTACTCTGAACAAGCAAATTAAACTGATTATTTGGCCTTGGCTGGTGTTGCTCAGTGGTTAGAGAGTCGACCCCTGAACTGAAGGGTTGAGGGTTCGATTTCCCGTCAAGGGCTCACACCTTGGTTGCAGCTTCAATCCCCACCCTAGTTGGGGCACATGCAGGCGGCAGGCAATCCATGTGTCTCTTTCACACTGATATCTCTCTCTGCCTCTGTCTCTCTCTCTGCCTCTGTCTCTCTCTCCCCCTCTCTCCCCACCCCCTCCCACTCTCTCTAAAAATCAATGGAAAAAATATCCTTGAGTGAGGGTTAACAAAAAATAAACAAAAAAAGCTGATTATTGGAAATGTGTTCACATTATTTGCACATGGTAGTTGTAGTGGCTAAAAAATAAAAGATCCCCAAAATGTTAACATAAATTATATAAAGTAGAGCAGTGGGGTCAATTGCACTATTTATGGAAAAATTGTAAATATAGGATCTTGAGTGAGATGGATTGACATTGACAAAATTGATCAGTGATTGCTAGATCCTCATTTGCATAATTTGTGTATAAACTGATCTTAATTAATAGATAAAAGCGTAACTCCAGGTTGGTCACCTGGCCTGGAAAGAGTCGGAGCTGAGGTAGAGCCCTAGCCCCTCAGCTTCACCTTAAGTAGCAAGTACCCTTTCTGAGTCACTATTTTCAATGAAGTGCTGATATTTATCAAAGCAGATATTTGTTGGGGACTTACTAGTTGGCAGGCTGTGTTACAAGCACATTTTTAATGTATATTTGGTCATTTTTAAAGTATCCCCAACTCCCATAAGCAGTGAGAGAGTTTTGGAAATTACCACATCTGGCTCATTAAGCTTCCTTAATGAACAGCCGACTAATTAAGGGTTTAGGTGGCAAGAAGGGGTGCTAAAATCCGACAATAAAGTATTCAACAGAATCTGAATACTTATTTTTTTAATATCCAGGGGGTCCAATGGAAAAATACTGAATTCTTAGAATTAATAAGATAAAAGCAATAAAATGAAGGAAGAAAACACCATTAAAAATAGATTTTGCTCATTTATTTTTATTATTTTTAATTATTTATGATAATACTTCATATTATTCCAATTAATGTCCTGTAGTATAGTGTATAAAATTAATGACAGAATATAAGACTTCAAAGGAACACAAGACTATTAAGTTTTTAAGAAAATTGAGAGAGTTTACTTTTTTTTTTGAGAGAGAGAGAGAATTTTCAGCAAGGAGATTATTGAAATTAAAATAATTGAGTTTCAGTATATTACATGCCTTTAGTCAAGAATTTACTCTTGCCCAGCCGGGCGTGGCTGAGCGGTTGAGCGTCAACCTGGGATCCAGGCGATCGGGGCTCGATTCCCGGTCAGGGCACGTGCCCGGGTTGCGGGCTTGATCAATGACTCTCTCATCGTTGATGTTTCTATCTCTCTCTCCCCCTCTCCCTTCCTCTCTCTGAAATCAATAAAGATATATTAAAAATAATAATAATAATTTACTCTTAAAGTCTTGTAACAAATTATACTTTCTCTAAAAATCTTATCAGAAACAATATAAACATAGTAATATGGGAATTAAATCGGTGTACGTAAGCGATTTTCAACCCACATGCCACAAGAATTTCTAAAACATGCAACATCTGACTAGTCAGGGGCACTGACCTCTTTTCCCTTCGAGTGTCAAATAAAAAATGACAACAGCCAACGCAATAGCCATCTGTTGTGAATGAATCAAAATTATACCTATTTTTGTCAGATCAGCAGAATTTTAGTAGTTACTTTATGTGTGCCATGAGATGAAACACGTTCAATGGCGCTGGTGTAGACAAAACAGAGGCATCGGGAAACAGCACATCAAGAATTACAAAGGATCTCTATAGTCAAGTAGAGCTGAGATACTTAAGATGATAAGATTGATTGTCTTTATATTGTTATTTTTTTATACTCTGCTAGTGTGAGAGAAAGAATAAAACCACTAAAATTGTAAACAAATTTACCTAACACAGATGGTGTATTCCTGGGCAGTGTAGCATATACAATGCCCAATGCAAACATTTCTTTTTTTCCTCCTTGGTCCTCTATGACTGGTATCATAACGTAGTTTATGAAATATCTGTGAGAATGAAATGCGGAAAATCATCCAGCGAATAAGTGATTTAGATAGACAGTTTTGGGTGATACAGATTGAATAAATAGGTTAGAAGTGAAAGAGAGTGTGTGAATAGAGGGTAGGTGTTTGAGGACAATGGTTAAGAAAGAATCACAAAAACAATGTACGCGCTAGTCAATATGTTCAGAGAAATAAAACAGATACATAATATCAACTAGGAAAGAATATAAGATCACCTGATTTGAGGAAAGCTTTCCAGTGGCAAGGTGAGCTAAAATAAAATAAAATAATAAAATAAAATAAAATAATAAAATATAAATAAAATAAAATAAAATATAAAATAAAATAATAAAATAATAAAATAAAAAATAAAATATAAATAAAATAAAATAAAATGTTGTAACTACCTCCTGGCCTGTTCTTATGGGGTGCCTAGGAAAAGAATGAACTCTTCCAAATGTGTAGGAAAAGCTGTACTCTGGAGGCGAGTTACAGGCAGTCCAGCGGTGGAGAAACGCTACTGTGAGGGCCGAGGAGTGGGGTTTATTAGGGAGTTAATTTCACGGATTCACAAGGAACCGAAGGCTCCCGAGGGCGTCGTGCGGCCGAATGCGAGTCAGAGAGGCGCAAGGGAAGCTCGGGCAGGAGCGAAGGCAGAGTTTCCAGCCGGATGCCGAACAGAGAACTTCCACTTCAGCTGGAGCCAAAGAGGGCAGGAGTGGTGTGACCGGAGTCTGAAAACGTGTGTTATGAATAGAAATGAATTTCTGATCAACTTCAAGTCGCCCCTGGAATCTAACGGTCACTGGCCTGCAAGCATTTGGCAGCCTTTCCTGAGAAGCAGCCGCAGAAGCAGCCGCCTCCAGAGGGGATGAACCTTTTTCCTGAGCAACACCCCTCGTCGCCTGGTGGGCACGGCCAGTGCCTACTCTCTATCCTGACAGTGAAGTTCAAGGACCACCTCCTCGTGAACAGGGTCCACATTCCCTCTTCGTAAGTCCCACACGATTTTGTCCTGAATGTGAGTGTGTGACTCGTGACACTCTATTGCATTTATTTGCCTACAAATATGTCTTAGCTAAAAGGTGAAATTTTGAGGATACTGAACTTAGGTCATACAGATCTCGAATTCCCAGTTACTGTCAGAGTACCTTGGAAATTGTATGTGCCCGAAATATTTATGAGGTGAACGGAGCGAGCCACCTATTTAACAAGCCTCTGTTTCCTCTTGACCAACAGCACGTGGAGAACACACTGAAACCAGCGCAGTCGCTCAGCACAGGGGCGTGATCTGATCAGGCAAGCATGTCCTGAAAAAAGCGAAACTCAAGTGTTGAAACCATTGCTACGGATTCTAATATACGTTTTTAAATCATATCACGGCCAAAATAAGTGACTGAATTTTCAAGAAAAGAAGACAACCAAAAATGCATCTGTTTTGTGCATAAGATTGACCGTCAACGTTACTTAGCTGAGTTCCACGGCACACTGTCACCTGTCCATTCAAAGGCAAGAAATAGGCAATTTTTTTTTTCCTCTACAAAATGATGTCTATGTTATTGCAAGAAGTTTGGAAAATAGAAGTCACCTTGTTACAAATTTAGAATAAAAAACAATGAATCTGGAAAAGAGGGAACATGACAATGGAGTGAAATAATGAGCTTGAGATAACTGACCCAGGAACGCGATTTATATTTAGAAAATTTTCCAGTTTCATCAAAAGAGTCTCTTGACTAAGAATTGTGTGTTATTCGCTGAATGGTGCGCCCAGGCCCGGATGCACCGAGGCACTTAATCGCCTCGCCCACTTGCGGGCAGCGTGCAGCTGTGCGGCTGGCAGGGGCCCTCACTGATTCTAGCGCAGTGTCTGTGCATGTTGTATGAGGCCAAGGTGCATTTAAGATTTGGGTGGATTTTTATGTGCCCCCCGAGGCTCTATCTTCACCCGGACTGTAATGAAAAGGGAACAGTTTCAAATGTCTGTATTTTAAGCCCACGACGTTCAACTCCGTGGTAAATTAAAGAAAATTGATGGGCGAATAACTCTGAAGTGGGCCTGGGAACAAAGCTTTCTCAGCAGAAAGGAGAAGTGCAGGGTCCCTGGCCCCGTGCCGGCAGCCCCGTCCAGTGATGTGGCCTCGCTCTTCTAGAACTGTGAGGAAAGGGTTTCCTTGGGCTTGCAGACAATCAAGAAGCGTGTGCGAAGGAAAATCATTCTAGGTTTCTCCACAATATCCGCATTCAAAGGAATCATGCTCGATAAAGGGAGCCGACGTGGGATTTGTAGGCCAGGGGACACTGAGACCTAGAGCCGAGCTGACGGGAGGGTGTTTAAGCCGGGCCGTGGCCAGCGACCTGCCCACCGAGGCCTCTGCAGCAGCCCTTCAAGAAGGGCAGGGCATGCCACCCGGCCACATGCCTCTGGCATACCGATTGTCCCAATTAGAGCTACTTACGAAATAGCTAGTACAAGAAGTACCCTGGAAGCAGAAACGAAACCTCCCATGTGGAAGTCCCCTCCCTCTCCGAGGAGGTAGAGGCCACCTTATCGCCACGGGTAAGGAATTCGGGGCCAGACGGCTGCTAGCAAATCTTATTACCTCTTCACTAATTTGCTACCTCAAGTGCAAACCCCTTCGTTTGGTCAGTTCTTTACAAATGTATTGTTTCCCTGTCTAAAAGGTATAAAAGCTGCCTGCTTTCGTCACTTCTTTGAGTCTCCTATTTTTACGGGTTTCTAGACATTTGAAATTAAATTGGTTTTTCTCCTGTTAATCTGTCTTAGGCCAGCTTAATTTTTAGAACAGACGCAGAACCTAGAATGGAAGAAGAAGAAAAAAGTTTGGGTCCCCACACCCTGTATTTAAACATCTAAAAAAACTGACACTAAAACTCTAGCGTGTCAGAACGGCAGGAGGTATCTTAAGTCAGAAACCTCCAGGACGCAGAATTAGCCTAGGATTTAGATTCCCCGTGGGAACTTAGGGCAGTCATCTAAGCAGCTGAGCACACAGACTGCTTCACAAGCTCCAGGCATCCCCACAGCATCCTGGCATCACTTATATGAGCCGCATGCAGTATATAAATGAAGTTTTACAGCCGTGTTTGGAATCATCCTGCTCTCTGAGGGTGGCCAGGTGCTCTATGGACAGGTCGGCATCCTAATGGAGCACTACCGGCCCTTGCAGGAGTTTCTGGAGGTATTTATGCAGAGCTTAGGGTCCCTGTGGTGTTCCCATTTAATGTCCTTTGTTTTAAGTTAAGAAAAGTCAAAATTAAAACTAACAACACCCAGGAGACTAGACCACATATTCAAAATGCCTCGCTCCATGTTTGGGCAGGGTGATAAAGCTCACACACCCCTTCCCGGTGCCAGCAAGCCATGCGAACCCTGCCTGCGAAACAGAATAAAACCCAAGGGGTCTTTTCTCTCTGCTTTCTCAAAGCATTATAAAAAGAAAACTTTTTAATACTCTTTGTGCTTGTGTGGTTAGCATCCATCTTGACACTCAAACCAAATTTGGGGTGGCCTGGTCCATTTTGACTCCATACAATGAATGAATAATAAATGAAGAAATATACTAACCAATATAATGTACCAACCAATAAAATTCCTTATAGCACTATTCATTCTCTGTTTTCAACACCGTTCCTGTCACTTATTTCTGCAAAACAAAGCCAAACACAGTTGCTTCTAGATTTGCTTCTGCTAAGGACATAGAAATCTTAAGAAAGCCATGCCCATCCCAAAGATAAGAAAGAAATGGATATTCTGCCCCCAAGAAACAGGGCAAAGTACCATTACACCTGGGTAAAAGGTAAAAAATAAAAGCTCCCCCCCCCAAAGGAGAGCTAAGAAAATCTCTTGAAACCAGGACACTGGACCTATACAAAGAGATATACAACCTATTTCTACAACTGATAATTACAAATATCAATTTTCCAACATTGTCATTAAAGAATGCTATCTGCTTAATTTCTAAATTTTGATATTTATTGAGGGTTTTTTCAGTTTATGATAAAATGTAATAATATATTTTCTTTTCTCAAGATTCACCTATCAGTGTGCTTTACTTAGGTAAACACTACTATGTCATGTATCTTTTAGATTTTATTTATTTTAACCTGTTTAATCTATCAAAGATCATGATAGGTGTTTCAAATGTATTAGTAACATGTTTCTATTTCTCTTTGTATTTCTTGTATTTTTTTTCATGAAATCTAATGCTTTATAGTATGTTGTGAAACATCCTTGACTGTTTCACCTCATTGCAAATTCTTCCTCTAATATACTTATAACGTGACATATTAAATGTATTTAATATTTTTGTCTAATTTTAACATAATATACAATTAGGTTATTTTTGTTTTCTGGGTTTACATTTGGCTGCTATACTTGTCCCAGTTCTTGTGTTTTCAATATTTTCTGAAGCCCCTTAAGAAGGAATTATAACCAGAGGAAGGCTGACGTTTTGCTGAGATACACTATGAAGAACTAACTTTTTGTAGGTGAGTTCAGAACACACTTGCTCTTTGACAGACATTGTCTTGTTGTGCTATCCATTTACTAAAATGTCTCCTTTGAAAGCTGTAAAAATTCACAGAAACTTATTTCCTTGTGTTTGTGTGTATGTTTACATTTATTCCGATTGATTTTGGGGTTTCACTCTTGGTTGTTCCAGTACTTACCTTCATAAACCTAATTTTACATGTTACCTTTGAAGCCTCTGTTTGCACAGTTTCCACCAACCTCCTATATAAGTATGGGTCCAATTAGTATATTTCCTTTTCCACTCTCTTTCTATTCCTTTCCTCTACAAAAATAAAAATTTGGTTGATTATAGCAGCTCTCTCAGCTTTAATTTTGTTCAGCATAGTTGATGTGTACAACAGGGAGTCGACCTTTATTTCTATCTCACACTTCGCTTCCCCTTTGCCTCTGAATGCTTTTCGGTTAGCAGTCTAGCCTCTTACTTAGGCGTTGCAACATTGTTTTTGTTATACAGAAATGACACTAACATTTTAGCTTTATTTAAGTTGGTATTTAATACTCTATATTTAGCCTGATGTAGGGTGGCCTCGCCTGTGCCCTGGTGCTCCTCCTACAGAATGTGTTACCGGGAGGCTGACCCTGCGGCATGTCCTGCAGATTCACGAGGAAGCCACATGTTCAGCCGCCGCCCACCGATGCATTTCTATGGCCTCTTAAATGAATGACAGTTTGAATGCCTGTAGTTTTGGGATTATTTTCTTTCCTTAAGAACTCTGTGGGTTTTATAGCATTGACTACTGCTATGGAAAACAAAAATCTAGTGTTAGCCTAAATTTTCCTCATTTTATTTCCTCTTCACAATGGCCCAAGGTATTTTTTCCATTATCTTAAATTCCAGCATTTTTGTTTGTTTTTAGAGCTATGTCTTTGTGACAATTATTTTGTTTCAAACTTGCATTCTTCCAACCTTGTGTTTTCAATCTTTTCTGAAGCACTTAAGAGGTCCTAAGTAGAACAGTCTTACTGAAATAAAAAGGGAGATTCTGATTGCCAATTAGGGTTATAAATGCAGCGGGTTATAGGGCATCACACATGTTAAATCCAGAACGATGCTAAAAAAAAGTACATCTTGATAACTTTTATAATAGGAAACCAACTCGTTATTTAGAAAACGACAAATGATTGGAAAGAATGAACTATTTATCTTGCCTTTTCTTTATGAACTTCATGTGTCTAAGGGTAACAAAGTAGTCAACTAGAGGAAACCTGTCTCTACGGAGATATTGCAGCTCACAACTGAAGAAAGAACTTCATACCACATAGTGAATTAATAAATATAATGATCATCAAAAGCTACTGTGAACACTAAAAGCAATTAGACATTTTATGCCTTCTGATGAAAATATATAACTCCTCCTATGAAGCAGTTTTGGCAACATTCAAAAGCCAACACTCATTTTTCTGGATTTAAATGCCAATTTGGGGGAAATTCATCATGAGAAAAGTGTGTAAAGCCAGAAGACAGGAAGCAGATCCGAATAACAGGAAGCTATGCACGAAAAATTACCTGGTCTTTCAACAACAATCGCAGGGTGGGGGAAGGGAGGGGATGCAAAGAATCAGAGCAGACTCTGAGACACAATAGCCCTACCATGCGGGCCAAAGGCAGGCTTTTATCGGACACCATGAGCAATGGGATTATAACGTGAAGGCATTATTGTTTTAGTGAAGATTTTGGAATATGGGAAGCAGCATTGGACTTACTTTTCAAATTGGAATCCTTATCATTTGTAAACACATGACAGCCAATTTATTTTAAAAAATGATATACTTTCTGAAATTTGCTTCACCATAATACAGAGGGGCTTGTGGCCGCTGATAGAGGGGAGAGCATATTGTTTAAGGGTTTATAATTTCTAACATTTCGTAAGAAGTACATGGGTTTTATTTAACTACTCTTTTTCCTTTCACACGTTTTAAATCTTCCTTTAACATGCAAAAATAAATCCGTCCTCATTAACAAATTTGTTCTTTTGATTGAGAGTCAGAATGCAAAACCAAAAATTGTTTTCATGTAAATCCATGAAAACAACTTTTGGATTCACAACTAACTTTGATTATAATTATTTGTTATAGATTAAAACAAATGAATTTACAAAAAGAAATGAGCAAAGAAGTTATGTAGTATAAGATATTAGATATTTGTTGTTTTTATTGATTTTTAGAGAGAGAATTGATTGGCTGCCTCCCATATGCACCCAGCAGGAGATGTAGGTGCGAGCCCTGAAAGGGAGCTCAACCCACAACCTTCTGGGGTACAGGGTGATGCTCCAACCAGTTAGGCCACCAGGCCAGGGCTGCTGTTGCTGTTCTTAAGTGCCCAAGTGCCCTTGACATTATTTGGACACCTAATTGAAAAAGCTGCAAGAGTAAATGATGAGGCTAATCTATATATGTCAGAAAGATTTACTTATAACACCAATGGGGTGTCTGCCCCAAATGTATACACACTTTAACAGCTGATAGCTCAGTTTTGAAAATACAATTCTTTTTTTTTAAATATATTTTTATTGATTTCAGAGAGAGGAAAGGAGAGGGAGAGAGAGATAGGAACATCAATGATGAGAGTCATTGATCGGCTGTCTCCTGCACGCCCCCGACTGGGGATGGAGCTCACAACCCAGGCATGTGCCCTGACCGGGAATTGAACCCCGATCGCCTGGATCCTAGGTCGACACTCAACCGCGGAGCCACGCCAGACTGGATGAAAATGACATTCATTTTAATAAGCACTGCCTTTATAATCATTCAAAGTGTGTGTATACATTTTTGTGACACCATATTTATATTTATATAAATACATATATACATATATATATAAATATAAAAGAACATTATAACATTTTAAGAAAAGGAATTTAAAGAGAAATCACTCATGTTTATCATCCTCCCTTATATATGATATTTTCCCACTTAATTCCTACCAGATACAATAATGCCTTTCCAGAATGCCTTTCTGGGAAAAATAAGTGATTAGGCAAACTCTCCTGATCTTTTGGATGGAGTTAAATTTGTCTTGAATATATATCATACAATTACATCTTTTGAAATATGCTTTTTATTTCTTGTAATAAAGAATGGATAGTCAGTCCTTAATCATTCAAGCATTTTATGGTATTGAAGGGACAAGAGATATTACCAAAATTCTGCTTTAGAGAACAAAAGCAAAATACCAGAAATAGCAACAAACAAATGCCATATTATCACCTCCTGCAGCCCATAGTCCTTTGCAGGGCATGTAATAATCTAAGGCAATATAACATGTATTCTGTAATTATTGGTGGACACCCTATTAATATGATAACTATTTTTTCTTAGCTAGTCTACCTAAATGTTAATTGCAGTCATGATGATATTAAATAATTTTATTGTGGCTTTGTTTTGTGAAAGGAGCTCATCATAATTATATAGGATTTAAAGATCTTAATAGTGTTATACGATGACAAAATAGCAGATTAAATAATAACAAAAATCTGAATAGGAAAACAAGTAAAAATACGCAGGCTGTGAATTTCTGGCATTCAAGTTATTTTAACCCTCCACACTCACAGTATTTTAAAATTAAGAACCACTTAGCCATGTGGGATGTTTGCGTGTGTTTGGACAGAGGGAATGAGAGAGGGTGGGAGAGGAGTGGAAATGTGATAGGTTGATGCTCAATTTAGGAGCTTCCTTAGACATCAGTACAGATCAGCCATTGTAGTGTTTTGGGGTTTTTATTGTCTGTTTTTCCCCCCAGGATATTCAAAGAAATTATGTCTGTTTTCAAGATAAATCTGTCAAATGTATTAGAGAGCTACATTAATTGGTAACCTCATTTCCTTACCAATTCTCACTTTACAGGCCAAAACCTGGTATCCCTTCCCATCTATGGGCAGAATCACAATGTCTTAAGGGCAGTAATCTCCGAGGCAAGCTTAATAGATAGTCTTGCAATAGTTCTAGGATAAATAGACTGCATTAAAAAATCTTTAAGCAGGACATATTCTAATTCTTGGAACATGTTTCCCCTTTTTTGCTAATTGTGAATGACAGTGAGTAGATGTTCCAGACAAAGGGTCAATAAATAAAAACTTGAAAAAGTTCTTAGAACATAAGTTTTAGAACAAAAGTTCTAAAAACATAAGAGCTTGTTTAAACTAAATTCCTATCATGATTTTGCAACATTTTAGCTCTTTGTATTCCTTTAAAAAATCATTGAATATTATTGTTCTAATTTGAACGTGTAATTTAGAAATTTCAGTCAAAAATAAAATAAGAAATATAATTAATCCTTTTTTTTTTATTGATACAGTCTTTAGACTCATCGCTGCAATAGTGATTTGAGTTGATTAGGTCAACCATTATGATGTTTAATTTTTAACATTTCATTACTAAGGAATGACCACTAACCAATTGCTTAATAGAAGAGTGCTGTTCGATTATTCATAGATTTCTTGAAGCATTTGTGATTTGATGTGATTTTTTTAGTGATCTTTATCAATTTTGATCAACACAGCACAGAACTGACTGAGAATGCAAAATGAAAAAAAATAACTTCTCTATTTAAGATAAAAGGTTTCCATTGGGAGAGGTAACATTCATGTAGAAAAATACACCCATGACTCAAGGAAGTGAGCATTGAGTATTTAATAATGAAGATGATTCCATTCTCTTGGTTAATTTAACCATTTTCTTATATTAACCCAGACAGCTGGGTAATAGTTTAAGATGGCAATTGGCTGGCTCTATTTAAGACATTTTTGTGTACCTATTTATTTTTGTTTTCTCTCTGATATCCATTTTCCTTGTATTTTATGAAAATAAAACGGCACAGAGTAAAGAAAAGCAAATCTTTTCAGCAGACTAGAAATAATTTAAACATAAGATTCATTTCCATTTTCGCTGCTAATGCCTAAAGTCGCAGTGCGCAAAACCTTTCCAGGATAAATCACATTAGCAGTCCCTGGTGTGCAGATGGTAACAGTTTATCACTTCAGGTCGTTGGTGTGTTTGCTTCTGGGGATGAACTGAAAAGATCAAGTTGCCTAAAATCCCCACCATGCTGGCTGCCATCGGAGCGCTCGAGCTGCAGAGTTTGCTCTGTCAGCCTTGTTGGGCCTCTTATTTAAACAGGGAAATTCCAACTAGATACAAAGTACCTTCTTTATTGTTCTGAAAGCTAAATGTTCCCTAGAATGTTGTAAAACAAATAGCTATTATATGAAGACGCTAAAACAATAAACCGATGGTATTCATTTTAAAGCATCTACTTATAGAGTTAAGCAAAATAATCAAAGTACAATAAAATAAATAGGGTAGAAAAATGAACTACATGAAAAACAAAGACCAAGAAGGGAAATACAAGTGATGCCGCTATATGATTAGAAACGCAGTGGGTGTCTATAAAACACATGCAAATGGTCATTGAGATACTTGATTAGCTTTGCCCAATTGCTTGGGTGGTTGAGCAAAGAAATTTGATTGCTGTGACTCAAATTGTCCATTTCATAAACTTATCCAGTGCTCAGATCTCAACTCGTAAGTGATTGAGGTGATCAGCCATGTAGAAATGATCAGAGTACCACTCAATTTTACAACATGAAACTGGTGAATGAAACAAGAAAATGGAAAGAATCCCTATTCTCAAAATCTAAAAATGTATATGATGAATAAAGTTTTCTGCTCATAATATAAATCTTCTCAACATTGTTCCTATTTCGAAATTGAAATATGAACCAATTTTTTGAAACTTTCCTTAGCTGACCAAACATCAGATTGCTGAGAGAAGTCCAGGAAAATCAATTCATTTCAGTTCCTATGAATGTAATACATTGCATTATTCATGATAGTTGAGATTATTTAACTGATTGTAATTATACAACAAATTAGGTATTTGTTCAGTTGAAATTTGCTCAAGGAAACATTTCACAAATTTCTTACAAATCTGGTTACTGCTAAATCTCAGTCGCACTGGAATATAAAACAACTCCTTCAATATTGGAGATACCACCATTTTTCCTTTCCTTTAGGCAGCTGAAGTATTTAACAGGTTTTTGGGGGGTTGTTGTCCTGGAGGGATATTTAGGGCAAAAATATATTGTCCATGAAGATTGATTCTTATAGATTGTGAAGACAGAAATCTACCTTGGGTATAGATTTTTATCAACATTCCAAAAGTCAAATTACATGTTGTATCCCTGTATGTGTCCAAACCTTAAATTTATAGATCTTTTTTCCTCCTAGTCCTGATTTTGGCAGCTTTTCCCACATAGCAGCAAACCTCTAGATACAGTTGTTCTGTCAGATATGCTAATGCACTTTAGTTGGTCTTCCAGTGAGACATTTTCTCAAGAGAATTTTTATGCAATAATTTCACCTTAAACACTGAAAAATATAACCATCTGGTAAGGCAATGTTAAAATAGCCTGTAGAGTATTTGGGGTTTTGCATTTCATGTTAAAAAATAAATATTTTATTTTTTGGCTTTTGTTAAAAAATTAGCCAAGAAACTGAGGCACTAAAAATAAAGTAAGAAATCTTGCTTTTTGTTAAAAAGGGTATTAAAAACAAAACCAAAAAACATGCACTCTATGCCTTCTCCCTGGAGTTTATCCGTTTCTTGGGATCACATAACAAGGCGATAGTTGTGGTCTCAGGCAAGCATAGCGTTTACTTTCCCAATATTTGTATCCTTTTTGGGAGAGCGGAAAACAAACATGCAGATCACAGTGTACAAGGAGCAGGCCCTCAGGGACCAAGTGCGAGAAACAGAAGCCTAGAAGAGCAGGGAGGAGCGACTGCAGCACCTCTAGGTTGCTGGATTCCTTTTATTAAAACCTAACGGCTCTGGGCCTTGGGCTTGACAGACGGCTCTTACTTAGGATTGCAGCTAATTTGGGGAGGCACTATCTCAGTTTATGTGTTGGGAACTGTTTTAGTTCATAGACCTTCTGTCTTCCTCTTAGGTCTTATCTAGAGGTACCGATAAACAGACAGAAAACGTATTTAAATAAACTCCTACTGTATTCTCTTCATTAATGCTGGTGGCATTTGGGTTCCTCAGTAAGTGACATTTATCTAAACTGTTCTCAGAAATAACACCTGAGGGGTAAGAAAAGAAAACAAAATGGGGCAGAGAGAACAGCCGGGTGCAGTGTGCAGAGACGGTGCTTCCGGCGGCCCCACAGGGACCTGTGACCCTGGGACAGCTCTGCAGAGTTGTCGCGAGGCGGTGAGGGGCGGAGCCCGTGTGCTCCCACGCAGACCAGTGGTTTTACGAGGCAGTCCCAAGGGGGTAGAATGACCTTAGGAAGCAGCTCTGTGTAGTCAAAGGAAATTTCCAGAGAAGACTGCTGAAGGCTTAGGGCCAAAACCATCCCCAGCAGCTGGGGGAATATCCCCTCAGTCCTGACAGGGAATCTGGGGTTAGCAAACTATGGTTCTCTATAATAAATGTTAATATTCATAAATGCAATGTTCACGTGTGCCTAAACTGCAGGTGAACTTGTTATATGCTAGTAAAGGTTATAACAGGTTTGCTGCAGGACATGTGTGGGAGGGTTGGGGAGTGTCAGGTCAATGATGAAAACACTGGATTGATTTAAATCTATTTGTAACCCATAGGACTTATAAATTAATTTCTAATTCTACTGAGAAATGAACTCACAAAATGTTTAATAATAAATGTGATTGTGAGGGGAGAGATGGGAGGAAATGAAGAGGGCATAGAGGGGATAAATTGTGATGAAAATATAAAATAAAATAAATAAAATATATATTTTTTAAAAATTTAAAAATACAATATAAAAATTTAAAAATAATTAATGTAAATATTTAAAGATTCAAGACATTCCCACATCTCTGATTCAGGGAGAAGAAAAGGAATGTTTAAATATAAAACACAATAGAGGTAGCCATCGGTTACTGTGAGCCCAAAATTTGAGTTGTTAGATGCAGGCACAGTAATAGGTAGCTACTTAACATATATTAATTTAGTGACCTACATACTTTTTTAAAAAGGTGCAAAACACTTTTTAATATATAAACTTGAAAAGAAGCCCCCTGGAATACAGAGGGATAAAAGACAGCGCTCTGCCCAAGGCATAAACAAGGGGTGCAGACCCTGGCCATTGGCCTTCTGCTCGCTCAGCCACCTACGAAGTCATTGCTGGGTTTCTGAGAGTTTCTAGGAGAGTTCCGTTGTATCCCAAAACATATTCCAAATTTATTAACTTTGTTTATCTGAAGACCACCATTGTCTTTCTTAGTATATTTTTTAAAAGCCTTCTCACTGCCTCCTTTTCCCATCCTTGACATCCTAATAACCACTTTCCATATTCAGACAGAGGGGTCCTTTTAAAACATAAATTATATCTTATGCTTGTGTGCCTGGTATTGGGGATTACTGTAGTCTCGATTCCAGAGCAAGTTTTATCATATAGTATATAGTAAATGCTCAATAAATATTTCTTAAATATTATTCAACTGTCTAAAACTCTTAAAAATTTTCTCTCACACTTGGGCTAAAATATAACTTAATTGCCACAATCCTCAAGGGAGCACATTGCATGTCCCATGCCTACCTCGCCGGCCGTATCTTGTACTACTCCCACCCGTGTCACCTACTCATTCTAGTTTTAAGGCCTAAATTTCATAGAACGTTCCCTTTTCATAGAACATAATGTTCCATCTTCATAGACCATTATGCTCCCCCTTCCCCGCCCCACCACACAGACTATATGACTGATCCCTTTCATTATTGTGTCAAGTTAAAAGTCACATCTTCACAAAAAATTTTCCAGTGTCACCCAATGTACAATAAACTTTAGCAACCTATAACATTCCATGTGTTTCCCGCATGGCATTTGTAATGCTCCTATTGTGTGCGTATTATTGTTAAAATGGAAACTCTAAAAAGCATTGAATATAGGCCCACCTTGCTTTCCTTCATAGAACCAGTCTCATACATGGGTGCACATGGGTGTGCACACGAGGGTACAAGCACACGCACACACACGTTATGCGATTTCATGGCATCCTGACATAGTAGAAAGTTAATATTAAGTCGGCTGCGCTGATTGTGAGAGATGTGTGAATATATTTCTTGTTATTTCAGCTTCCCAAAATCTAAACGGATATAACAATATATGTGTCTAACTCATATGAATGCTTTGAAAATCAACCAAATTATATCAATGAAAAGAATCCCATAATGTACAAGGAAAGGGTCTTGGTCAGTGGGGCGGCTGTAACAAATTACCATAGACCGAGTGACTTAAACAACAAACATTCATTTCCCTCAGTTCTGGAGCCAGGAGAGGCTGAGACTAGGGTGTGGGCCTGGGTGGGCTGTAGTGAGAGCCTCTCCCAGGTTTCCTCAGCTGGTGGGGAAAGGGAAGGAAAGGAAGCGAGCTCCAATGTCTCTTCCTCTTACTTGAGTGCTGATCTCACTCATGAGGGCTTCACACTCCTCACTTCATTATCTCCTAATACCTCACCTCCAAACACCATCATATTGGGTGGTTTGAATGTCAACATATGGATTTTAGGGGAATTCAAACATTTAGGTGATAACAGAAAACATACCAAGATACCAACAGCACTGTCTCCCTTAGAGGCCTGGATTAAGTAGACATCATCCCAGGGAACCTAGATGGCTTATTCAATTCTAACAGGTTACACACTGAGATCTGATCTCATTTTGTTTGCATAACTGTAAAAGCATAATTTATTTTTTTTTTTGGAAAAAACAACAAAAAGAGGAAATGAAAGAACAGACACTCAAGATGATTCTTAGCCTTCCCATCTTATTTTAAATGAGAAAAATACCTCGAATGAGAACTGAGTGGTCATGGGTCCCACAGGCAGCAGCAGTGTTGAAAACAGAACCCAGGCCCCTGGTGTCCCACCTGCGCTCTTTCCCTATAGTGTTCTGCGCTTGAAGAGGGTCAGTGAACAATATGCTTGCTCAGCTCAAAGAGATCAAGAACCATCCAGTTTTTTACTTAGGCATCTTGTTAATCCAGTGCATTACACATTAAGCAAATAATAAGGTGGCGTTGGAAGTAGAATGTCAGCTGCAAAGATTTAATAAGAAAAAAAAGTTCTGCTCTTAAAACTATTTGGGCAAATCACTATTCATTTCCATGACTACTTCTGTGTGAGATGTATTTTAAGGCAGTAAATCATTCAGTCCCAGCTGTTCTCCACGTGTCAAGTCAAATTTACCAATATTGTGAGTATCATTACTTAACCAGAGATTTCTTCTTCCTTAAAGGATTCACTGTGTGTTGACATCAATATGCCTGATTTTATTTTGTTCTGTTCCTTCTAATGGAGTTTTCTTACCACTTCTATGCAAATATCACTTTGATAACTTGCAATTTGTGTTAAATCAATATATTTAAGAACATTTTACTTATTATTACTTAGACTATCTTTCCTATACAAGTAGAAAATTCAACAAAGAAATTCATGTATAGCAAAAAGAGCGTTAGAATCAAACCAGAAAACTAAGGTTTGGTTCTTGGCTTTTAATTTACCAGATGTATATAATCTCAAATAATTTAACTAAATTTTAAAATATATTTTGAAATAATTTGAAAAATCTATCACAGCAAGTACTGCCAAGCATCAGGCTCAATTTTTCCTATTTAAAAATCAATAAAAATTATTCACATTGCAGGAAATGTGCTAAATACATTTATAAAAGAATTAAAATTCTACATATTACAATAATATAGGTCATCCAAAATTTACAACCATGTTGACAAGGAGATTAAGCCATTGCAGATGTGAAATGTGATCTACTGAAAGCAATGCCTATATTTAGCTTGCTATGGCTATTTGGCTATGTTAGCATTTCTTATTTTGGTCATTCTTTGGCCTTCAGTTTTCACCAGTAAATCAAGAATGTCTCCTTTTCTATTGTAGTTCATACAGAACAATGTTCTTTTCATCTTTCCTGAAGCAAACAGAGCACAATAACAGAGGGAAGGAAAAGGAAGGAAAAAGCAACCAAAGTCTACATGAGGTTTTTATCAAAAGAGGGTGAAGAATGCAGTAATTTTCCCCAAAGATACCTTTAAATTCATTTTCCTCTGTGGGTCTTCCGAAAACTCTCAACTGAATGGAGATGTATGTTTGCTTAATTTTATGAGGTACCAGAATATATATCCTGGTACAGTGCTCGGCTATAGCTATTTATTTTCTGCATATATCATTTTTATAGACTAAAAGAAAGGCCAGAATTTACTTTTCTTTTTCTTAGAAGGTTTTAGTTAGATCAGTTACCCGTATTGAATATTATGTGGAGAGCTTCCAGGCATAGCAATAATATTTTGTTGTTGTTTATTTGTTTTTGGTATTTCAAGCAAAGACATAGTAATATAAGAAGTTTAGATTCATCATTTTTATTCTCTGCTCTATTGTTCCAGAGAAACAAAGCCAATGGGATATGTGTGTGTATATATATATTCATACACATACATATACAGAGAAAGAGAGAGATGATAAGAATTGGCTCGTGCAATTAGGGAGGCTGAGAAGCCCCATGATCTGCTGTCTGCAAGCTAGAAGCTTAGAGAAGCCAGTGGTATAGTTCAGCCTGAGCCCAAAGGCCTGCGAACCAGGGGAGCTGATGCGGGGCGTGAGATGATGGAGGTCACAGCTCAGGTAAAGAAGCACATTCTCCCTCCCTCCACCTTTTAATTCTGTTCAGACCCTTCACGGGCTGGAGGGATGCCTACCCTCACTGATCACCTTCACTTGGCCTACGGATCCAGGTGTTAATCTTTGCCAGAAACACCCTCATAGAAACACCCAGAAATAATCTTTCACCGGGTACCCGGGCATCCCTTACCTCAGTGAAGCTGACACACAAACTAACCATCGCATCTGCCAATAGAAACGGTTGCCTGTTTTCGGTCAGTAGATTTTTCTGTTCTGTGTTGATAAACCTATTAATTTTAACTATCCAAGATTGATGAGAACCATGTCAGCATAGTATGCTGAAACTTAACTGCCCTTAGAAACACACACACACACACACACACACACACACACACACACACACACACACACTCTATTGCAGTTCTTGGGCCAGGCATTTTGTATGAATTCTTTTCTTTAATCCTCACAGATTATAGCAAACATATAAGGTTTTAGTGTTGTCATCACAGTCTACAGAAGAAAAACCCAGTACTTAAAGGCACAAATATTAGCTTGCCCAGGTTACATCTGAGCTTAAGTTCACATGTGTATCAGTCTAACCTCAGAATCTATTCTCAATTTATTATAAACAAAATGAGTTTATGTTTTGTTTTGGATAAAAGAGTTGATTGTGGCCCTGAGGAGAATTTTGTCATTAAATTTAGTGCTAACTCATACCTGGAAGAGACGATAGACTGACCAGCCAGGTCCTCACATACAGAAAGCAAGGTGGCTGAGGAACAGTGGCCACATGCCACAACCATTTCCAAAACAAAATTCAAGTCCATAAACAAAATGTGGGGGAGGGACTGCCAAAAACTTGGGGGGGGGGCGGGGAGAGAGAGAAAGAGATGTCCTTAAATTGTTGTCAAGTTGCCCCAAACACACAAACAACTTATATCTTCTTCAAACAAAACTCTTTGTTGCCAATTCAGCACCAACAAGAGTCCTCAATTTTGGGCGCAGTGAAGGGGGAGAGACCTTATTCAGTGCAAACAGCTCAGCTGTGATACAGCTTGGCTGTGAAGCATCACGGCTGTGAGTCAGCCGGTAGTGACACAGCTCAATTACGGTCAGCAGGGCTGTGGCACAGCATGGGTGTAGAACAGCATGGTTGTGCCCTGGCCAGTTTGCTCAGTGGTTAGAGCGTCAGTCCATGGACTGGAGGGTCCTGGGTTTGATTCTGGCCAAGGCCACATACCTCGGTTGCAGGCTCCGGGCCAGTGAGGGCTTATGCAGGAGGCAACCAATTGACGTCTCTCTCATGTCGATGTTTCTCTCTCTCTCTCTTCCACATTCTCTGAAAAGCAATGGAAAAATGTCCTTGGGTGAGGATTTTTAAAAAAAGAACAGCATGGTGGTGAATTTTCAATGGAAAGGGTTACGTTTTTTTCTGTTTGTTTGATTTTTAGAATTTAATTTAGCTTTTAATTCCAGGGAAAACACTCTTATTTCTCACTTGCTTCATAACAGTGCTTTGAAATGAACAAAAACACACTATTAAAAAAATAGGTCATTGCATTAATAGTAAATTAATCAATGCCAGTCACTCATATACTTTTATTTCTTTTATTTTTTATCAATTAGTTTTAGGTTCAAAATAAGGTCAAAATTTTGCTTCTGGTGGACATTATCCTAAATCTCTTTTTAAAAATTTCATTTTAATATAATTATAGGCTCATGGAAAGTTGCAAAAACATATACAGGGAGGACCCATGTTCTCCTCACCAAGCTTATCCAGACCTTGGCTCTCTTAAACTAAAGTACAGTGTCAAAACTAGGAAACTGGCCTTGGTATAATACACAGAGCTTATAAGGTTTCCATGAGCATGTTTTATATACTCGTGTGTGTGTGTGTGTAGTTCTATGAAATATTATCACATATGTAGTTTTGTGTGACCACCACCACAAGCCTACTTTTAAGTAAATGTATTTTCTATGTCTGCGTTAAGCAATTTCAAGTGAAATGTAATGTAAAAACGCTGTCACTGTAAGAACGGTGAATTTGTCTCAGGCCTTTGCCAAGAGACAGTGTATAGTCATTCTTTGCTAACCTGCTATGTTCCCTGTGATAGTGAAAGCATGTGGCTTCACGGCATCTATTTCAATATGATGATATAAGTATTTCCACGCCTGTTTTGGACCTCAGCTATCTCACTAACATGTATGATATTGGTGACTGAAGCAAGAACATGATGGGGAAAATTGTGAAACTGCGATCTTCTCAGACAGCGAATTTGTCTCAAAATAGTAGCCAAAGGGTAGAGGAATGGTTTTGGTTTGTTTGATTGTTTTAATAATCTTGTTTCCTAGGCTTTTTCTCACTTTCCTGTTGTTTGCATCATTAATTTCTTAATGCAGCCACTGAAAGGAGGCTGTAAATGAATTAGCTTGTTCAAAGGTTATGTCTTTATAATTGCAGCCCCAGTTAAAATGCTCTCTGCAACACTATGCAGATACTGAAGAAGCGTGGCCTCCATACATACGTGTAGCTGTTTCTAAGATTTGAAGCTATCTTGAATACAACGGAGTCCTTGACTGCGCCCCAACCTTTTTCTTCTCTATTCTAAAACCTGAGTGCTTTTAAGGAACATTTTATCAATGTATATTTCATTTCTTTTAAATGCATTTCAAATACATTGTTGTGGAAGGACTGTGTGCGCTCTTGACTGTGGGCAATTCATACCAGACCATTTTTAGACACCATTTCTAGTGGCTCAAAGTAAATAGAAGTAATTCCCTAAACCGCATGAAAATGAGAAACTATATGTCCAAGCAGATATAAATCTGCAGGCTCCACTGTTAAAAAATCCGACTGCAAATCCTAACTTGCCAAGATCTGGGAAATCAGCAATCAATTGAATCAATACATAAAGGAAGGCGTTCACAATCCATTTCACACTCTCAAGCTTGTGCTTTTTTTGCCAAACAAAACTTACTTATAGGGCTGATAATGATATAAAGCATAAAGACACTTAGTCAATTTCCCTTTCCTTTCTGATTTCCAGTAAAATGAGTCAAAATGCTGATTTTGAGTGATGACAAAGCTTAGTCTTTGGCTATTAAATAAAGTCTTTTATTTACAGGTAGAGGAAAAATGTACACACACAACTGCCTAAGAATTTTGAGTTTAAAGACGTAAATGATGATCACGCTTTTTTTTGGTGACCTTCAGCTGGCTCAGTGGAATAGTGAATCCAGTGTCATAGGAACAGCTTCCTCGAGTATTTAGTGTTTTTTCCATATCACACATCTCTAAAATACGTTCATCTCCTGCAGAGTTGGGTAACGTGCCAAACAGTGCCACAGCTTTGTGAGGAAAATATAACAGCAAACATTTTCTCTCAGGAATTTACTTTTTCCCCTAATTCCTGACTTGCTCAGGGTTCGAACCCTCTTTCCTTCCCACTCAGACCACCTGGCCTTTTGCTTGTCCGATGAAGACACCAGCCCGTAATTGTGCCGTCAGTTGGCCTGACACTTGCTCGTTTCTTGCCTTGTGAAGCTTTGAGTTTGCTGTTAAATGCTGACTCTACCTCTGCGATAACTCCCCTTTCTCTAATAGAATTTCCCCATCATCTTTTTAGTGTTCCCCACATAGTGGTTAATTAAAAAGAGTAAAGCAGAAAGAGGGGATTTCTGTGTTACAGATATTTGTCAAGAATTCACTCAGATTTCAGACCTTGCCAAGTTCCTTGGGCATACAAGAGAAACGTACCATGTCCTTTCTGGTACTGACCTACACCACTGCAAATAATACTATAAATACCATAAATGGTACTGGAAATCCCAAGTATTCAGGGTCTACCAATCCCTGCACATAATTACAACCTGCTTTGTGCACAGCACTTAGTAAGTACTTTGAAGTGATGATATAAATAGATGGGTTTATAATGAAAATATAATAAAAGTATGCATATATCAAGTGAACAATCTAAAACACACATAAAATAATTAATGAGGTAGACTATATCAATAACTTTTTCTGTGCCTGAGATTTTAAAAATATAATCCCACTTAATTCTCACAACATCCTTAGAAAGTTTCCCACTGTTATAACGCACATTTACAGACAGAAAGTCATATGCAGATTATAACCTTTTTCTAAAAGGAAAAAAAAAAGTATTGATTTCAGAGAGAGGAAGAGAGAGGAAGAGACAGAGAGATAGAAACATCAATGATGAGAGAGTCACTGATCGGCTGCCTCCTGCACGCCCCCAACTGGGGATGGAGCCCGCAACCCAGGCATGTGCCCTGACCAGGAATCGAACCCTGATCTCCTAGATCCTAGGTTGATGCTCAACCACTGAGCAAAACCGGCCAGGCACAGGTTATAATCTTTATGTGATGTACCAGGTTTGCAAATATTTTTACCTCATGCCAACATCTGTACTCTTAACCAATATATCTTCCTATTTTAAGGTGCAGGAGAACAAAATATACTAACTTTCCACTTAATGCAAATCTTTCCATAGCATAATATGCTGTAAGAGGGTTTTAAAATGGATTTTAGAAAGCACAAATGAGAATAGGTATATTTTACAATTGCAGCTGGCATTGCATTCCAATTTGATAGTCATTCAGGCTTTTTTTCTATACTCTTAATAGTAGGAAGCTCATTTTCTTGTGCTGTGGATTATTTCATTATTGGTCAGTCTCGTCTGTTAATATGTTCATTCATTCACCATTAATGTTTGAAGACCTTTTATATTAAGGTCCCCATGCCAAGTACTAAAGGTTACATAGAGATGTGTTAAGACATGGATCTGTGTTCAAAGAATTAAAAATCTATTATTATTTTTAATTTTTTTTCCTAGTTTGAGTCAAAATTTGCTTCCCAGCTATTTTCATATGCCAATGATATTTTTGAGAACAATGGATAAGGAGCTATTATAAATTTCTATATGGAAACCCTTCAAAAACATATTTTTTAAAAAGCCATTCTCCTTAGTCCTACTCTTCTAAGAGCTAATCATTGAATCATTCACATGTATTGGCCCTACCATCCCTATTGCCCCCATTTTTAATTTTTTTTGAGACAGTGTTAATTTTAAAGATCTGGAATTTCAAATTAAACACAGTATTTTATATATATGCTGACTGAAACTACATATATTAGGAAATACATTTATCATAATGTCAACATTTTACTTCTATTAATGCAACTAAATTGTATATTTCATTTGTAACATTTGCATGGCATTCATGTCTCACAGTGATCTTATAGCCAGCTATACACACAGATCTTCTCCTGGAATATTGCTAAGTTAAGAGACATGAAATTTATGCAAAATCTAGAAATTTCTATTTATAATTATATATTATCAGGTGGCTTAAACATTTCTTTGCTTGATAATTAGTGCATTAATTTTGAACATTAATTATAGTTACTTAATATGCCTTGGCAATATTCAGATTTGTTATGACCTCCTGATATGAACATTTATACTTATGAGTAAATCCAAAATAATTTAGAATTACCTCTCTATTTCACTTATAATGCTAATTAGAAAAATGTGAAATAAAAAATAATCAGAAAGGGTTGAGGGTTTTTTTTTGCTTTTCTTTTTAGAAAATCTTGAAGTGTGCATTCTGAGCTATTTTTTATGTAAATGATGGATCTGTTTGGGTGACAAAGGTAGTGTCATTAATAAAATAAATGACAAAAAAAATTGGATCAGGAGAATCAAACTGAGGTTGGTTTACATCCGTTTTCCTTCTTTTATGTCTCAAAATATTACTTCATCAACAGTTCTGCTCATGACTAAGTTAATATAAAACAGGAGAGCCGCTCCTTTTCTTCTTATAGTCCATTTCGTATAAATGTTTTGTGATCGGGTTTCAGGTATAGACAGGGCCCAATGTGCAAATATTAAGACCCACTTTTATACATTTCTATGTGTGGCATGTTAGTGGTTTCAGCGTAACAATATTTTCTCAGTAGTAACTCAGCTGTTTAATGTTTTCAAATCCCACTCAGTGCTTCAATCTCAATACTCTTCTGAGAAATTATGTGCACTAAATAAAAGTATGGGGGTGCAGAACCCACGAGAAGAAACAGCTTCAGAGTCCCCTGTCTTTTAGTATAGGAGATCCTCATACCATGTTTTGTCTTACCCTCTCAAGACAGTACTTCCTTAAATATTTTAATGAAACTAATAAAAATAATTAATTTTAAGGTGTATTGTTTTTCTTAAGCATGTAGTATTTATTTGGAGTTTTGGAGGAGAATGCTGGAAGTGAAGGGCCGAACCCTGTGTCCTTCAACCGTCTCTCCCTCAGCTAGAATAAGCAGATTATAATGAGGGTCTCATGTCACCCAAAGAGCTGACGCCTGCTAGAGACAAATACTTTCAACAGGTCAGTCTTCATAGGAAGGCCCGGCCCAGTTATTAGCAGTTATCTCCCTTTCAGTTAGAGAGAGGTGGGTCTCTTGAAGCTCTGCCTACAGGTAAAATGAATTTGGGGCCTGGGGGATCCAGGATTGTTCCATTTCATGCTTTACCTTCCCATAACCCTTTAGTCTAAGTTGTTCAACTTGACCAAGAATCACTATATTCTCACCATTCAAATATATTTTTCCCAAACTCTGGAGATGAGTTTATTTACCATGGCCTCTCTGTGTGTTAAAAGTTTACTGAGGACCTAGTCGGTCGAATAGTCTGCTAGACATTAAGTAAATGCTATCAAACAAAAAAGACCTGGGCCTGGCCCTATACAGCTAACAATCTAGGAAAAACAAATATAAGTAAAATGAATACACAATTATGTATTTTTGACGTGTACTTTGAGGGGAAATAGAGTGACAAGTGATAAGTATGTTAAGAAAGGTAAGTAATTCTTCACTGAAGATGTGTTATTTAAGCACACACATGAAAGATAAATAGATTAATCAGTAAAGAGTAGAGAAAACAAATACAATGAATAGTGAGTATAAAAGTCATGAGACAAAGGGTTTTGAAACAGTAAAATAACTAAATTATTATTGCTATAATTTTATTTATTTATTAAATATGTCTTCATTGATTTCAGAGAGAGGAAGGGAGAGGGAGAGAGAGAGAAACATCAATGAGAGAGAGTCACTATTGATCGGCTGCCTCCTGCACGCCCCCCATCTGGGGATCGAGCCCCCAACCCGGGCATGTGCCCTGACCGGGAATTGAACCGCGATCTCCTGGAAATAGGTCAATACTCAGACAGTGAGCCATGCAGGCTGGCCATTGCTATAATTTTAAATTAAATTTAATGGTTTATATGTTTGACTTAATCAAAGCAATTTGTTTGGAAAGTAAAAATGAATTACAACACTATTTAAATAATGATTCATTCCCTTCATACATAAATCTCATTAGTACACCTGGCTATCTGATTGTTTAGCAATGATTTCTCAGACATTATTAATTAGACTAAACAAGGTGGAATTAGGAGACTTTTTCTAAAGCAGGCAATGCTTTTCGTAAAGTAATGCTTTTATGTAACTCACTGTCTTACCTGGGTCTCTCGTGTTTTATAAGGAATCAAGTGACTTCCTTTCATTTATGTTCCCAGCAAGTTCCTAGGCTCCCTCCCCATCACAGTCTATGAAGGGTTTAACCAGAATTGTCCCTTAGACACTTGACTGCCTAAGTTTCTTCTTTCCGTGATGGCGGCTTTCATCAGCTCCTTTATTTACTTCCAGTAAATAGGTCAGTTGTTCTCGGTGACTGTTCCTGATGCCTCTCCCAGTTCTCTCTGTTACCCATGACAGCTCCCAGCAGCGGTCAGTGGCATCGCTCCCTGGGGGTCACAGGCCTCCGAAGCCCTTACCAGGAGTTCCCAGGCAGCCCCTGAGGGTCCCGGGGGGCCCTGCAACAGCTCAAAGGGCAGCCTCCTGCGGCCTGCTTCCTTTCAACACACATCTGAAGGATCTTCTCTAAATCGCTTTACACTTGCTTTAAGGGAAACAGATCTCTGGCTCACCAGCCGTTGCTCTTCTCATAGAGCCTTTGGAAAATTTCCCTTCTGACACTCTTGATATGTGAAATAGAATACGGCAGGTCTATAAACTGCCTACTGATCACACATTTGGCAAATCTGTCAAACTTCTTTACAGAGGGAGGGTCCAGCTAGAGAACAAGCCAACTTACCAACGGACCCTGAGAACTAGAACTGATGTGCTATAGAATAGGTCACAAAACAAGACCAAATACTCTAACTTCTTGTTTAATGCCACGGAGAGATCCACAACGTGTTTAAATGCTTAAAGTTAAAATCAAGATTCCCCAGCGTGTGTCAGAGCAGAGTACATGGAGCACTATGAAGCCGCCAGCGGGGAACTGACAAAGTCTCTCCTTCCTTTAAAAAGAAAACCCTAAAGCCATTTGCTGGTGATCCTGGCAGAAACTTAGGAAGAACTGACTTTGTGGTTTGCCTTTTGTGAATTTCCAGTGCTAATCAGGCAAAACAGAATAAAATATAAAGAGATGATAGGATATCTCTAGTATACACCAAGGGGATCCACAATTTCACTCATGATTTCAATTTCTAGGGCCTGAGTGTTTTTCAGATGCAGCGATGATAAGCCAGATTTTCTCAGTGTCCATCTACCCAAAACATTCCTTTTAAGCAAGATTTAAAGCTGCATTAACTCTTGCAGTGGAGTAATTTCCCCAATGGCACCCTGTGGCCCGAAAGGCAATATAGCTTCCCCTTGTATCTCACTGTCTTCAATTCGAAGGCACAAATCCAACCAGCATTTTAGCTACTGGAGAATTTACTTATATAAAATTGCTCCAGATGTTTTCCCGTTTATTTGCAACTTTGTAAAAGGTCTAAGTTCTATGCACATATTACCCAGTATAATTATTGCTCAGGAGGACAAGATACTCTTTAAAAATGTGATTCCTAATTAAAATTTTTAGAAGATTTCACATTAGGATAAAGCCTAAACTTAACAAGTTGTTTGATAATTTGTCTAGTTTGCTAAAAACTGTTTTGATTTAAGCTTATTATGCCAGCATTATCGTTAATTGTGAGCCTGTTTTCTCTTAAGATGTATCCTTGTTTGAATAAAAAATTATATGGCCATCATCATTTTTTTAATTTATTTTATTAAGGGAGAGAGAGAGAGAGAAACGTTGACTTGTTGTTCCACTTATGTATGCATCATTGGTTGATTCCTGTATGTGCCCTGACCGGGGATAGAACCTGCAGCCTGAGTGTGTCAGGACGATGCTCTAACCAACCGAGTTCCGGGCCAGGGCCAACCACCATTATTTCTGTGCCATAAAAGGCCCGCACTGGGCTGGCCTTGCCTAACGCCCAGACTCGCCTTCTGTCCGCCCCTTGCCTCCAGCGATCCAGCTACACTGGACTTTTTGCTGTTGTCTGACGCGAGATGCTCCCTCAGTTTTGTGCTTTCGCTCATGAATGGTTCACTCTACTCAGTTCTCCCTCTCAATGGATCACCGTGCACAGCTCTTTCCCTTTTATATGTGATTTTTATCAGTTCTTTAATAAGCAGCTTTCCTGCCATATCTCCTAAGCTTCTATTTGTTGCCCTGGTCGGTGGTGACCTCTCAGATTCTCCTTGCACCTTGTGCATGTCCCATAGCTCTCTCATGGCACAGGTATTAATTCCACATGCCTGCTTACTGGGCTGTCTCTCCAAAACCCAGCAATCTTTTTGAGGCCTCATACCTTAAATTTCTAGGGCCTGAATATAATTAGAGATGATCAAATACTACACATGAATAGGAAATGAGTAAAAATAAAGGGGGATATCTGTAACACTTTCAACACTAAAGATAAATTTAAAAAAGAATGGATGATTGTTTATTTTCAAATCCTTAACTGTATTCTTCATTAATAGTAAAAAGAATTGTAATCTGATGTTTATCTAACTACCTAATCTCCCTCAAATAGATGTTTTTCATCACAATATAACAGATTCTGGCCTGCATCACTTTATATAAACTCAATATACAAACATCTGGATTTATGTTATGCCTTAGATACTGCCAGATATTATTATTGACTTTGAACAAAGAATATTTTTCAATACAAAGTCCCTTGTTAGAATTTAAAATATAAGTTAATTTTTAAAATGTTGACTAACAGGCTCCCTATTAGCAAAAACACATTCTCCTTAACAGCGAGGGATACCTTGTATCTTCAGGGAGAAGCGAAGACTCAATAAATGTCAATGTTATTATTATCCATAGGTGCCACAACTCTGATCACTCACTTCTGTACAAATCAAAAATGATTTTTAGAGGATGCCTACTTGGTTAGCATCACAGAAGTTGTGAGAATCATTTCAAGTATTGATTTCAGACCAGCTGATCAATGTACTCCATGTATTCCCAGGAAGGTGCGATGGGCAGCTTGATGGGATTATTAGTCATTCCAGTCCTAGCTTCCTGTGCACAGAGTTCTCATGCACAGAATTCAGGGAGATGTTTTAACTACTGCTATATTTCAATGCTATCTCAGAATTACCTATCACCCTGCATCTAGTTTTATTTAGTACTTTTAGGAAATTCAAGCTTTTAAAAATAGGAAAAATTAAATAGGAACTATGGAAGCTATGGGGATCTGGAAGCTTTGATGTGATAGGTAAGGGGATAGATGGATAGCTAGCTAGCTAGCTGGATACACAGTGAGATATCTATTTTTCTGTCTATCTGTCAATCTATCTACCCAACATCCCCTACCTAGCAGATTACATCACATGATATATCCTTACATATATATATATATACATGTATATATCTCCATAGTTAATTATTATTAAAATTCTGCAATTTGAATATGTTTGTTCCCATTTTATGATGGAAGAAAAGAAAGCAAAGTGGCAATAAGATATATGAGTAAAAGGCATAATTTTTAAAAACACAACAGAATTTGGACTTAACCTTTGTCCATCTGCATTCATGATTCTATTGTATTTTCTCTATTATGTGGTATTGTCTCTCCTATTTCTTATATACGAATCACAAAATAAGAACTGCCTATGGCATATAGAGAATAGAGATGATCACGCACTTGAAATCATATATATTGAGGCATTAACTACTTATTTAGAAATATAAGGATTATTTCAACATCCCCTAATATCATTTTAATGCGATCAAGACTTGGAACAGATCCCATCTCTATACATTAAATTAACATTGTTTAGAAATTTTTCTAAAAAAATAACTAGATATTATTTGCACATACAAAGTTACAGCACTTTAGTGAAACTCAAAGACAAATTGAGGAGAATCAGGACAATCTTAGACTATACTTTAAACCATCACATCCTTTCTGTTCTGCCAGCCTAATGAAAACACATTTGAGAGGTACCTATACTAAGTGATGGATTTTAAAAATACTTTTACCTTTAGAACACTCTTTCATTTTTATTCTTGTTTTCTCTGCTCCTCACTTACTTTTTATTTATTTTATTGTGGAACAATCTCAAAGTTACCACAAAGTTGAATGCAATTTAAAGAACACTTTGATTTCTGACCATATGAGAAAAGTTGTCCACACAATGCTGCATCGCCCCTGGTTTCCTCAATGTGTATTTCCTAAGACAAGTGTATTCTCCTACCTAACCTCCATTCGACCACCAAAATCAGAAAATTATCACTGATACATTGCTATCATCTGATCCCAAGACCCCACTAGAGTCTCTCCAATCGTGCCAACAATGTCCTTCACAGCAAAGTTCAGTTCAGACCATGTGTTGTATTTAGTCACATTTAAGCTCCATCAACCTGGAATAGTTTTTTACTTTTCCTGACTTTAATGGCCTTGACACTTTTTCAAGATTACAGACTGGTCATCTGTAGAATGTCCCTCAACTTGGGTTTGTCCCTTGCCCCGCATGTTTAGATTCAGGCTCTGCGTCTTTGGCAGGAAGGCGCAGCTTATTCCTTTGCAGGAAACTGCTTCCCTGTTCCCACTGCGAAAGCTCCGCTCAGATGGCTCCTTTCAGGCTCTGCGTTCACTGGATCCACATAGAAGTGAGATCATGTGGTACCTGTCATTCTCTGAATGGCTTTCACTTAGCATAATACTCTCCAGGTCCCTCCATGCTGACTCAAAGAGTGAGGGATCCTTCTTCTTTACAGCTGCGTAGTATTCCATGGTGTGGATGTCCCACAGCTTTTTCATCCACTCAGCTACTGATGGGCGCTTGGGCTGTTTCCAAATCTCAGCTATTGTGAATAACACCACCATGAACACAGGGGTGCATATATTCTTTCTGATTAGTGTTTCAGGATTCTTAGGATACATTCCTAGGAGTGGGATCACTGGGTCAAAAGGCAGCTCCATTTTTAATGTTTTGAGGACCCTCCATACTGCTTTCCACAGTGGCTGCCCCAGTCTGCATTCCCACCAGCAGGGCACCAGGGTCCCCTTTCCTCACACCCTCACAGGCACAAGGTGTGAGGTGATACCTCATTGTGGTTTTAATTTGCATCTCTCTGATGATTAGTGACTTTGAGCATTTTTTCATATGTCTCTTAGCCATTTGTATTTCCTCTTTGGAGATTTGTCTATTTAGATCCTCTGCCCATTTTTTAATTGGGTTGTTTGTATTTAATTTAATTTATAAGACACCTTAAACCCTATTTTAAAATTACACATGGATAAAATAATGAAAAACAAACAACTTAGTTTTATGTGAGTTATATATAGACTCAAATGCATTACCATGATGTTCGACAATTTGTGTCAAAAAATGTATTTATCAGAATAATGCTTACAAATTTTGGTTCCAGAAATGAGTCAAATTTAAGCAAGTTCTCTTGGATAAAGGCCAGCTTTTCTTTTAAATCTCTTCAAACCCTTACCTCAATTTTCTAAGAAATCCCTACGTTCAACTTTCTCTCCCTAGTATTTACTTATGTGACACAGCCACGAACTACTCTGATTTAAAAGCAAAGAGCTGTTATAATAGAATGAAATGATTAGTGATAAGCAGAATAAATTATTCTGAACATTTTAAATATCATCTCTTTCAAGAGCTACTGGATCAAATGCTAATTTTAAAAATTAAGTTTGCATTTTATCCATTTGCAGAAAAAATTGTGTGTCATTCTTTAATAGAAACATATTTAATGTCCCTTATAAAGGAAGATTCCAAGGAAATTCAGTGTGTTTTTTTTTTCTACTTGAAGTCAACTGGGTAATTAATACATTTATTTTACTATATATAATTGGATCTAAGAATTTATATAATCCAAAAGATTGGGTGTTGGAAGAAGAGAGAGATAAATTTAATCTAAATTCACTGCTCTTCTGGATCTCTGGATGCCTCAGAGAGTTGGTAGTGCTCTTAAGTGTGTGTGTGTGTGTGTGTGTGTGTGTGTGTGTGTGTGTACACACTTAAACTATGTTGTGTGCATTTATCCAAATACTTTTATAATTGTTTGCACATATATTTCAGAAATGGAAAGAATCCCCCCTTTATTGTTTGCCCTTTTGATGATGTACCCTGGAATATACCAGTCATCATTACTTAAAAGATAAATTATAAGCAAGAATAAGAAATAATAACAATAAGAAGACAAAAATACAAATAATGCAATAATTAATAAATAATAGTACAAGAATAAGCTGTTTTGCATACTCACAACTGTAAACCTACTTTTGCCAACCCCTTGGATTCTTTAGTGCACTTGTAAAGCAGAAATGCAAGAGCTGCACCGTGTGAAAAAAGCACACCTTTTTTATTTCAGCCCCAAATTAGATGATATATTAATGCCAAGTATGGCTAACTTAGAACCCTGACTGTTCATAAAAATGTTCTTCCCATTTTTCTTCAAAATGAAATTCATTCACTACACTCTCCAAATTTTACAATAAGCTACAGATTCAAATTTAGTGAAAACCCATTCCAGTTGAAAAACAAACTAATTTCATGATCCTGTGGAAGTAGCATAAACTTTCTGAATGGGTGGTACATGATTTTCACTATGTTAAGCATGTAATATCATGAATCTTATTTCATTAATTTGCAAAATGCAAATAAGAAAACACTTAGGATGTAAAAAAAAGGAAAAAGTGAGTCCGAAATCAACCCAACATAGCTATTATTATTAATAATTATAGCCTTTAAATGTTATTTATTGTTTAATCTCTGCAGGTATATGAAATATATGAGTGGCTAAGAAAATGAATATATCTAAGGTACACACATAAGAAAGTATAGGGGTGTTATCAAATACCCTGCTTTTCCCCCTTAATCCTTTTACCCAAAATACTTATTGAGCACCTATCAATTTCAAGGCATTGTGCCAGACACTAGTACTACAAAGATAAAAATAAAACCTTCAAGTCTAGTCGGGGGGCACAAGGAGAATCAGTGTCGCAGCACAGAACGGTAACTGCCGTGACAGAAAGGAGAGTGACGCACCCTGTGGCGGGAGGAGGCCTGCCGTGGTGCGGGGAGTGGGTCACGGGGAAGGCTCCTCAGGCAATAAAATGCCCCCAAGGACAGCACCACGTGAACACAAAACAGTAACAGCAGCCTCCCGGTGGCTCTCAAGCAGAGAGAACTCTGTGTGAGAGGCACCGAGCCCCGTCAGCTTCGCTGTGAAGACTGGTGGGAAATGCCACTGGGAAGGCCAGCAGAGGTCGGGTCACCTAAAGCACCTTTTATGTCCTGACAAAGTCTGGGAATGTCTCTGGAGGTAGTGGGAAGCATTATAGAACAGTTACACATATTTAAATATATATTATAGGCAAAAACACTAGATTTTATTGATGCAAATTTATTCACAATATGTATGTGAATCAAATCATTACTTTGAAACTCTTACAGTTCATTTGTCAGTTCTACCTCAATGAAGCTGGAGAATGCTACGGTTTAAACAAAGGCTGTTTTAATTCCAATAGCTGCATTTAATTGACATGGCAGATTTTGTTAAGCAATTGGAGGTCAAAGTTAAGCAGGAACGAAGTTTAGGAAAATTACTAAACGTTATTCCCAGAGTATATATCAGTTTTCCATAGCAGAAAATGATAAAAGGGGGAGGACAGGACAGAAAATAATAAATATAACACTAAAATAATCAATTTTTGCCCTAAGGAATAACTGTGTGCCATTGGGTTAACACAATAAAGCATGGACGGTGTCATGGACCTAGTGTACATCTTCCTTAAATATCTTGTTATGTTAAAATGTAAATATGTGTATAATGATACAAATATCTGTAGACCATATGTTCTCCAAAAAAAAGGAAAAAAAGAAAAGAACTATATTGATCTCTGCAGAACAAACTTTCATCTTTTATCTGCATTGTAGCCCTTAAATCGTTGCCTCTTGAGTAGCTCATCTTAAATTAGTTTATCTTAACTCAAGAACTAATTGAATTCACTGTAAAATTATGGCTTCTGGTCAAAATATTAGTCAATTAAAACAGCTACATTTTTCTCCCCTATGACCCTTAAGAGAATAAAATCAAAGCCTTTCCAGACAGATGATAGAAGATGGGTGGATGGATGGATGGATAGATGGACAGACAGATAGATGATAGATGATGGATAGATGGATGGATGGATGGACAGACAGATGACAGTGGATGGATGGGTGGGTGGGTGGGTGGGTGGATGGATGGGTGGGTGGGTGGGTGGGTGGATGGATGGATGGACGAACAAACAGACAGATAGATAGACGATATAAATCATAAGAAACATAAGAAGTAAACTGATAAGTTTTATGTGTTCAGAAAGGATCATCTAACAAACGCTTTCTAGCTAGTTCATTCTTTTTAAAAAATATATAAATCGGGGTCTGGTAAAAATATTTATGACACACTGACACCTGTTAGTGGGGGAGGATAGTACTGAATAAAATCACTTAGTGTGCTGAACCGACATGAAACAAGGTATTTCCCTCCCCCTGTGTGAAACGAGATCACAGAAGGTGGAGAAAAGCCATGAAAAATGTCAGAGTACAGGTTAGAAGAGCTGGGATATGACAAGTGAGAGAAAAATTAAATGATGCCTCTGAAAAGACAGGGTTTTTTCTATTTAACAAAATCAGACCAGTTATCACCAGATCCCATATGGGTATCTGAGTAAGAAGTCAATCATCAGAATGCTCAGGTTCTTAAGTTTCTGTCAGTGAGTTGGGTGCAAATTACCTTTGCTGCTCCAAATTGTACTTCTATAATAATAAATGTGAATTCGAGTGTGCATGATTTTATACTTTTCAACTGGAATTTGAATGAATTATCTATTATATCCTTAACATTTGCTCTTGTTTTTATCTTTTTCTTGAAAATTATGATCTTTTTTTTTATATTACAGATTAATTATTTTTTTGTTATCTGAATTACACATTCATTTTTTCCAATGCTGCCATCTTTTTACTTTACTTACTATATATTTAAATGTCAAAAGGTTTTGCCTCGCCGGAGTGGCTCAGCAGTTGAGCACAGACCCAGGAATTAGGCCGTCACGCGAGGGTCCCTTCTCGGTCAGAGCACACGCCCGGGCTGCTGGCTCCGTCCCCAGCAGGGGCGCGCAGGAGGCAGCTGGTCCATGATGTTTCTCTCTCACTGATGTTTCCGTCTCTCCATCCCTCTCCCTTCTGCTCTAAAAAATCAACTTTTAAAAAATATTTAAATATCAAAGTGCTTTAAAAAAACGTGAGTCATATATGAATACTTCTTATTTTATAAATCGGGGATCCAAATCTTAGGTAAATTCTTTAAGTACAATTTCTTAAATTTTCTTAATATAACTTAATTCTCTTTTTATATTTATATATGTAATACACAGGGATTTTATTCTATTATGTTATAAGTATGTACACATTTTCAGTTTCTTCCAGCCAGGTAACCAATGTGCCAGCACAAATTATTTCAGATCTAACCTCTGCCTCCTTACTTAAAATATTAACATTCATATCTGTACATACTATATGTTTATAAAACTATCTGAGGTATATTTTTTAATTCTCTAATTTGTTCTGTTTACATGCTGTATATTTGAATATTTTATACAAATGCAATTTTAATTGAATTAGACTCCTTCGATGTCCTCTGTTTTCCAGCTTTGTTTCTATTCTTGATCACACTTTTTAAAATGAAAATAATTTTTAAATGTTAATTAACATGGCTCTAAGATCATCTATTCTGGCGTTTTTCAAGATACATTTTAAATCATCTTTCTAAAGCCCTCTATAGCGTTTATTCTAAAGGATTTTTCTACTTCTTGGGTTAATTCTATTTAGTATTATTTTGCTAGGAAGCTAAACCTTTCTACTGTAGTGGATACCTGTGGGGTTCCAACCATTCCCCTTATTTAGGGACAACAAAATCTTCTAGCATCTTCTAACACGTGACAGGTACTTTCCTTGCTATGAATTGGCTTAGACATAAAACGCTGTCCTGCCGAAGTCTATGTCCCTTCCATGAGGTGGGGGATGGCAAACACTGAAGCAGAAAAGCCACGCCTCAGCCCTTCGGTCTCATTTCTGCACATCTCCAAGTGGCCCGCCAGGCCCCGGCCCTGTGTGGAAGCCACAAGCTCAGTCTCCGCGGCCCCGCGTTGAGGCTGGTTTCCCCTCACCCCGCCTTCCCCCCTTTCCTGCCTTGTGGACCCCAAGGCTCGTCAGCCGCCCACCTGTGCACAGCGCGGCCTGAGTCTGCTCCTCGGGAGTTCAGTCCAGCGCGCCGGGAGCCCGGCTGCTGCTGAGAAACAGAACCTAAGGCGGGATTGGGGAATGGGTCAGGCGCCCCAGATACCAGTATCCCGCCCTTTGGCAGGTGCAGAGGGGAACACACGGAGCGACTGGTACTTTCCTCAGTGGTGGACTGTGATGGGATGCTAGTATAAGGGCATGTGCTGGTTAGTGCAATACTAGGCACTGATAGATACGAGCAAAATGCTGACTGTTACCAAGCAACAGAGTCACTGAAGAGAGACGATAGCAGGCAAAGGGAGATTATTACTAATTCAAGGCAAGATATGCAAGCACAAGGGCTTCCTTGCAGGAATTTAGGAAGCTCCAATCTTCTGTAGAGAGGAGGGCCTGGTTCAGAATTAAAACCTAAATGTGGCCCTGGACAGGTAGCTCAGTTTGTTAGAGCACTGTCCCAGTATATCAGGGTTGTTGGTTCAATTCCTGGTCAACCAATGATGCATAAATAAGTGAAACAACCGACCGATGTTTCTGATGTTTCTCTCTCTCTCCCTCCCTTCCTCTCTTTCTCTAAAGTCAATCAATAAATAAAAATGTTAATGTAACAGAGAGTTTAGAATTCTCAGCCTAGCAGGTCTCTGAGGTCAAGATAAAGATATAATACAGAAGAAAGGAAACCCTTAGACTTGGGTTGGAGACATGTGGAAAAATCCAAAAGAGAACCTTGAACTCATAGACCTCCCAGGAATATGGGGTCCTGCAGATGTGACTCACTTTCTCTTCTTAAAAGATTGTAGAATTTCCTCCATATTTGAGGTTTATAAGTTAGGGGCACTACAAAAAGTGCTCATTAGGAAATAAATGAGGAAACACATGTAATAAGAAAATGCTTGCTAGTCTCCTGGCACCTATTTTCAATTCCCCTCCTGGTAACCCCCTCACTCCTAGGAACCAGGAGAACAACAAGGTTCAGATACTTGCCCTGGCTTCCTCAGGCCATGCGGACCTGTTTAAGAGGGACTTTATACTGGGCGCTGTGAGCCAGCTGCAGAATTTGGCTAATATGTGCCAATAGGAGAAAGAAAAAGATATATGGGGCTGGATCCTCAAGGTACTTGATCAAAGAGGAGTGAGCATCAAGTTGGAGAGGAAGAGTTCATCATTATGAGGACACCATCCCAAGAAACAGGATTTAATGTTTTGGCCAGGACATAGAAAACAGTGTTGACAAGCGGACAAAATGGATCTTAGAAACTTGGAAAAAACATGGGCTATATAAGTAATGTAGAAATATCAGAAATGCCATGGTAGATGGGGAATATAAAAACTCCGAGAGGCGAGCATGCCAGATCAGAAGCACTCTGGAGGGCTGAGGGAACCACAGCTGTCAGCTTGGTAACAGGCTAGGGAGCACCAATTCACCAAAACGATAAGGGATACCCCAGTGTCACTGGTTTCCGTAGGCCACGGCAATAGGAGATGCTGTTATAAAACTGGATTATCTGATAGCATTGGATGCTAAGACCCCCTCTTACCATCTTGTGCTACCCCAAAGTACAGAAGCCAGGTGGTGGCAATTCTCTATCAGAAGCAAAGTGGATACAAATATTATAAAATGCAGCAAAATCAGAGGGTAGCCACCAGGAGCTGCTGTGCAGAAAGTCATGGAAATAGATAAAAGAACATTGCAATCCGCAGAGACGAGAGAGATGGACAGGCAACAAGGGTGTTGTTTATATAATGATAGAAAATCAAGGATGAAGCTGCGGGCCCCAGTGAAAAGCCACTGTCTCTTGCCAGGTTTTTGGACTTGGGTTATTTCCCTGATCTGGAACCACTGAGATTGGGAAGAAATCAGGCTCTTTTGAGGAAGGATCCTGCAATACCATGGCAAGTGCACTGAGAAGTCATTACCTTTGTCTTCCCACAAAGGGATTTATGGAAATTTACTCAGGTTGACACACATTGGGGAAGAGAGAATGCCCAGATCTTTCGGGAGTGATTGCAGATATTAGTACAGATATTAATTTGACATCGTTGCCGGAGACTCGCAGTGCCATTTAGACCTTCTATCAGTTTCATGTGGCCCATATAAGCCTATGAATGTCCAGTAGTTCATACCATGGACTACTTAACCAGGCAGCGGGCCCGCCTGTGGTTGCTTTATGAGAAATGGTGTCTTTTTAAAGGGCAGGTTAACAAAGCCTTTGACAGAGTGTGTTGAAACCGATCGAGCAAATGCAATCGTTTTCATTTCTCTCAGGAAGGAGGAACAGGAGCAATTCACATTTATACATGTGGTCAATAGAACGAATTTATAGTCTTGGTCTAGGAAAATGTTACAAAGTATCCAGAGACCTGGACTATAATGGACAATTTATGGAGCATGATATTGATCTGGGAATTAGACCAGAGTATAAAACTGGCAAGTACCCTGGCCTTGGTAAGGCACGTATATTTGAGAAGTTGAGAGGGAAAGGTTTTGAATTCAGAAATACATGAAATACATTACATTAGTGACGTTTTTAGGGGTCTGGGGGCTTGGGGCATGTTTGACATCCCCTCCAGAGTACAGCCCAGGTTAATGCATCCCTTAGCTCCTCCTTCTAAGGAGGAAGCTTGGTAGCCAAGGGACCGTATTGGGTTCTGGAGCACAGTCCAAACCTGAGGGCACTGTTCTGACCTACGACCTGAAGGCCCTGGATGGCTACCAGCTTCCAGTTCGGCCTAGAAGGAAAGGTTTTCTCAACAAGTCTGGGCTTCAGTGCAAACAGGGCTGACATTTAGACTTTACTGCCTTCATTACCTAATGAGGTTAAAGCTAACTGGTGAGAAAAGATGGCCCAATAAAAGAATCTCAATTTTATGTGTATGTCTGAATTTATAAAATCAAATGCAGTTATTGAAATGCCAAAATTTTAAAATACTACATTCTATCTAGTTGGTCTGTATCAGTCATAGAAAGAAGGGTTCCAAAGTATCGGCATCTTATTTATTTCTGAGTGATTTTGTTTTTAAGTATTTAGCTGTTGTGTTATTTGGTGCAAACAATTTTATAATTAATTTTTATTTGTCTTTATAAATTGTACTTTAGATGTGTGTGTGTGAGAGAGAGAGAAGGAGAGAGAGATGAGATGGAATTTAACATTACATGACATATACGCATATAAATTCTTTGGTTACTCTCTCCCCCTCCACCCATTCACCCTCCTCCATCCCTCTGACTTTTGTCAGTCACATCTATGCTTCCATGTCATTGAATCTATTAAACAAAAATAAAAAACAAAACAAAACAAAAAAAACCCCACAACCTTCAAACTTCCCCTAACAATTGCTAAGGCACTACCCGAAGTTAACAATCTCGGAAATTCTCAGGGACCAGTGGTCAATAATAAATCAAATAAAAAAAGAAAAAAAACAAAATAAAACATTACATGACAAACAGAATGAAGGGAACAATGCATAAAAGTTATTTTAGGGAGGCAACTGCTTTCGATTCACCATGTTCCTCAAATCACTCTCTTTTGGGGTCAATAATTATTCTAAATAAATATAAATGTTACATAATTTCTAAAAAAAGAAGGTCCTTGTGCTTTTCTCATATGTTAATTAACATTTTAATCCTTCAACTTAATTTTGTTCATCTTTTCAACTATAAGGTTCTGATATAATTTATTTTTATAGCCATGAAATGGGCAACATTTTTATGTAATTACAAGTTTGTATTCCAAATCATTTTAGAAAATGGGGACAAAATTTTCCCGGAAGGAATTTTCAGACAATTAAAGCATTAAAGAATCATAATTTAATATTAATCAAAGGAAGAGAGGTCTAAACACATGCATACTATTCAGAAATGTGCTGATTCATTTTCTGTTAGCTTGTTAAGATTTTTTATGGTTTATAATTCTACATTAAATGAAATCTTGAAAACAATCCTCTGTGTCTGTCTCTTCCCATTTTCTTTTTATTTCTGTGTTCAGTATAGTTTTAGAAGAGTTTGACTGTGTTTACTTATTTAGGATAAAACATAAAGTGATTAAATAATTATTGAAATAAAAATGGATTATGACATTAATACCATTCATTTGCCAGTGCTGGACTTAATAAAGTTAATTTTACTTTTACTACAAGAGTATTAGAAAAGAGCCTACTTGTTACCATTAGCAAGACATCCATTATAATTGCAATGCAATTGGATAATTAGTAAGTTAACATTGTTCTGGGTTTAGTGAATGGAATATTTCCCATTTATACATAATATTGAATATTTCTGATTACAAAGTAAAATGAGTTAATTGGGAATGTGGAAGGTATGGAAAGTTTACCAAGTATAAAAATTAATTGGAAACCATGATTATTTTAATAAATATTTCTGTGTATTTCTTTCCAACATAGTTTCTTGGTGACTGTGTGTGTATATGTCTCTGTATATATACATAGTACTTTTGTTCCTTCTTTAAAAAATATGTTTTCATTGATTTTAGAGAGAGAGGGAGGGAGAGGGGGAGAAACATTGGCCGGCTGCCCCCTGCATGCCTCCTGGAAATCGAACCCGCACACGGGGCAGGTGCCCTGAGGGGGACTGAACCAGTGACCTCTAGGCGCTTGGGACAACGCTCAGCCAACTGAGCCACACCAGCCACGGCTGTTCATCTTTTTTTAAGGCATTAGATCATGAACATTCTCTCATGCCTTTAAACATTATTTGAAAATACAATTATCTAAGGTCAGTGAAAATGCACTGTTTGGTACTCTAATGATGGATACATGTCCCTGGAATCCGAAAATGTACAACACCGTGAAATGTGCGCCACCAAGAGCGAGCCTAATTAAACGGCCTTTGGGTGATCGTGATGTGTCAGCTGAGGTCCATCGGCTGCAGCCGACGCGGCACCCCTGTTGAAAGGGAAGGGGCTGGGCATGTGTGCGGGAAAGGTGCACGCAGGAAACCTCTCTCCCTCTCCCTCAGTGTTGCCGTGACACATAAACTGCTCTTAAAAAAGTCAACATCATCATAATAATGCTAATAATAATAAATACAATTATAACTGGTCAAATTATATTTGTTATGCTTCAAACATATTTAAACCATTCGCATAACTTTATTTAATCTACATAGACGTTTAAAATTTTTCCTTAGTATTCTGTGTATATCTTTTATAATCATATACTTCAACAAATAATTCTTCTCATGTGATAAAGTTACAGAAGTAAAATAAATGGATAAAAAATGATTTTGACTTAAATACTTTTGACCAAATTATGGAAACATGCTGCAAACATGCTGACATGTCCTAGAAAACAATACAATTAATCCCCTCAAGAAACAGAAGGATAGAAATCTGTAGGCTTCAGTATAATACCATCAAGGTTTCTTCTTTTTCCCTGCATTATATGGACTTTGCCTTCCCACCATCCTGGCTTTGTTCCCAGCCTGGCGTCTCTCATGATTTGGAAGGTGCAATATCCCTTCTTGTTCATGCCCAAGGGAAGAGAGATCCAAGTTAATTTTAGCTAAGTCATGTTTTTTACTCCTGGACCAATAACATTCCCCAGGAGGAAAGCCTGGGGGTCACTGATGACCACAGAAACATTAAAGGAATAAAATTATAGCCATAGATCTGCACGTGCAGGTCCCTCGGCCTGAGCACTGTCCCCCAAGGCTGCCACATCCCCCCCCTTTGCATTTTCAGCAATGGATTAAGCTGTTACCTATTAAAACAGGTATTTCTGAATTAACTATCTAAAATTTATTCTCTGGGTGTCCCATCACAGCAAACATTTCATGCTATATTGATTTTTATCACAGATTATACTTAAATTCAAATTATTTATTACTATATATACATATTTATTTTTCATTTTTTTTAATAGAATAAAACTGCCATGTTTGCATCTCTCCTATCAAAATCCAAAAAGCTTAAAACATCTTTGCCTTGTTTATTGCTGAATTCCCTGCATCTGATAAATGGAAGAAATTAAAAAAAAAACCCCACACACTTTCAGAACAATTTTTTTTTAAAAAAAAAGAAAGAGGAGAAGGAGGGAGGGAGGGAGGGAAAGAAACAAAGGAAATAAGAAAAAAGTTAGGGAGGTGAAGCCATGAGTACTTTTTGCTATTAGATCAAGACAGTCCTACTTCTCTGGCTCTCCTGTCACTGGCCATATTGGTACTCACAATAGTTATTGTGGTGGTAAATTTTATGTTTCAACTTGGCTGGGCTAAGGGGTGTCCAAATAGCTTGTAAAACATTATTTCTGGGTACATTTGTGAGGGTGTTTCTGGAGTGTTTGGAATCTACTGATTCAGAAGATTGGCATCTCAATCAGTAGACTGAGAAAATAAGACCCTCCCGTACCAATGGGAGTGGGCATTATCAAACCCAGTCAGGGCCTGAAAGGGACAGAAAGGTAAAGGAGGGCTAATTCTCTCTCTTTTCTTGAGATGGGACATCCACCTTCTCCTGATTCTCAGGGCTGTGAACTCCAAAATTTCCAGAATTTACACCAGCAGCCACCCTGGTTCTCAGGCCTTTGGACATGGACTGAATTACCACCAGCTTTCCTGGTTCTCCAGCTTGCAGGTGGTATATCATGGCATATCTCAGTCTCCATAAATGCATAAGCCAACTCCCTTAGTCTCCTCTTACGTATGTCTGCATATCCTATAGGTTCTGCCTCTTTGGAGAACACTAATACAGTTATCCATTGCTGTGTAACAAATTACTTCAAGATGTATCAGCTGCAGGCAACAAACATTTGTTACCTAAATAGTTCCTGAAAGTCAGAAATCTGTAGTCAATTAGCTGGGTGTTCCTGTCCCAAGATACCTCTTGATGTTGTTGTAGGGAGACTGTAGTCATCTAAAGACTTGACTGGGGCTGAAGAAAATGCCTTCAAACTCACTCAAGTGGCCGTTGACAAAAGGCCTCAGTTCTTTACCATATAGAATTACCACAGAGCTACTCATAAGATGACAAATGAATCCCCCCACCCCTGATAGAGAGTGAAAGAGCAAGCCACCAAGACAGAAGCAAAAAATGAATTTTATGACCTAATTTCAGAAGTGGCATAACATCACATCTGTTATATTCTACTAGTCACACAGACCAACCACAGGACAACGTGACAGAGCGATACATTAGGGTATGAATACACAAGAGGCAGCAGTGACTGTGAGCAATAATGGAGGCTGACACCACGTTCACTCTCTGCTTCCCAGTGATCCTTCCCAGGCAGCCCTTCCAAGTCCCACAAGAGCCTATCCCATCCGAGATCAAGTCAACATCCAGAGTCTTGTTACCTAAGTCACACCTAGATGCAGATGCGATTCCTGGATGTAGTCTCTCAAGTACAGCTCTACAGATACAGTTCCTCTCAGTCTATAGACCTAGGAGCTAAAGAGACAACATATATCTCTCTCTCCCTCACACACACACACACACACACACACACACACACGAGAGAGAGAGAGAAAGAGAGAGAGAGAAATAGGCCTACAAACCCACCAGAAACCACTTGTCCATAGCAGATTTGAAATCCAGCTATGCAAATGTTAGACATTCATTAGGACTCAGTGGACTCAATGTTCCTTTCTGCCCAGAAGCTATTCTCCGTGGCTCTTAGTTTAGCTCTTTGAGGTATGCTTTTTTTTTTTCTTTTCTTAATCAAAAATAGCACATGCGAGCAGCTGAGTAATTTCCTTACCTATCAGAATGTAGGGCATGCACCAGTCCGGTTTTCTTCGTATTCCACCTGTGACTTTCGGTTTAAGCTTGCAGCATTTCTGCTTCTATAATTCTTTTAAAAACTTTGTAGGTATTCTGGGAAGCTTACTGGTGTTCACTCAATTTGACAAACCCACACCCACAAATCTGCTTTTGGCTTCTGAGACAGCTGAGGGACAACATCCCCAAGGTCTCAGAGGCTCTGCTGTTTAGTTGAGAGACCTGAGACCCATGAGACAAACCCTTAAGCTCCTTCAAGGGCGTTCTCTCTCCCAGTACCGTGAGACACCACTTTTGATCATTCTGAGATTTTAACAAAAGATTTTACACTCATATCCTCACCTCATCTTTAGACCATACTTTTCTTTTCGAAGCATACCCTGGATTTAATCTTTGCTTGGAAACAATTTGTTATTTTGAGCATCATTTTCCATCTGTAGAGGGTGAGAATTTTCAAAACCATCAGGTCTTGCCTCCTTTTTACTTAACAATCTATCACTCAATCTCTTTCTCTCCTCTAACATTTTTCTAGAAGCGGCAAGACGAATCCAGTCAGCACCTGCACCCTTTTGCTTGGAACACTCTTTGGTTGGATCACTCCGTTCATTAGGCACAGTCTGTATGTGACCCGTGCCCGCAGGCTAGAGCACTGCCAAACTTTCTGACACTGCTAACAAGTATCTCTTTCCTCCGGTTTCTAGGAAGATTATCTTTACTTTTCTGAAAACCCTCGCTGGCCTCACCTTAGCAAAGACTGTGAGGCTACAAGCAGTAATTTGTTTAAGTACTTTAGATTTTCACTTACGCTGTCCCCACATCCACTGCCCAGCTTCAAAGACACACCCACATTTTAGTTTTAATTATGAAGCACCCTGCTCTTGGTACCAAACTCTGTATCGCTTATCTATTTCTGCCTTTAAAAATTACTATAAAATGTAGATGCATAAAACAAACATCATTTCACAGTTTACGAAGGTTAGAAATGTGAGCATAGCTTCACTGGGCACCTTTGGCTCAAGACCTCTCATGAGGTAGAATTCACAATTTCATCTGCAACCGAAGGCTTGACTGAGGGCGTGTACTTCTAAACTAACGTATATAGCTGCTTGCTGGCCTTGGTCACTTGTCATACGGGCCTTGCCACAGGCTGACTCAGAGCATGAGACCGACCTCCTAGGGTGCGAATTTTAAGAGAAAATGAGAGTATTCACGGTAGTCACAGGTTTTTATAAACTAATTTCAGAAGTTATTGTCTATCCTTTCTGCTATTTAATAGTCACAGAAATAAGTCAATAAGCCAAGCCCAGACTCGATGGAAGGTATTGTATCTCAACGTGAAAACTGGAGGTAGGGATCATTGGAAGTCATCTTGGTGGCTGCCTGCCACACATCCTGTCCCGTTAAACCTCGATCCAAGAGGAGGCATAAACAAGACAGCCATGGCCCAGGAAGAGCCTTCTGGGACAAGATAGATGAAAATTAGCAGCTGGACATTTCGTACGGAAATTTTTCTTTTTTTCTACACATATGATAATCTTGTGTTAAATAAACACCTGCTGTGATAGTGTCTTCATTTGTGTGAGACCTGTAAGTAATCCAGAGATAATTACTGAATTTTGCCATAAAAGCAATGTAAGTATTCTGGGAAGTCAAATACACAGATGCTCTTTGCAACCCGTGGTTATGTCAGCACCTAAGGATGTAGTTTCTATAGTAACTGTCACTTATTTAACACCGATAATGCATGTGTCTATTGCATATTCAGTAAGATACTTCCAAACACTTACTCTCTAAGGGATTTAAAACTAAATTTAAAAGGTACACGTCTCACCTTTTGCATTCCCGAGGAGATCTACCTGTTTACAGCATGACCTGAGTCCTGCATTCCTGCCCTGCGTCGATCCCTCGGCTGGAACTCTCTCCATCCCACCCCCCCCCCTCATCGCCCTGCCCCCCAACTTTATATAAGTAACTCGGCTAGTCTAACGTCTGCTCATCCTTCAGTCTTTATCTTAAACGTGATGTCCCCAGCATTCTACTCAGTGGGAACATTACTTAAGAGCCCATAAAAGGCTTCCTTAGAGATGACTCAAAATGCTTTAAGTTGTTTTTCTCAAATGAGTTTATAAAGCCATAATAATTGACTCTTTAAAATCTACTTTCACCTGGCAGGACTTAACTGCTTTTTGTTTGGTTATAATATTTCTTTTCCAACTCTGGCTGCTTATGTATTTCCTCAAATTATCAAAAGCAATCACTCTGGGTCGGTTATTTGCCAATGTTAGAAATATGGAAATGCTAGTTTGCTTTTATTCCAGTCTTTTTGAATGTCATTGTTTGTGCAAACCCTGGGCAAACAAGACTTCCCTGTTAATTAGCATTGAAATTAGCTCCTGCTTCAAATATTTGCATATTCTGAGATTTATCAAAACACTGTGTAAATTAAATGCAATGGGATCTCAGTGATGCAATGAAGGAAAGAACTATAATTCCCAATTAGACACAAAAACAGACTTCAGTGTAGCATTTACTGATGAAACTACCACATTCACCTGGCCAAGCTTTCTGACACACAGTAAGGATGCACTGAAAGCACACACAGATAACAAAAGTGCTTTCTTCAAGAAGTTCTGAGAATTTAAATACAGTGACCAGGTAGAAATGTTTTTCTTTTACAAATGGATGTGTGTAAGGAAGACTTTTCAAATCCCTGTTACATTGTTACAATACCTAAGCCGCAGGACCTCCTTCTCATGGACACTGACTAATCCTGTACATGGAATGAAACATGAGAATGCCGTGGTTCCCGGGACACCGATAAACACCTGACGGGTTGTGAACATGGATGATCTGCTGTGAACGAATGAGGTTGGATTTGTACCCAAAATCACTGCAAGAAAAAGTGACGGGCAGCTGTTCATATATTCACAATGATTATAATCCAATAATTTACTATAATTAATAGATGGAAGCAGCAATCTTTTATCCAAACGTCAAAGTACACATAAAATAAATGTTTAACTAATTAAGCATACCGACCATAGGAAACGAATACTTGTGTCAGCCAGCATGGGCTAGCAAGTTAAGAAGAATTCAGTTATAAACAATGTGAGAATGAAGGAATTTAATGGTCCTCAAATTTTCATATTTTGTGAGTTCTAGGGATGAAGGCAAGAGAAACGAAACAGGGTGGGATTCAGTTCTTAAAAAAGCTAACAACATCTGAAAATAGGTTAAAATTGTCGAATATACTCATATGCTATGGAATTATGAGCATATGTAGTGAATGTTTGCATGCCATCCTCCAGCAATCTAGAACTTATTAGAATAAGGATAGTCATTTTCTGTGTTGTTTCTTTTTTTTTTTTTCATTGATTTTGAGAGAGAGAGAGAGGAAGGGACAGGAGAGAGAAACATGGGTGTGAGAGCGAAACAGTACAGATGCCTCGTGCACGCCCCCTACTGGGGGTCTCACCCCAAACCCGGCGTGGGCCCTGACGGGGGACTGAACCGCAAGCTTCCCGTACACAGGGCCAAGTCCAGCCACTGAGCCACACCAGCCACGGCGATCTGTGTTGTTTTCAAAAGAAAATTAATTTTTCCCATAGTTGTATCTAAGATTATTTCAAATAGTAATTCATAATGCCCTGGAGTCTTGGGAAACAGATTAAAATAAGTTAATACATTGTGGATCAACTTCAGAATTTTTTAACAGTTATTCATAGGCTCTAATACAATGAACTGACCCATGCTTGTCAAGAGCTGGTAATTATTAAGGAAATAAAATATGATAGGAGACTAGTGAAAATGGCAGAAATATAACAATTTAGATGAAGCAAGCAGTATCAGATTTAAGTTGTCAGCATATCACACACCTTTTCGGAAGAATACGAAAAATCAGTGGCTCATACTGTGACATCGATGAAAACCAGAGACTGTCACCGAAAGCCCGCCCCCTCCAGCTTTGCAGGCCCTGCCAGAGCATTAGGGGATGTGCATGAGGAAGCCAGGCAAGCAGTGTTTCAAATGCTTATAAACAGCAAAACTATAAATAAGGGATCAGACATGGAATGTAGCAAATTTCACTGATTTCAAATCCTTAATTTTGCCTTTAACCATGTACCTAGTTTTAACTTTGCTGTGCAAATCTCTTTCTACAGGAACATTTGAAGTGATTTTTAAATAGAATTTCGAAATATTTGGTACAGTTCTTAAAAATAAGAACACATCTTCTCCTTCCATATCACTTTTCCACATCATTTACTTTCCACATTAGCTTGTTGTTTAATAATGTTGCTATAATTTATTTTGTATCCTTACAATTATTATATGTGAATTCATGATTAGGTAGCCACATATAAATTATAAAACTAACCTTTAAGTTTATGTTTACTCTCTTTTTTTCCTGAGTGATTTTTTAAAGACTAGCTCTACTCCTTCCTTATTATATTTCAGGTTAAGCAGGTCTCAATTTCTCGAAGGCACAATCATACATGCGACTGTGTATCCTCAAACTTAAACTTTACCTGGTAACTCATATAGTAGAGCAAGAGAAAGTGATATAATTTGAGTGTGAGAAGTTCATTCCATTCGAGCAGTGAACATATATGACCCAAGCATGTGTAATTTTTGTCACTCGATAAATAATAACACAATGTCTCTTTAAAAACTACTGATCACGTAGCGATCTATTTGGAAGAGCTACCCTCCAAGTCAATGGCAGGAAGTGCGGTTGCAAGATCCTGGTTTCGATTAGTAGGAAGTGAGAAGAAACCTTTGAGGCGGGAGAGTAGAAGTTTAAAGGGAAGCTGTTCTCACAGTTGTTAAGTTCTTCAAAACTCTCCGCGCTACACGTGAGAGCCCTGATTGTGGCTGGGTAAAAGAATCTTGGTTTAGTGGATTAGTGGACATTTTGGGGTGGGCCATGAGGTATGTCATTTCATAATCACGAGAAAAAATTTCTTTAAACATAGTTTTGGCTTGCAGAGTATACACCGGGTCAGGGTTGTCAAGTCTATGGTTCATTGGAGGGGGAGTTTTGTGTTTTTTTCTCCCAACCGCAGTGTGTAGCAAGGCAATTCGACACAAAGCAAGAGTATAAACATGAGTCAGCAAGTATAGATCTGAAAGTATAGATCTGCCTTCATTAAAACAATAAGAAACAGAAGAGCATGAAAACATTTAATTTTCTGATATCTCAGGAATTCTATGCTGCTAGAAATATGTAATCAGATATAAAAATACATTTCCCCCCCCTTGGGAATTCTATGTTGGTATTTGATTTGAGATAAAACAATTATTTTGTTTAACTATAAAGTGATCATGTAGTCCTCTGACATATGGAAAAAGCCATTAATCAAAATGAAGCCAGGTACTGAAAAATTTTAAAAATTTAACCACAATTAATTTTTAAGAAGCATTAAAGACTAATAACAACATAAAAATATATTTACACTATATGCATAATATTAATTCCATGTCCATTCGCTGCAAGTAATTAATGTTGGACACTTTGAAACTACACAAAAAATGGTTAAACTTTGTCCAATCTTTTAGGTGAACTTTAATTTATTTACAGCTTAGGCAGGTATTTTAAGAATCCACTTTTCAGTGATATAATGATATAGCAAACACTATTTGTGACTTATTCCACAGCCATCCTCCCTAGCCCCCATTCCTAAGCTTGCAGAAGCTCAGCGTTGCTCAGCCACAGGCCTGGGTAAATTCAGAGAAGGTAGGTTTATCCCCAGACCCACAATTAGTCTGACACAATCATTGCAGCACCACACCCTTTAGAGAAAGTTTCACATCTCCTCCAACTATAGCTACTTTGAAAAATGGAAAGTCTGCTGGAGGGCAAGTGTTATTTGAGACTCATCTGACCATAAGAACCACTAGAAGAAACACTGAGTGGGTGAGCTTGCTCCTTAGGTGCCTTATCTCCACCACCTCTCAGGTTCAGACTTATTTCTTACTGCTTCTGCTGCAATTGCATTCTAGCTGGTTTCCCAATACCTTTCTTTCTTTTTAAACAATACACCTATATTGTTGAAAGTGTTACAGATGTTCCTTTTTATTCCCCCATTGACCCCTTCCACCCAGCCCCCGGCCCCTCCCCAGGCCTTCCCGCACTATCGTCTGTCCACGGGCTACGCGTACATGCACATAAGTTTTCCCGATACCTTTCTTATTCCATCCAAATTTCCTTCTTTACAGTTGGTAGAGTGAGATATTAAAAATGCAAATCTGATTATGTTAATCCCCTGCTTAAATTCACTCAGTCATTTCCCAAGATTCAATCTTCATCTGTCACCAGGAAATCCTTCATCCCATCTCCTTTTCCCCAGGATGGCTACAGTGCCCGTTTCCAGTATATCAGCATATGTGCCTTCTCAGGAGAATGGAAGTTTCTAGACTACAGTGGTAATTTATTTCTTCCTCTATGCTCAGTATACAGGACCACACATGTAACCTAAAAGAGGCATTATAGGCACTTGCCCAGTAGTGGAATTAATTGTGTAGCTATCATTATTTAAAGGGAACTATTAAGTCTGAGTGTTAAAGTTTAAATAGATCTCCAATCAAAAAGAAAAATAGATTTTGGGATGCATCATTTGTCACAGCGTGCAGTATGTCATCCATGTCTGTGGCAGGGTAATTTAAAACCATTTCATACTCAATTCTGGAGGCAATTTGAGTACTATCCGACCTGATGTGAGACTCTGAGAGATTCTGAGCTTCAGAAATTGTGCCTCCCCTTAGGGGAACGAGAGTCAGAAAGGAAACGGTTACATTTCACTGTACTCTTCTAAACTGACTTTGTTAATATAAATGTCTCATAAATATCAGGTCTTCAGTACATTTTGGGTCAATGTTTGTTGAATCTGAGCTATTTGTACCGTTCATTCTGTTGTGTGCACCATAGCCTGAAATATAACTTAAACCCCCCAAAATTATATTATCTGTACTATTCTTTCTCTTATCTCACAAGAAAAAACTATCTTTCGGTTCAAACAGCCATAGATTGAACAGAAATCACGGAAAAAAAAAGTAGCGAAATGCTGAAACACAGCAAGCCACTGTTTTCAGAGGATATTGTCACAGGAAACAAAGTAATGATGCATCTTCAGAAACATTGCTTATTAACTGTATCATTACATTTATCTTTTGGTGCCAGGTTGTTGATTTTCCATGTACTTCCACTAACATATTTTCATGGTTTCCTTTTTGTTTCTAATTAAAACTTAATGATATTGCACTTTAGTCTAATTACAAGTGTAAATTTCAGTGAATTTTTAAAAAATGAACACACCAATGAAACCACCTCTCTGATTAGGTATTTGAATGTTGGCAGCCCTCAAGGAGCCCCCCTTGCATCCTTCCAAGATACTGCTCTGCAGGACAGCAAACACTCTTCTTACATAACCGAGTGAAAGGCTGGCTCTCTGACTCCATCCTGTTTGGGCCTGCCTTGCTCTCCTGGCCTTCAGGCTAATAGCTCCTGCTATAGGCATGCTAATCATTAGAGGATTTCTGCTTTGAGCTTGAGTTTTTACAAAAACAGCCCCTCCTATTCTTCCTCCCCTTGATTTAAAAGACGCCTGAAACTTGTGCTACTTAAGATGAATTTCAGAGCCTGCAAACCCTCCCATCTTCTCCATTTGGTGCCTTCTCCATCAGTAAAACTTTCCTATTCCATACTCTGACCTCTGATGTTTTGAGTTTTGGTCCTTTTGAAATGCTGGGTGTAACTGCCCAGAAACTCCACTTCTTTCACGTGACCCATTCTCCTTTCTGTGCCTCCACTCCCTCTCCTAATCATTAATACCTTAGGACATCAGATTCTAGTCAGTATCAAACTGCTTTGAGAACAAAGCCTCAGGTCTATTGACCACAGATACAGAGTTTCAGTCAAGCTAAAGATAAATTGTGGCCTCAGCTGTGTTTCAGTCCCAGGCCCAAGAAAGCAGAATGACCCTACAGACCACAATCTCACAAAGCCAGACAGAGCAACGCCGTGGCTGACATCAGGACCTGATGCCATGACCAACTACTCCCTACCTGGCCCCAGCCAATCAGCAGAGCCCACGACCCCAGCCTCTTTAAGCAGCCTGATGAATGATTTCCCTCCTCTATAACCCAGCCCCTGCGAGCCAGCAGAGAGCCAGGGCTTTCAGCACCAGCTTACCTGTGTCTTCGGGCTTGGTGCCACTTTCTCAATTAATGAACCTCTACATTCTTTGCTGCAAACACCTGTTCCTTTTGGTTTGGGCTTCGATGCCCACCGCTGACCAGACCCCTTGAGGCATGTAACACGGGCACATGGACTTTTGTACTGGTAACAATTACTTTTGTCACCAATTACTTTTAGTCTGCACATTTTGAACTATAAGCTCTTGATGTTCCATTTCCCACAATGTTGGGAAAACGTTCCTGGGCTGTCACTGGCAAGAGGCTGGGAGAAGGTTTGCATCGCAAAGTAACATAGAAAAGATTGAAGATTAGAAATTTTTGTAGTAAATGCCCTAAGAAAAGGAAGGCCAGACCCATAGTCAAGGAGAGACCTACCTAATATTTAGTCAAGCTGAAGGGCCTACTCATGCTTCAAGCTGGTAACCCTCCCGGGCTCTGCTCTATACATCTCTTCTTCTGGCTGCTTCTAATTTATGCTTTTGCAATAATGAAACTATATTTAGAAGCAGAGCGCTTTCCTCTGTTGTGTGAGTCATTTTAGTCAATTATCAAACCCGAGGGTGGTTTTGGTTCCCTCAAACTTGCAACTGCCGTCAGTAGTCTGGATCACTGTTGCCTTAACCTTGAGTTTGGCTAATTCCAAATTATTCAGATTAATCAAGTATTTTTATTCCACTCGCCTTTACTATCATATTCATTTGTGTTCTTTTTACTCTTTTTTTAGTGATTACTCTGGGCTTTAAAATGGGCATAACTGGCTCGGTTTTCTTTTACTTCGGGACTGTGGGCAATGAGTGCTTTTAGTTTCTGTCAGCCCAAAATTACTTCAGTCCTGCTTCACATTTGAGGAATATTTTCAGAGCAAAGAAATCCAGGTGGATCTTATTTTCTTACAGCATTGGAAACATATCGATTTACCCGTCATTGCCTTGATTATAGTTTTGTTTCACCTGTTGAGAAACCAGCCGTTACTGTGATTACTGCTTATTTAACTGTACTGTGTTTTAATTTCTGGCTTCCTTTCAGTGCTTTTCGTTGTCTTTCATGTTCATTGTTTTGCTATGATATGCCTCAATATGGTTTTTGTTATAATTTTATTGTTTGGAAATACAGTTCTTTTTTTAAAAATCTATAGATGGATATTTTTATCTGTTTTTAGATATTTTTAGCCTCATATATTGCAGTAGTGTTACCGCCTCACTTTTCTATTGCCCTTCTCATTTCAGGATCCCAAAGGCACAAACATTCAGCTTTTTCTCAAATCCTCATGTACCCCTTCCATTCTTTTTGGTGTTCTCTGTGGTAGAATCTGGAATTTTCTCCTGATCTACGTTTCAGTGCATTGCTCTTCTCTGTAAAAGGCCAAATATACAGACAATTAAGGAGGTGATTGTACTCAGGCTATGAGATAAGAACGTCCATTAATAAGGGATACCCCAATGAAAGAAGGGGGGCTGGGGGTTTTTAGAGGCGAAGCAGCACAGGCGTCATCAGTAAGTCTTCTGGGGGTCCTGGGAAAGCAGAGGTGAGCCTCGCCTGCGTCCTGAGAAAAGGTGAAGTAGGGTCCTAGGACATAGTGTGAAGATATAGTGTTTTGATTTTGTTTCTGTTCTTTGGTTTTGTTTTCAGCAGCCTTTTTTTCAGAACACAAAAGCTCAGCGAGATTTCTCAATTCTCACTGCTTTCCGAGAACATCAGGCTTAGCTAAAGTTCAAATTGTCATCTCTGGCTGTGTTTAATCTACTTGATAAACTCACAAATTAAGATGTCAATTTTATTTATTTTGTTTCTCAGTTGCAGTGCATTTTTTAAATGTTAAAATGCCTGCCCTAATGAAATATGATATTTTGTCATGATTTTATTGAACATTGTAACCGTAGCAGTTTCAATGTGTCTGCAGAGTATCTCCAATAGCATGTTCCCTGCGGCCATGCTTTTATTCTCTATTTTTTTCAACACGGTGCTCTTGGTGCAGGTGGTGACGTCTGAGGGATTCCAGGAAAGCGGTAAGGACTCTAAGAGGGGCCGACCCTGGAGGGGCCCCTGCCCCCTGGGCTGTGGGGAGCACGGCTCCCCCCTGCGGCGACTGCGGGCGGCCTTGGAAGGCTCGGGCACCTTTCCTCTGCCTCCGTCTCCAGACCCCCTGTGTCCTTTGGCCACCCTTCCACGCTCCGACTGAGGAAGAAGGCTCCCTCGAGCTCCTTCGGCCTGGAATGTATTTTCTCCTCAGATCCTTAGCGCTCCGTCTCTCCCGGATTCTCCTTCCCTGCTCCCAAAGCATCGGCAGCTTCGTCATCTTTATGTTGCCTTTGAAGCGAACCTTTCTCCTAATTAATTTTAATGTCTTTTCTCCTAGTTATTTATGGCAGAAACAATGCCTATCACGAGCTATTTCATTACAGTCAGAAGAAGAAATCTGCTTCCACTTGTTTTTTTGCTACTTTCCTTAAATTGAACAAATTTGTTTTAAAAATATTTCAGAGATATATTGACCTGCAATTTGTTTTTATTACAGTGGCAAGTAACTCTGTCTCTTGATGATTGTGCTCAAGCATATTTGCTAAAATGTTAAGTTCTATTCAATCTCAAAAAGATAATCTGCAGAATCAGAGTGCGGTGATTTTTTTTTTTATTTTTAGGCAAACAACTGGACTGAATACAACAGGCAGTGTCTTTTTATAGTGTGTAGTTGTTTTTTTCTTGGGTTGTTACTACTTCCACCCATGAGGAGAACTATTATGTGTTTTGAATAATTAAAAAAAAAAAAAGATCTGTTGCTTGTTGATTTGGGATTTGTTTGCCTGACATACTGAATTAAATATTCAGTTAGTGAATGACATATGGCATTGCTTCACTGAAACATGGCAAATATGGCTTTTTCTTGGAGCACAGACCTTGTTTTCTACCAATTTTATAGGCTGTGCAAGATAAGTGAATTCCAGATAGATTGTTCAAGATTTATAAATCACATATATTCAATGATTGTCTTCTGCCACAAAGTAAATATATATTCATGGATAATAAATATTTATAAAGATGAAAACCTTTTTCAAATTCTAAATTTAGAAGCCATATGGTGGCTGTCTCTTTGTAACTTTCTTCTATCTTTGTCAGTTTGGTATTGTTCAGTTTACAACATTTTTCATGGCTCCTCACAACTTAATTTTAAATGGGCACCACTGTGATATTCAACAAAGTATTAACCAGTCCAGTCCAATAAAGTACATTGATATATGGTGACGGGAGAAGATACAACTGGGTGGTGGGCGCACGGGGCGATACGCGGACCTTGTAACAAAGAAACACACACCTGAGACCTATATGCTCATATTAACCACTGTCACCCCAATAAATTTAATAAAGTGTTAAAAAATACTACATCTACATGTTAAATAAATAAGATTTTGTGTTTTAGTCCTAGTCTTAGAGAATTTAGCTAGAAATTTTATCTTGTATCACTTGGGCATTTCCCCATATTTAAGCACCTCAATAATAAAAATAAGTGGAAGGAAAAAAACAGTAGAATCATATTAAATATCATTTTATGTAAATAGGTAGAAACTGGTTAAGAGTGGTAATAATTAACTTTGTTTTCTATTTTTTATATATTTCCACAGGGTAACCATGGGAAATCCTAGAACACAAGAATAGCCGTAACTGAGAGGCAGTAAAGATAAATGTGTTTCCAGTGCTCTTATGGGAAAGAGCTAATTTTGTGCTTACTTGGTTTCCACTCTTCCGAACCTCCTTACAGGAGTTTCACTCCCAAAGCGGTGGCCTTGTGTGTCAACTTCACTAAACTACACTTCGCAGATTTCCCCTTCTCATATGGTTCTGGGTAAAGTCAGCCACAAGAAAAATTTGTGTGAGGTTAGGAAAGTTGAAGTAAGTAGTTGACTTTTTTTTTTAACACTCTGAAGGTCAAAGTAGAGTCAAGGCCCTTACGGCTCATGCAAGTGTTTCTGAAGGCGCTAGATCGCCTGGGTGGGGAACAGCTGGACCCCGGGTTCCTGAGGTTCTCGACAGGTCCTGTGTGGCAGCCTCTGCCACCCCGCCCAGCACATGTGCAGCCCTTTGGTGAAGGCTGCCCAGGGTACAGCGTAGGTTACTCATATCACCAAGACTGGAAACAATTAGCGAGTCATGTGGGTTCTACGTTGTTCTTATGGGATAGGTTTTGTCCAAATGGGTTCCTGTTTATCTCATAAATTCCCATGTATCCTCATGGATTCTATTTGTCCTTATTTGTCCCAAACTCACATTCAATTTTCTTCTCTTATCTTGGTCCTGACCTCAAGTCCAACATGAGATGCAGAAGCAACAGCCTTAAATAATCTTCCTTGCTCTGATAATTATGTAAGGTCTCGTTCCTATAACAAGTCCCTGACTCTGTCACTCGTTGTGGTTATTATTTTCTGATCAAATCCTAAGTATACAGACCACACGTAGTTCTAGGAGATTAGGACCTTAAGAGTCAGCTATTTGAATTGGTTCTGAGTTATACAGAACTATTTCTCTGGCCTTATTAATTATGAAAACATTAGAAATTCTGTTTCCAGTAGTAATTGAGTTATTGGTAGTCCATGGCATATATTGACAAAACACTTCTTTAAATTATCATCCACAGGTGTCTGCAATCAATTGCTATGAAAGATAAGTCTTTAGAGCGCTATGTAGTTGCTGCCATGGAACACAGTGGTGAAAACATGGAGAATAGTTGGGTTGGTTGGCTATTTCTAAACATGCTGGAGGCTTGAGTAAAGAAGCCGATGAGCTTAGTACTTTAAAGTGTCAGCTGAATTTCTGGTCCAGGTAAGGGTACAGAACACTTCTGTGGTCTCCTGAAATGAAACCTTTTTCTCCTGTCACTAGAACTCAGATTTCTGAAAATGAAACCCAAGTCTTACCCCGCAAGTGAGTAAAGTGCAATGCAGATTAATCTGGATGATCATATTCTGCTGAAGCTGGGGGCTTTGGACCCAGAGATTAGTGTGAAGTGCTCTTACCCATGAATGTAGACTCTCCTCCCTTATAAAGAGGTCAGTCTTCCTTTGCTTGAATAACCTGCAGTGGCCTCCTCTGAAGTATCTGACTTGTAGGGAGATGCTGAAACCCCTTAACAACCAGCCCGGCTCCTCTCATTGCTTCTGAACTTAAAATCAGATTCAAGTCCTGGAAGGCCAGAAGGGGCAAACCCACATGTGGGATGTATGAGGAACTGCAATAAGCACCAAAAAATTTGTAAGACTTTTGTTAATTTGTATCCTCAGAATTCTTGAGAATATGTATGAGAAGGAATCCTGACAGTACTGGAGCAGAGTGGAATGCACATAATGTTGGAATTCTTTCAGATGAGTACACTAAGCATAAATTCTGGATTCAACTTATTACCATGGAGGACTGAGAATGCTTCTAGCACCGTGCTTAGGTAACTGAAACACAGACCCAAAGGTAGGAGATGCGTGGAGTTGAACGCTAGAACCTCCTTGGTATATTATAGAGAAAGGCATCTAAGTGATCGAAAATCTAGGATGGATTAATCAGATAAGACTTATTTACAAAGTCCAACCCTAACTAACCACAGTTACTGAGCGCATACAGAGGAAGCTCCCTTCATCAAGACTATAAGAAATACATGTGTGAGAGAAATTTCAGAGTTCTTAGAGCCCGTGGATGTCTGTTCTTTCTAAGCAGAAGCCAGAGGAGCTGCAGGCTCTGCTCTGTCAAACGCAGGCGGTGCTGCAGGTCACACACAGCGCTGCTGACCCGCCGCCCCTTGCTGCCCGGGAGCAGCAGCCAGGCCTGCACGTCCTCCAGGTCCCCAACCATGGCCCTCGATGCCTGAAATCCTGAGCCAGGGTGGTAACTCCACGGTGACGCTTCCTGAAGACCGCTGAGACTGAAGCCTGAGGTAGTTGGAGATGGATGTGGTTTCCAGTTTGAACTCCCGAGTTCCAACATGCGCTCGGGGCTTTTAGTGGGTTTTTTTCCAGTTATTTTCCCCAATCTCCTAATCTTATGCCATTTTTTCTTTCCAACTGTCAGCTTGCTGACTTCAAGTTCTGTATCAGACACAAAAGCAACAGTCTTACATAGAACCTTTAACTAACTTCCACAATTTTATAAGGTCTAATTCCTATTATAAATTTCCTATTCTATGTGACTCATAGTAGCTCTGAGTCTCTGACAAATCCTAACTGATAGATCCATCTATAAGTAAAATATAGAGAAGATATAATAGGCTCTCTTCAACATCAGTATAATGTTAAATTTTAATGTCTAATCCTTATGCCTCAAATAATTCAATGTTTTATCTGTATCTCTGTCAGTGTGGTCTGTTAGCAAACTCATTGTCTCTGAGCATGATAGGAAAACATGGCTGAGCATAAACCAAAATGAGAGATATAATTGAGAGGAGTTTTAGAGTAAAATGTCTCTTGAGGGCAAAATTAATGAATAAAAAGTCTTGATCATTTTTAGTTTTATGGGCAGTGACATCAAGGAGTCATCTTCAGAGAAGTAGCTGTCCATTTCATGGGTCAGTAAATAGGTATAGGTGTCACATTTGAAAAAGCAATTTTGTAAATATATCAACAACATTTGCATTCTGTAAAGTCCAATGAAAGAACAGTCAGAGATATAACCAAGAATATATTTGGATATAGCACAACTGATGACTATCGGCCCGCAACCTCTGTCCATGTTTATGTCCCAAATGACGACAGCCTAAAGTTCTTAGGACTATTGGAACTGGGAAGGAAGAAGGGGAGCGGCAGAATGTAGACTGGAAGACAATGCTGGCCGGGGAAATTGTAGAAAACCTCTTATTGAGAAACAAAAGAATCAAGTATGGTCCCTGCTTCCTCCGGATTCACCCAGTCCATTCTCCTTGGATAGGCTAATAAAATTAGTGCCAACTATTGAATTCTTAGAATTTGTTTCTACCTAGAAGTTCTAACTACTCACTCACAGGATCAAAATTGTCCCCGCTGGGAAACTACCACCAGGTGTTGCCAAAACACACCCAGGACAAGGGTAGGTCTGGATTGTCAGCCGCTCTCCCTGCCCCCCTTCTAGCAAGCAGCCTGCACGGTTCCACCCAGACTGACTAATTAAACTTCAGTAATCTGAGCCCCAAGTTTTGAGCCACACTTTTTACATTATGACTGTGTTTCTCTGTATTTGATTACTCTTCTCTCTTGGGTATAACAGCTATAATCTTGGATAACCAAAAGGCTCGTCATTTAGTATTTTCAGCCTGAAAGAACAGAATATTGGATGCTAAAAGCTGTCTCTCATCCCATCTCATGTCCCCACGATGGCATTTACATGCACAAAGATAAAAATGGGCGCCCTTCACGAGCATTACTGGTTACTTAATAATAACTGCAATAAGTTTTTCCAGAACCTACTTGAAATTTTGTGAGCACTTAACTGGGGAGGTAAGAAGTTTTAACATAAAATCATGCCAAACTTTATAGTCACTACATACATAGGACTGCACATTTTAAATTACTAAATTGAGATATTTTCAACTTAAAATGGCTATAAGATATTTTTTTTACCTTTATAGTCACCAAATAATCATGGATGCTCCCTAAGATTTTAGCCACAAGTGGGGGGGGGATTTCCCTGAGTAAATATTTTATAATATTCTCCAAGATATTCTTCCTCAAAGCCCTGGTTAAATGTTAAATACAAATTCATTTTTATTTAAAAAATGTGTACATATGTAATAATACAAACATGTATACATTTGTGTATATGCACATATCTATATCTATGTCTATATATTTATGATGTCTCTCCAGATATATATGTTCTCAGTTAAATAGTGGTAATAACTAGGGTAAATTAATGTGAATATATTAAAATATTCTTTGAAACATTTTCTAATTTATCTACAACAGCATAGTTTTTAAAAGAAGGTTCTAGAAATAGTCTGGATTTGAATCCTAACTCCACAATTCAGTGGCATCAGTCGTTACTTAGCTTCTCAATGCCTCGGTTACTCCTCTTCATGTTACAGGTAATAATAGTGACTATTCTATAAGGTCATTGTGAAGAATTCAGGAGTTAAAAAATTTAAGATCTGAGAACAGCATCTAGGCACATATTAAACATTAAATTATCTATATTGTTTTATGTGAATCTTTGATTTTCCTCTGCAAAAATAGAATCAATTTATATATATTTTTAAATTAGAGATAATAGTTTACAAAAAAGCGAGGTGATGCAACTTATTTGCAATGACTAATTATCACTCTGTTTCTGTTGCTCCAATTTGCAGGAAACACTTCTTAAAATTTCCTATATAATACCCTATTCCCCCAACCTTACTATGGTCATAATTAAATCAACAGCTGCTCTTTCAGGTGACACGATAGTGAATTCGAATGTCATAGGAGTGCACAGGAATTTGATTTTCTCCCACTGTATTATCTAGAAGAAGAGGTTATTTTGACATTGTATGAATTACAAGTGAGGCAATTACGTAACTCAAAATACTAGAGTTAAGACAGACTGCATCTGGATGGGAAGATAACAGCAACTTGAAAGATGTTTTAGCCCTTAACGTGTTTTACAATAAAATAGTATTTTGAAAAGGAAAGATACATGTTACTAATTCCACTTTGAATGTGTTTTACCCAGAGGAATAAAATAAGGTGGGCACATATATAAAAATTTAGGAGAAATTTTATTTTTTTATAACTTTGAAATTAGATTATTGTTCTGCCTGCTTTGATATTGGTTGACTTTATAAATAAATATGCTACAAGAAAAACAATATAAATATTTAAAAATGTAGAAATGTAAGCACATTTACTTTACATTTATATATTTATCAATACTTTTCTATTCCTATATAATCAGTTAAGTGAAATTCATAAAGCTGCATTACAAAGGTAGATAGAGTTAGAGATACATACACAAATATAATTAAATTATATGTGAATCCCTATTATATCATTAAGCTCTGCACTAAAGAAAGGATGAAAAAATAATAAAGTCCTTGAAAATATGAGGGTTTTTTGTGATTTTTCCCCCCAGAAAAATATTAGAAAATCAGGTTCTCGTGTGTGTGTATGTGTGTGTGTGTGCACACATGTGTGTGTTTCAACTACAAAATCCTATGTACTTCAGCTAGGAGCATTTTGCTTAAAACTCTCTGTCCATAAAATAATACATTCTTGTCTCTGTCTCAGAATAAATGCAATGTTTTATGAGAAATCACATGTGTTCGTTGGAAGGAGAGAATGTATAATGTACAATATATCCCTCAGCCATGTGCGTTCCATCATAGGAAGGAGTTCCTCTCTTTCATTTGCCAGGAAGAGTTATAGTGTCAAATTTTCTCTCTTTCATATTATATTTTGTTTGAAAATATGGTTATTTTAATATGCTTTACTAATTTTTCTGAGAAAAAAATTTAAATGATATTAAGATCGCAATTCAAATATTATAAAAAATAGTACAAAGACTCTAACCCCTAGCTTTATTACTTAATACAAGGAGAAGTCAATTAAATTAAATGACATTTTGCCTTAAGATTAAATGAGTTCCTGACATTAATCTTTATTACCATGGCTGGTGGTAAATTATTAATTCCAAGGACTCTTTTTATTGGACATAATTTTTCAGATTTACAGGTGTCTCTGAAGAAGATGTTATCAAATAATTTGTCCAACTTCAGAGTTACAAATAATTGGGACAGGATGGTTTTCAGCCAAGGTGGTATAAAAATATAAATAGAGCACACAAGAATATCTGACAAAGTTGTATGCCCATATAGTCTATCAACTTCCCGGAGGCACTGAAAATTTCTATTGTCAGCATGATATTTTCCATGATGTCTATACAAGAATATAATATGACTTTAAACATGAGTAGATCAGAACATATCTAAGGTATGCTTTCCTAGTAGTGCATTAGAGCTAGTAGAATTGGAATATTTTGAAGTAAATAGTGCCAAAAAGGACAACTCAACAGAATATGAATAGAAAAAAATGTATTATTTTCCCCCTCCTCTTTATTATAAACATGGATTTCAACTTTTTAGAAAATTCATCTTTAAAAAATATTTATGGTTGAAAGAGTTCTGGTAACAGCATGCCTCTTGCATTCATGCCTCTCTCCCACTGCATAAGAATGAACTGGTCTTTTCGCCTAAGTCGGCAGAAACATCATGGTCTTTGAAACACATGAACATATATGTGCAGTATAAAAGTCTATTTCAAATGAAAACAAGTTGATCCAAGAAAAGTTAAGAGCTTGATTCAACTAATCAAATAAAAATAAATTAATTATAATATGGTTAATTTTAACAATTGTGTATTTCAAACAAAGTGTATTTTAAGACAGATCCATTGATCCTCAAATCAGTCCTAATGTATTGTTAATTTGCACAAACAAAAGCATTCACAGATATAAATAACCATTCAAGGAGTAGCTCAGGATCCCATTGAGAATATGTTTCTCCAGTAAACTCTGCCTCATCTCCATTGGCTGTAACTTCTTAGTCCTCAGAATTCCCCAAAACACTCTTTATCTTTCCCATTCAGTTGTAAATTAATCAAGGATGGCAGGATGGCATTTATTTTAATCATGCTATACTAATATAATTTGCATGGGTCTTTTGTTTTACCTACTAGATACTACACTTTGAGACGGCAATGAGTTGTGTCTTACTTTTTCTATTAGGGGCACAATGGTGCACACTTGATTGGATATATCTCCCTATGTTGTCACTATACATACATATTAGCTTCCCCACCCCCCTTTTTTCTTCAAAGACAAGCATAAAGTACTAATTGTAATTAGCTACTAATTTACTAATCTCATTAAGTGTTAATTTATTTTAATCCCAATTTCTTCAGAAAAATGAAACCGTCAAATCCATGATCTATGTGAAAATTGTTATGGGCCACATCTTTTAAGGTAACTTGCTCATGACATTTTACTCTTTCTCCAAATAGCAACTCCTCTAACACCCTATAAATTGGGGAAAAGCAAATCAGAAGTCACCTCCTCCAGGAAACCTTCACTAGTCCCCACTCCTCCTCCCCCACAGCCAGCCTGTGCTAGATGCCCCTCAGGTGTTTTTCCATAGTCACTGCGTATCTCATAGCACATGCTACTTTGTAATGTGTCGCCTCAGTTATCTGTGTTCCCACTATTCCATGATTACTTGTCAGGCAAGACCTTCAGTGCATTCTATCTGTGGCATGACACAGTATGTGGCACATCAGGGACAGTACCACCTCCACCTAAAATGTCATAATGGATTTAATTTATTTATCCAATTGTCTAACCATGTGTCTATCTACCTGCACTCAGCACAGTGCCTGATTATTAAAATTTTATCAAATACATGTTGAATGATCTTTTGTAATAATTTGTATATATTTCATGATGTTTAGCACAATAACTAACACATTGTGAGATCCCAACAACACATTTCAAATAAAAGTTATTCGAGGAGGTCCAGTAAATAATAGTTATAAAAAGTAATGCAAAAGATTAAAGCTGGGTGGAAATACTAGCAGTCCCACTGAGGATGTTGGACGGGTGTATTCTGTGAGCAACAGCTACTTCACACCAGCTGCCACAGTTATGCAGGTTCACTCACAGATTCCCAGGGGAGTAGACCAGTGATGTCTCCCACTGGGTGTACGTGTGGATTTGTGAGATGGGTTAGGGTTGCCCTGGAAGGAGCAGAAAACTTTTGCTCTCTGCAGGCACACTGGCTCCACAGGGGGGAAAGGAAGAAGTGGGCTGAAGGTGACCAGATGACTCTCCTAAAGTTACTAGTCTTGCCCTTTTTCCCATCTCCTTTGAGAGTAAGTGACCTGGTTGGGGGAGACCATACTTAGCCTTCTGCACATGGAGAGAGACGGCAGGAACAGGGAAGAGACACCTTGAATGAGTATCACGAATAAACAAATGCGTTTTACCAGTTTCCTGCATCAAGGGGAAGAATAGATATAGGAGCCATGAATTTCTCTATCATAATTTTCTCTTCCAAGAGAGAGAACAGTGACAACTGAAAACAGGAACAAAAACCCCCAAAAGTAAGTTCAGACCCAACTCCAAAAAGTATCAGAAGGGGGCAAAACATAGTATAACCAGTCATGTTTCAAGCCTGATGGACAGTGGTTATAATACTGCCACCACTTTTCAATATGTGTCCTGCCAGCAGGTACAGGTATTAAATGTAAAGGCACTGACTATTTTCACAGGTAATTCACAGGTTATTAACCCTTCGTTCATTCTCATTCGGCCCCCTCATTCCCCCTCTATCTTCTGACCGACTCTTTTCCACTAGCGTAATTACCTCACCCTGTCTTTTCCACTGAGTCCCAGGTCAGTTATGTTTGGCCTTCAATATCCTTTTTGGAAATATATGGCACCACCAAGTCTCCCAGTCCTCTAAGTCCCTGCTTACTTTGAGGCAGATGCGCACATGCATATGTAATACAGTCAGGACTAAGGTTCCTTGAGAGTATTTTTTTCTTGCAGCTCAATAACTTTATACTGCTCTATTTTACAGGAAGCAGGATAGTTTATGAGTTCAATTTAGTTTGTATTCTAAAGCAGTAACTAAAATTGTGAATTTGCTCCGTTTGCTTACAAATAAGCAACTTTGGGCGTGAATGAACTCTAGTGATCACAGTGTTCAGCAGGAAGACATGGTATTTAATATCTTGAAAAATAAACATATCCCTAGTAAGTTTCAGGAGTCATAGGATAACACGAGAGTGTTCATGCGGCAAAGGGACAAAGCAAGTTTGCATCACCCAGAACAATTTCTCTACAAGAGAAATGGACCCACTGTGGTGCTATTATAGCCAATGGCCGTGACCTGTCCTATGAAGTTAGCGCCCTGAGATAAGCGCACTTTCTACCTAATTAATGGGAAACCTAAAGTATGGATGATGGTACTGGTGAACTCGGCTTAGAGCTGGCTGTGAGAAGAGCATTATTTAAACACAGTGTCTCAGCTTAATGTTCAAATAGAGAATCACTCTGTACTTGTTTTTTTGACCATAGTATCTAGTCCTGTTTTTATTTTGTTTGTTAGGAGATATATGATTTTGGTGAATTACAGCATAAAGTAATTTGCACCTTGATGCATGAGTTTAAAGACAAATAACTAGTCCAACTACCTATATTTGTTAAGTTTTTATCTTTCTAATTGCAATTGACAAATTGGTTTCTAAATATAAAGTTTAAATAATATATTTCTAGATAAAATATTTATTAATTTTAAATATATATATTACTATATATTAGTTATTTTCTAAAGTCTCTTTTCTACAAACTATTCTTGCCTCAACATAAATTGTATAAAGTGGTTAAAATGCTTCAGGAAGTATCTTAAAATTTTTAGTAATTAAAATTTAGTTCAGGATTTTGAAACCTTAGCATTAATATTTTGTAAATTATCAAAAAGTGTAATAATCAAGAGATTCTACAATGGCATATCCATCGACGACTGCGTCATTTTTAATGAAATGTAATAGATGATACATTTTCTTTTTGTCAAATAATTTTGATAGAAATGTAGATGCCATATTGGCAAACATTAAACAATTGTGTAATATATCTGTTTTTAAGTTACTTGTTACATGTGGCCATGTTATCAAATGCCTAATAACAGTATATGGTAGAGATTTACAGGTATGAATTTATCCAGTTTCTCATCTTACCAGTTTGGGTGCTTTAAATGCTTTAGATTCAATGTATATAGAATCATAAAGTCAGCTCAAAGGGGATTTTCCCCCCTCCATGCTCTGATTCTGAAGAAATAATCTGTGAATTGGAGGTTTACTCAGATTATTTAATTGCAAGATAATACTTCCCTCCTCATATACCTGGAACATCGCCAGTATTTATGGTTATTGGTAATAGAAACATCACCAGGGTTTTTCGTTGTTGTTTGTTTTTCTGTTTTGTTTTTAATTACGACCATTTGAAATCTAGAAATACCTTACGATTAAACTTAACCTGGCAAGCGTAAAGTTAAATTGTTTTACTGTCTTTATGTAGCAATAAGCCTTCAAAGAATAGGCAATCCAGGGCCCTACGCTTGTTTCAAGTGTGCATATACTTTTTGCCAAACACTTAGATAGTTCTCAAGACCTCTCTTCTGACAGATTATTAAACGAGCTTCTTTCAAGTTAGCCCACTTCTGACATAACACCCATTGCATTTAATGGGGTAGCAGAATGAGATAAACATTATCAGGAGAGTCTGGATAAAACTACCGTCCAGGGGCCTTTCATCCGAGGAGAGGTTCTCTCATCTTATCCTTGCCAGCTTCCTTGGCATTTTACAATCTTTAGCATCAGTTCATAAGCCCACAACACTCTGGTGCAGGGTTTCTCTTGATAGTACAAGAGTATTAGAACACAGACAGGCAAATGAAAAGCTAAACAATATTCCAAGTCCAGGGAAATAGCATTTAGCATGGGGGCAGGGAGGAGGTGTCGAGAAAAATTAGGCAGCAAAACTTAAACCAGAATGACCGGGAGCCAAATCAGTGCTTCTCAGCCTCAATTGCTTATGTCAGGACGCCAGAATATTACTCCAATTTGTGTAATAACCAACCTGTCATCCATCACTTAACTTCAAAAAAATACCAAACAAACAAAAAGCAGTAATTGATCACTTGTTTTCAGGCATTGTGTTAATAACCAGAAATTTACTAACAATAATACTTAATAGAAGCCCTCAAGAAACAATTGCTTACAATTAAGTAAAAAGAGATTAAAAATACACTAAGATAAATTTAATAATTAAGCATGTCTATAAAGCTCAAGGTGAACGCTGTAGCAATAGTTGCTGTCTGTTTCTGGTTTCCAGCAGTATTCCTGCTCGGTCTTACTAACCCTTAAGTACTGGGTCACTGTGCACTGATTTCTACCACAGTCATCTGGGCAGCTGGGAAAAAATTACAATCGGTAAAAGCAAAGCCCTGATTTATCTAATGTTGAAAAATACATATAATTTAATTAGCTCTCAGAGAACTTATTGAAATGACCTAGCAAATTTTGTGAGTTAGAAGAAGAGAAATTACAATGCAAGGAATGGAGTATTCGTACCTGCCAATGATCATAAAAATCACTGGACTTAGTCACTGACTGTAAACGTGGAACTCAATGTGGCCTTCGATGCCCTTGCTCTTCCTCGCGTCGGGATGCACCACACGGAGCTCACCCACTTGTGTGACTTAAAAGCTTAACCCTAGGGAGACAACGTCATGCCATCCACCAGCTCTGTTCCCCCTGGATGCCCTGGGGTCACCGGACATGCAATTGTCAGGTTGTCCCACCAGGCACATTCTATGTGGACGTCCCCACAACGAGTTCCTCGCCTCACAAGGAAAGCTGGGTCTTTGCTGCTGCGCGCACCCCGGTGCACAGTAGAACATCTCACGCCACATGCCACACGCCACACGCCACATGCCACATGCCACATGCCACATACCACACACCTCGGGGTTATCCTGCCTCCCTGCTCGCAGATTCCTGCCATCACCTGTGAGCCCACACGAAGGCTTAGTCCTGACTCCAACTTCCCCCATCCGGGTCATCTAACATCCTTTTCAAAATAAGCTTTTTAAAATTTTAGAATAATTTTGGCATCTAACATATTTTTAATAGTGTTTTCTCTCAAACATTGCTTTCCTCATGTCAGTCACTGGCTTACGTTCTTCTGCTATCTCACTAAAATCTTTTCTCTAATATTCTACAACCATGTTCCTTTCTTACCTTTCCAAGCTTGTCTCCCTCTATATTGCCCAGAACGTTATTACAAAGTTGGCATCTACACTCTCTCGGGCTGTACCGGAGGCCTTTGCCCTGGCCCTGCTGTCATCACCCTCTTCCGTCTGACGTGAACTCTCCCCTGTCCTCCTGCCTAACATCTGGCTGGCAGAGCAGGAGAACGCAGCAGTGGCACCCCCAAGACCAAGGCCACCAGCATCTTAGGCGAGATCATTGCTTCTTTCACTTGCACTTAGCCTAGGGATGTTTCCATGGGTCAGTTTTGCTTCAATGCACGAAATCTGTTGTTCCTTTCAACTTGGATCTTGAGATAAGGAGCCATGTCTTTCTCATAAAGACCAAAGTCTATAAATTAGTCTCAGAAAATATTTGGTGACTATTACCTCTTCTTGAGGATATGTGATGAGCACTAGATTTAGATTATGTAAACTTTTAGATTATGTACACTAAGCATGGTCCTGTATGTGATAAAGTCTGATATTTTAATCACGGTTTCTCTACTGATATATTCTGTCACTTTTGTTAGGTCACGAAAGTGTTTAAGTGCTGCCAGTACTTGCTACCTTAATAAAAAAGTGAGAAAAGTGTAATGACATAAACTCATCAAAAATAGCACAATCTAAATAAATTCAAAATATAATTAATGTTAATACTCTCTTTCAAAATCAAATATACTCAAATAGAAGTGTATAAACTGTCAGCATATCACTCGACATATTACTGGTCGTTATAAATCTTTAAAATGTTAAATGAACTCATGTGGCTTATATGAGAATTTACATCTTCTGTAAAATAAGTTCTATTAAAAATGCTGGCAGTATTTTTTAAGCAAGTCCAGACTGGTTTACTCATGTTGACATCAATCCTCAATACCAAATGAGGTCACGGCAGATGGCATGTCGCGTGAACAAGCAGAGGTGTGACTGCGTAAGATTTGGTGACGAGCTGCAGAAAGCAATCCAGGCACGAGACACACGGCCGGAGAGGTTCCCGTTCACTCCCTACTTGATTAAATAAACCTAGAGCTAGTCGTATTTTGTATCTCCTTATGATAACTTGTTTTTCAAGGAATTTACCCATTTACACCATGAATTTATTGGCATATAGTTTCTCATACTCCCTTTTCTCCCCTCACTATCTGTAGGCTATGAAAAGACCTCTTCTGGTTTCATTCCTCATATTGGTAACATGTGTTTTCTCTATTTTTTTTTAACCAGGCTTGTTAGGAGCTTCCTAATTTTATTAATATTTGCAAATTACCAGCTTCTCCATTCATTATTTTTATCTATTTTTCTGTTGGGTTTTGAGTTTCTGCTTTTCATTGAATTGCTTTCTTGGCATCTATTTTTGGTCATTTTTTGTATCTTTTTCTAGCTCCTACAGGTAGGAGCTTAGATCCTCGATCCCACGCCTTTGGTCATGCGCTTGTTTCTAGTTAGTCACCTTGGTCAGTCGTTCACAGCTAGCTTCATCAGAGAGAATGCACAGACTTCACAACTTTCGGATTCTAGTAATGCTTCAATATCTCCATTTTGCCCTGAAATTTTATCTGACAGGACATCAGGTTATTTTTAAGGGATATTCTGTAAATGTGACTTCACTGTCCTCCAGCTTCCAAAGCCACTAATGGGAAACCCAACAGCACACGATGTGTACTTGCTGTTCTCGCCTAGAAGCGATTTCTTCCCTTCTCTGTCTTTACAGTTTAGGAAGTTCTTAACCATCCGGCCTGGGAATCCGTAGCAACAACAGCTTCTCTACTGGATCTTAAGTTTGGTCTCTCTAGCACGTGTACTTTATGTTGAGGTGTGTTTTCTCCACACCCAGATGGTTGGGAATTTCTAGCAAGTTATATCCTCATTTTAAAAAATGCAGCCTGAAGAAGAAGTTTGGGGACATTTGAGAGAAGTTGAATATAGGCTTGGTATTAGGAAGTATAGAATTATTGTTAATTTTATTAGAAGTTGGTATGTCAATGATGCTTGCTAAATAATTGAGTGACCGCTCATATTTTCTATAATCTACTTTCAAAGCGATTCAGATCTATGTGTGTGTGTCTGTGTGTGGGCATCAACTATGGAATAATGCTGACGCATTTCTATTCGAGGTCGTGAGGAACAGGACACTGACTGTAGGTTTTTGATGAGCTTTTGTATATTCTAAAACTTTCCTAATAAGATATTGTGAAAAGGCATTATAAAAAACAAATCTAAGACTTTAACATCATTTCTAATAATTGCTAATATATTGCACCGTCTAAAGCAATACTCAAAACACAGTAGGTGATCAGTAGATATTTGATAAATAAGAAATATAATTTCTGAATTAATCAAATCTTTTTATGTGGCTGAGAGAGTATTTAATCATTAAAATCAGTTAAAATGTGTTTACCATCTAAAAATTATATAATAATAAAGTCAAGTTTTAAAAATATAAGTATATTTTAATGCACATATAAAATTTGTGACTATTTTTTTATTTCAAATTTTATTATCATTACAATAAATTATTTTATTTTCATATCATTTGAACTCTATAAAAAGCTTCTAAAACATTTAAATTCACTCTTTGCACTGGAAGAAACTAAGGTACGAAAGAGATTAAATAACTTGTCTTAATGCCACATAACCAGTGGCTGGCAAATCCAAGACTTGAACCAGCTTTACTGTTGCTATCAGCCTTTGTGGCCCATCATGCTGTTTCTTTCTAATGTCTGTGCATTTTTAGGAAACCAGGCAAAGGTAGCCATCGAACAATGCTTGAAACTTACAGAAGAAAATATAAATTCTCATTAACTCTTGACAGAGTGCGTGCATTTGAGTATTTAAGGTACAAAGCATCATCCAGCTGCGGCTCCTGTGCTGCAGTCATCAGTGTCAATGCAGCCTACAATTACTGTATCCGTTTGCCTCACTGACTGACAGTAATTGAGATTGCTAAAGCTTGGAAATGGATCCCTGCAAAAGGGCTCTCTCCTTCCACTCTCTTGGAGTCTCCTCCTGCTGTTCTAGATGATTTAAGTTAAAGAGACTTTTTGTTGTTCTTTCACATGGAATTTTTACTTTCAATCAATCGAGGTTTAATTTATGAAAATTAACAGCACTTACCAGGACACTATTGTAAGTGGGCAATAGGTAATATAATGACTAATTTTAAGTGAGGACTGAAAAATATTATAATTCTCCCCAAAATCTTACATACATATTCTATCACATAATACAAACTAGAGAACTATAACTACAAGGAAAAACAATATAGAGAATCTTTAAAAAATGAAAGCGTTTCCTCTCACCAACTAAAGATTTGTTGATTTATAGCCATGAGAATATAAATGTGTGATAGTGCAGATCTTTTTTTTTTTTTTTTTTTTCTGTAGACATTTAGATGACTGCATTTTATAGAAGAATAAATAAATTCATTGTTCACTGGTACATTCATAATTAGATGGTGACTTCAAATAGAACATTTTTCATGAGTTACTTTCTGTCATTAGATTTGATATGCATTACTCTAAAACAGGTAACAACTAAATAGTGTCTACTCAAAATTAAAGTTAGACTCAGTCACAAAAATAAAGAGAACATAGATATATTAATCCCACTAGTCAAGGAATACCTATGGGAGCTCTGGAAAATTCAAATATCAAAGAGATTGGTAGCATAACTATAGATTGAAATATAGTTATAACTTTCTCTTGTCTTTCACAGTTTCCAGAAATCTGTGCTGTAATAAGCTAAACAAAACTAGATGACTGGTTAAGAATATAATTCTAATGAATTAATGGATAAATAAATAAAATAAAACATTGGATGTTTAATATTATTACTATTGCCTAATGTATACCATGTTATGCTGTGGAAGAGTCTATATACATTTTTGTATAACAAATACAAATATGCTTTATATGATATAAAAGCCAAATGTTTCAGATAATTATTAACTCTCAGTGATTCCTAAACCAACTAAGGCCTCTGTTATCTAGTCCCATGCAATTCTGTATGTCTTCATAGAACTTATTAACAATTGATATTCATTAACTTTTTTTTTTAATGTGTATGTATGTCTCTTTAACCTATACCCCCTTGTGGGTAGGGCTGGGAATGACTTATTCAGTTAATTCCCAATGTTTAGCACAAAATGAAAGAACAATAAATATTTCTTGGATGAATGAATGAGTAGAAATCTCATCCAATAAGAAAAAATATAAAATAACTTTAGGAATGATCACAGATGCATGAGAAAGCCCAATTAAACCAGGCCAAGAGCAAAACCACACTACTGACCTATACTCTTATGAGCAACAATATATGCTCATTATTTCAATTTGCTGAGTGTTTGGGTTGATTTGTTATACAGCAATGGCTAGCTAATACATGATTTTTCCAACAGCTGAAAGGGAAATCATGTTTTCTATTAAAGTTTTGACTATTACAATATTGAGTAATCTATAATATGAAGTCATGTTACTATCATTTAGAAGATATTCTCTCCCTCTTTCACTTACTTAAGAGGGTGTGGATTATATCTGGTATAAAATTATTTAGAAAAACATAAAATAAGGGAAGTTAGAACACATTCTTGTTTTATTCATCTTGGATTTATGATAAAATTTTTCTAAAATTCATTCCCCAGTTTCTTTCTACCCTTACCATCTCTATTTATTCAGTTGTTCTAGATACGCATTAGACTGTCACACCCCTCTCTGAAATATTCAATAATCTTTATTTTACTTCACCTCAGACCTTTCAGTGTGTCGTTCCCTCACTCTTAAGTAATCTTAACAATAATTTGTCTAATTTCTACCCAATGTTTAGAATTCAGCTAAACATTCAGCTTTTCATAAATGTCTATCTATCCTCAGTATGTTTTCCTGAATTGGCTATTTTCTGTTTATAGACTATTGCCTTTCAGGGCTGGAACACGTTTAAATAATACCTTACTACCAATGCCTAAAATAATGTCAAGTTTACAATGAGTAGTCAATAAATGTTTGTTAAATATGTAAATTAAAGATTTATTAAATTTAAAATTTCATTATATTGACCTTAGTGACTCTTGTACTGTTTGTTTCAGGTCATTTTAAGTAGGGATATGTATAAATCAAGTATTTTCAATACTAGTTGCAATGACATACATTCTAAAATCTCAGTGGTTTATTACATTAGAAGTTTATTTCTCACTCGTAAGTAGTTAAAACCTGTATACCTGATTGGAAAGCAGCTTCACTGAAGTTAGAGTTTCTCAGTCCTGACAATATTAACATTTTTGGCCTAGATAATTCTTTGTTGTGGAAGACTAACCTTGTAAGATGCATCATAACACCTATGACTTCTACCAACTAAATGCCACTAGCACCTTCCTAGTTATGAGAACTAAAAATACCTCCAGACCTTGTCATGTATACACTAAAGGGGAAAATTAGCCCCAGTAGAGAACTACTAATATAAATGATTACAAGGGAACCAGGCTCCTTCAGTCTTGTGGTTACAGTTTCTTTGAATTATGACTTCCAAGTTCTCCATGCTCGTATGCATCAAGGTGTAGAAAGAAAAGAACATAGAAAATCAAATATGACAGAATTTTATGGCCCATGTACAGAGATGGTGCAACTTCCTTCCACTCACATGCCATTGGGTAGACTCGGTCACCTGGATACACACCCACTTGCAACAGTGACTGGGAAAGTGTAACGGTGTTGTTTGGATTCATGTGCTAAACCAGGGACTGTATTTTTCAGAAACTGCTACATCTAGATGAGTCCATGTGACTAATCCTTTGCAAAGAAATCTGAGCATGAGTGATGTATCATTCCTAGTATGAAATATTTAAGAACTGTGCATGTCTTCTCCATATAAATTTTCACCAGTCATTAGCTGGAATGAACACACCCAACCTCTAGGGCTTGACAGTGACATGGAATGTAAAGAACCTGAATCACTATGAAGAAAGCCATCTGTCTAACACACATGGTGGCCAATTACATGAAAGAGTAATAAAGTTTTATTGTACTAAGCCAGTGCAATTTTGAGGATTGTTATATAAAGTAGAAGTACCATTAACCATGTGATATTCTATGTCTGTTCCAAAACTGTTGCTCACCCCTGTCACTTTTAATTGAACTACTGTCCCATGCTGTGATCCTGTGTTCATACATTTGTTTTCTAGTTAGTCATCTTAGTTTGTCATTTCTCAACTAGCTTCATCAGAGAGAATATAGAGAGTTTACAATTTTTAGATTCTAGTAATGCTTCAATATCTTCATGTTACCCTGAAATTTTATCTTACTGGACATCAAGTTATTTTTAATTTGTAGTCTGTAAATGCCACTTCAATGTCTTCTGGCTTCCAAAGCTATTAATGGAAAATTCAATAACACAAGTTGTTTATTTTTCACTCTTGCATAGAAACTAGAAACATTTTTTCCTTCTTTTGTATCTTTATACTTTAGTGTTCTCAATAATCCAACTTGGAAATCAGTATCAATAACATTTTTTCCACTGTATTTTAATTTTGGCCTCTCTACAATGTGTACTTTATTATTGTTGGAGAGCAGTTACTTTTCCCAAGTTAAATCTTCCAAATATATTATCTACTTCCCTTCCTGCTTCATAGCCTACTTATATAGCCTACTTGTATCAAAGAACTAAACTTATATCAAAGAAATTTTAGTTCATTGAAATATTCCTTTTACTTAAACATCCTGGATGTCAATACCTTACTGACTTTGACACATCCTGTTTAATTCATCTACTCATTATTTTAAATTGTAATACAAAAAGTTTTCTTTCTCTTTCTTTATTTCCCTTCATTTGGATCTCCTTAAACACAATGGCTTTATTCTCATCTCATCCAGAACTTTGTTTCACTAGGTTTGTGCTCTAATTCTTTATTCTGATCTGCTTTTCTCTGGTTGCCAGCCCTACTTATGCTGATTGCTAATTTACTTTGGCAGCTAATGTATCTGGTGGTTGGGACCTTCTAAAGGCTGGTTATTTGGATGTGCTAAAATGGATGTCATATATCTTTAAAGGACATCACAGTATTCAGGAAAAACAATGTAATCAATTAATATAACTAATAGCAACAAAGGTAGTAAATGTTATGGTCTTGTAACTGCCTTGCTTAAATTCAAATATCACCAAACAAGATCATCTTTGTTGAATTAATACTGAAATTTGGGTGTCATTAAGCAACTAAGCCACAGCAACAGGCCTTCATTTCAATAATGTGTTACCAGTATGACTGAATAATGTTTAGTTTAGGTCATTCACAATAACAACAAACAACAGTAAAATTAATCTCAATGAATAATTTGAAAACAATAAAAGATACTCAAAATCAGTAGACTAAACTCTAATCATTTTGAGGACTATTATATTTTAAAACTCATGTCCAAGGCCATAGATGAATGAACAAGTACATTGTGCTTCAAACTTACAACATTTACTCACCAAAAGTTTTCTTTAAACATCAAGAATATACACAAAGTGAAAATCACCTTCCCTGGACCTCACTATTTATATCAAAGAGAAATTTTGCCTATTAGAACTTCTCAATATTGCAAAAATATTTTGTTGACATTTCTCCAGTATTTAGTAGAAAAATAAATTATTTAAATTCAATACCGAGAGAAGTATATTCAATATCTTAATGGTAGGGAGTGGATTCAGAGAATAAAAGTATCCCTCATTGGAAATTAGTATGTTTCGCCCCTGATTTAAAAGCTAAGGTATAAAATACATATTACTGAAGATGTATAACAAGTGATATTACTTAAATGTACTATGTTTCTCAGATTTAAAAATACCAATGTAATAAAAAGTTTCATTTTGCAGATTCAAAACTGCTGTTCACACCTATTTGCAAACTGATGTTAAAATTCAAAAAGAGTGACTGAACGGAAGCTTAATGTGTGCTGAGCAGGTCCCGTCACTGAGAACATGATTGCCATGTACAGTGCCTTGCCCAGTTCCTGACGCAAGCAAACGGAACGGCGGGGCTGCAGCGAGTGTGTGCAAAGCTTTCACAAACCTCCACTGGAAGAAAAGGCTAGCTTCCGGAAGAAAGTCGCGTTAAAGTGGGGAGGTGCCGGCAGAACTGATTATATATGGGCTGAATCGTAATATCCAGACATATCCCTTTTTAGTGCTTTGTCTCTTGATATTTAGAGAGTTATCTTTTACGTTATTTGGCCAATAACTCAGGAAAGGAGGGAGAAATACAAATCCAAGTGTCACTTCTCATTTAACACATATCTCTCTATATAAGTAGAGATCCAGATAGAGATAAAAATATATGCACACTTATAATACTACATAATATTTCTTAGGGATATATCCCAATATACTTGTATATGCATTAATTTTGTGATTTTTTTTTTCTCTTTATATAAACAGAATGATAACTTAATGACACGATGTGTTGTGGGATAATTACCATTTTCCTTCAGTATATTCTTTCAAACGATGGCTGGCATATGCGTAATCCTTGTCCCTGAAATAAATATAAGCATTCAAATCCTAGGAAAATTATGTCCATGAATTTATAGATGCAGATGTCTGGTAATTAAGGTGCTGTAATTGCCTTACAATTAACACTCCATTTAATAATAGAGAAGACAGCAGTTTTTGTCACAAACAGCACTGCGATTTTCTATGGATAATGTGTCTTTAGATTTCCCAAATGGATTTTTCTGCCAGAGTTCAGTGCAGGAAACAGAAACCACCGGAGGCATTTTTAAACACAAAGAAATTCACACAGGAAATTATGTGCTTACCAGAGCATCGCCCCTGGTAAAGGAACAGGCTCGAAGCTGGGTCCCCTGGAAAAACTGCCCCACACAGGACTGACTGACTCCTGGAGCACTGCCTCTGAGGTCGTCTCCGGGAATATGCCAGAAACGAGTCCCTCGCCTTGGCCAGCACAGCCCAACACCCAGGAGGCAGGAGAATGTGCCCTCAGGTGCTGCAGCCCGGGGGCGAGGCTCCAGATCAAGGGACTTCGGAACCTGCAGCTCCTCTTGGGGACACTCACATCTCCCGAGAAAATTATTTGTCAGTAGTAACAGCCAAGTAGGGAGATGGTTTCTACTTAACTGTGGTCTTTCAAATCTTGCTCTCCCTACATGGCATCCAAATGGTAGAACCAAATTCACATTCAGGACCTCAACTGAAAGGGAGTCTGGAAAATGCTGGTTTTAGGTTTCAACCTTGTAGTGAGTGAAGATTTACTTATAGGTGAGTTACTTATAATAAGCCTAAAGAAAATATATTTTAAATATAATATAACAGCCTACCATACAAATATTTATTCCACGAAAACATATATATCTCAGATCTCATCGAGTGTTCTTATTCTGGCAGCAAGAACAATTATTCTGGTGGGGAACACATTAATAAAACAAAGACAGTGAATAAACTTAGCAAAGAGAAGTAAAAATAGGACACAATGTGGGAATATCCTAAAAGTTTGATGGGGACAAGTTGAGTATGTTTTGAGATTGGTAGCAACTGGTGGTCCTGTGAAAATGAGAAGTCAAACTGACACCCTCATAATTAAGATCATTTCTAAAGTGTTCACCTCCTTACACACTCAAGCAGTGAAAGTCATGAATGTGTGGGGAGCAGCTGAAAAATTCGTTTCAGGAAATTTCTGAACACTTACATTTTCTTTAACTTTCAGCTGTAGATTAAACCTAACACTCGGTTCTATTTACTTACTATAATACGGAATGTCAGTGTTACAAAATGTTTAGAAACGTGCCTATTGTTTGTGTCAGTATTGTTGCATCTATTTGCGGATACTGATTTAGATAAAACTAACCTGAGGTGATTTCAATTTGGAAGAGACTGCAAGAGTTATAACATGCAATTTAGAGGTTATAGTTTTGGGGGTAAATAAAAGACTTTACTGTTAACTGAAACATAACATGGGAATGTGAAGGCAGAGATTAAACAGGGACATGAAATAAACCCGGCTTAGCATGTGCAAACTGATAAAATACAGATGTATGACCCCCCAAAATCAAATTAGGTTTGGATACAAAGTATCCATGCACAATGTGTAATTCTCAAAGGAGGTGGAAGCGTATGTGTAATTCGCATTTCTGTCAAAACAGATTAACTATAGCGCCTCTGCTGCGAGTAGAGTCAGCACAGGCCCGCCCGGCCTATGGTCGCCGTTTAAAGGACCGACGTGTTTCTCCGGCCATTTCCCCACCGGCGAATGCAGAACAGCAGCCGCCTTCTGGCGCCTGCTCCTTCCACCTCAGGACCTTGGATTTCCCGGGCTGGGCCGCGGAACAGGCTCGGGCGGCGGCATCCCCTGAGGGTCACGGCCCCTGGGCAGCGGCACCCCCTGAGGGTCACGGCCCCTGGGCAGCGGCACCCCCTGAGGGTCAGGGCCCCTCTGCCGGCCCAGGGAGAGAGGCCCCTGGGGCAGCGCTGCCGGCTGCTGGGCCGCTGCTCCTCTCCCGGCCTCTGTGCTCACTGCCCCGGCGCCACGGGGCCCCAGAAGTACACAGGAGCTCGTTCGCGGGGCAGACGGGAGGGTGTTTCAGTACTTCTTCAGTGTTGGATTCTGTTTCAAAACTGCTAAGTCCTTTTGCACAGGTCCTGAAATGCAGCACTCTGCTGAAACACTTTTTCCTGTTTGCAGACAGTCCCCCCTTTGCTTAGATTTAGAGGGGAAATGTCCGCATGTCTCTTCAGTTCATGTGGCCTCCTCCCTGACGACCGAGGCTCTATTATCCAGACAACCTTCTGTGTTGCCCTCTCTCAGGAGAGCCTCCCACCTCCGGGCAAGGGGACTTCTGCTTAAACTCCCCTGCCAACTCACAGGATGGGCACGGGCCCCTGGGCGACAAGACGCGGCGAAGATTTAAGCTAAAATCGGCAGGCACTCACAGCCCGTGACACCTTTCACATGGAGCTGTCGCAGGGCACAGAAACTTTCAAAAATCACAGAAATATTTTAAAAATAGGGGCGGGGGTGAGGAAGCCCGGTGATCTGAAACTTTAAGAATTCAGCCACCAGTTATCAAGCCGCTCTGGCTAGTGCTTGGGAAACTTTTAATCCAACCATAAAAAGACCATGCACCTATTTCCAAGTTTGGAAGAGATAAGTATCTGCAAAGTGGTTCTTGGGTACATTGGGCATATCTGTGCCTGAATGAGGAAAGACAATTTCTAAACCTACCCTCCCTTCATCCAGACTTGAGATACAGGCCGTTTTGTGATCATGCTGCGGGATCTGCGAACACATTCCCAGAATAGCTCTGGAGGTGAAGGGGTTTTGTGGCATTCACTTTATCTCTGCGAAGCATTTCTGCAACGACGTTTTCCCCTGACAATTTTTCTACTCTGTCTGCTGAAGAAAATGTTCTGTTCATTTAAATTGAATACAGTTCTTCACTTATGCATGAACTTTAAAAAGAAAGAAAAAGATTTGAGGCTGGCATCCCCTCTCTATGCCTCTAGGAAGGGAGTATGTTTTGATAATAATTGAAAAGTTGATTAGCTATTTAATCTTAATATTTGACGTACTAAACTTATGTATAAGCTGTGGTTTAAAAAGTTAAATCAGATCTTGGGAAGGAATAGAGGTTATCTTAACTATACCAGAACCTAACTCCATATTATTTTTTATAGTAAACTTAAAAGGAGTTTGTTGTATGTGTTCCTTTCCCTGTAAATGTTATTTTTAGTATTTTTGTTAAGATGCTATTTAAACATGATCACAGGCCAGACCAGAAACCGTTATTCCATTTACAATACAGTAAAATTGTTAAACTTTTGTTTAAAACTAACAAAAAATGTTTCGTACTATTTTCATATTTACAATGTCATATGTCATTTGATAGGTTTTAATTTAATGGTACCCTAAAGCTTTAAAAAAGTCAAGTTTAACTTGTGTAGACAGTAGGAGTAGATGAAAATTAAAGGATGTTACAAATAAGTCCCATCACAATCTCTCCAGAGTACAAAAACTAAACACCTCACGTGTCAGTGAAATTCATTCGTCACTTATGCCTGACTACATGTGATATTGCTTTATTATTTTATTTGGAGAGTTTATTAAGGATGAGAAATATGCCTAATTCAACTAAGGTTCCATACACGTTTTGAACAGGAGGGTGGGAAAAGCAATGGGAACCTGAACGAAACGAGCACCTGTGACTGGAAAGGTAAACGCGGCACAAGGGACTGCGCCCTGCGCCCCATGTCCAAGGCATCCCGCCCCAGGGGGACCCCTGCCTCGCCTAGGCCGCTACTCCATCCTCTCCTGGCTGAAAAATAAAGGGAAGTGTCATTTCACCCCTGTTTTCATAAATAATATCATATTTCTGACACACGTGCAGTTATAATAGCCATGTTCTTTCTTAGCTCCCTTACGTTCTAGCCTTTTGCGTTATGATACGATGAGCCCCCGTTTTAACAGCTGTTAAAATAGCACATCGGCCAGAGCAGAGTTCTGAGAGGTAGGTGGCTGACAGGCACAAGGCCACCGCAAACCCACCGTCCCTAGCATGCTTCTGTGACACGCAGCTGACAAGAAAGTTTAGTAAAACTACCAACTTTAATATGCAGGGTGTCCCCCCAAAATGCAAACATACTTTGAATAAACATTCATTCCCCAGTGGGTTAAATGTACAAAGAAAGAAACATCGAGTGAGCTAGCAGCTGTGAGAGTGTGCATACACGTTTTGGGGGACCCGACATGCCAGGGGGGAGAGCACCCAGCCCGCGGGCCGCGGAATCCTTAGCTCTGGCCCTGCCGAGGCCTCGCCAAGGAGCTGCGGCTCCAGCCGCCACATGAGGGGCCAGTTAATTAAATGTTTGTCCAGATACATAGCGGGCTCATTTTTAAGTTGGTAATTTTGACTATTACTTCTCACATACACTATACGCCCCCTTTAACCTGCGCTCTGCTTGGGACCCTCACGGCAGGCATCCCGGTGTGACAGTGCCCCGTAAGTCTCCCAGCCTGTTTGCTTTTTAAATCTTCATTCTTTTTTCCTCTGATTTTAGACTGAATACAGGTCTAATGATCTGGCTTCCAGCTGCTGATTCTTTGGCCTCAAACCTTCTACGGACCCTCTCCGGTGTTCCATTATTTCTTACAATTCCCACTTCATTATTTCTATTTGCTTTTCTTTCTTTAACTTTCCGTCTCTTTCACGATATTTTCTGTTCGATGCCACATTGTTGTCATACGTTCGTCTAATTGTTTAAACACGGCTTCCTTTGGTTCTTTGAAAATATTTGTTATAGTTCTTTTTGAAGCTTTTGCTTATGGTTATATCTTAGATCTTTATTCCTTCTGTAAATCTTTTTTTAAGTTGTTTTATATTAGCATATTTGTCCCACTGAAGTGAAACCCTGTGGACTTTGTGCCTTTTGCACAGCAGCTGCTGCGGTCTGCGATCAAGTTCGTGCTGGATTTGCAGTGCCTCCCGAGGATTAGCGAGCAAACTACCTCTGTTGGATCTCAACCAGTTACCCTTTTGCCTGTTCTATCAGATCCGGTTATCTTTGGGACTAGCTTCCATTTTTCCAGCCATTAGAGTAGGAATAATTATAAACTCGACTAGCTGCAAAATAAAATAAATTGTGTGAATTTTATACATTGAGACACTTATAATTAGCATTACGAGCACAGTTCCTCATTTTGCTGTTTACTTTATCACGTACATGTATTTGACTACATAAAATGAAAAATATCTATATGCCATATAGATACACGGATTTTTAATGGTATTTAATTTTGTGAGAATCTTCCCTCTGTTGATACTGGCAATATGTCTAACAGGTTTTTCAATATTTTTATGAAAACTTAAAAAAATTTAAACCCATAACCTTGCTAGAGTATCTTCTTGGTGTGTGATGTGTAATGGGAATCGATTTTATTGTTAAACACACAGTCAACTATGGTATCACTATTATTTATTTATTTACTTATTTATTTTAAATATGTTTTTATTGACTTTAGAGAGAGAGAAAGGAAGAGGGAGAGAAACACTGATCAGCTGCCTCCAGAACGTCCCCTACTGGGGACTAAGCCTGCAACCCAGGCATGTGCCCTGACTGGGAATCGAACTGCCAGCCTCTTGGTACACGGGACGCTGCCCAACCAATTGAGCCACACTGGCCAGCGCTCACTATAATTTATTGATAATTTGCATTTACTCTAATACTATAAAGTGAGTTATTTGTATAATACACTTAGAAACTAGGTTCTCCCCTTTTCTTTTCCGTTAAAGTCTCTCACTATCCATCTAATCTTATGGTATTTTAAGAAACATTGTTACTTTATGCTAATTATTGAAAAGATTTCTCATTTTAAAGAACTTAGAAACATATACCAAATATAAATTTACTTTAATCATAATTTAGCAGTCTCATACATATATTACAACATGATCTCTTCAATAAATATATTTTCACATCTATATAACTTTAATGATACGTTGTGAGTAGCTCCACACAATTACACTGAATGAGTTGTAAAAATTTATTCAACTATTTTCTTCTGTTAGAAATTTAGGTTATTTTCTAAAATTCCATTCATATAAATATCATTATAATAAATACTCTTCTATTAAAAAATTGTGGATACTTGTTCAATAGTTCTTGGTTATTTAAATTAATTGTCCTTTTAGTCCTAAATGTTTGACAGTAATTTTGGGAAATTTATTTATAGACAATCATATCTATAAACACCAATGCTAGGCAATCCTTTGTAATAATTCTATTTCATTTGCTATTCCAGGGCATTCAAGGGGACTAAACTATCAAAAAAAATGAAGAGTAATTGTTTTATTTCTGAATTTAATGAAATAATCAAATGTTGCTTTGATAATTATAGATTGGTTATAATTTTGTGATTAATTTTTCTTATAATATTAATAAAATATACTTCTATTCCTAAGCCAAGGACCATTTTTATCAAAAATGTCATGCTCTTTAAAGATTACTATCTATAGGGATGGTTATTTCCCTCTCCCCCTCTCTCTCTTTATCTCTCTTAATGTGTCACAATTGAAATAATAGATTGCGTATATTAAAACATTTTAGGTCACTTTATATGGATCTTTCAATGCACAAGTATTGCTTATGAGTATTTGTGTGTGTGCATGTTTGTGTGTACACACTTACATGTGAAACACTGTGTGTAAGCCTGATATTTTTGAGGTTTGTGAATCCTGCTATGTTAGCTGCATAAAATGGGTCAGGTACAATACAAGAAGCCATTACACACTTTAACAACGCTCCTCTGCCTTAAAACTGATTTGTCTCCATATATTTGGAAGATATGTTTCTGGCTTAGTTTTTTAATTGCTTCCATGATGTGGGGTCCTGGGCCCCGGGGCAGTGGACCGCGGCATACTGGTGTTCTTGAAAGAGATCAGCCAGGTGCGTCAGTGCTGAGGCCCCCTGTAAATCAGGGAGCGCCTAATTGCCTGCTGCCCTGTGTGCTCAGCCCCGCATGGTTCCCAGATCCAATTAGACCAGATACTCCCCTACCTTATCTGGGAAACATTCCTCTGAGATGCCAGTGTGGCTGCAGCCTCCTCTAAAGTGTTGTATCTAGGAATGTCTTAGAAGTTCAGAAGGTTGGCCGAATGCCCTGAAACGCTGTATAAAATGCTGTAACTCTGAATAAAGCTTGCTTGACTCTCACTCAGCATCCCTGAGGGAGAGAGCCCTCCCAGCCCCATTGTCTCTTCTCTTTCTTTTCTTCTTCACCTCCGGAGCACAGTCCTGTTCGCCGCGGCTGGTTCGCGGCACCATGAGAGGTTACCTACCCCTTTGTGAGTCTGTTTAATTAGATATGCTTGTGAAAGCGCGCGTTTTGAAACTTTCCAATCTTGTAGCATTACACTGTATCGTATTCATGGACCATTAAAAAATCTAACATAGTTCCTGAGCATTTCCAGTCATGCTATTTCTGCTGTGTTCTTGCATTTACTTGAATTTTTCCAAAAACATACATGGTTGTATATTTTATTGGTGTTTTCAAAAATAAACTCAGAATTTATTTTGTGATGCTACTCACTTTATATCTCTGAAGCTGTTATGTTTTATCTTATATTTCTTTCTTTCATCAAGTTGATTCTTGATTTTACACATAAAATTGTCTTTCATAGTCATGCTTATCTCCTGCCATTTAGCAAACAGCAATAACTTATTAAATATTTCCATTACTTATATAATTAATCATTGAAAACACAGGTGAGAAAAGACCTGGAAAAATATATACTGAATTGATATTGGAGAACAATATGGAAATGGAGAGACAAAGGCCTGTGAAAAGCATTTAAAAAATGAATGTTTATTCTCGTTGAATATCAGTCATATTGTGAGAAAGCATCTGCATATTATGAGAGAAACCCTGCTTTGAAAGGCAAAAGTAAATAATTGATATTTTTTAACTTTGAAATTTGAAAGAATCACCCTCTGTTGCAGGTTTTAATTGACAATTGAATTTTAGAGGTTGATAATCATTTTACATTCTACATATTCTTAATATTTTATTTTTACTTTTGTTAGTATTTATTTTACGCTGAATTTACTCTGGGCCATAAGTCTTGTTCCTTCAGTTTCTCTGGGACATCTTTTGCTTCTGGGCAACGTCTTCTGGCTGAGGCCCGCCTGCCCTTTTTCAGCAGGGTCACCGCGGTGTGGCGGGGAGAGCTCCTGAGGGCTCAGTCCGCCCGTGGGCTCTGTAAGTTCTGCACCGAATCTTGGGAGCTTTGTTCGCCTGGATGTGCTCGACGACCAGAGAATCTACATCTAACCCTTCAGTTCAGCATGGCCCTCACATTTTTAAGCACATGCAGCAAAACTTAAGCACTTTTTTTGGGCCACGGACCCTGTGTCCAGCCCCCTCTTTGGCCTGGGGCTCACCTACCAACCCCATCATTGTAATGACAGAATGGCCCACGTCGCTTCTGCAAGGTGACATCCTTCAGATACTTGGTGGCTTTTTGGAAACACACACCCTTGATGGCCTGGACAGTTTCACCGGTGTTCTTAGAACATGAAGACTTGAACCTCTTGACCTACATGATTTGGGGGTTTCCTGGGTAAAGTGAACAGCGAACCATTTTCACGAAGAGTCAATATTCTCTTTAGTTTGTATTTGTAGGTAGCTACACAGAGTCCATTTAAACACTGACTTTATTGATCTCGATTATTATCCTACTTCTTGCCTACTTTTTAGTTATGGATTTTAATTATCCCTTGTTTATCACGATGGCTTCCTAAATTCCTTTTGGCGTTTCAAAGGTTGTTACTCTATCTGAATATTCTGCACCTGAGAACATTATCTTTTGTTCTTGCCAAAGACACCAAATCTACAGCCAGATAGCAAAGTCCAAGGAACAATTTTCACTTTTAAAATCATGTACCTATTTCATCAATGACATGTAGAGGTATGTGGTACAGAGAAATTTGCTGTCAGTGTGATACTTGTGTGGTGGGGGGCTGCCTTATATAGGGGTATTGCTTGCATGACATGGGCTGGGGATTACTGGATGAAAAGGAGAAACTGCGTGCTCTTTCCCAGGTTTACTAAAGCTCAGGGTAAGGGAAATCAGAAAACAGCTCAGTTAATACAAAAATGACACCAAGTTTCTTCAGTTATGTGTTTGGCAGACTCTGAAGATGGATCCTGCAATTTCTACCCCATTGTCTTTACATCCCTGTTTAATCCCAGCTCTCAGCCTTGTTTCCTATTTTTTGTGTTTAATGGAATTTTGTCTATTATAGGCCAGCTTACTAGAGGTGGGATATTCTTCTGTCTCCACAGTTTCTCTCTCTAGAAGTCTAAACATATGTATATCATGCAAGTTGCTAGCTCTGTGTCTGACACCAAGAGCTTCTCAGCATCCCCTCATCCCACCCATTGTATATTCTGTGATACTATCTACCCTGGACTTAAATGCCTACATGCTAGCTTTATTCTACTTGTGACACTCCCATTTTATGTGAGTTGATATCTCTGAATGAACGATACACAGGAAGTCACAAATGTAATTTGGCAGGTTATCAGCTCAGCAATAATTAATAGAACAAATCTTCCTAATCTTCTAGATAATGCAGTACATGTATTTCTGACACATGAGGACTCTACCCTGGGTAAAACCACATTCCCTTCATTTGTTTTTAGGTAGGAATGCTGATTTGTTTTACATTTAAGAATTATCTGATAATTATACTTTATTAGATTTTTAAAAATCTAGCTTTCATTTGAAAAATTTCCAGATTCTGACAGTATATATTGAAAATTTTATTTTATTAATTCATTCAAAACAATTATAGTGTTTCTACTATGTACAAAACTTCTGACGTTTTGGATGAGGTGAATATACTCATTAAAGACTTCCTGGCCTGGCGTGCTTGCACAGGCCCTGCCCAATATCAGCACGCGTGCGCCCTGCAGCGGCTGGCGCCTGCCCGCAGCTGGCACCGTGGCAGCAGCAGGCCCTGCCCTCCCGCGCTGCACCCCCGGGACGTGGAGGCAGAGCGGAGCCAGGCAGCCCGTGACGACACGGCTTTGGTCTTTCTCACTAACCCCCGATGGAAATACGCTCCCTCAAACGCTAAACTCGCAAATAGAAAACAGGATGAGCGTAGAGAAATGAAGGTTAAAGCCTAGTGAGGCGAGAAAACAGGTTGTACCAACATTACTGTATTAAAGGGCACAAGAAGCAAAGACTAGAAAGACTGGGCCATACTGTAGAACTCAAACAGATTTACGTTTGGAAATACATTAGACATTTGTAAAGATAACATGTTTGTGTCTATAAAGGAGTCTTACACATACTTCTTCAATCCCTCGCTCTCAGTAAATTCCTTCAACAATTACCTATAACCCACCAAGATCCCGACTGATGCCCAGGCAGAGGAACGATTTTGTCCGGCTGGCAGTCATAAAGGCGCTATAACTGACTGGAATAGTCTATTCGTACATGTGTGTGCTACACACATGTGTTTGCACATGTGCCTGCGCATGTGTGTGTGTGAGTGTTTGTAAATTGTAATGGACCCTCATAACAATGATCTTGGACTGTTCTCAAAGGGTGAGTGCCAGAACAAAAGGATTAGTACCTTCTAAAAGTATGTTACAAATGCAAATGATCAAGGCAGATAGAAAGTGACAAAATTATCTTTACAATTTATTTTAATTTTAAAACTATAAGTGCTTGTTTTCCAAGCATTTACATTAGGTAAAAAAATAAATATCAGCATGAATAAAGTAGAAATCTAGGAATCTGATTCTTACCATCGGTGTTAGTAGTATATTATTCTTGAAATATGTCATATATACTATAATGGTAATACATAATATAGAAGTCATTTAAAATCCCTGTGTATCATAGGATGTGTTTTGTGCATTTTTTCCCCTTGAGTGAAATATTGTTTTTTGACGTTTTCAAAAATAAATTTTAAAAAATATTTTACACGATTGTCTAAACACTATGCTGTCCATGGGAAACTAACGCAGAATAATATTAAATGTAAACTGTAACTGAAAAAACTTTTTCCAAATGTTTGCTGCTAAGATACAAAAATTCAATTGATTTTCGTATATCGATATTGTATCCTTCAACTTTGGTATGTGTGCTTTTTTAAAGTAAAATTTTTATCTGCAGAAATTTGTCAATTCACTGTGTATATGCACTATACATATGTACATTTGTAACTGTAAAAAATAATACAAAGAGGTTACATTGTGTTCTTTCAAGAGTGCTACATAATGCAATCACACAGTATTTAATCTCGAGATTTTTTTTTTTTCTCAGCATAAAACTTTGGAGATCCATCCAAGTTGTTGTATGTCTCAACAGTTTCTTCCTGAGGAGCATTCCTTGCTATAGAAGTTCTACAATTTGTTTAATATCTGGGCATTTTCCAGTTTTTTGGTTAATATAAATGAAAATGGCTGGAATATTTTCTTGTAGGTTTTTACATAAGCATATGTTTCCACTTCTCTGGATAAAGGCCCAGAATGCAATTACTGCATTTATATAGCATTCTTGAAATGATAGAATTATAAAAATTTTAAAAGATCATTTTTATTGATTCTTTAAGAGTTTTTATATTCATGATTTTATCATATAACTCCATTAAATTATTTTCTTTTCAATCTGTAGACATTTCTACTTTACTTTGAAAATAATTAAAGCAATATACTTTGATAAATTATATTTCCATTATTATGCACATCTTTACATTTTACTTTTCATTTATTTAATAATATGTGGATTGCTAAGAAAAAAATTAAATTTGTTGTTACATAGGCATTTTTATATTTATGTTTATGTATATGATTTCTAAATAATATGTATATGTTGAGTGTTACTAATATATATGATTGCATATTAAAAACTTGGTATTTAAGCTTACTTCATAGCTTAAAACCTATTTAGTTATTGTTTTATGTCTATATTTGATAAGACATGCATTCTCCATTGTTCATCTTGTTGTGTGCACTATGCATTTTATGAAGCTTTTTAAAATATATATGCTTTTATTAGTTTCAGAGAGAGGAAGGGAGAGGGAGAGGGAGAGAGAAACATTGATGAGAAACATCGATCAGCTGCCTCCTGCACACCCCCTATTGGGGATTGAGCCTGCAACCTGGGCGTGTGCCCTGACCTGGAATCAAACTGGTGACCTTTTGGTTCATGGGCTGACACTCAACCATTGAGCAACACCAGCCAAGTTTTACCACACATTTTAATTGTTTTACGTAAGTTTTAAATATTACCAGTTTTTAATTGATTTGATCTATATATCTGTAGGAAAAGCTTATTTATTTCTTTTTATGCTAAAGCATTAGTTATTTATCTTTCCTTTGGAGAACTGACAACACTTATTTTATTGTACTGAAACTTTTCTATTAGTGAATAAAATTAATTTTAACATCTAATTGATAAAATTTTAATCAGTAAAATTATGATGCATATTATTTCTAGCAATGTTGAAGCTCTCTCTCACAGTTATTAGTAAATACCAGCTGTATTTACATCATTTTCTTCTAAAGTTTTCCAATTCTTATATATTTATATATTTAAAAACCTTAACAACTCTCATCTTGTTTATGCATAATATGTATGAAATAACGTTCATCTTTTCTGGAGTGAAGTATTGAGTGTTTTTCCCTCTTATGTCATTTTCCCCTTTCTGCTAGCTTAGATTATATACATTCAATTTCAATTTTACTGGTTACCCTAGAAATTTCCCTCTTTGTGAAATCATATTTAATATATATTTATACAATATACAGATTTTTGAATGCTTAAAATCTGATGACCTTTCCAGTATTTTTGTAATTAAAAAACACACACACAATAAGATATAAACTTATTTGTTTAAATGTACTCATATTTTATTTAATCACTAATGTTCCTTGAAGCTCAGACCTTCCTTCATGGACTACTTTCCAACCCTCTGAAGCATGGACTCTATACATTTCTTTCAGTACAATTTTGTTAATATAAAATTTCTCAGTTCTTCTTTCCTGAATATTTTATTTGATCTCAAACAGTTTATTTATCTCAAAGCTTTATTTTGTTTGGGCATCTAGGCTAATGGCCATCTTCCTCCAGAAATTTTATTTAGCAGTTCTGTTTTCTTACTGTTGTTGCTGGTTGTGGTTTTAAAAAGAACTTAGTTGATGTTCCCATTTTTAAAAATAAACTGTACTGTGCTTTATTTCCCCAGGTGCTTTTAGAATACTTTTGTTTTTGGCATTCCATGGTTTTACCCAATTGTTCCTAGATATTAATTGCTTTTTATTTCAACTGAATAGTACATTTTATGTTTCCAAATTCATGTATTTCATCTTATCTGGACAATTCTAGCTGTTTTATAATCAAATATTCCATCTTCTCTATGTTCTTTATTCTACCTTTCTTGCGATTTGACTACATGTGCTTTATATATTCTTACCTCTTCTCATTTTACTTCCCTTTAAGTATCCAATTTCTAATATTATATGTTAGCTTCTGGATAATTTATTTAATTTGGTCTTCTTGTCTACCAATTATCTCTTTAGCTATATCTAGACTTGTTTAATTCAAAATTTTATCTAAAATTTAATTAATACTTATATAATTAATATAGGTTCCAATTTTAGAGTTGCTATTTGGCTGTTCTTGAAATCTGGCTTGCTGTTTTTTAACAATAAATCTCTTTTTTATCCATAGATTTATTACTATCTCACATTTAATTAAATATACACAGCAAACCCAGTGTCTTAAAAGAGCAATCATTTTATTATCTCTCATGATTCTGTGGCTTGATTTAGCTCAGACAGAGGATATGAGCTGAGGATGCAATTATTTGGAGGTTCAATTGATTTAAAACATTCGATTGGCTGGGAGCTCAGTGGGGGCAGGTGACCACATGATTTCATGTGGCCTCTCCATGTGGCTTGGTGACATGCTTTCTATGCTCATGATGAGTGGATTCTAGAAAAACATTAAACATTCTTAAAAAATGAAAATAAAAAGTGTTCCAAGTGCTTGAAAGTAATTTTAATAAAAATTTAATTAAAACTTGCCTCTAGCAATCACTGAAATTATCCATAGTTCTTACTTCCATTTATGACTAAAATAGATGTTTAATAAACTTAAGATGAAAAAATAAATATAACTTCAAAAAATAAAAATAATGAACAGTTGAATGGATATGCAATGAAGCTCTCTAATGTATGAGTTTAAGGGGAAATTTTTGTGGGTTTTATTTATTTATATGAAGATGATTCTTTTCATTTCAACTGAAGAAAATCTATAATTGGCAAGATTACTCCAGAGCAAAAATCATATTTTCTACTTCACTGGTAGTTCTAATAATGCCTAGCAGAAAATATCTCTTTGATCAATAGAACCACTGATTGACTAATGCTTGAATAGACCTGTTTATTTCCAGTTCAAATATGGCCAACAATAGGCTTTTCTACATGATTTAGAATGACTTTGCTCCCTTAACTTTTCACCTCTTTTTTCGATTTGTGAGTGAATTCTGGAGAGTTTCTTGATGAAGATTATTATTTTTCCTTAATTGAGGCCGTCCCATAGCTAGAACACCAAGAAAAGCTGCATGTGAATCTCTCAGGGTAAAAAGAAAAAGTGGAGAAAACTTGCTGTACATTTCACCCTTCATTTAATCAAATTTTATGGAAAATATCTGCCTAGTAATGATTCAAGGAACAAGACTTTCTGAGCACCAAATACACACCAAGCACTGTGATAGTCACTGGGGATACCCAACTAAACCAGGCCAAGAAATCTGCTTCTCTCAACTGCGCTTACATCCTAGAGGGGGAGACAAACAAATAGCTCGGTATGAAAACAACTGGTTTAATTAGAGAGTGTGGAAGTTGGATGGTGTATGCACATGGATGCTATTTATTCATAAATGCCAAAACTTGGAAGCAACCAAGACGCCCTTCAGTAGGTAACTGGATAAATAAACCGTGGTATGCACAGACGTGGAGCATATTCAGTGCTAAAGAGAAATGCGCTATCGAGACACAAAAAACACGAGTATCCTTAAGGGCATATTACTAAGTAAAAAAACAAGTCTGAAGAGAGAAAAAAAAGAAGCCAATTTGAAAAGGTTACGTACTGTATAATTCCATCTATATGACATTATGAAAAAGGCACAACTATGGAGATACTAAACAAGTCAGTGGTTTAAGGGGTTGGGGGTAGGGGTGGGGAGGTGCCTGAGGGATGACTGAGGAGCTGAAGGCACTGAAAATACTCTGTAAGATGCCATCACGATAGATACATGTTCTTACACATTTGCCCAAAACTATAGAATGGACGAGATCAAGAGTGCAACCCTCAAGCACACTATGGGTGTAGTGCGATTATGATGTGTTCATTTCCACTTATCTTTTGTGACCAACGTAGCGCTGCGATGCACACGGGCGTTCCCAAGGGATGCTGGCAGCGGGGAGGCTGTGATGCGTCGGGGGAGATGCACGGGAAAGCTCTGCACCCCCCGCTCGGTTTCGCTGCGAGCCTGAAACTCCTCTAACACCACAATGTTTTAATTTTAAAAACCTATTACTATCATTGTGATAGTAATACAGTATGAAATTAAATACTTGTTGGTTAGAGTGTCATCCCAATACTCCAAGGCTGCGGGTTCCATCTCCAGGCAGGGAACATACAAGACGCAACCAAAGAACCAACTACAATGCAACCAACCAAATCAATGCCACACAGAGAGGTCAACAGGCGGAAGGAGCCGGCTATCGACAGGTAGGGAAAGAGCTCCAGACACTTGTTGAAAAGGGAGGAAAGAACAGGACGTATAATAAGCTGTCTTTTTGTGGGAAAGGGGGAGGGTAAAAATGTACATTCAGATGTGCTTATATAAATGTAAAAATCAAAGGAAATCCTGCCACTTGCAAGAACCTAGATGAGCCTTGAGAGCTTTATGCTGCATGAGATAAGTCAGAAGGAAAAAGACAAATGCTGCGTGATCGCTTATATGTAGAATCTACAAAGAGCCAAACTCAGAGCAAGAGAGTAAAGCGATGGTTCCCCGGAGCTGAGGGTGGAGGACATGGAGAGGTATTGGTGAGAGGATACAAACTTCCAGTTATAAGATTAACAAATTCTGGAAATCTAACGCACAGCATGATCATTATAGCTACTCACAGTGTCTTACATACTTGCAAGCTTCTAAGAGAGTAAATCTTAAACTGTCTCACCACCAAGAATGACACGGCAATTGTGCGACAAGACTGTGTGTATTAGCGAATGCTTCAGTGGTAACCATTTTGAAATATACCAATCTGTCAAATCAACATGTTGTGCATCATAATGTACACAGTGTTTTGTGTCAATTCTATCTCAATAAAGCTGGGGAGAAAGAACTTTCCAAACTCTTTCAAGTTTCTGGTTTAAACCTTTAAGGAATTGTATCTCTATTCCTGGGCCTGAGTCATGTTTTATCCCCTAACAAAACCATGTGGAATCATCATTTATCACAGTCAAAAACTCGGTGAGGCATCAGTCTAGACAAGGCCCAGCGGGGGCGCTTGCCTGTCATTCACGGTCCCTGCAGCTTCAGCGGGATGATGGTGATGGGAAAGCAAGGGGCGGGGATCCTGCGGCTCCGTTCCGCACGCGCCTAACGGCTGATATTGGCTACGAGCGGAGGGTCTCGCTGACTCTGCACATGGACTTGGCCATGCGGTGTCCCCACATTGCTAGCTTAGGCTTCTTTAAAGCATAACCCGGTTCCAAATGCAGATGTCCCGAGAGAAAGGGGTGGCCGAGTGGAAGTTGTAATGCCCGTGTTAGACTAGCCTGAAGTAACGTGGTCTCACTGTACGTGTTATCTTCAGTGAACAGTTATAAAGTCCTTGCCCAGGTCAAGGGAGGGGAAATAGATCTCATTTCTTAAGGAGTATCTTTTTTTATTTTTTGCAAGAGGAGCCAGAAATATTGCTATGACCATTTTCAGAAAATAAAATCTTCCATAGTCCCTCTGACCACAACAGTGAAGTCTCTCCCATAGGCACAGCACCTCTCCCTGGAGAAACCCCAAATATCTCGTCACATTAAAGTACGTATAGGCCAGAGGTCAAGAGCCCTAGCACCTAGATTAGGCACAGGTAAGCAGAAGGCTCACGAAGTACAGTTTCTCTCCCCGTGCAGGCTATGAACTGCAGGACAAGCTATTTGACTTTTCACACCCAATATTTAATGGGGGGTCAGAGAGAATATTCACTATGGTCCTTTCATAAAGAGAAAATGAAGTGGGTAGCAGGGAGCCAGACAGCGCTTTCAACTCCCTGCCTGTTCCTGTTGGTTAGATCATTAGGTCCATTGGATTCCTTTCCTTTCTACTCTCAGTCAACATTATTGTTAAACATTCAGTCACCACATAAAAGGGATTCTTTCCTTTCATTTTCAGTATTTTCTTTGCCCTTATTTAAGTCCTTGCTTACAGGGTCCCCAAGGGTTACAGCGCTTCCCTCTTATGGGAATCTTTGAGAACATCTTCTCGAAGCCCGTGACAGGTTTTCAGTTTTTTGTTACGGATTTCCTGCTCTGGGAACCAAAACCAATTTCAGTGTCTCTGACTGCATAACGTATGACCACGTCACCCTAAACTTAGTAGTATTAGACAACTACTTTTCATTGTCCCAGTAGTTCTGTGGATCTAGAATTAAGACAAGGGACAGCAAGAATGACTTACTGGTTAATAATATGTGGGCCAGATAGAAAAACTGGGGGATCCATTTAACTATTCACTCACATACGGGATAGATCCTAGGGGTAAGCTGGCCACCTCAGTTCCTCTCCTGGGGTCTCTGCGTAGACTAGGTCAGGCTTCCTTATGTATATGACAGGTGACCGGGTTTCAAGAGCAAGATTCCAGAAAGAGTGTCTGCCACGTGGAAGCCAGACCACGTATTCTTTCCTAGATTCAGAGTCACACAGCATCACTTCCACTACTTTTTGCTCATCAAATCCCTCAGAAGGTCTTGTCCACCTTCAAGGAAACAGGGAAATGAATTCTACTACTTGCTGGGGAGCGAAGATGTTTGCGACTAGAAATATTTCTGTGGGCTGTTTTTTGGAAATGACAATCTGCCACAAGTTGAAATATCATAGAAAAGCATTTAAAAACAATCTGCTATCATTTACAAATAGTTTGTGTATAAACACTGAACTGGTATATTGCAATCAATCAGATGCAAAAGAATATAACTGGAATTTTTATCCATAACCCCTGATACCAGCTTTATATATGACAAAACAGCCTTATTATTCTCAACGGATGATGTTAAATAATCATTGTATTATGTTTTAACTAATAATGGTACAGAATACACTAGTGCCTTTTCATATACATATAGTTAAAAAGTTGTTATTTCAAATCAACTGGATTCTTCTGCTAAATATTTGGCAATCACCATTATATCAAAGAAGGTTTCAATCACATGCAAAAAATGAAACATTCAGTTTGAGTCTTGATATACTTTATTAATCACTGTCAAGAAAGTGGCTTACGGCAATTTTAAAGAGCCAGGAAGTGCAACATTCTATCAACCTTGGCTTTATTGACATTTTGTACCTAATAATTCTTGGTAAGAATGGCTGTCCTAGGTATTCTAGGATGTTTAACAGTATCTGTAGCCTCTACCCACCACCATCCCCTCCAAGTTATGACAAGGAAAACTGTTTCCAGAAATCATCAAAATTCCCTGACTGTAAAATCACTCGTTGAGAACTAATGTCTGTGATAAATGAAGCTATTTTAAAGAGAAGTAGGGTGGCTGGATAAAACAAAGTGAAGGAAGTAAGCAAAAAAACCCAACAACATATATATATATATACACTTATGTATAATGTATATGTATATGTATATATATGAAATGAGACTTTTTACTTGGGGCACTGGGCACACAACTCAGTGTGCAGATGATGTTATATTGAGTTGTACACTTGAAACCTGTATGGTTTTGCAAACCAATGTCACCCCAATAAATTCAATAATAATAAAATGAAAATAAATAAAGTATATGTTCTTTTCTGTTTACAAAAATCAGACTTAGAAATTTAGGAGAGATATATTCTTCCATCAAATGTCAATTCATTAAAGATGATAAAGGCAGTTATGTATAATATTAATATATACTGTAATTAAGTTAATTCATGTTGCATTAAATAGTACAAGACTGTGAGCATAATATGAGCAATATTTAATGATCAATTCTAGCTCTATAGGGTAATTATCTTTATAAGATTGACAGATAAAAAACAGAAATATTGTATAATTAATTAACTAGCAGTATTATCATCCAAAGCTTAAAGATAATGGAAAGACAGATAATAAAATTGCTGGTTCAAACTTTATATCTTTGCTTAAAAATTCCTTAGTGTTTGAGCAAGAAGTGGGCCACCTGAGAAGAAGGGAAATGAAATGGGTCCTGGGAGCCTACTCCAGGTGCATCCTCTATTACAACAGAGGTATATTTATCCTCAAACACACCATTGGATTATATTTTTGGATATCTATTTTAAAAATAAGAAAAGACGAGGGTTGTAGGTTTTCAGTAACTTTTCATGAGCTCATATACAGAAATAGGAATTTAATATATAAATCCAAACCCCTCCTCCCTGCCCACCACAGTACAGTGCTTCCTCTCTTTCTACATTAAAGAAGAGGAAAAATAACCAAATGCAACCATTCTGGGACCCTGGAGGGTCTGACAACTATGCAAGTGCAGGCGAAGTGACACAGCCTGCTGTTCGTCTCTGCTCTTCCTTTCCCTTCTTCATTACTAGAGTCCTCTGGATTTTCACCAGGCACCTGGCTTCCCTGTAAGAGACTCTCCTTCTCGACCTTTATTGCAGGGGGGCGTTGCCATGAAACATAACTAAAGAGCCAAAGATGTCTCTGAAAGTGACACGGGCAAATTCAAAGTACACTTTTGAAAGACAAAGCTGTTTATTGGAAAGAATCTTGGGAGCCGTGACTTGAGGACAGTAATATTTCCCATTAGCTGCGGGATGCTTAGGTTTAGGTTACTAATGTGAACAAGAAATATTTAATTTATTGTACAGTAAGTGTCCGCTACAGCAACTCAGCCAGGACTCCTATGAACAGAGGGGCCATAAAGTAGAAGCGCAAAACTGAGGTTTACGACACAAATGTCAAGTAGAAGGTTTAACTCACTAATCCTGATATCAGAGGATCTGCACATTGTACCTATTTCTCTGATGGCATGCCCTTTTATTAGTCTGAATTTAGTTCCTATTTGGAAAAAAAGGTAATATTTCATTTTTTATAAATAAAAAAATACTATGAAAGATTTCTGCTAGTATTTATGACGTAGCACTTGGTACCAGATTTATCTTTACTCCAAAAATATCTACACATCTTGGAATTATATAAGAGACAATTATCTTCCAAAGCTGAACAGCATAGTGCAAGACTGTGATCTCTGAGTTAAGTCCCCAAAGCACCCCATTATTGCCTGTCTTTCTCCTTGGAATTCATCTTGCTATAAGGCAGGGAGGTAGAATCTAAGCAGAGTGGCTCTTACTGTGTTGAAGACAGAGCAGGGGATCAGAGTTCTAAGCTACACAAAAAGCTAGTACGTGGGAAAGAAAGTACCTAAGAAGTGAGACCTGTGCAGAGGGCTTCTCCAAAAGTCTGGGTGTTCATGATGTTATCTTGGCACATGGAGAGGCCAAGGTGTCTGGGAGGCCTCTGTAGCGCTTATGTGGCTAAGAGACAAACAGTGACAAGGTCCTGCAGTGACGGGATATGTTTGATTCAATCCCAATCAAAGCTGAGAGCTTCACTGAGCAACGCAGGTATCCAGCTGAAACCATGGAAGGACTCTGCATTAGAGGAGCACGCTCTGGAATAAAGAGTGTTCCCCAGGCGTAAGTTCAAAGCTGAATTAGATCTGCTGGAAACACGTCTAGAGGGCCGACGTTAGCCAATTTAACTGTCAGAAAAGATAATCGACGCTATTTGAAGAAAAAATATATAAACCACATGTCCTATACTTACTTACAGTGTATAATCAATATTGATGACATAAAAAGAAAATAAAGTGGGAAAAAATGACAATCAAGAAAAAAGGAGTCAAGAGAAACTGGTCACAAGATAAACTACATGTTCTATTTAGTCACAAAAACTTTATAGTAGTAAGTATGTTTTCAAGGACATTAGGACAATTGATCATCATGAATGAAGAGATAAAGAATATCTGCAAAGAAACACCAAATGAAACTTTCAAATAAAAATGACATGTTAGAAATAATAAAAAACATTACTGGGAGGACTTAATATGAGTTTGTAGATAGTAGAAAAACTGTCTGTTTATGGAAGATATAAATAAAATTATCCAACCAAAAATTTCAAATAAAAAACATTTTAAAGGAAGTGAAGGAATGTTAATTTTTGTGCTACAGTTTAATATGGCCTAACGTGCATATTATTAGAGTTTAAGACTGAGAAGAGAGAGGAGCAGAAAAAAATTGAGAACTCAATGAATAAAAATTTTCCAAATTTGAAGAAAAAGCATAAACTTATATAGAAGATCAGATAATCACAAGCAAAATAAATGCAAAGAAAATCAAACTTGTGCAACTCACAGTCAAACTGCAGAAAATCAAAGATAAAGAGCACCACGGAAATTTTCAAACGGAATAAAAATATGTTTGATGTCTGATTTCTTATCAGAAACATCAGAGGCCAGAATGCAATAAATTAATTTCACTGAAGTGATAAAATATAAAATAATAATGGTGTTATCCTATGATACCTAAAAATCTAAAAATATTTTATAAGTGAAAGTAAAATAAAATCATTATCAAATTTTTAAAAAATGAGACAATTTGTATTCAGCAGTCTTATAATTCAAGAATGGCCTAAGGAAGTCATTTAAGCTAAAAGACTAATTTCAGGTGGATATGAGATCTACAAACTCAAAAGGAGAACACCAAATATAGTAAATATATGGGTAAATATAAAATCCAGTGCATTTTATATGTATCTCTTAATATCTTAAATAAACATATGGCAGATAAAGAAAAAAACTGTAGCCATGTATTGTAGGTAGATTCAATATATACATAATAACAATATCACAAATATCAGGGCAATAAAACTATCTGTTGCAAGGTTCTTAGAGTCTAAGTGAGGTAATAGAACATTGACTCGAAGTAGAATATATTAGTTAAGGATACGTAGTGTAATTCTAAAAGCAACTACAAAAAAAGTCATGCAAGGAGGTATAGCAAAAAAGCAAATATAGGATTAAAATGGAAGTAGGAAAAATGATTTTTTCCCCCAAAATGGTGAAAACAAGGAACATGGAACAAAAGCCTGGAAGCAAAGAGAAAACATTTAGAAAAATGATCGATATATTCAAGCAATGCCAAAAATTACATTAAATATAAATGGGATAAATCAAGTAAAATGCAGCAATTCTCTGCTTGGGTAAAACCCCAAATAAATCCTAGTAACATTCTCCTAGTAATATATTTTAGTCATAAAAACATAGATAGGTATAAAGTAAGAGAATGGAAATAGGAATACTAGGCAAACATTAAGAGTGCTGGAATGGCCCTAGCTGGTTTGCTCAGTGGTTAGAGCATTAGCCTGCAGACTAAAGGGTCCTGGGTTCAATCCTGGCCAAAGGCAAGTACCTTGGTTCCAGGCTGGGTCCCTGGCCCTTGTTGGGGCTCATGCAGGAGACGACCAATGGATGTGTTTTACATCTTTCTCTCTCTCTCTCTTTCTCTCTCTCTCTCTCTCTCTGTCTTTCTTCTCCACCCTCTCTGAAAAGCAATGGAAAAAATATCCTCAGGTGAGGGTAAAAAAAAAAAAGAGTGCTGGAATGGCTATATAAAGAGCAGGCAAAATATCTTCAAAGAGAAGTATACCAGAGCTAAAGACTAGTATTTCATAATGACAGAGGGTAATTCATATGAGAGATGGAGCAACCATAAATTCATAGGTACATAATAATAGATTTAAAATATATATTAAGCAAAATTAGACAGAAATACAGGGTGAAATAGAAAATTCAAAAATCTCATTTGGAAAATTTTAACACTATTTTCTCATCAAATAACAGACGAACCAGAAAATACTTTGTAAGAATGTCAAAAATCTGAAAAACATTATCAAATCTCATAATTATATTATCATAGAAAACTATAATCTTACATTTCTTCTAAGTGACTGTAGAAGATTCATCAAGTTAGGCCACTTGCTTATCCACATAAGTCTCAACTAATGTCAAATAACTGAAATCAAAAAATATGTACTCTAATATTTGACAAATTTGGGCACCAAAATAAATAATTATAGTAATAGATAATAGCCCACAAAATTAAATAAGAATCCATAAATTCTATTTTCAATATGCAATGGTAGAAAAGTTCCTTCCAACAATAGAAAGACAATTTATATTATACTGAAGGTAACACATTATCAATGGCCACTAAAACTAGTATAAGAAACTGTGATGAGGAACAGGATGCTGAGACAATGGAGTTTCAAACTATACCTCTACATGTTGCCTATTAAGTCTACAGAGAAAAAAATAATAAGTTTACAGTAGAAAGTCCTAGCACATACCACTTTATACAGATGATCACTTAATAGCACCAATATTGGGATGTCACCAACATGGACATACTGATATGATGCATGGAGACAATGCAAAGCTCAACTCTCACCATAAGGATACATCAGACAAGCCAAAATTGAGGGACATTCCACAAACACCTAGCATATAGTCTTTGCACAACTACTGGGACATGTTCTTCAAAGTCCGTGAAAGAAAGCTGCTCCAGGTTCAAGGAAAATAAAGACAAATAGTCACTGTATGTGGTATTTTTCCTAGATTGAATTTGGGACAGCGACAAAATATGTAAAAGATTTTATTGGCACAACTGAGAACTGTGTGCCAATTTGAATAATTACTGATTAAATAACACGATTGATAAGTGTGAACTCTGACATTCTGATATTTTAGTGTGGCTATGGAAGAAAATGGGCTTGTTCTCAGGAAAGGCGCAATGAGGTTTTTAGTGCTAAAGAAAAATACTTCCCCCCACTGACTCTCAAGTAGTTCATAATCGTTTCTGTATGTTAGAATTATAACAAAATAAAGTTACGACACAGTGTAATATAAGTTGTTGAATTACTTTCAGTTCTTTAGTTAAAGGTTTATATATTCAGAATATACGTGATCTTCGCAAAGTCTACAGAAACCGTGAAAGCAGATTACCAGTGGTTTCCCCTGACTTAGTGCTAACTGTTCGCAGTCTATTTTGGTATTCTTGAATCAGGTCAAGTTATAGGCACCAGTCTTTCTCTGATTTGAAATTTTTGTTAATGATCTCGAAACAGTTACGTTTTTAAAGCCAGAAAAGTCTAATCAATCAAATCTGTTTTTCATTTAACTGTTTAGAGCAATTATAATGAAATAATTTCATTTTAAATTCAGTATAGCTATAGGTCTTCTATTTTTAGATTTTTCCACTACATCTTCCTGGCTGCCTGGCTTTGGGTTGCTCCTTTTACTCCCATTGTGTCAGTTTCATCACTATAGTAACAGTCCTTGTTTCATACAGATATTGCAATTAACCACAAACATAGCTGAGCACAGAGATTATTGCCAATTGTTATTAAATAGAGGAGGTGTATGCATATTTTTCCAGCGACCAGAGCCATATTTCCTGAGTTCAAGTCAACCTTTGTCACTTCTTAGCGAGTGACTTCACCTCTCTCTGCGACAGTTTCCCCATCTGTAAAATGCAAATAATAATAATGCCTGCTTCATGGGGTTATTGTGTGAATAAAATAAATCACTGCTTATAAAATACTTAGAACAAATGACGTGAAACACAGGATGCTATTCTTACATTGAATAATAATATTAGAATTACTATGATTTCATCAATCACAGGCTAAGGTATTGTGCTTTCATGTCTCTTTCCCTCCCCTTCCCCAGCTCAGCTATGCTAACCATCCCTCAGCACCCCTGTGACTTTAGAGTAACCTACGTGCATGTAGTTCCATAACTTCCATGATTGGGTTAAAACAAATTGTGCCTTTTATCTCTTACTAGCAGACTTACCTGCCTTCTTGGCTTTTATGCTTTAATGAATAAGCTGCCTTATTGGAGAGACCTGCTTGGCAATAACTAAGGGCAGAATCAGTCCAGCAAAACACCAGGAGCTGATTTCTGCTAATATCCTGTCCAGTTAAGCGCTGAGGTAACTTTGGCCCAGTCAACAATTTAATTGCAGCCTGTGAGAGACACTGAAGTAGAGAACTTATTAAAAGTGTGTCCAGATATTTGACCCCAGAAACTGTGAAATTATACATGCATTTTTTTTCAAACTTTTAAGTTTGGGGGCAATACATTATACAGAAATAAAAAGCAAATACAATATTTTAACTATAAAGCAGCTAGCCCGGCCAGCATGGCTCAGCAGTTGAGCGTCGACCTAGGATCCAGGCGATCGGGGTTCAATTCCCGGTCAGGGCACATGCCCGGGTTGCGGGCTCGATCAATGACTCTCTCATCATTGATGTTTCTATCTCTCTCTCCCTCTCCTTTCCTCTCTCTGAAATCAATAAAGATATATTTTTAAAAACAAACAAACTATAAAGCAACGAAGGGGCCATGTTAGAATGCACTTGACTATTTTAGGATACAATATCGTCAACAGATGAATATTTTGTTAGGAGAAATGATTTTTCAAAAAGAGATTGTCTTAGCAGAGCACTATTGCATGTTAATTTCAGCTAGACTCCCATTTCTTTAGATTGTCCTCTCACATAGTCCAAAATCAAAGAACAAAACTTTGGTTTTAAACCACTGTGTTTTTACTCTATATAAGCAAAACTTTAGATGAAGAACTCAGCTGTCAACCAGAGTCTGTATATTTTAAGACTAGAGATTTCCAAGTACACAAGCTAACAACACCTAGGATTCATAACTTGGCCATTCTAAAGACGGAAAAGCCCTTTGGCTGGATCAGTCTTAAACCTGAAGCTGCCTTTGGATCTTGCTAGACCACTGAGCGACACCATATTTGTAACTTTTGCCAACCCACAGTTACAATGTGTTATTAGATGGATCTAGTCATAGAAAGTTACAGTTCTAAAAGATCCTCCTTGCTTGTAATTTCACTTCACATTGGTCAGATCTAAACTGTGTGCTGTGAAAAATATTCCAAGGAGGGAAATCAGAATACATAGTATCCACAATAGGTATATTTAATTTCTAATTTCCAAAACTGTTCTTACATTTGTTTCACTCTTATTTTCCTTATATTTATGGCATTGAGAAGGACAATTCATCTAGTAATGCTTTTTTAGTTTATCACTTAATGAGTTGATTTTGTGCCTGCCATATGTACTGCAAGATCTCAACAAGCAAACCACACAACTAAATATACTTAACTCATTAATTATTTTTTAAAATACTTTTATCCTGATGTTGAAATGGTTACTTTAATATAAAAATAATTTCCCCTAATCATTTTATTTATTTATTTATTAAATATTTTTAAATTGATTTTAGAGGGAGGAAGGGAGAGAGAGAAGCATCAATGATGAGCGAGTCACTGATCAGCTGCCTCCTGCACGCCTCCTACTGTACAGATCAAGACCACACCCTGGGCATGTGCCCTCACCCAGAATTGAACTGCTGAGCCAGTCATGCCAGCAGGGCTCCCCTAATTATTTTTTAAAAGGAATTTAAGTTATATTTATATAGGTTCAACTAAATGGTATTACATCATTGATGCCACATTTCAACATGAGTTTCATGGAGATTCTTTATTTTGAATTTCTTTTTTAAAGATATTAATGCCAAGAGAAACAATCACAAGTGCACATAAAATAAAATATAGTATTTTATATTTTAATATACATTCTGACATTGTACTCTGAGTCCTATCCTGGCTACACTGTAACAAAAATTATTGTGTGTGTGCACACATGTGTGTGTATGTGTGTGTATGTTTAATGTGATATAAGTTAGTTCATTTATTAGTTCCCTACTGTAAATAAATACTCAGCACTTGGAATAGTCATTATTCTCATGTGAGATAACAAGTATGTTCTTAATTGAACACATGACTATCTTAATTATGTCTCCATATAAATTTTGTCTTAGTCTGCTCAGCTTGCAATAACAAAATACCAATGGACCAGGTGGGTTAAACAAGAGAAATTTATTTTCTCACAGTTCTGAAGGCTGGAAATCTAAGATCAGGTGCCAACATGGTATATTTTTAACCCTCACTTTTCATGTATCAATAAATGCTACTTGTGGAACACATAAAATGCTTATTTATTCTTGATCTAGATTTAGGTAGGCAGCATACAACTCTTAATATTTATCAGGCCTCTTCAGTGTAATTCAGCATAATTCATTTTAATGACCTCTACAGATAGATTCTAGGAATAGAAAGTTGCTGCTGACACTTATCTATATGAATGAAGTAAATGAGGTATAACTAAGACTATTCTGCCTTAACTCAAGTCGACTTCTCCACAAGAATGTGGATGTTTCAGGGAGAAATTCATTACAGCATGTAGGGCTAATAATATCTCAATTGCAGAAAAGAGCTGCCCTGCTTTTCATTCCAGGAAAATAGCATTTGAAGCTATTACCTTTAAGTAATGAAATATTTAGAACCGATTAATGTGGATTTTTAAAAATAGCACAATGTATTTACTGATAAATAAGGGAATTAGCATTTTGATATCTGAAAAAGCCTCACCTAACTTCAGTATTCAAGTGAAAATAATTATTGCTTAGATTTCAGTTCAGAGATTTCAAATACTAAACAAAATCTCAAAAGAGAAAACATAGATTAATGGAGTTATAAAAAATCTGGGCTCAATTAATAAAAGATTCCAGAGAATACAAGACCACAATTTCATATGAAATCATATTATTTTAGTTTTGGAATATTTTATTTTAATACAAATAAACCCAAGTAATAATTCCTGTTTATGAGCTCTGAAAATTCATTTAAAAATGTCTGTTGAATGTGTATATAAATATGAATGAGTTTTTATTATTTCTTTTTTTTCCTCTTTTTTATTTTATTTTATTCTTTTTTAAAATTTTTGTTCAAAATATTACAGATGTCCCTTTTTCTCCCCAATGACCCATTCTACCCCATCAAACCCTCCTCCTCAGTCCCTCTCCCCACCATTGTCCATGTCCTTGGGTTGTGCATATATGCATATAAGTTCTTTGGTTACTCTCCCCCCCTCCACCCACCCGCCCTCCTCCATGCCTCTGACATTCTTCAAAATCAACATCTGGAAATCAATGGCATTCTTATACACCAACAATAAACTTTCAGAGAGAGAAACCAAAAAAGCAATACCATTTACCACTGCAACTAAAAAAATAAGATACCTAGGAATAAACTTATCCAAGGATGTAAAAGACCTGTACTCGGAAAACTACGGGACACTGAAAAAAGAAATAGAGGAAGATTTAAACAAGTGGAAGAATATACCATGCTCATGGATTGGAATAATTAATATCATTAAAATGTCCATACTACCCAAAGCAATTTATAAATTCAATGCAATTCCTATTAAAATACTAACAGCATATTTCACAGATCTAGAATAAATATTTCAAAAATTTATATGGAACCAACAAAGACCCCGAATAGTTGCAAGTGTCTTGAGAAAAAAGAACAGAGTGGGAGGGATCACATTACTAGACTTCAAACTGTATTGCAAAGCCATTGTAACCAAAACAGCCTGGTATTGGTACAACAACAGGCATATGTATCAGTGGAACAGAACAGAGACCCCAGAAATAGACCCACGCCACTATGGTCAGTTAATATTTGACAAAGGAGGCAAGAGCATACAATGGAGTAAAGACAGTCCCTTCAATAAGTGGTGCTGGGAAAACTGGACAGATACATGCAAAAGAATGAAACTCGACCACCAACTTTCTCCATACACAAAAATAAACTCAAAATGGATAAAAGACTTAAATGTAAGTCACGAAACCATAAAAATCCCGGAAGAAAATATAGGCAGTAAAGTCACAGACATCCCACGTAGTGGACTTTTCACTGATACATCTCCTGGGGCAAGAGAAACAAAGGAAAAAATAAACATATGGGACTACATCAAACTAAAAAGAGTTTTTATTATTTCTAAAATGTTTGCAATGCCATTCCCTGTGTCTCTGCCTTCTTTCTTCTTTAATCCTCATCGGAGGGTATTTTTTCTATTGCTTTTCAGAGAAAGTGGAAGGGAGAGAGGAGAGAGAGAGACAGAGAGAGACAGAGAGAAACATCGATGTGAAAGAGACACCTCGACTGGTTGCCTCCTGCACACTCCCGACCATGGCCGGGATGCAGCCTGCAATCGAGGAACATACCGTTGGCAGGAATCAAACCCTGGACCCTTCAGTCCTTGGGTCAGTGCTCTAAGGGCTCTGCCTTCTTTTTATGTATATGTAAATATGCATATAAATACTTAAATTATTGGTTTTAATAGTAGTAAATTTAGCGGTACTACGTATAAAGATGTGAAATCACTTAAATGCTTTATTAAAAACTTATTTTTATAAATAATTTTTCAACTAGTATTGTAATACAGAAATAGATCACTAACTCTGTTACCTACAGTCACTTACCATCTTGGAATTTCTAAGGTTAAGAAATAGGAGAATACTTATCTCTTTCACTATATGTATTTGCACTTGCATGTGTATATTTAATTTTATTATAATAAAATCGTTTTATTTATTTTACCATTTCTTACTTAGGGGAAAATATAAAATGCTGAAGAAATATCAATAAACAGCATTTAAAAATTTGCTTTCCTTTAAAATATGAAAGTGATAAAAAATAGATGATTTTCTAATTAGAAATATCTCAAGACAGTATGTAGTTGTTAATTATTTATATATATTTATATGTGTGTCTATCACATCATATTGTTTGATTTAGATTAAACACTACTTAAATATATTAACACTTTTTTGATTTTCATAAAAGTGCTATATTTATAAACAAATTTTATAAAAACTTTCATTATTGTGGCTACAACTGGTCTAGCTTTTATTACATAATCAATGTTGCAAGTTTTCCCATGTTACTTGTATGTTTAGTGTTAAGGAAAGCTTTTAAATGGAAGTATGTTCTTTTACACATGAAAGGTAGATATTGATTACTGTTAGTGAATGACTATGGGTTAGTTACAAAATTATATCCTGTTAGTAATCCCAAATTGCAGACAGATGAAAGTAACTAATTGTGTATAGCATGATATAAACCAATAAAAAAATCCACTAATAATATCTTCTTCTGTTAGAGACCATGGTTATTGTTTTACAAGGGAATTTCACCACTAAAATATAGAAGTACTTAATAAAAAATAAAATGTCCTGGATATTGAGGCACTGTAGTTAATTCTTTAAAGAGAGAATCACTATCTGTTCAGCCTATAAGGGCTATTGCCTTCAAGGTTTTAAAGAATTAATCTCATCCTTAAATTCAAGAGCAGTGAGAGTTTCTGCATCATCAACTTTATCAAAGTGTAATATGACAAATGCATTTTTTTGTTGTTCATTTGTTATTTATTTTGTTATCGAGCTGCAGGCTCAACATGTTCTTCTGAATTATCAAAACAGAACATAGCTCCATTTATAGTGAATGGGCAATCAATAATAACTCCTTTAACTGGTGCAATCCTGGGGAATATTTTCACATCTTATTGCCTTTCTTCTGAATGTGTATGCTTTTGAATCTTTATTGAAATTAGAAGCAGATGAAATTACCATTAAAAAAAAAGTAAAAGGTATCAGAGTCATTTTCACTGTTTCCAAATTCCAATACAGAGCTCTGCCTTTGAGTATAACACACTGTCTCACCCGCTCCACACCAATACCTTGTGGAGGTAGTCTGCAAATTATGCCTTCACGGTTCCAAAGAGCAAAGGTCCCTCCTGGGACAAAGGGGGGAAGGGGAAAGCCTGTGAGATGATGGTGGGTCACACCATCTTTTTTTTTTTTTTTTTTTTTTTTTTTACAGTTTAACAGGACATATTTATTTCTATAGTCAGAATGAGCTTTTAAAATATATATTTTTTTCTTTTTTTTATTCTAGATTAAAGAAAACAAAGAAATGGCAACTGAAGGTAATGCATAAACATTTTTTTTTCCCAATTTACCTTTTTATTTTTTAAGTTTCTTTATTGTTGAAAATATTTCAGATGTCCCCTTTTTATCCCCACTGATCCCCTCCACCCTGCATCCACCCTACCCCCAGGCTTTCCCCATACCAGTGTCTGTGTCCATGGGTTATGCTTATAAACATATAAGTTCTTAGATTAATCTCTCCCCACCCACTCCCCACCCCCCCCCCGGACCTTCCATCTGAGATCCCTCAGTCTGTTCCAAGCTTCTATGTCTCTGGATCCATTTTGTTCATCAGTTTATTTTGTTTATTATATTTCACATATAAGTGAGATCATGTGATGCTTGCCTTTCTCTGACTGCCTTTTTTCACTTAGCATAATACTTCCTATTTCTCTCCATTCTGTGCCAAAGGATAAAAGATCCTTCTTCTTTACAGCTGCATAGTACTCCATGGTGTGAATGTCCCACAGCTTTTTTATCCACTCATCTACTGATGGGCACTTGGGCTGTTTCCAGATCTTAGCTGTTGTAAATTGTGCTGCTACGAACATAGGGGTGCATAAGTTCTTTGTGATTAGTGTTTCATCTGTGTTAAATAACTATTAGATTTCTGAGTCACCTTTCTTTAAATGAAGGGTTCTCTGCTTAAAACATTTTAAGAGCTAGAAAAATACCTCTAGTGTAGCATACTTTTAGTTGTAACTTTAAATGAGTGGTGACTTTTCCTAGTGTACAGTTACTTGGAGAGTTTCAATTCTCTTAAAATCAAGGGAACTACGGTCCAGCTGGTGTGGCTCAGCGGTTGAGCATCGACCTATGATCCAGGAAATTGGGGTTTGATTTCCGGTCAGGGCACAGGCCCAGGTGGAGGGCTCCATCCCCAGTAAGGAGCCTGCAGGAGGCAGCAGTTCAATAACTCTCTCATCATTGACGTTTCAATCTCTCTCTCTTCCTCTCTCTGAAATCAATAAAGACTTTTTTTTTTTAAATCAAGGGAACTACAATACCATGAGTGTTGGAAAATCAGATTTTGGCCTATAATTTTATGTTATTACACACACACACACACACACACACACACCAGCTGGAAAAAGAAGTCCATTCATGGAGACACAGGATGAATCTTCTCTGAGAAGGTCAAGGAGCCTTCAATATTGACCTCTTTTTACCGATTCCATTACATCCCTCAAAGAGGTGATATCTGTTACTATCTCCTTTACATAAATACTTATATGAACTCAAATCTAAGCATCTCTGCTACACAGCTAAATTTTCTGAAATTTTATTCTTAGAACTAGATATCTGGGCAATTTTCCTGATTACCCATTTACTTTATTTGCACAAGTTCGTAGACATGCTCCTATAGGACCAAATGGTTTGTGACATAGAGAAACCAGGAAAAGAAAGTTAAGAGAAATAAAACTGATGCTGTCATTAAGCACTAGGGTGAGCTATATCTACTCTATTATATCAAATCCATCCATTGTAAGACACACCATTAATCCATGCACCTCTAAGAGGGGAAAAAACACACATTATCAATTAAATTGTGACATGCTGTCTATAATAGGACTGATTCTAATTTTGGAGATGTAATTATGTTAAATATATGTACCTAGACCAAAAACAAATGTATAAATCATTTGAGTTTTACCAAATACCACATAAAATGCATTTTAGACCTGCTTCTAAAATGGAGAAAATTAGTACAGAACTATAAGCAATAATCACAAGAGCATAAAACTAGTATATGGGGCAGTCAGAACTTAGAATCAAATTTGTCCGGCTGTATAGACCATCTGCTCCCTACAGATTTCCACTTCTTAAGAATTCATCAATGATGACCTTCCACTGTTTTGTTTTGTTTTTACTTCTGGAAATGCCTCTCATGACACTTATTTAATAGCCTTGATGCCATAATTTATTACGAGACTACAGTGTAACCATGGCATAATCAACGGTACAACCAAATAATAGATTTCAACATATTCTTAAGTTATAATCACTAAGAAAAAATATACTGCTTTTCTACTCCAAAATCTCAATAGAGTTTTTGAAAATTTTCACTTCATGATATTTATGCCATGTATAGTACTTTGTACTTAATAGCTTTACAGTGCTTTGGCCATTTGGACAAACTGTCGAAGCAACCATGGGGCTGAGCAACCAAAACTGTTTTAATCAATAAACCATGTAGTCCAATATGATATGGATGTACATATAAAGAGGGTACTTAGTTTTTAAATCAGACATAAATTACAGAACACAGAACACATTTTATAAATTTTAACATTAAGGCCTTATAAGTAGTCGATCTTATATACTTAAACAGAGAATAATAGTAATGAGGCAAATACTTATCGATTGCTTATTATGAACCAAGGACTATGCTCAGTGACTTTTTGCCATATTTCATTTACTTCTCACAGCAAACATACATGGAGAAAGTCACTGTTGCTATGCCCATTTTTTAGATAAGATAATAAGGATTCAACAAATAAGTTGTTTATAGAGTTAAAACTGGAACATGCAGGATTTATATCAGTTCCAGAGCTGAGGCTTTCAACCTGCCCACAACATTTCTTTCCAAGGAAGATGGAGAAATAGACTGAAACTTTTGAGACTAGCAATGAAGTTCAAGTTACAAAGCAAGTGCACATTGCCCTAGCTGACTCAATGTGACCTTTGTAGAATATTTGCCTTGCCCTGATTACTGCAGGCCCACCTGCCCTCAACATGGGTTTCTCGCTGCCTGTATTCCCTCCTCCTTTGCCCAGGCCAAACCTGTCGGCCTGTCTCCCTCCTGACTCTGAGTAAACACGCTCCTTTTAGCTCCCAGGTCTCCAAATCCCATTCTCCATTTACAGCCTGGTGCTCTTTCCTCTCTGCTCCCAACTCCCCTCTCCCCCCTCACCACCTCCAAATCTCCAGGCCCAGGTAAACAAAATTTGGGTCCTAGAGAATTTGCAGAGTCTATGGGATATATAGAGAGATCTGAAAATATGAACATGAGGAAGAAATTCTCATATAGAATGCAAACCAAACATTAGCCAATCACAATTCATGCCTGAAATAAAAGCTGATGCTAAAAGCAGCCAAATCAAATTAGTTACCCTAACAGACCAGACTTGTGCATTCAAAGTGAAAGAATTTAGTTTCTTTTTATTGATCTGTAGTGTTGACCAGAATCTGAAATCAAATATTGGTTTGGCCTGAATATTGATGCATCTAGTTGAATGAATTGAATGAGTCTCTTTTCCCCTGTCATTTAACTTGCACTATACAAATTCATGTTATTCTCTATGATATTGCTCACATTTGTATTTTTCCAACTGCATGACATTATAGCCTTTCAGCAGTAATTGATTTCCAGAATATTTGGACAAACTGGATAGTTTGAGGCTGTTTCTATTTTATCTTACAAAATATGGTCTAGCATCTCTTTGAATTAAAAGGTTTTAGTCATGGCTACTTGAGTTCTAGTTAGATGCAGTCCATACAAATATTGAGTCTAGTCATTTACTTTAATATTCGTCAGCTGGCTGTTTTCCCAGGTCATTTAGAATTTTTATACTATTAACTTTAAATGACTATTGATTTCAAGCTTCTATAGACCAGACATCTTTTCAACTCTGTCATTCTGAAGCAGTGTCAATCCACATAGTAGGTATATAACTAAGGGACTGCAAAGGTTAAAAATAAAATGCAACATTAAACAGGATTCACTGATACAGAAACTGATAAGGTTTTGTAGTTCATCTTAATGGAGTAAATATCAAATGCTAAATGTGATATGTTAATTGCAGTTATTATCTCATAATTGAACAATCCACCCTTTTACTTTCTCATTTGGCTCTCTTAGAATAATTCTATATTAAACTATTCAATACTCTGGCGTTTAGAATTATGTAAAAGAAAAAAAGAGAGAACATGATTTTTGTTCCCATACGTAAAGGAACCACGATACTACTCAGGTGCTTGGAATTGCTCCAAAACACACAGCTTATCAGAGTCAGCAGTGGTTACAACACGTCCACGGTGCGCATTTCCTGCTGAGTGACCTCTCCAGCCGGATCCTCAGGCCCAGCTATCGCTGTGGGCAGAGCTCGGCAGGCGACGCTCCCTGTTCTCAGGTGGACCCCAGCACATCCGGCACACCCAGAGGCTCCAATGGACTTCCCATTCTCTGTTCCATCCCTGGGGTCTGGTTTTTGGGGTGTTTTTCTTAACATAAAAGGAACAGCACAGCCCCATCTTAAAAAGTGAAATGTTCACTGATCTATGGTTATTCCTGTGACATCACTGGTGTTGGAGAATAATTTAAATTAAATAGTTTTCTATATATTCCATTTTAAAGGCCTTCATTTACTTTCTTTCAGTGGTTTCCTCCTGCACTGTTCTCACCCTGCATTATTCATATGCAACCTCACAAATTGCTTTGAGTTCGAGCAGTGCTGATATAAATCATAGGACTATTTTCTCTGGAGGACTTCAGCCTTAAGCTCTACAACTTGTTTTAAAATGAAAACTGTGTTCAATTAAGGTGATTTGTTTGCTTCAAAAAATTAACTATCCTATATTGCCATGTGCAGGGAGAGCAGACAGAAGTTACAGTCCAGGGTGGTGAATAATTTTACAAGTAATTTACTTTCTCACTTTCTGGTTGTATCCTAGCTTCCAGCTTATCCTGTGCATTTATTTGAGGCTGGGTCACATTTCTCAGGATATAAATAGAGCTATCAAATATTTCTTTCCTAAATTAATTTGCATTTTGACTTTCAAATAGTTTCTTTGTAAACAAACTCAAATAATACGTTTTTTTCTCTCTGCTTTTCAGGGCCTTTATTGAAGGAGAAAGGAAACAAATGAGTAGAAATGCAAATGGAAAAAAATTGAATTCAGTATGATGTACTGATATAATGGTAGCATTTCAGAAATGGCTTTACTAGAGATGGCGGCATAGGGAATTCCACTTATCTGTCCCCAAAAGTAAAATGAGATGAAAGGGTAACCTTCAAATGGGAGCAAATATCTGTAAACCATATATCTGATAATGAATTAACATCCAACATACAGAAGTAATTCAACAACAAAAAGACAAATAATCCAGTTAAAATGGGCAGTTTTCTGAGGAAGACATATAAATGGCCAACGGTCACATGAAAATAAGGTCTAACACACTGCAAATCAACCCGTAATGAGATATCGGCTCACACCTGTTGCCATAGCTATCGGCTCACACCTGTTACTATAGCTAATCTAAAAAAATCAACAGGTAAATTAGTCTTAAATTTGGAATGCTCTGGCTTCCATAGTATGTCTAGGAAGGTAGCACTAGTCTCTGGGGTAATAAAAGCGAAGAGCTTTCAGTGGTCCCTAAAAAGAGTTTTCAGTGGAGGTTTCCTTTATTAAGTCAGATTCTGAAACTTATCTTTAGGCGGGAGCCCTTAGGAAACATCACTTAAGTGCTTCTCTAATGAGTACCTGACCCAGCTCTGACCAAGGGACTCTGCAGAGAACTCGTACAACTCGAGGGCAAAATATCTTTATGAGTTTTCTTGGTTTTTTTTTTTAATTCTTCCACACATAAGATTTGTTTTCTCTGCCCCATTTATTTATTTAATTATTCAATCATTTATACCCATATGGACTCCTGGGTACTTCTTTCATATACTTTGGGTTATAACCTCATTTACATCCATATGGACTCCTGGGTATTTCTTTCTTAAACTTTGGGTTATAACCCAATAAACTTTATTCATTTTGTTGCTCAAATTATCCCAACTTGTCCATTGGTGGCTCTTTCATTTAGCTTCTGGATCCCTTTGACATACTTTCATCCATAAAGAGTTTTTATTTTATTTTTATTTTTTAACACTACCTTACTTTCTGGCGCCATAACATACTTTTGGCTTATCTTTGTATTTCCCACACCAGTCCTCAAATTAGCCATTTCTCCAAAGATTACTGGTTTCTTTTACTTCAGAAGACTATTTGAAACCAAGATCTGGGCTCTAGTTGGTTGCTACAGAAGTGTTTATTGCTTCCAGCTGACACAGCAAGGTACTATATCTGCATAGTTACCTGCGTATACACACATGTCTATTGATGTTTCTATGTGTAACCATCTGTATCAACATTGAATTAAACATGATTTCCTACTGATACCTCCAATTCTATTTCATTACCACATAGATCATCCCAGCCTCTTCTAATTTCTTATCTGTAAACTCCCACTCCAACGGTGAGGAACCTGACTCTCGCCATCTGCCACCCATTTATTAAAGGTTCAGCTTCAGTACACAAAAATAGCAGTATCAGAACCAATACCCCACAGGAAGCAACTTATCAACCAGAGACTTAAGCACTTCACTCATTTCCCAAGTTCTCTAGTGTAGCCCTTCCTCCACCCTCCTTGCTGTGGCTGCTTCATACATTTAAAGCACTTAGATTTTTGGTCACTTTCTTCATTCCAAACTGAGAACCCTCCCCCACCCCAAATCCTAATTCATTATTTTTTTTTAATTTCCATAAATTGAGGTTCACTGTTTATGCTCTAAAATTCTATAGGTTTTGAGAAATAATAGTGTCATATGTCACACTAGGCCACACAGAATAATTTTTCTGCTCTAAAACATCCCCTGTGCTTCACATATTCAACCCTTACCCCTTTCCTCTGGCACCTGCTAGTCTGCTCACCATCTCTATAGCTTTGCCATTCCCAGAATGTCAAATAAATGGGATTAAACAGTATGTACCTTTTTAGACTGGCTTCTTTATAAATATACATTTTAAGATTCACCTATGTCTTTTGTTGCTTAATAGTTCATTTATTTTTGTCAATAAATAAATATTTTATTGTATGAATGTGCCACAGATTTTTTTTATTCATTATCCTATGGAAAGACTTATTGCTTATTTCCTGTTTTGGGTAATTACCAATAAAACTAGTATTAACCTTGTGTTCATACCTTTCAAAAGGTTGGATCAATACGTACAAGAGGAATCACTGGATCATATGAGAAGACTAGGATTAGCTTTGTAAGCAACTGTTAAAATGTCCTCTGCAGTGATTTTACCACTTACAATTACACAGTCAGTGAATGGAAGTTCCTGTCACTCTGTATTCTCACCAGCAATCGGTATTACCCATTTGTTCAGTGTTAGCCATGCCGGTGATATGTTTTCAATTATAATTCTCTAATTGTAAATAATGTTGAGAATCTTTTCATATGCTTATTTTCCACCCGCATATCTTTTGTGATATTTATATTCAGATTTTTTGCCCATTTTTAAATTGTGTTGTTTGCTTTGCATTGCTAAGTTTAATAGTTCCTTGTATATTGTGGACAAAAATATTAAATGTATGTTTTTCAAATATTTTTTCCTGTTCTATGGTTTATATTTTGATTGATTCTCTTAATAGTATATTTCATGTAGCACAAGTTTTTAATTTTCATAAGTACTTTTTTTCCCCCTTTTCCTTTCTTTTTGGATAGTGCTTTGGAGGTGTATCTAAAACACACTGTAAAACACAATGTCAGCTAGAGATGAACAAAATAAGAATTACAGGAGACTGTTCATCAGAAACCATGAAAGCAAGAAGAAAATGGTGTGAAATACTGCAAGTGTTAAAAAAACAACCACCACAAGAACAAAAACTATGCGCCGAGAATCCAATAGATAATGCAATTTTTCTTGAGCACTGAAGGAGAAATTAAGACTTTCTCCAAGAGACAAAAGCTGAGGCATTATTCATCAGCAGATCTCCTTGCAAAATAAATGTTTTAAAGAGGAAGGAATATAATTGCAAAACTTTGACCTACATTAAGGAAACAATGACACCAAAGAAGAAAAAATGAAGGTGAAATAAAATCTACTTAATTCACTGTTAATTGATCTAAAATGTAATAGTTTGTTTAAAGTATTAATGATGATAATGTGTTAGGTATTATACCATATGAATAAGTGAAACAAATGACAGGGGTGTTACAAGGGATGGGAGGGGGGAAGTGGGAATACTTTATTTAACTTCTCTGCACTCAAGTGTAGTGTTATTTGAAGGTAAACAGGGAATACTTAACATATGTACTTTAAAATCCAGAGCAACCACTAAAATATTTTGAAAGAATCATTTCTATATATGATAGGGGAGAGTATGGAAACATATATTATGCTTTTTATGGGCTGAATTGTGTCCTTACAAAATTCCTATGTTGGAGTTCAAACCCTAGTAACTCAGAATGTGATGCATTTGAGGACAGACCCTTTAAAAAGATGGTGAAGTCAAAATGATGCTGTTAGAATGGGTTCTCTTCCAATCCAACTGGTATCCTTATAAGAAGAAAACATTTGGACACAAAAAGAGACACATGGGTATATGCGCCCAGAGGAAAAACCCTGTGAGGACCCAATAAGAATGTGGTCATCTGCGAAGTGAGGAGAGAGGCCCGAGGAGAAAACATCTTGATCTTGCACTGGTAACCTCCAGAACTGTGAGAAATACATTTCCATTGCTGAAGCCACACAGTCTCTGGTGTTTTACTAGTAGCTTTAGTGTACTTATTTGATGCTCAATTGAATCAGAAAGGGGAAAGAACAAGGGAAGAAAAAAATTGTCTATATACACCCAACAAGTACATATCACAGTGTGTAAAGAAAATAAAACAACTGTTGTTGTCTACAAGAATCCCACTTTATTCAGGATTCTGATAGATTAAAATACAGGATAAAGGAAGGCATATCCTGCTACATTAATCAAACATAACCCGGAGGAGTTATATTAGCTACAGACAGAGCAGACTTCAGAGCAAGGAAGAATTTCAGGGGTAAAGAGGGCCATGACCAAATGATAAAGGATTGGTGCTCCAACAAGAATAGCAATCCTGAAGGCTCCATGCACCCAGCCACAGAATAACAGTTCTCCCCGAGAATAATCTAAACCTCGCATGACCCTAACAACAGGGTCGAAATCTGGGCGGGAATACTGACAGAGCTTCAAGGACATGTATATATACGAATTCATTATTATAGATGGAGATGTCAATACCCTTCTTCAGTAACTGACAGATCAGGTAGGAATAACATCAATATGGACAGCTGACCGGAACAAGCAATATTCATCACCATGGTCTATCTAGCCTACATTTCTTCCCAAAACTTTGACTTCCTTTTTGAAATATACATTTTAATGTATCAGAAGATTCAGGCACCCTCCTTCCACTAATATATTATTTATTTCTACTTGAAGGTTACTGTTTATTAAGTTTATGAGATGATTTATAATTTCTCCTGAAATCATTCTTCACAAAGTTCCATTATATCCTGTTATAATTTTATTTTATTGTTTCGAGTCTCGTATTTCTAAGTTAATTTGACGATTCTTTGCTTATTTACAAGAAAATATATGTGATTAGTTTAAATTTGAAAGTGGAAAATGCATTTTGGTAAAACTTGCAAGTCTGAAATTTTATTATTTTGTATTCATTCTTTTTTTTTTTTTTTTTAAATATACCTTTACTGATTTCAGAGAGAGGAAGGGAGAGGAAGAGAGAGGGAGAGAAACCTCAGTGATGAGAGAGAGTCATTGATGGGCTGCCTCCTGCACACCCCCTACTAGGGCTCAAGCCACAACCCAGACATATGCCCTGACTGGGAATCGAATCGCAATCTCCTGGATCCTAGGTCGATGCTCAACCGCTGAGCCATGCCTGGCCTGGCTGTATTCATTCTTAAAATAAGTTTTGGCTATACATTTTAGGCTCAAATCATACAGCAGAACTTGATAAATATTGTCTGCTAGCATCTAGTGTTGATGGTCTGATTCATATAGGTTTTCCTATTTTATTTTTATTAATTTTTAGGATTTTCTTTAAATTGTTATAACACTAAGATCTTAATTTAATTTTTTTTAACTTTTATTACTTAGTATTTCACAGAGTCTTTCAAAGTAAAGATTACAGCCTTTATTCAAGGCAGGGGATTGTTGCCTATTATATTCATTGATTAAATAAAGAAAAAACCATGAAATTATTTAATAGATATCTATGCAAAATGTGTTTATTTTTATCAAAAGTGAAATTTCAAGCTTTACTGAAAAGCAGCTACAAAATTGCTACCAAGGGAAGACACTTTAATGTAAAGAATAAAATAGAAAAACAGTATTATTTGTCTCAGGCAGGAACGTACATACTATAGGCAGTTCCACCCAACCCTTTCCCTGCAGTGCTGCCAGAAAAACATTCGCTTCATGGTTTAAATCAGTTTAAATATCCCCCCAGCTGTGAAGGATGAAGAGGGACGGTCATAAGTGGACAGAATCATCCATGCAGCATTTGGGGGGCCAGCAACATGCCTACAGCGAAGAAACACTGATAAGGCAGGAAGCACGGAATTTGAAGGTGAGAGGAAGAAAGGTAGGACTTCAAAACCCTAAAACTATGAATGTGTTCTATATTTAACTAAAATTTCTATATTTTAAAATTTTTATAAAGTATATACTGGTTCCACAGCCCAAATAGTGAGTAAAGGGATAAATATTTAGAGTGCCTTAACTCCTTGATTAAATAAAACCTACCTGCATTTTATTTAGTGACACTATAATAGATTAATATTTTTAAAAAGAGAAAGCATCGTATATCATTGAAGCACACTATTTTAGCATTTGATATTTGGTGTTATTTACAGGTGTCAATATAATTAAAGCTACTCAAAAATTTAGGCAGAAGGAACAATCTGTTTTCACCAGTAATGTATGCATATTTGTTCTTTTGATAAATTGTAAAACTTATTCTCCTCTTTCACAGAATACACATAGAGTTTAAAATTTGTAAATTTTGTCTTCCCTCTCATTATCCAACTGTGAAAATATGTGTGTGTTTGTCTTACCCGCATAAAGTGGGATGGGGAAACTTTGTTTAACATACAGTGGTTACGCAGTAAGTCATTCTGCCTCCATTTAAACAAAAGAGTAACGTTGCCAAGTCATTTCCCAAAGACAGCCAGAGTCATCCAATTAGAAACAGCTGGGACAGGCATAGACCCATCCTATGCCACCACCGGGCAAAGGACACAAATGAGATTATTTCAGAAAAGTGGTTGATCCAAAGCAGAAAGGGGCTTCTAGAAAAGAGAGTTTACTTTTAAGCCCAGAAGGGACAGTTGTAATGAAAGCAAGAAAGCATGGGACCAAGTGCATTTCAAATGTTTTTCTCAGGACAGAGTTTTCAACATTTTAGCAATGGAATTTTTATTATTTTTTTCCTAAGACAGAAGCTATAACAGAGATTTTAAACTTATAACAATCTGAAAATAAATACTAAAAAATAATATATGTTTAGTAGCTATAAGCCTTTATCTACATTTATTTTGGTTCTTAGCCTTGCTTTATATTAGGGAGTATATAAAAATTAAAAGTGAACTAGTTACTTTCTATTTTAATTATAATATATGCGAAGTCATCTTCCCTTATGTAATGCTATTGAGCATCCCGTGGTTGTTTCCTTTGGGTGCTGATTTTCCATGCTCCAAGGAATCAATGTTTAAACTAAATACACCACCACTGAACACTACTATCAATCACCTGGTAACAGAAACTAGCTGGCAATGGAATTTGTGTACAAAATCTTATTTGAGATACACTTTAGTACCTTAGTCATTGAAAGAAACATCACACTTCTATCATCTCCTTGAGATTCTTCTCTCTAAACAATTGTAAATTTCTTCAAGTAACCCAGTTATTAGGTGCTTACTACATGCCTGGCATAATTATAAATGTGTAATTTCTATAAATTTGTTTATATCTTACAATATCTATATCAGATCACTTAAACATAGAGAGATTAAATAGCTTTCCCACTTTTCTAGCATGTGGGATTCATACCTAATCAGTTTAGCTTCAGACCGTGAGATCATAAACTATGTTGTATTCTACTCACGCCCCAGAAATTAGAAGCCTTGGTCTACTACTTTGAATTTAGCACCAATCTACTGCAATGGACCTAGAGTTAGATTAACAGAAATGGAATAAAAACTAAGCTCTGTTATAGAGATAAGTAGTTTGATATGTGGGTGCAACCAAAAATCACTCCCAATCTTGTTAATTATTAGTTCAACCATTCTTTTGTTCAACAATTGAAAGGCTTAATGTGAAGAACTGGTGGAATTCACAATGCATAATATTGTTGTTGTTTTTTACCTTCTAATTCATTCTTTATTCAAACCTTCTTCCACCTGCCATTCAGAAAGCAAGGTATTAAGACCCGGGAGAAAATTCGGCATATGATAAACCATCCGTGTCTTCAGGGAGTATATCTTTTATGAAGGGAGGCAGACAGGAACATTCAGAGGCCACTGCTGTGCTATAACACAGGTAGGGTGAGAGTCAAATGGAACACAGAGGAAGAACCCTAGGTGGGGCTCAGGTGAGAAGGCAGTGGGAGCTTCCTCAAAGAGGGAATGCTCAGTGTTTTCCTCTATGAGCAGCCTTCAGATGACAAGACGGAGGGAGGGTATGTGACCAGACAAAACCCACTCAATAAGGGAAGTGATTTTAGTATTGTCCCATTAATCCTATGCTGATGTGAGACTTTTTTCTCTTTAAAAGAACTTTATCTAATAAATTCAGAAAAAAATATAGAATTAGAAATTCACTATTTTGTAGTCACTTATTAAATCATGGACATGTCATTAATGACTACATAAATCATTTGGTGAAAGACTGTAAGAGAACACTCAAGCTGACTATACAAATATATTGGTCAAATTTAACATCAATAAGAGAGAATCAGATATTTTGTGTCTCAATATGTTGCTAAAAAAAAGAACAGAATATCACCTATGAGAATTCTTACCAAAAAAAAAATAAAAATGAAGGCATGGGGGCTACATCCAATCAAGCTCTGGGTCTTATTTCATTGCCCTGTTATAAGAAATACAGGATCTCTGATGTTTAACCTGGATTTTACCGTTTTTATGCATGTGACTGAGAAAATGACTTCTTTCTGTACTTCTGTTTTCTGATATCTAAGATGCAATAACAATAGCAACTCAAATGTACAGTGTCCTCCAGGGCTGTCACGAAAAGCCAATGAGATAAGTCAAGTAAAGGTCTTAGCAAAACTATGGTACAAAAGTAAGTCTCATGATCAAACCTCACAGAATTTAGTGTAGTCGGAGACAGAGGTGCACAGCAGCAATCTTAACAGAGCAGGAAGCCTCCCATAAGAAGAAAACAACAAAAGTAAATACACAATCTATTCTCATTACCATTTCTTCTCTGAATCCCCACAGGTATGTGTTTAGAGATAAACAAAAATTGGTACAGCATAAATACACTCACTACGGAACTGTCAGTTCGTAAAATTATCCTCTAGTAAAATGCCTCCCTCTCTCCTCTGTGGACCACTTAATATTATTGAAGATCTCTGCTGCTCTCCTCGGGTTCTTTATCAATAGCTCTGCTGGCTTACTGCAGTGTTCCATGAACATTATTCAATGCGATGCAAATACAATGCAACTTGATTAGAAAGTGAAAGTGCATATCTTGCAAGAATCACATTTTCATTATGCCAATCAACTTACGTTGGTGACTCTTCCAGTCACATAAAAGCCACTGCCTAATAAAGACCTTAAAAGGGTTAGCAGTTAATGAATGGAAAAAAAAATTGATAAAAATTATGACATGTCACCTTTTTTTAAAGAATGTTTTAGAAATCAAGATATAATGTAGCCTTTTGGGGAAATTGATGAAAACAATGTTTTTTTTATAAAAATTACATGTTTCTGATTCTTCTGCAAAACTCAAATTGTGATAAAGGATATGATTTCACACTGTTAGAAAATGTCTGAAAAATTATATGCAAAATGATAAAACTTTTAAAATGCATTTTAAGAATCAGACTACAGTTGTCCTATATTCTAAGTCTTATAAAAATATACAAGAAAATAAGCTATGGTTTATGCTTGGGTCTGTTGTAATGTGATTTCTCCATTCGCCAGCTCATTCTGCTCTACTTCTGCCTCGGCACTATTCCCTATGAAGCTTGGCTACCACTCTTACTGGGTTTACTTTCTGTCTTTCTGTTACACTAGGCATATTTTCCTAATGAAGAACTCCCGCATGTACCCGTTCCGGATACTGTAAATAGCACAGGATCACTTAAGAAGATACTTGACTTAGATTTGAAGGCCAAATACCACTTCCAGAGAATTCTTGGGTACTATGCCACGCAGCTGAGTCTTTATGAAGCCATGAAGAGTTTTAAGCATGGACATTGCGTAATCATGAAAAGAGCAGGGACCCGAGAAGCTGTTTGCTCGTGCTCAGCTCACCTCAGCCGTGGCTGCGATGAACAGCTTTGAACAGCTGTAATGAACAGTGCCGGCCTCCCTTTCACTGCATCACCTGCTGTCCACCCCACGGTCTTCCTGAAGCCATGCCTTTGGACACCTGCCACACCGCTGCACACTCATGCATGCAAAAAGTGCAAGTGCCAGAGAGTAAACTCTCCAAGGACCAGAGCTTGACCCATGAGGACAGGAACCAGTGGATTAATGCTCCCCATTTCTATTTTCCAAGCAGTCAATTCTGAGGCCCTTAGAGGATCTGATGGTGCCGGGCAAGTGACCTGAGCCTCAGCTTTTCATCCCTCCCCTTTTCATGCTTTTTAACTGAAATGGTGTCACCAAGTCACCTCTCTATACTGGACACCTTTTCTCAGGATGTACCCTGAAGAGAGCCCATGGAGAAGGGTGGGCTGCATCTATCGGAATTCTGCTAGAGGAGAGAAAAGGTGAGCAGTGAGTTTCATAACCCGGGAAAGATGGGATAAAAGCCAGAATAAAGGTCACTGAGTTGCTATGAAGAGATAGCTGAATTTTAGGAGGTATTAAGGAGATATAATTTAGGGGATTTATTAACTGATTGTATCTAAGGAGCCAGGGACTCCTTAGAATATGGAAGGAATGGCCTTGAAGAACATGGAGATGTTTGGGGATGTCATGAAAAATAGGAAAGAGTGCTTTGGGGGAAAGATACTGAGTTCGATTTGAACATGTTAATTTTGTGGTCACTGCTGTTACCCATGTAAAAAAGCCTAGAAGGCATTTAGATATAAGGGTTTGGGACTCAGCTGTGTGCCGCTTAGGAGACGCCAGCACGTGCAGGAGGAACCTGGCTCTCACTGATATCAATTGGCCTATGGTGAAATCGGTTTCGCTCTATGTTGCTTCCCTGAAAGCTGCCGTTTCCAAGAACCCACTGACGACACTGAGGACTTACTGCACGCTGTTGTAATAAAGTTCCCAGCAACGCTGGTGCAAAGCTTTATTTGATAATACAGTCATGGGTCATGATAACACATTTTATCTCCATCTTATTGAAATGGGTTTATTATATAGTTGGTTTTTCTGGGTGGGGTTTGAAAAGGCTTGATGAGAATGAAGGTGAGTTATGTAGTTAGGACCACGAGAGAAAGCCACAGAAAAATAAATATAAATATAATCACCACTGCAACCAGCAACCGGCATGCATCAGTGACATGCTTGGTTTCCATCTGTAATAGACTAGTGCAAGCATTTCTGTTAATCCTGAAGCAACACGATGGAAAACCCACCCTGGCTCTTAGAAGCTGGTTGTTGTGAAAGGAAATTGTTTTTACAAAAAGAGTCTTTGTAATTGGACTATATCATTTCATTTTAGTCTCTATAATTGCTTGCACATACTTTTTAAAGTACAAACACTGCCTTATTTTAAGACTATGAACTTATTATGCATACTTATTGAATATTTTCAAACCAACTGGGGGGAATATTATTGAGGTGTAGAAAGAAGGGTGAAATAAGTAAAGGTTTTCATCATGATAAATTGCCTTTCTTGAATAATTTGTTTTTGTCCAATATCATAAATGTGTCAAAGCTTTTATGGTAATGCCATTGCTCCTGTTTAATGTGATGTTTTACACTAGTACTAACAGATTAATTGCCAAAATCCATTTTGTGGTTTTATAACTTTAAGCTTCACAGTTTTGGGTTATAGCCAGGAACATATTTATCATTCACAAAAATATATTTTTGAAAAAATTCAGTTTTCAATGTTTAAACAACCACCAGGCCATGTCCCTACTTTGGAAAAATGTGAAGTTAAACACTTAAATTTATGTCATTTCTATATCTTATCAAGAGATGCTGTACAGCTCTTCTTGAGTTCTTTCTCTCTTTTTTGTTTTTGTTTTTTCTCAATCCCTCTACACCCCACACAGCCCAAGGACAACAGTGTGGTGACTGTGTGTGTGTGTGGGGGGGGGGGGTAGAGGTGGAAGAAGGTATAGGGGGGATAAATGGTGATAGGGAAAAAAATTAAAATTAAAATATAGCTCAACTGTTATTACTAGCATGACCTAATGAATCCCAAATTTATTCAACATATTCAACTTTATCAATAATAGCTAAAATATTATCTAGTGTTTTATATTTTATGAATTTGAAGCCTATGGTTTTTATTTAATATAAGCTTTTAATTATCTCATAAAATAAAATATGAATCATCTTTCACAATGTGAAGAATAAAGCTTCTTTACCTTCTAGAAATCTTACCCATCTTTTTATCTCTGATAAACAGCACAGGACTGTGAAATAGCAAATAACGTGAAACTTTCTACTGAATATATGAAGGAAACCATGAATGAAGAGAAATCAGGTTGTGTAATACAGCTGAGTGAACATCAAAACTAAATATTCAATGACAAGCATGTCATTGAAAATAATGCTGTAAAAAACATAGGGGTGCATATATCTTGTCAAATTAGTGTTTTTGTTTCTTTGGATAAAGACCCAGAAGTGGAATTGTTGGGTCATATGGTAGATGTATTTTTAGTTTTTGGAGGAATATCTATATTGTTTTTCATTGCGACTACACCAATTTGCAGTCCCACCAACAGCACACAAGGGTTTCCTACTAACATGTTATTTGCTAACTTTTTGAGTAATAAGCATTCTGACTGGTGTGAGGTGATATCTCCTTGTGCCTTTAATTCGCATTTCCCTGATGAGTAGTGATGCTGAGCACTTTTCATGTCTGTTTGTCATCTGTATGTCTTCTCTGGAGAAATGTCTTTTCATGTCCTCTACCCATTTTTTTGATCTGATTGTTTAGTTTTTTGTCATTGAATTGTATGAGTTCCTTACATACATATATATATATATATATATGATATCAACCCTATATTGGGTATATCATTTGTGAATATATTCTCCCATTCAGCAGGTTGTGTGTTTTGTAGATTTCTTTCATTGTGAAGAAGGTTTTTAGTTTGATGAAGTCCCTCTTGTTTATTTTTGCTTTTGTTTCCCTTGCTTGAGGGACATATCCAAAAAGAGAATGCTAAGAGCAATGTCAAATAGTTTACTACCTATGTTTTTGTCTAGGAGTTTTATGGTTCCAGGACTTACATTTAAGTCTTTAACCAATTTTAACTTTATCTTGGAATCTAAACAAAACAAAACAAAACAGACTCATAGAAACAGAGACCAAAAATATAGTTCCAGAGCGGCATGGGGTGGGTGGGTGGAAGATGGGTGAAAAAGGTGAGGGAAAATATAGTCAATGATATTTGTGACACATTTGCACAGTGACAGTTAATTACTAGAATTAGTGTGGTGGTCACATTGTAAGGTATAAAAGTTGAATCACTATGTTGCATAACTGAAACTAATATAACTAATATAATATTGTATACCGACTACAAATAAAAGGCATGCCATACAACTTGATGTGAATATATTTTCCAAACCTAGTTCACACTGCCTTTAACTTCACCCTTTATGTACAGATGTTTAATGCTGGAAATTTTAATAGAATAGGCCTTTGGCTACTTTTCATTTTCTGAATTTTCATCCAAATGATCTGCTCCAGAATGTTCAAGATGACTGTGCATCCGTGTCTCATTAAAGGGTGCCTGTCATGGGGAGCAACCCATTCTTTTGCATTGTCTCTGCCTCTGTCATGCTAACTGCCTCATTTATGTTGACTGTACTTAGGAATTTGAACATTCTCAGGAAGGTTAATGTAGTAAAGGAATCGTGCTAAAGGTAAATGCAATCTTCTCTACCCAGGACCAGATGTGTTTTACCAGGTGGTTTCTAGAGTTAATGGCTTCATCCAAAAAGTGTTTCTAAAGGTTCTAATTTTCAGGATTCCTGTTATAATAATAGGGGAATATCCTGAAAGTAAAAAGCCTAAATATACAGTGACTATCTTCAAATATTAAAAGAATAATTGATGGAAGAAGTGAATATATTTGTTTTCCATTGTTATAAAGATACGATTATTGGACACATACATGAAAAAATTATTTAATCATACCTTTCCATAAATGGTGCTCTTGCCATATCTGAAGTCTATCTCTTCAATGTATGTTACTTTTTTTCCTCAAGATTTCATCCATGATCTTCTCTTATACTATGAATTCTCCAAGGAGGATGACTTGTCTTATAAGTCAAATTGTTGATATTTTAGCACAGGATTCCTTGTTCTTTGTTTTGTTTTTCAGAAGTGTAAATTTCCTTCCATCCATATCTTACAGAATGTTCTGAATACTTTTCAAACTCAACATATTTTATTTTTTTTTAAATATATCTTTATTGATTTCATAGAGAGGAAGGGAGAGAGAGAGATAGAAACATCAATGATGAGAGAGTCATCATTGATTAGCTGCCTCCTGCATGCCCCCAACTAGGGATTGAACCGCAATCTCCTGGATCCTAGGCCGGTGCTCAACGGCTGAGCCCCACCTGGCCGCGCACTCTACATATTTTAAACTGAACTCGCTTTCTTCTCACCTCCATTCCTTATTCCATTATTATCCTTCATTCTAATGAATGACACTTTCACCTATCTCACTGTCCAAACCAAAAATCTAGAATAGATTATTTCAATATAGTAGAGATGTAAAGAGTTTGGCATTTGATGTTAGATTAACTGAATTTGAAGATTTACTAATTGGGTGTCTTGGAAAAGTTAAGTAAGTTAAGGACTCTGAGTCTTTTTCCCATCTAAAAAAGTAGAAGGAAATAATAGTGTTCTTATAGATATTTCAAGGATTAGAGGCAATCCATATAAAGCACCTACGTCATATTATCACTATTTAAGTCATTTCTCATGTCTATTATTTTAATCTCTTAATCTAACAGTTACAACTTGTAGAATTAATTTCAATGATGATTTTCTTTCATTATATTTTCCTTTGCATTAGTTTTTTTCAAGATTCACAAAGCTTAATACAGTAGCTTACTAAATTTCTCCACAGAGCCTTCCTCTCCCATATACTTTCGAAATAATGATCATATTATCTTTCCAGAATATACATTTATTGTCAACCCCCTATTAGAATTTCATCAGTGGCTACCTCTCACCTTGAGAATAAATAAATTCTAAGCCCTTTAGGAGGGCATCAGTAAGCCATGTGCTATGTAGACTCTGCCTACATTTTTATTTCTACTTTATCTGCTGCTGGTTCTCCCACATGTATTTTGTGTGTCATCACACCAAAGTGCTTGTACTTACTTGACTGTGCCTGGCTTTTATGCATCTCTATAACTTGCATATACTATTCTCTTTCTAGGGTATTCTCTTTGCCTTATTTGTTCTTTAAACATACACACACACACACTCACACACACACACACAAACACATCCCCCACAACTGTAACCTTCCAAAACTGTTCTTTTGTCTCCAAGATGGATGAGATTCTTTTTCCCTATGTCCCCATAACCTTGTGTGAAAATATCTTGCATATTTTGCATTGTGTTTATAATCTCCTCGTGTTGTTATTTATAATAACCTAATATGTCTTAGTATAAGGTGTTCTTATTTGCCCTTCACCCATCAGGCTGGGAAGATTTTCAGGGCAGAGGGTAGACATTCTAAGTGCCTATCACAATGCCTGGCACTTAGTAAGAGTGCAGTCAGTGTTTGTCCAAGGGATTGTGTGTGCATTCTCCATACCGATTCAGCCCAGCATTACTGAGTTTTAAGAAAAACACTTCGCTGCTGGACTGTTATCTGAGATCCACAAAACTGTTATTTTTTACTCTATTGTGCCCCTTGATGTTAAAAATTTAGTTCACTGGTGGTACTGTGATAAAACTGTTAAAAAAAACCCTGAATACAACGCAGGAGACTGATCTTTCTCTCACCATGTGTGGACATCACAGGTTCTCTGCAGAGCTGACCCTTCAAATGATGTGCCAGATAAATTGATCCTGTTATCAACATCTCTATCACCACTTCTTTTAACAGAACACTTCAGAGGCTTCAGATATTTTCATAGTTTACACCTCTTTCTAGATTTTCACAGTTGAGACTGCTACATGTCTGTAATATTCTTCAGATATATATATATATATATGGGCAAATGTGTGATAAAATGTCTATATAGTGGCCCATAATTTGTTGAACTGTTCTTGTGAGTTGATACAGAAAATCATAAGCAGAAACATGTCACACATTTATTCTCTCATTTCCAAATCAAGACATTTTAAACATAGCTCTGGAAATCTGTTCTATTGGTATATGCAATAGAAACATTTAGACTATAAACCTGGTGTTAAATCAGAAGACAAAGTTTCAAACTCAAAGATTTATTCTTCAGGATTTTTCTTAAAAAAATTATAATCTTATCTATTAAAAATCACATTTATTCAGAGATAAAATTATATGTGATTCACCTGATTAACTTATATTTTTAAAATCTTATTAAAATTTTATGTTTTAAAATACGTTATACAACAGTTTGGGGGAGAGGAAACAAGCTGGCAGCATAGGTAACAGCTGGACCTACCGCCTCCTGCAACCACATCACAATTACAACTAAAATACAGAGCCAGCGTCACTCAGAGCTTCCTGAGATCCAGCTGCACAGAAGCCCCACAACCAGGGAGCTGAAGAAGCACCAAGACCCGGAGGAGGGGCGGGGACGCGGGCGGGTCGGGGCTGGATCGCAGAGACTCGGCCAAGGGCCCACACCCCGTACCTCAGGGTAAACCCAGGAGGGAATCTTGGTGGCGGAGGTTCCCAGAGGAGCGAGGGGTCCCAGCACCACAGCAGGCCCCCAGCCCAGGGCTCCGGGGCCGGGAAGAGATGTCCCCAAAACTCCAGGCTGTGAAACCAGCGGGGACTGTCCCTGAGGGTCACGGAGGCCGCGGGAGCCCCAGCAGCTCCTCTTAAGGGCCCGGCGCGGACTCACTCGGACGCTCCCTCTGAGCCCAGCGCCGGGCAGCAGCCTGAAAGGACCCGGGACACTCGGGGAGGAACTAACCTGCCTGAGATCCGGGCGAGAGGCGGAGGGCGGCTTCCTCCCAGGCAGAAGGGCTGGCGGAGGCCATGGCTCCTTGGCGAGTCCTCCCCGCACACAGCCCGCAGGCAGGCGCCATGTTTGAGTCGCCAGCACCTGACTCACGCCTTTGGCCCCGCCCCGTGATTCCCGGAGGCCCCGCCCCCCCCACCTGCAGCTCATCCAGGCCATTTCCAGGGGCTTTTCTGTGCAAGTGGCCTCTGGAGTCCCATGCTTAGGACTTTCCTAAAATCTCTCAATAAAGCAGCAGCTGCCCCATACAGCTTGATAAGCGGCCCCAGGCCTGGCACTAGCGGCAGCTGCATTGGCTCATAGCTTGGCCTCTCCTGGGCACCTCCAAGCCCAGCACAAGTAGCAGCCAACTACGGTTTGCTGTGTAGCTCATGCTGGGTGGCCCTGGGCAAGGCACTGGCACAGGCTGACTTTGCACCTCCCGGGAGGCCCCAGAGACAGTGCACCTGGTGGTCACACTCGACCACGCTGGATTACAACCCTACCACATCCATGAGTGACACACTCAAGGGGCACACTAGGTGAACACCAAAGCTCCACTGAAGTAAATCCTGCTCCATAGGGGTGTCTCCAGCACAGCAGCTCTCTGCCTGTAGTTGCAGCTGGTCCTCACAGCCGACTGGCATGGGGGTCAGTTCCTCCCAGTGACACCAACAGCAACCAAGGCTCAACTACAACAGGACAGTGCACACAGCCCACACAGGGGAGCACCTAGAAGGCTCAGCTCAGGGGACCGGGGAGGCTGAGCCACTGGGCCCTACAGGACACCTACCACACAAAGCCACTCTACCAATTCCAGGAGACATAGCAGCTCTACCTAATACATAGAAACAAACACCAGGAAGCAGCCAAAATGTGGAGGCAAAGAAACATGTCACAAAGGAAAGAACAGAAGAAATCTCTAGAATAGGAACTAAATGAAATAGAGCCAAGCAAGTTAACAGATGCAGAGTTCAGAATAATGGTTATAAGGATGCTCAAGGATATTAGTAAGAGTATGACAAAAATAATTGAGAAAATCAATGCTACACGAACTGAAATGAAGAATAATTTACGGGGAATCAACAGTAGAGTAGAGGATGCTGAGAATCAAATCAGCAATTTGGAACATGAAGAAACAAAAAACACCCAACCAGAAGAGCAAAAAGAAAAAAAAATCCAGAAATATGAAGATAGCATAAGGAGCCTCTGGGACAACTTCTAGAGGCCCAACATTTGTATTATTGGGGTTCCAGAAGGGGAAGAAAGACCGCAAGAAATTGAAAACCCATTTGAAAAAATAATGACAGAAAATTTCCCCTACCTGGGGAGAGAAATAGACTTCCAAGTCCAGGAAGCACAGAAGATTCCAAATAAGAGAAACCCAAAGAGGCCCACAGCAAGACACATCATAATTAAAATGCCAAAGACAAAGAGAGAATCTTAAAAGCAGCAAGAGAAAAGCAATTAGTTACCTACAAGGGAGCACCCATATGACTGTCAGCTGATTTCGCAACAGAAACCTTGCAGGCCAGAAGGGAATGGCAAGAAATATTCAAAGTAATAAAAAACATAGAACTACAACCAAGATTGCTCTACCCAGCAAAGCTATCATTTAGAATTGAAGGTCAGATAAAGTGTTTCTCAGACAAGGAAAAGCTAAAGGAGTTCATCACCACCAGACCAGCACTACAGGAAAAGTTGAAGGGTCTTCTTTAAGAAGAAGCTAATGAACAAAAGAATCTGATGAACTAAATAGATCCAGAGACACTGACGCATGCAACAGACGATCATATTTCAGAGGAAAGAGGGAAGGGGGGTGGAGGGTGGGAAGAGATTAACCAATATGCGTATATGCATAACCCATGGACACAGACAATGATGGGGTGAAGGCCTGGAGAGGGGGTGGGAGTGAGGGGGAGGGGGTCAACTGGGGAGAAAAAATGGGACACCTGTAATACTTTCAACAGTAAAGATAAATTTAAAAAATTTAAAAAATTAAAAATAATAAAATATGTTATATAGCATTTCTTTGTACAGTTAGAATCTGTATATAAGGGCTTTAGCTAGTTTCAAAATTATTTTTTGTAATTCCAGGATTTTATTTTCACTCTATCAGAAAAAAATGATTCAGTCCCACTTTCCCTTTTCAAATAATTTCTACTCCTTAGATTAGCAAAATTAACTATATTAAAGATATAGGCATGTCAATTTTAATTAGAATTTTTTTCCAAGCAAAGTATGAGTATTATATACTCCTCATATAGAAAAAACTTACTGCTTTTTAATTTAATTTTTAATTCAATATAATAGGTGCCTTATCTTTTCCCTCTTTCCAAATGTATATTTTCCTTGATTAGTAGTCACATGCTTTCCTTCTGGCTGAAGTACAGACGTACCATACTACATTAGGTGACCATATTAAATATTTAATTCTTCCCTCAAATATCCCATTTTCTAAGATCTTGTAGTATCAAAAAAAAAAAAAAAAAGCATTAGTAATTATCGTCTTACCATGAAAGTTATTTCTTTACTTCTACTTTCCAGTCTGTAAAACAGTATTTAACTCTTTTATTACCTACTAATGTAAATCATAAATAAAATACAATTGGCTAGAAGGGAATTCACCAAGATTGGGGTTTCCTGCCCAGGCTCACTGAGAAAGACAGAAATACAATAGAAGATTTCACAGTTAGTCCAATAAAGCAGACTATGTAGCTGAGTTAGAAATTGTATTCCTCTTAGTTCAGAAGTTAATTATGTTACTATGTGAAATATAAGAATTTTAATAATTATAGAAAGCAGAATATTCATTTTAATTGCAATTTGAGTATGTAGGTGTTATTTAAATATCTATATTTCTTATGAAATTGTTATACAATGTTTTGTTTCACACTTATTATTTGTGAAAAAATGGAATATGCTGAATTCTCTACAATTGTTTGAGAGTTCACAAAATTGATACAATTATATCCATACTTATCACTGTTCAACATGGAAAAATAACTTAGGCTTGGTTCACAGCAAATATTTAGCTCTGAAACACTGACAGTGTGTCCCTTAGATATATGTCTAGACATAATTTTTTTAACCCTCACCTGAAGATATATTTAGAGAGAGAAAGGGAGAAAGAGAGAGAAAGGGAAACTCAATGTGAGAGACAAACATTGATCGGTTGCCTCCCATATGCACCTGACAGGTGCACAACCTTTTGGTGTATGGGACAATGCTCCAGCCAACTGACCTGCACGGCCAGGGCTCTGGACATAATTTTTAATACACTCCTATATAGTTAATATTATTCTATTGGTTTGTCTTTATTGTAGCAATAATAAAATCCCATTACTAACAATTTGAACTTTGAATTTATTTTTTCTAACTCATACTATCTTTACTCAGTTCAGATATATAACATAATTCTATAATATAAATATTCTGCCCTCATACAAAAGTCATTTGTGTATCTTAGCTCAGGATGTTATAACAAAACCCCATAGGCTGGTTGGCTTAAGCAGCAGAAAGGTACGCTCACAGTCTGGAGGCTGGAGGTTGAGAGATCAGGGTGCTAGCATGGTGGGGATTCCGTGAGGCCCCTCTTTCTGGCTTGTTCTCGCACAGCAGAAAGAAAGAGAAAAAGCTGTCTGGTGTCTCTTCCTACAAGAGCACTCAACCCCATCATGACTTTATCTAAAGCTAAATCCCGAAGGCCCCTTCTCCATCACAATGTGACAGGGCTTCAACGTATAAATTTTAGGGGGACACAACTCAACAAAATTTTATCTAGTATCTAAGTGCCAAGAACTGTCATCTTTTCTCTGATATAGTCCCATTTTCTAAGCACACAGGATCTTGTTATATAATAAGTTCTCAATGTCATAAATAGGTTCTTGGACCTGGGACTTTAGGTTAAACAACATAGAACAAAGCCAATTTTACCACAAATTGATATATACAGGAGTTAATTTCCTGTAGCATATTCCTGGTCACAAAAACATCACCAAACTTCTTAATAAACTCCTAAGACACTTCTAACAATAAACACTCAGATACATGTGAGCCCTACATATATATTTTTAAGGTAAATATCACATGATCTCTCTCATATGTGGAACCTAATGAACAAAATAAACTGTCAAACAAAATAGATCCAGAGACACAGAAGCATGGAACAGACCGAGGGATCTCAGGGGGAAGGTGGGGGAGAGATTAACCAAATCATTTATATGTTTATATGCATAACCCATGGACGCAGACAACAGTGCAGTTAGGGCCTGGGGGGGGGCAGGAGTGGGGCGGAGGGAAGCCAATGGGGGGGGGGCATCTGTAATGCTTTCAACAATAAAGATATATTTTTAAAAAATACAAGTAAAATAATTGTGTTCCAACCTGCTTATTCCAGTTCAGGGGGACAGCAGCCAGCCTACACTGGCCGCAAGGCAGGAACCCACCCTAGACAGGACACCACTCCAGGGGGCACATCGCACACACCCACTCAGACCGGGATGACGGGGGCGCCCCAATTCATCTCACATACACATCTTAGGGATGTGGGAGGGAGCAGGGGTACACAGAAAAAACCCACGCAGACATGGGGAGAACATGCACACGTGCAAACTCTGCACAGACGGTGGCCCCGGCCAGGAATTATCTTTCTTTTTTTAAAAAAAAATATATCTTTATTGATTTCAGAGAGAGGAAGGGAGAAGGAGAGAGAGAGAGAGAGAGAAACATCAATGATGAGAGTCATTGATCGGCTGCCTCCTGCACACCCCCGACTGGGGATGGAGCCCGCAACCCGGGCATGTGCCCTGACCGGGAATCGAACCCCGATCGCCTGGGTCCTAGGCCGATGCTCAACCGCTGAGCCACACCCGGCCAGGCAGGAATATTTTCTTTTTTACCCTCATCATCCTTATAATGTAACTAAGTTGAACCAAGTGATGTTACCCGAGGACCTGTTGACTAAATTGGAACTTCAAATTCCCTCTTCTTCACATTAAAAAAAAATCATGACATACATGCCTACACTTAGGTTGTTTATAGTTTAGTGCCGACTATTAGCAGTGCGTTATTTTAGAAATTTTAAAATCCATACATACTGTATTAACTGTATTTATATATGTATAATTTACAAATATATTTATATAACCATAAAAATGTGATTTGAATGCATTCAGCTCAACTATGCAGAGTTACTGAACATGTATACGAATATAATATTATGTAAGCTGTGTCAGGAATTAAAATATATTTTATTTGTATTGAAGTATTATATGCATACCTAAAATAATAATAAAGTTATTCTCTGAGGCAAACAAAATGTCCAGAAAGACTGTATATATATTTCATAATTATTTTATTTTAAATATTATTTGCCAAAAATGGACTTACAAGGTAGAACTTAGTTTGAAATGCTTTCTGACTTGTAATTAAAATAGCTTATCTGATATTTGAATGAATTATTTCACTTTAATTAATAATATTTTTTAAAACTACACAAGAAAAACTGAGCTATTTAAAAAAAAAATTTGGCGGGGAGTATAACAAGCACTAAAACTTCAGCAGAGTATCTACAAGCACAGGATATTTTGGAGCTCAATCTGGGTTTATATTCTGGCTGTAAAATTTAGAATATGATTTTGGAATGTTACTTAATTCTCTTTTGCTTATTTTCTTCATCTTTAACATTGAAATGATAAAAAGTCACACTGTATTTGTTTCTTATTGCAGCTGCAAGGTATTGCCACTAACTTGGTGGCATCAGTCAGCACAAATGTATCTTCACATTTTTGAGGGCACAACCGGAAATGGGTCTCCCTGGGCTAAAACCAAGGTGCCAGCAGGGCTGTGCTCCCTCTGGAAGCTCCAGCAGAGAATCTTCCTCCTTCACCTCCCTGTTCCTAGGGGCTCCCTGTGTTCTCCGGCCTGTGGTTTTCTTCGATCTTTCAAACCAGGAATGTGAGGCTCAGTTCCTCCGACACATCGTGCCGAAGTGCTTCCCGTCACACTGCTCTGGCTCTCTGCCTCCATCTCACATGTTTAAAGAACACCGTGTGCCCAGCTGGCGTGGCTCAGCGGTTGAGCATCGGCCTAGGATCCAGGAGTTCGCAGTTCGATTCCCGGTCAGGGCACATGCCCGGGTTGCAGGCTCCATCCCCAGTCGGGGGTGTGCAGGAGGCAGCCGATCAATGACTCTCTCATCATTGATGTTTCTGTCTCTCTCACTCTCCCTCTCCCTTCCTCTCTCTGAAATCAATGAAGATTTATTTTTAAAAATAATATAAAAAAAATAAAGAACACTTGTGAGTACACTGAGTACAAATGAGAAACCTGGGACAATCTATCTATCATCTGACTAACAACCTTCATTTCATCTGCAGCCTTAATTGTCACATACAATATGTACAACTTCTGGGAGGGTTAGGATGCACACATCTTTGGGGGAGGGCTCACTAGCCTGTTTTTTACAGGTACATTCTATGTGCTAGGCACTATTCTGCCTTTTTTTAGTAATTAAATTCATAAAATTAAAATTAGGGGTTAGGTACTTTATCTTCACAAGAACCTGTGTGATTGGTATGACCACTTTACAAATCGTTCCGCTGAGCAGCCACAGGGATAGTAAGTGCCTCAGCATAGCCTCACCTACCATGTGAGGATACTGTCGGGATCAAATAAAATGATACGTGCAAAATTCTTAAGTCGTGCTTGGCAGATGGCACATTTTAATAATTATTATTTAGCACTACCCTGGTCTTTATCCTTCTAATACTGTGCTTCTTAGCGCACTCTTCTCAAATGGGAATGCTCTGGAAATAAACCACTGTGATTTTCCATCTACAATGGATGTATTTTCCAAATACAACGGATCACATCACATCTACAACTGCTCCCTCCTGAAACCACTCTTAAAACTGAAATGCATGAACATATAAACACACAAAGTTTACTAGAATAAAGAAAATAGATAGATCATGACAGCAATCCTTTTACAACTAGAAATCAAATAAGTCATAAATGACTTTAAAAAGCAAAGAGAGTTAAACCATAAGCCAGCAAGCAATAGGTGAATTTCACATGTAAGATATATCCCAGCACAGGATCCTAAAAAGGCTGCAAGATTGGAGGCACTGTGCTCTTGACAAAGTATAGACTTGGCACAAAACGTAAGATTTTTGGCTTAAAAATGTGTAAGACATAATTTAAACCCTGGAACACTTAACCCCCCCCCCCCTCGTTTATTTTCTGGAGTCGTTGAGCCAAGAAGAATTTGGAGAAACGCACCCAGCTCGACCCTCTTAGCAGTGGTCTCACCACAGAGGCAGTGGGCGATAGCCCGTGACTATACCCTTCTCTGGAGAACTTCCCTGGGTTTGCCCAAAGATGCCTGGCAATTATGTTGTCCGCCAACACCCCCCCCCCCCCCAAAGAAGGAAGGAAAAGCATTGCTACAAAGGTACAGAAGCATTGTGCGGTGAGATGTACCTTCCAGACCATACGATAGATGCATGTCAGTATACTTTTGTCCAAACCCAGAGAATATGGTGAAATGCTATTTAAACTATAAACCTTGGATGATTATGATGTGAGGAAATACATGTAATATCTCATCAGTTTTGCTGTGAATCTAAAACACTTTAAAAAAACTAAAAGTCTCAATAAAATTACCTACTAATTAATATCTTAGAGAGATTTTTAAAAATACAATTTGCTTTCATTGTGCATGAAAAAGAACCTTTAAAGTGAAAATTTGGGAGGAAAAAATCCTGGTAACCAAAAAAGGAAATTTAATTGAAGGAATATTCCTTAGGGTAAGGTAGGTAATATAAAAAAATCATAAACATATAATGATGGAAACAGGATACTTATTCCCTACTCTATTCAATGTTTCAAAGATATTCTCCAAAGATATTTAGATTTATTTTCTGCATTAAATTAACAAGTAGGGCCCTGTCAGTGTGGCTCAGCGGTTGAGCACTGACCTATCATCCAGGCGATGGGGTTTGATTCCCAGTCAGGGCACATGCCTGCGTTGTGGGCTTGATCCCCAGCGGGGGGAGTGCAGGAGGCAGCTGATCAGTGACTCTCTCATCACTGATGTTTCTCTCTCTCTCCACCTCTCCCTTCCTCTCTCTGAAATCAATTAAAAATATATTTAAAAAAACAAGCAAAGAAAAAAAGCAAATAGGCAAAATGTCATGAAGTGCCATGAAGCCACTCATAGAACTGCTGTTTCAACAGGATCGTCAGTAAAATTCTCTATGAAGAGGTAATACTTGAGCAAAGGTAAAAGATAACTGCTCTAGTAAAAACAAAAGCAAACATTTTTCCATTTAAATAAAGTAAAATAGTAGAATATATATGCATATATATGCTTTAAAAAAGTTAATTTGCTCATCTGATAAAGAGGGAAATAACACACCAAATAAACACTAAGTTAAAAGTAAATATAGACTAAGAATAAATTAAAAGAATCACAAGTTTCTCCATGAATATGAATTTAGAAATAGGCAACAAACAAACAATTTACCAGGAAAATAAAATTTGTTGATCGCAAAATAATTGGAAAACTTCATAATTCAACTGTGATGAGCTAAGGCATGGAAATTATTACAGAACTACTCATTACAAATGTACTAGGTTCTACCAAATATTGGGGAGAAAAGCCTATTTGAATCTCATTAACAATATTCCAGGTGAAAAAAAGGTAATTCTAGTTTTATTAAAAGTATTCTACAGGATACAAAAAGAATAAAGTATTTATGATATGAGAATATCTATGATCCACAAATTAAAAGAAAAAAGAAAACTAAGATCAATTTTATACATGAACTAAATATAATATTAGCAAGTGAAATTAAATGAATAATGTATTAACATACCATGGCCAATTGGAGGGTAAATCAGAATCAGGAAATTTATTTCTCTTATTTATATCATCAATATACTTTAGAAAATTACATTATCAAGTCTATTGAGAATGAAAAGCCCAACTGAAAATAAATATCAAGACCCATTCTCTTTTTTTCTCAAATCTTTGAAGGTGTATGAGAATCAATTCAATGGATTCCACATGGATTTTAGTATCAGGAATATTTTTTTAAAAAAACCATGTTGGCTTCGCCTTACTACATAATGAGAAATGTAAAAGTTGTCATGGTTTCCTTATTTCTTTAGTTGTCAAGAAACAAAATTAAGCTTTCAATTTGATTTACTAACTGTATGTTTCCAGTCCTTCCAAAAGATTTTAGATTTTTATTTTTAAAATTTTTTCCAGCTCTGTTGAGATCTAATTGACATTTAACATTGTGTAATTTTACGGTATACAATGTGATAATTTGATAATGTGAAATGATTACCACAATAAGATGAGTTAACACTTCCACCTCCTCAATTACCTTCTGTGTGTGTGTGTGTGTGCGTGTGTGTGTGTGTGTGTGTTGAGAACATCTCAGATCTATTCTCTTAGCAATTTTTAATCATATAGTTAACAGTACCATATTTAGTGTTAATTATAGTCACCATGAGCAGAGCAAGGATGACGGGCCAGGTACAGAAGCTCAGCAGGGCAAAGATCCCTGGATGCCTAGCAAGGGGCAAAACTGGGAAAACAAGAACCTTGTCCCAGGGTGACCTTCCCTCCCCTAGCATATAGCTGGTCAGGCAGTTTAGATCCCCTCACCCTTTCCTCCCTAAAGATAAGATCTAGGCCTCAGTCGTACTTCAGCTCCAGGCCCAGAAAAGCAGCAAAACCAGATAAGTGACACCATGGCTGCCTCAGGACCAGCTGCACTGACCAAGGACACCCTGGCCTGGCACCGACCAATCAGTGGAGACCACGACCCTGAAAGGGCACATCTGGAAAGCTGATGAATATTCTACTGAGACCCGCCCCTAAGACTTCCACCTGCAAGAGAGAGAGAATTCACTCAGGAAGAAGGAGCCAGTGTGTACTGTCTCCCAGGGGAGCATGCCCATGCCATTCCCTTTCCCCTTCTTCCCTCTAAGGGACCCCAGGAGACTTGCAACCAGGGGAGCAATGGGCAGCAGCAGCTCATCCCAGGCTAACCCCTGAACCTGTCTCTAACCCCTTCCTTCTCTCTCTGACTTCTCAGTGAGCCAAAGCAGCCCAGCCCAGGCTCTCCTGTTACTTCTGCTAGGCCCTTTTTTGTACCTCTAAGTATATTTTTGCTGTGGCCAATAAATTCTTACTAACTTTGCTATACTTTGTCTCTTGACTGAAATCTTTCCTTCAAGAGGACAAGAATAGAGGTCTCATTATCTCACCAGTAACAATATTATTTTACCTACTAAAAGAGCTTTCTGCTACATTCTGCATTTCTAAAATACATTTACTTATCCAGGTCTGTACTGCTAACAAATAAACCTAGGTGTTACAAAATTCAAAAAGGTTTGCAGGTTTGATAAAATTTGTATTTTAACTATATTTAACTATATATTTGTATTTTAACTTTATCACAATTGCAGTGTTTACCATGTGGGGATATAGTCACAGTTTAAGGGAGCAAATAAGTATTTCCAAGAAATGTGTACATTTTATCAAATAGCCAACATTACAGCTCTCCTAGAAGAGGGGGGTGAAGGGAGGAGAGGGGAAAACTAGCAAAAGAGAAGACTACTGATATGGGTCAGGAAGGGACTATCTAAATTCCAGAATATAATAATCATTATTTCTGCTACTTTTCTACAGAACTCCTCCCTTTTAAAAGTCTGCTTGTATGCTGTAAACAGTAACACCATTTTCTCTTGAAAATTAATTTATCTTTGTAGTCTATAGTCTTACATTTAAAAAGTAATATTTGTTAGTATCACTATAAACTTTACAAAATGACATTTCATTACACCAGCTTTGTTTGGTGATCTTGGCCTAATTTCTGGAATTTAAATTAAGAGAAGAAAATTAAAATAACAGGCTTTATTTTCTATAGAACGCTTTATTAATTCAGCTTATTAATACTTTTGTGACCTATTGTCTTATTTAGTAAGGGTTCTAATTTTGCAAATTTTAATTTTGTTTGCAGTGTTTGTTACCCTCCTGTGGAGTGTTTAATAGATTACCACAAGGAACAATTTATGTCTCATTGTAGAGGTTCATTGCTGCTCCCCTCCACAAGCTATTTAATACTGAGTCATATATTCTTATGCTAATAAGCTAAAAATAGCACAGGTTTTTCATTAACATGACATTGCCAAATGAAGAAAACTAAGAAGTCAATAGAAAAAAAAGTTTTCTCTATATAAACAAGGAACTGCAAGTAAGTGGTAATTAATATCTGAAAGAAAAAATAACTTTCTGTTAACTATACATTAGAAATCATCATTACTGACATTTATTGAGCATTAATAGGCTTAGAGCTACACAAAAAAAGAAAAATGATTTGTCTATTTTCTTGTGTGTTTGGTTTTGGTTTACAGAAAAGTTTCCTCCCTCTAGAATTTTCTGTTTAAAAGTCTAATATAGTTGAGATGTAGAAAAGATCTAAAAGCCAAAATACATGGAATCATTTTTCAGAGCACCGTTTTCTTCATCTGCTTTATCAAAAAATGTTTTTTGATGATCAAATTACATAAAGTATATAAAAGTATTGTCTAAATTGTACCATTTGGTGCTTATGTGCTCTTAATCTGTGTTTAGCTGCTAAGTAAGTTTAGAGTTTTAAATTTTCAAATACCAATCTACTAAACTATAATGAAATTCTCTCCCCTGAGATATATATATTAAAGCCTTTATTATTGTCACTTACGGGGTATGGTCTCTGGGATGAGGGTCAGTCAGCTTCTTGGGCCTAACTTCTTCAATAAAGTTTATTTCCCCCCTAGCAGTACTCACTGAACGCTACAGTCACCGTGCTGGTCAGAGGGAAATAGGCTCCCTGCCCATTCGAAAATGAAGGGAATCTATGAAGGAATGAGTGAGTGGAAGAAAACTCCCTTGTAACATATCAGAGCTGAACCACATGTCAGTCAGACACAAAGTGTTGAGGTGAAAAGTTGATAAGAAAAGTGAAGCAGCCCCTGAGATTGGTGTGTATTCAGCAAGTCTAACTTTTACGTCATTTTAGTAATTTGTATTCTTTGGCTATTGTGGGAGCGACCCCTCTCCTTACTCTCAAGCCCACTTTTATAAGGGGCAGACCAATATGACACCCCTAACCAAGAAAGCACTGCCACAGCAAGCACTGGAGTTTCAGTTCTCGGAGTGAGAGGAAGGGGAGAGGAAGGGGAGAGGGAGAGAGACTTGAGATCCTTTTTCTGCTCGTGGCAGTTCCCATCTGCAACTGAGCAAACCTATTGTCCGGGGATGAGCCTGGGTCTATTGTGCATTCTGGGCTTAACTTCAGCCTTCACGTAACCCTGCCTCCCTGCACATCTGTGGTCATATTCATCTAAACCCTTTGTAAAACCACTTCTTTGAGCTCACTCTAATACTTTTACAGTCGGAATCATTCTTTCCTAGGCTATTCATGCAGCTCAAATGAATTAGGCCACCATTTGAAAGTAAATGACCTCAAATAATTGGATAATTTTTAAATGAAACATTTGAGGTAGCACCAATCACCTAGCCCACCTTCCATTAACAACCTAAATTAAAAACAAAATATCCATATTGTCCTAACTCTAAATCTTTACTCATGCATCTCAGCTTGCCCAGTAAAATTTATCTAAATTTCCCTAAGTTGTGAGTGATGAAAATGTATTATTCACACCTAAATGATGTAGCAAAGACAATACTTAACTGTAAGTTTGAAATTAGACTTTTCATTATGATGTGATACAGTTTCCTACGTAAAAGCAGCTTCTGTGGCACAAAGTAAAAACTCAGGTCAATCTTCCTAATTTATCAGAACCATTGGCTTCTACCATGCTTAAACTGTTCAACTCTTTGCTCTCAGAAACACCAGAATTAGTTAACTAGACTTTCACATTCCATTTCATTGTTGGCTCTATTTGGATTTATAATCTCTAAACTTTTCACCTGTGATTTGCTCTATGAGTCAACCTGAACTCAATGACAAACTTTATGATCACTCTACTTTGTCTCCAGATGCCATGTCCTCTGAGACTAGTTGGCCAACCTTCTTCAGTCTGACTAGAACTGGCCTTCTTGGTCAATGGCGAACCTTTTCTGAATTGCACCGGGCATAACGCCTCCCAACAATTCCTCCTCAAAGACTCGTAAGTCAAATGACTGTTCTGGACTTCCCACTTGGATCCCAGTACTCTCCCCATGACTGTGTATCCATATCTGTATCCAACTAAATATGGCAAATTTGTGAAAGTGTATTTGGCTATCTCTTGTACATATTAACAACCTTAGATTCCATATTCAGAAAGGTGGTTGTACAAGCCAATTATTTTTTTCCAAGAGGTAAGAACTTGTTTTGGATTGTAGATATTTTAAAGTTATCACTTATCTCTTTTGTTTAAGGACAGCTTGAAACAAACAAATTTATATTCTTTCTCAAATGGTACACTTATTTGTAAAGCTTTTTCTATAGGTGTAAATTCTGTTGGTTACTCTTTCAAAAAAAATTATTCTTAATGTTTATGTATTTGTGAACTTTTTAAATTGAGAAGATATACTTTCTTGCAGGCATTCATTACTTCAAGAAAGATAAACATATAAACAGAGGAAGAGTGGAGGGAGGCTTGCTCACTTCATTAAATTTCTGTGAAATATTAGTAAAAAAAAGATACTTCCAAAATGTGTATTCATGTAAAAATAGACAGTAAGTACCCGGCATATATTTCTGTGGACATGTAGAAATAAATTGGGAAGGTCATGGGAGTATTTGCAATTGGCTGCATTTTCATGGCTTTTCTGTGAAAAGAAGTATATCGTTGATTTATTCCATTTAATGACATTTAAATATGGTTGAAAACACTTCCTTAAAGAGACACCACTCACCACTAACATCTGTCTTAGAAATTCTGACTCTTTTTAACTTCTGCTATTTTGAAAATTCTTAAAGGAGCTAGAAAATGAATGATGATCTATTTTCAACTCTAATGAACTTGTTTTCTACTGTTGGATTTCTGTTTCTCTTCTGTTTGCATCCATGTGCTTTTTATGTTATTTTAATCCTCACCTGAGAATATATTTTTTATTGATTTTAGAGAGAGAAAAAGAGAGAGAAACACGGATCAGTTGCCTCCTGTATGCGCCCCTCCCAGGGATACAACCTGCAACCTGGGCACATGACCTGACTGGAAACGGGGCCCTCAACCTTCCAGTGTGCAGGGAGACACCCCATTCAACTGAGCCGCCCGGCCAGGCCTGCAGGCTCCTGCTTCAGTTAAAAAGAAGCCTGGATGGCTTAGCCAATGAGTGAGTGATAATTAGATAAAGAAATCTAAGGCACCTTGTGGATTCTTCCAGGCTACGGCTTTACTTGCAGGCTTCTTGAGAAGCTGGAGGCCTCTTTTCATGAAAGGGGAAAAATAAGGATCATGTAATAACATGAGCGTAGCTTGAGTTATTTGGCTTTTAAAAAAGAATATTGTTTAAAATATGTGCTTATATATCTTTTTGGCCAAGGGAAACAATGGGTTTATTTGTGTTTCTCAGTGATCAGCAATAGTGCTGTAGAGGTTCCACTGTTTAATCTTGCCTGAGGAACGTGGGTGCTTTCTGAATGCTAAGAGTTTAGCTTGTCAAGAAGAAACAGTAGATTTTTGATAAATGAAAGGCATGCCAGTTAAAATTACATTGTTTTTGTGGTAGGTCAAAGTATTACAGCAAACCAATGAAAGGAACCGTTTTTAAGATTAATTCTAATTGGAAAAATGAGTGCCACCTCAGGGATGGCTGTGGAGAAGGCAGCCAGTCTCCTCACTACAGACAGAGCTCAAGGATGAGTGTTGTGTCCTGCAGTAACTCCGCTGTCCCAGGAAAATCTAAATAGAGTATTAATCAGATCTCAATCTTAAAGGGACTTAGTCACAATCATAGTACTGTGATAATACCACACGGCACTTCTCATATTGCTATTTTTATTTACTTAGAAGCGATAACTTTCTAGCAATATAATATATAATTCATAGATTTAGAAGTATTTGAACCAAATGATTGATCACTTCTCTACTTATTGATATAGCATCAACTGCTTAAAAGAGTGCATCATAAGAAAAATCATACTTTTTTTAGGATTTTGGAAAAAATTACTAATGTGGTTTTACATCTTAAAAGAACCTGTAAAGAAAACAGTTTTATATTTTCTCTCCAGATGTTAGGTCAAGAGCAAAGTTGTTGATCTTTGCCTACAATGGGTTGGTAGGTGGAGGGAGTTACACTGTATATGGGGAGAAAACATACTTTTCAATGATTTATAAAAATAAAATTCACCAATAATGATTTTAATGAAAATCATATCTAGCGGAATCACGGCAGTAATGAAGTGAACTCAGCCTTTCCCTAACTCTGTCAGCTCAGTGAGGTGTACATATTATGATCAATGGGAGCATGGCCTTATCAGAGGCAGGCGACTTCATTCTTTAGTTCTGCTTTATAAAAGAGCAACATTCAGCAATGGGCTTACATGCAAAGCCTTTCAATGTCAAATTTAAAGTTAATTAAATCAGTACTTTTTTGCTTTTACATTATACATTGTAATTGCCTGTTTGGAAGAAGTTGAGAAGAAAGTTCCGCCAGGCCAGCGTGGCTCAGTGGCTGAGCGTCAACCTGTGATACAGGTGATCGGGGTTCGATTCCCGGTCAGGGCACATGCCCGGGTTGTGGGCTGGATCCCCAGGCGGGGGTGTGCAGGAGGCAGCCGATCAATGTTTCTCTCTCATTGATGCTTCTCTATCTCTCTTCCTCTCCCTTCCTCTCTCTAAAATCAATAAAAACATATTTTAAAACTAACTAAAAATAATTTGATTAATTAAAATGTAAAAGTTTTATACAAATGACACATGAGGGTAATAACTCAAAGCTTTGAGATTCAGTAAACCATTCAAGCATTTCATCTACAAATGCACAGCACACACTAACTGCCAATTATTAAAATGCTTTTTTATGTACAGATTCCAGGTCAACATGTCCAGGGCGAAACTTATAATCTTTCCTCTCAATGTAGTCATTCTCCTGTAGTTCCATTTTGAATAAACCATGTATGTTTTACTTCACCCACAAAATCAGAAGACTCCAAAGCCTCCCTCCCTTCTCCTACCACATCTCAGGGTCATTTGATCCTATTGATTTTACTGTCACTATTTTTAAATATCAATCCCTGCCTAGCCACCAAAGGCAAGCCAGGTTTTCAGCTCTCATCTCAACCACAGTAAGCTCCACTCTTGCCCTTTATCACAGAGTCTTATTTCTAGTATTCTATCTTCAACAGAGACTGAACTAAAATATAAATATCATCATGGTACACATGTGGGGTGATTTTAATGTTCCCCATGGGTCCCAGTGCTTAGAGCTTATTAGAATATCATGAGTTATACTCCAAAATGTCTGCTTTGCCTAATTTTGCTTTGTTGCATAAAATAGGCTACATTTTAGCAAGACTAAAACTGCATTTTTCACAGCTGTTTAGTATGTTTCTAGTTTGGCACATGCTGTTCTGCCTCCAAAAACATTCTTCTTTCCTTCCAGTCTCACTCGGCTCCATCTGGAAAAAAACCTACTCTTATTTTATAATCCATATGAAACACTCCTTCTCTGAGGATATACCTTATGCGTGTGAGTTGACGGCTTGTGATATGTGTCAATATTCTATTTGGGAAATACTTGTAAAATTGCACTTCTCACATTTTATTCCAATGACATGCTTATACAACTATCTCCATCGCTTAATTTTGTGCCCTTGAGAGAAACCAGTTTTATATTTATAATTTTATCCCTAGCACTTTTCACAATGTCTGACACATATTACAACTCAATAAATGTTTATTGAATTTAATTGGCATAACGGGAATCAAAGACCATGTAGTTATCTCAACCTCTTAGTTATCTAAAACTCTACCACTGATGTAAAATTTTGTGAGGCTGTGAATCACACCCAGAAAGAATACAAGCTTTGGGGTATCTGTTAATACAACTAGTACCACTGACAATAAAAGAGGTTCTGTAGATTACAAAAAGAGAATTAAGGAAAGGGTTGAAGTCTTCTATCACAGGATGAAAGGAAACAGAATGAGAATCAGGTTTTGTTTCATTTTTCATTATTTTGAAAACTCAAACTCTCAGCCTTAGTTTCTACTTTTTTAAAGGTATAGCAATATTTACCTTCCTCATAAGAATTAGAGCTGATTTACTGAGGCAAGTTTTAAAATTTTTATTTATTGATTTGAGAGAGAGAAAGAAGGAGGGGAGCACCGACTTCTTGTCCGGCTGACTTACGCATTCATTGGTTGATTCTTGCATGTGCCCTGACGGGGATCACAACCTTGGCCTGGGGGTGTGACGCTCTAACAAACTGAGCTACCCAGCCAGGGCTACTGAGGCAATTTTAAAAAGTTCTTTGAAGTGAAGGGCAGTAAGAAATTATTACTTAAACAAAAATGATGTTGCCTTTACATGGGTTTCAGCCTGCTTCTGATGTTTCTGTTTCTGTTGCCTCCTTGGATTGGAAGGAATTTATGAATCATCAAAACTCACAGGAGCTGATACTGTCAGAGAAATGAGAAAGTCTAATGAAAACAATTTACATCGAAATAAAATTGCAGAAGATGAGAGGAACAGCATGATTTGCTGCTCTAATGCTGTATATCTAAGATAAGTAAAAGTTCTTTTAAAAAACTATTTGGAAATAATTTTGGTTCTTTCCAAGCTAGACATCCCATTCTATTTGAAAATGTAAGACATTTTAACTGAAAAAATCCTCAAAAGACATTCAAATATTACTTTAATCTGTGAGACTCAATTTTCTTTCTATTATTTAATCTAGGTATATGACATTTTTATTATACACACACACACACACACACACACACACACCCCTACATAACATTTAATCAGGTGAGCATGTGAGTTTTATCTATGTGTATCTGTGTTTGTGTGGATATACCTCATCATAACTAGTAGATCTTATAATAAAGAAAATTATAAACTAAACCTGTGACTATTTAAAAAGTAAAATCAGTCCAATATTATACAAATGATTATATAAATATTGAAAATTTTTACAGATAGTTAATACTGTCTTCTGAACTTACTCATTACAAAGATAGACATTTATATCTATTATGTATCACTACATAAAATAATAGGCATATATTAATACATACGCAAACCATAAAGAAGATATAGCTCTCAACAGTGAGACTTACAATCTATGGAATGAAGCATATATAGAATAAGCAGTTAAGAATAATAAATAAACATATTAAATAATAATTTTTAAAAATAGTCAAAGCCTGGATTTGTGATATTTTAAAAGTGAGACATAGAAACAAAAGACATAAGCGAATGTAGAAGATGCAGTTAGTCCCAGAAGAGGAGGGCTGGGGAGGAGCACAGGGCGCAGAGGCAGAGGGCGTCTGACCAGTCAGTGGGCCGAGTCCTGACGCTCAGAACAGGGAGCAGCAGCTCCCCAGGGATGGCGGCCTGAACGGACTGCAGGGACCCTACAGCTTTTCCACCTAAAGCAGCACTAAGCTCTATTAGACTTTAGGAGGCTTTCCTGAGAAGCTGCTGGAAGCCTCTTGTGTTTCCTCTATTTTTCTTTTGTTTTATTTTAATCCTCGCCTGAGGATATCTTTTCCATTGCTCTCCAGAGAGAGTGGAAGGAAGAGAGAGACACATCTGCCAGGGCTCCAGACCGCAACCGAGGTACATGCCCTTGGCCGAAATCGAACCCGGGCCCCTTCGGTCTACAGGCTGACGCTCTAACCACTGAGCTAAAGCAGCTAGGGTGTTTCCTGTATTTTTAGAAGAACCTAAAAATATCTATTAGTGCCTACCCCCCTAAAAAAGTACATCTACATCCTTTGAAAATGATAAAAATGCAATTTATATTGCTGCTAAGATGTGTGAAAAATCTATAGTTTATCTTAGGGTGGTGATTTCTTTAATTGATCATAATTTTGAAGGTGAGATTATGACTTTATAAATAGTATCAAATTTCTTAAACATAGAAGACACCTTTATTAATAAATTGTGTATCAATTTCATTTGCATATACTTGACACAAATGTAAAATGCAAATATTTTTTTAAAATATGTTTTTATTGATTTCAGAGAGAGGAAGGGAGAGGGAGAAAAAGATAGAAACATCAATGATGAGAGTCATTGATCGGCTTTCTCCTGCACTAGGGCAGATGGAGCCCCCAACCCGGGCATGTGCCCTGACCAGGAATCGAATGGTGACCTCCTGGTTCATAGGTCGATGCTCACCCACTGAGCCACACCGGCCGGGCAAATGCAAACATTTTAAGTTTACAATTTGATGTGGTTTGACATATGTACATACTTATGTAACCTCCATCATAACTAAGATATAAAATACATTCACTATCCAAAAAAGTTCCCTTATGCTCCCTTAGAGATAACTTTCACTCAGCTGGGCCTGGCCAATATTTATCTTTATGTCACATTACTTAATTTTGTCTATTCTAGAATTTCATATAAATAGAATTAAACAATATGTATATGTGGTGTCTGGCTTCTTTCACTGAAAAAAAAATGATTTTTGACATTCAGTTGTGTTGTGTTGTGCATTAATATGTTCTGATTTTTAATTGCTGAGAGGTATCCCATTGTACAGACATACATTTATTGAATATAAATCCGTTTATGGTCCTGTCATCTGTTAGCACTGACATGGACGTGTTTATATAAACATAATCTTTCATTTGCCTTGGATACATATGCAGAAGTGAAACTGTTGGATTAAGATGAGTAAGAGCCTGCCAAACTGTTTTCCAAAGTGGCTTTCACATTTATATTCTCACCAGCAGCATGTAGGAGTCTCAGTTCACCCGCTTCCTTTCAACATTTAGGAATGTCATTCATTTTAATTTTGCCATTTTGTTTAGAAGACACACATACCGTTTTCATTTCGATTATTTTTTTATTAAGTACCGTTCAGCCCTATTGTTCCTCCTTAATGGTCACTGCTCCGGCCTGCCCTGGCCGGGTGGCTGGTTGGTTGGAGCACCGCCCCGTCCACCAAAGGGCTGCAGGTTCCAGCCCCCGCCAGGGGCCTCGGGAAGGCAACTGACTGACGTTACTGTCTCTCTCTATCTCCCTCTCTCTCTAAAGATCAATTAAAAAATATATCCTTGGGCGAAGACTGAAAATATAATTTAAAGAAAGTCCTTGTTTTGTTTTTCATAAGGTCATAAAGATTTTCCTTTATGTTTTTCTCTAAAAGTTTTCCTTTCAGTTCTATCACCAATGGTTTATATGTTTTGAAACTCTTAAGAGGCAATACATATTTAAGTATATTTTGTCTTATTATGAATTACCATTATTATAATTGTGATAATGTGTTTTATAATATAAATGTCCCTTTTTAGAAGTGTTTGTCCTGAAGTATCCATAGTCTGATATTAATATAGCCCCTCCTAACTCCTTAGGGTCATTTTAACGTCTTACTTTTTCCCCCCATCTTTTTACTTTTTACCGAGCTATGTATTTATATTTTATGTATGTTGCCTCTAGATAGCATGTTGCTAGGTCTTGCTTTGTATCCAATTTGACAATCTGCCTTTCATTTGGAGTGTTAGACCATTTAAATTTAACATAATTATCTCTAGATTTGGGTTCAAGTCCACCATTTTGTTATTTGTATCCTACTTGCCCCATCTATTCTTTCTTTCTCTTTTTTCTCCCTAATATCATTTGAATTAATTAAATAATTTTAGCATTCCATTCTAGAACCACTTATTATCTATATTTCTTTCATTTTTTTTTATACTAATTTTCTTCAGTGGATCTGCGAGGTTCACCTTTCACTTAACAGAGTCTGTCTATTTTCACATTGCTGTGCCATGTACACCACAATTTAACCCTCCTGTCCTGTGCTGTAACTGCTACCTGTGTCACAAATTGCAAAATGCATTGTTTTAAAATTTTTTAAATGGTCAATTACCATTTATAAATACCAAAAATAACAAAAATGTCTTTTGTGTTCCCCATATAGTTAGCATTTTTAATAATCTTTATTCTTTTATGTATATTCAGTTTTCCACTTTGTATCATTTTCATTCACCCCAAAAACTACCTTTATTACTTACTATAGTACAAGGTGGCAGATTAATTTTTTCCTGAAAATATTTTTATTTTACCTCATTTTTCACAGATTATTTGGCTAGATGTAGGATTGTAGGTTAACAGTTGTTTGGGGTTTGTATATATGTTTCTGCTCTTTAAAGATTCAGTCTCTTCTCTTCATCTTACACCGTTTCTGAGAAGTCTGTGAAATTTCTTATTTTTATCTCAAGGTTTTCTCTATCACTGGTTTTTTAATATTTACATATGTTGTGTTTTGCTCTTTGTCCTGTTTCAATATTAATGAGCGTCTTGGGTTGTTAGTTTATGGTTTTTATTAACCTTGCTGGCCTAGTTAAAAGAGCTTGGAAGTGTTCCTTCCTCCTGGATTTTTTGGAATAGTCTGAGGAGGGTAAGTGTTCTTCGTTGATGTTTGGTAAAACTCCCCTGTGAAGCCATCTGGACCAGGGCTTTTGTTTGCTGGGAGTTTTTTTTTGTTACTGCTTCAATTTCTTCAGTTGTTATTGACCCATTCAGGTTTTCTGATTCTTCCCTATTCCGTTTTGGAAGACTGTGTTTTTCTAGCATTATTTGAGTCATTTTTGTTGCTGTTTTCCATATTACCTCTTTCTTCTCCCCTTCCAGGTCTCCAGTTGCACAATACCCCGTTTACTGCTTAATTATTTTCCCCATAACACTAAAGAGCCTTCATTTTCTCATAGGTTAGTTTTTTTTTCTTTGAACCTCAGTTTGGATGAATTTTACATCACTATATTTTCAAGTTCACTCATCTTATCATATGCATTATTTAATATGTTGTGAACCTACAAAGATTTTCTTATTTTATATATTTGAAAGGACACCAGGCCCTACAAAACATACTTCCACAGGCTTTTATGTAAAGGCAAAGATTGTGGAATAGCAAGAGAAAGTATAGGAAAGTGCTGGAGAACTGTAAGAGACATCAGTATGCATGCACCCCAAGGGTTGGACTACAATGGACTAGACTGTATTCCTCTTAGATGATATCTATGTCAATATCTATGACAGGAACCTCTGTCTTGGGAAAAATTAAAGGACAAACTTTCAGAAGGTACATCTACGTTTCCTTGGTCACCTGATCAAGCCGATCTTTTTAAGCTGGTTAGACTGTATTATTCATGTTTGTTTTTTTTTATTTTATTTTATAATATTTTGATGCCCAGGGTGGATCTAGTTGGCTGAGGGGAGGCTGCCCCTCCAAGGCAGTTAATTCCCAAGATGGAAGGGTGGGCCCATATCGCCTGAAATTAATGTTATTAAATAGATAAGCAGGCCCATTAAATTGGTTATTGCTTTGAAATATACAGCTCTTTTTTAAAAAAAAATATTGAATTTATTGGGGTGGCATTAGCTAATAAAATTATATAGGTTTCAAGTGTACATCAGCTGTATATTGTATTGTGTTCACCATCCCAAGTTAAGTCTCCTTCCATCAGCATTTATCCCCATTTACCCTCTTTTACCTCCCCCCACCCCTTTCCCTCTGGTGATCATGATGTTGTCTATGTCTATGAGTTTGTTTGTTTGTTTGTTTGTTTGTTTGTTTTGATAATCCCTTCACCTTTTCTGCCCAGACTCCCAACCGCCTCCTCTCTGACAGCTGTCAGTCTGTTCTCTGTATCTATGAGTCTGCTTCCATTTTGTTTGTTCATTTATTTTCTTCATTAGATTCCACATTTAAGTGAGACCTTATAGTACTTGTCTTTCTCTGACTGGCTTATTTCACTTAGCATAATACTTTCTAAGTCCATCCATGCGGTCGCAAACGGTAACATTTCCTTTTTTTTTTTTTTTTTTTTAATACAGCTGAGTAATTGGAATATACTGCTTTTAACAAGCATGTGCCACTTGGGTACAAGCCACCTGTGTTCCTAGAAGCTATATATATAGGGAAAGCTCCCATGCCCTATCAGGTGCAGAGAGCTACTGTCTTACAAGAATCTTCTTCTGTCCTTAAGTTTTCTTAATAAACTCTGTTTAATTTTGGAGTTGTCAGCCCCTTTCTTTCGCCTCTCAGCCCTTTACTCCTTTGGAGATCAGTTTCAGTACCCTCAGGAAATTTCCCCAAAAGCAAACCGACAAATGCTAAGTCTATAATACACCTTAACCACCTTCTTTATCTAATTCTCACACACCAAGCCAGTATTTCACATTCTAAACCAAGCCAGGGCTAAATACTAGACAACTGCAAACAGCAACTATAGCCCAGAGCCCACAGATACTACTCAGAACAGCCAATCCTATGCTGTTTTCCTGCACTGCCCTACGTTACCCTGCGTTACCTTTCCTACAGAAAAGAGAATAATACAGTTGTAGACTGTAATTTCCCCCTGGTTCCTTCTGCCTCATGATCAAACCTGCTCCTTCCCCATGTGACCCTGCATGGCATGGCCTGCTCTCTCCTCTTGACAACTAGAAGTAATAAATTCTTCTTTCAATGACATTGGCCTTTCTGTTGCCACTCAGTTGCCTTCATAAATTAAAATTCCATGGGTATAGTTGGGACATAGGCCAGTTGCAAACCATCAGTAAAGAAGCCATCCTCTGGGTCGCCAGGAGAGTTTGTGTCTTTAAGTAGCACATCATCAATTCTATTGTCCTCAACTTGGACAGAAACTAATAACCTGACATCTAGATATGCCCAGAGATAGAGATAGAACTTTTCCTAAAAAGAAAATCAACAGTATCTCTACATTCAAGCTCTGACTCTTGGTCAAGACTTTCTCATTTTAATTTACTCATGATTACTTCTTTTCTGGTATATTTTGCACAATTCATAGAACATAAAAGCAAAAGGATACTATTGAAAATAATAATCATTTGTGTCATCAAGTAAGGTGTATATATTACTTTAAAGAGATATTTTAGTTTATCAGTAAAAACTTTCTCGTAATTATGTAAAAGTTTGACAATTCTTTTATTATGATTTCTTTAACTTTATGAAAGGTACTAAGAGATTAATTCAATATAACAATTAATTAACTATTAACTAAACCAAATACTTCTACTGGCTAACATGTGTCTATTGAAAGACCTTCATGTGGGAGATTTTAATTCTCCAATGCATTTGATTATCACTATCAGTGTTATCATTGATTTTATCAAAATCAGATTCATACAGCTGCAGTAGTATTATATCAGAGAGAAGTTAGACTATGAATTAGACTGAGAATATTACAAAGTAAGTCAGGATTACAGTAGGATTTTCTGCACCTTCTTTCTCCTATTTGAGCCTTCCATACGTGAACCAAAGCCTTCACTTCAAACTCCCTGAATTTCTCATTTTGTTATTATATCCAAATTAATCTCTACTATTGCGCTGGCTGAGTGTCTCGGTTGGAGCATCGTTCTTTGCGGGTTTGACTCCCGGTCAGGGAACATACCTAGGTTGCAGGTTTGATCCCAGGTCAGGAGATTACAGGAGGCAACAGATAGATGTTTCTCTGTCACATCGATGTTTCCCTTTCTCTCTCTCAAAAAAATAAAAAAAATATTATTGAAAGCATATTCTCAGGTGAGGATTAAAAATAATAATAATAAAAAATAGTCTCTGCGATTTCAGATGAAGTTCATGCTTTGTTCCCACTTGACCACGCTGTCCATGGAATTACATATACCACTTTACCATATAGGGCTCTTGGTAGTATTAAATAACCAATGGAAATATTTTACTATAGGAAACCAAGATGTTAAATATGTTTACTTTAAAGAAAATGCCCTAAAGTATTTTAACTCATTTTTAAAAATCTTTACTGTCGAAAGTATTACCAATGTCCCATTTTCCCCCCATCGATCCCCTCCCCCCTGTACCATGCCTCTTCAAGCCCTTCACTTCACTGCCTGTGTCCATGGGTTATGCACACATGCATATAGGTTCTTAGGATAATCTCATCTTTTAATCTTTATAAAGCAAATGCTCTTTCAGTTACTGAGAGATGAATCTTAAAATTTTAACTTTCCGTATGAATATTTTTCTTGTACTGCTCATCCTATTGCTTAACATAAGGCAGTCTTCATGTGTTTGCTACTCATTTTTTCCCCAATATTTTTAGTTTTTTTCCTGGAATCTCATAGTTTTCATTTTATTTGCATTAAAGGTAATTTTTTGAACTAATTCAATGGTTTCTACAGAAACATAACTCTTAATATGCTATCATGTTAATAGTGGAGTTTGGGTCTTTTACCTTACTGATGATTCACTTAGGAACTCTAAGCTTGCAGTAACGAATTTTCTCATTTTGTGATAAAGGAATAGAAATATGTGTTCTAATAGCTCAATCAGTTCATTCTCTTATTCAGTCAACATTTATCAAGGATATCCCATGAACAATTATTCAGTAGTCATTAATATTCAAAGATTAAAAATTTGGTATCTATTCATTTAGCTCAGAGTGTAATCGGGATCCTTCCATATAAATAATTACCCTGATTCATTTTTCTTACACATCACCAAAGATAATGATTAATTCCTGAAGAAAATTTATTTCTACCCTCAAGGAATACGTAAATGGAAAGTCTTATGAAATTATTACAGTAAGGATTTCAAGAGTGGCATATATACTATCTTATTTACAGTGGGGATTTATAAGCTTAATTTTTTAAACCAAAATTTATTCACCTGTGTAGTCTTCCTGCTCCTTAAAAGATGTCTAACTCTTATTACATTTTTACTAGTTAGTAACATTTTCAATCCGTGCAATTATTTTTAGAAAGGTTATAAAATAAGGTGAGAACACCTGAATACTAACAATTTCTATATAATAAAAAATCTGTAGATATCAGCAATTTATTTCTAAATGTTCTCCACAGCAATTTACCTATAAGATATACAATTTTTGAGAACAATTATAAATCTGAAATGGCTTTGACAACATACGGACAAGGTATTAAGTCATAAACTACAAGGACATACCCTAGACTTTCCATTGCTGTCACAAATAGATCCCTTGAAATAAACAGAGATTGAAATGAATTTATTCATCTAGTTTGGCTAGCCAAATGTTACTACTTGGCCTTCTTAAAAGAATCAATGTTTCTTTAAATTCAGTTTATTAATGATTACCATATGGGTAATCATTTTTATTGTCCAAATACAAACAACCTAATCAAATTACCTAATTCAATTTATGAGTGCAAAAGGCATTTTTTGGCAATTGAATGGAAGTACATATTTTAATAGAATGAACATGAAATATTTTGGACACTAATAATACTTCATCTTTTCATGAAGCAAGTGAAGGGTATCAGTTGTATCTTCAAAATTTCCACCCTGAACTTCCAATTTCAGCAGTAATATGTAAAGAGCCCTGAGGTATCAAACACATCCCTACAACAAGAGAGATTAAACAAACAAAGTTCAACAGCTTTGCTTGGACTCCTCAGAGAATTGAGTTTGTAGAACCAAAAACTACCCCAAATTCTGAAGCTAGGGGCAAATCTAGAGTCGCAGGAGAGATCTGTGATCTGAACAGAAGCCACCGGAGCCACAAACTGGGCAGAACACTTACATGGTAATTTTAGCAAGTTGATGGAGGAGTGGGGACTGGTGTTAGAGTAAAAACTTCTGGGGGATGCAGTCCCCCACACTTTTGTGGGGTTTACCTCCTACAGGTTCATTGTGTGTGTGTGTGTGTGTGTTTTACTTCAATGGGTTTTACTCCCAGTAAACCCACAGGCAATAGATGGTAAACAGCAAAGAAAGATGCCTGCTGCCCCAGTCCCCATGGCTCTGGCTAGAAGAAACCTGATCACTGGGAAACAAACAGAACATTCTTAAAAGAAGAGGCTTACTCAGTGCAAACTGGTAATTGCAAAACAGCCACAGACGTGAGGGCTGTGACATGGGGAACACAGTCGACAATGTCAGGATAACTGGGAAGGGGCCGGGTGGGCTTGCGGCAGCGTGGGGGCCACTCTGCAAGGTGCATGGTGTTCCTGCCACTTTGCTATACATTGGAAATGGGTGCAGAATGGTACTGAATGTGGACTGTGACTGAAAAAAGTAAAATTTAAAAAAATTAAAAAGTAAAGTTCTAAGAACCAAGAAATTCCTTTGCTTATACACCCCTGATCTCTAGTAAATTCTCAAAAAAATATTTGTTGAATTAAAAACAAAGAGGCTCATCCTCCAGCAGAGAAGCTTTTATTTACCGCTATCTTTTCACACACTGGGGGGCCATTTCTCTCACTCCAGACAGCTCAAGACTTCCTATCGCAAGTAAGAAACTTCAGACAAAAAGAGTAGGACAAAAACTCAAGGAAAAATGGGTAAAACTGAGCAGATATTTTACAAAAGAGGATATGCAGATAGAAAACATGCAAGTACAAAGATGCTCAAAATTATTTTTATTAGGAAAATCTAAACTAAAATCGTGAGATACCTAGTGTCTCACCTAATAGAAAAGCTAAGATAAAATTTAAAAATTATTTTATCAATTGCTGGCTAAACTGAGAAAGAGAGACACATATTCTTTTCTAGTGCAAAGTCAGAAATGTTGCAGATACTCTGTAAAACAGTTTTGCAAGTCTTCACAAAAAATATTTATTCTTACCCTACACACTGGCACCCATGCACTTGGGTAAATACTCAACTGACTGGAAACTTTGGACTATCTGGCACATAAATATCTATAGCAACTTTATTCATAATCGTCCAAAATTGAAGCAACCCACATGCCCTTCAGTAGCTGGAAGGGTAAAGAATATTCCGTCACAGGGTGTACATCTAAATGTTTGGATATTATTCAATGATAAAAAATATAAAAGGGCTATCAAGCTACAGAGAGACATAAATGAATCTTAAGTGCATACTGTTAAAAGAAGCCAGTATGAAAATGCTACATATTGTATGCATTTGTCAAAGCACATAGAACTCTGTAGTACAAAGAGCAAATCTTTTTATTTTATTTTTATTTTAAGTTGAATTTATTGGGATGACATTTGTTAATAAAATTGTATAGGTTTCAGGTAAACAATTCTACAACATATCATTTGTATTGTGCGTTTACTACCTCAAGTCAAGTCTTCCATCAACATTTATCCCCCCTTTTCCGTCTTCTACCTCCCTCCAACCCCAAAATTTTAAAAAATCAGTGAGGAGGTAGGAGAATCCCGGCAATGCAATGCATGATGTAACAAAATAATCTAACTATTAAAAATGTATGTCACAACCTCACTGAAGTAGGTGGCAGAAAGGCTGTGAACTAAGCCTAAGTCACTTTGGAATGAGTTGAATCTGTAAGACCAAAGGTAATAAATAAATAAGTGAATTAAAATAGTTGTTCATAGCGACTGTATTCTAGTTGGCAAACATTTCTCAGGTACAGGTTAGCAGCTCTGATACGAATATATATGTATTGTGTAATTGAATGTAAATAAATGACAGATGACGGGAGTCACTTTTTTCACTATTAAGTGGTAGTTATTTGTGAGAAATGAGAAAAGGCTAGAATAATCCATGTGGAAATGAGTTGGAGTTGGATATATGGAGGTATCAATATAAATTAATTTTCAGCTTAATGTAGAAAGAAATGGTCACAAATAGAAATATTTATATATGTCTGCATACACAGGTTAATGTGCACACATATATTTCTTTGCTCTGTCACCTGAAAGGGCCTGGAAGTCACAACACCACAGTAGCAACAACTACACCTAGAGCCCGGATCTTAGTCCCTAGCAACTTTCTGCAATGTAAGGGGGCAGGGCTTCTTGGAAGAATGGGTAATTCTAAGGCTGGGGCCGAATATACACAAGATGAGCCTGGAGTATTTTGCAGTGCCAGAAATTAGGGTAGCATTCAAAACACAAAAACCCTGTGGCTTCAGAAGCCAACAGAAGGCAATCCCAGTGCCAAAGCCGGGACAATTTGAGCAACAAAATGAATAAAGTCGTATTGAATTACAACCCAAAGTATAAAATAAATATACATGAGTCCATACCGATGGGCTATACTGACTGACTGAGTGAATGAATGAATGAAGCACAGAAAATATACCTCAAGCACAGAAGGATTCCAAATATACAGTCTGTGTGGATTTTCTGCCCTCATTGTGAGGGAGCATAAGTCTCACTCCTTAGCTTTGGCCTGTGCATAGGGATTCCTTTTCAGAGTAGTCGGGCACAGAGTGTCGTTGCAGAGGACAGCAGCTCTGCAGCGGGAAACTGAAAAACACCATTGCAGTCAGGCGATGGGGTCAGCACCTACTGTGATAAGTCATCTTGACTATTTACTTTCAACGTGGGACGAAATGCACCTGGCTTCTTCCTTCTAAAGACACATAACTCCAGGCTAGTCTAAGAAAAAAACTCAGAGCAATTCCAGTTGAGTACTAGTCTACAAAATGTCTAACCAGAATCTCAAAGACTTCAGAGCAGCCCTGGCTGGGGGCTCGGTTGGTTGTAGTGCCACCCCCGTGTATCAAAAGTTTGTGGGTTCGAGTCCGGTCGGGGCACATACCCAGGTTGAGGGTTCAATCCCTGGTCAAGGCTGTGTATGAAAAGCAACTTATAGCAGTTTCTCTCTCACATCGAGGTTTCTCTCTCTCCTTCCCCACTTCCTCTCTCTCTAAAATCAATGAAAACATATCCTCAGGTAAGGATTAAAAAATAAATAAAAAATAACTTCAGAGAATGAATGTCTGAGGAACTGTCGCAGGCAAAAAGCCTACTGAGATGTAATGAATAAATATAATGTAGTATCGTGAATGAAATCCTGGAAGAGTAAAAGAAAATTAGGTAAAATGAAAGAAATCTGAATCAAGTATAAACTTTAATATATCAACGTCAGCTCATAAACTTTAAGCAATGTAAATTACTAACTTAAGACAATAAGAGAAGAAATTGAGTGTGGGTTATATGATATCTCATTCTACTATAGTCACAATTTCTCTGTAAATTATACAGTTTTAAAATAAAATATTTATTTTAAAAATGTTTACTACTATATTATAGATTTTTTTGAATGACATCAATGCTTCAAATGCAAAAGCAAATTGATTCATTTGCTAACAATTTGTTTATATAACATATACTGTTAACTATACTTTACACTTCTAATACATTTCAACTCTTTTTCCCCAAAAAAAGAGTGACATAGTGGAAAGCCACCTAAGTTGAATTGACTTGATTTGATTGTAAAAAAGTGATTATTTTTATAAAGTGTTACATGTGTTTATTATTGATTCATACCCATGCCAGACTAAATAAGTAAATATTTTTTCTGAAAATGTGGAATTTTACTCAGCTCACTGCTGTGTCATTGATATTTAGAAAGACGAACATAATTTTGTGCTTTAGAAGGCATAGACTTTAAGAATCATATCAAAATAAGCAAAGTAAAAGTAATAAAACTCAGGTCGTCTTGTATCTATTATGCATTGTTATGTATCACACTACCTTAAAATGTATTGGTTTCCACACTGATAATGTTTCTCATGAATTCTGTTGTATTGTCTGAGGGATGCAGGCAGCTGGGGGCTTGGCTGGAATACAGCGTATAAGATAGGCCGAATCACGCTGACAGGTGGAACTGGCTGTTATTCAAGCCATGCGGCCTCTCATTTCCATTAGGCTCAGTGGCCTTCCACACGTAGCCATCCCAGGGCAATATTAAGGACAATGAACATGGAGACTCCAAGGCATCTCCTGAGGCCTCGACTCCAGAGCTCACTCAGTGTTAGCTTCAGCGCATCTAAGAAAGTCACAAGGCCTGCCCCGGGATAAGAGGATGAGCCATGCTGCACTGCGAGGTGGCAGGCACACTAGGCTGGAAGGAACCCGTGGCCATTCAACAGTTTACCACATATATGCACATTGGCATCAAGTACCCTGCTCCAGCGCACCAGCAGGAGGATTTCTGTGTGATGGGATTGCTTCCCATAATCATCATTTCATCGCTCTCACCATTTCCAGTGTCTACTCCAATGTGTCCTGAAATTTTCATGTGAGCAGGACAGTCTTCTAAGCACCTCCTAATGAGCTCACCTGAGTATAATACAAACTCTGTGATATTGGTAACGTTTCCCTTATTTTAAATATGTTGTAGCATACATATTAATTAATCAATTGAATGAGTAATTTATTGCAGTTTCTGCCATATACTATAGACACAACTGAGGGAAATTTTATTGCATTTTAAGCTTATACAATGAGATGGTCACAATAAAATTTCAAGGTTAACTTCCAGGTCTGAATACTTATGAATGTATTATTATTGATCAAATATCATGTATCACATATGCAAATATACTTATGGCAACTGGTGTTCTTACTTTCATGGCTCTTCCCTTTATTGTTCTCATTGTTAACAATATTTAAAGTAACTCATTTCATGAAATATTGCATATGGTTGAGTTTCACATTGGGAGGAGCCCAGCTGAAAGCAGAAAAGGTTTCCTGTGTACCATGTTTACATTAACGATTATTTTCCAAATCAAATAACCTTGTGGAAAATTAGAAGGATATTAGGTCTATTAGTTGAACTTTGATTATTTCAACACTGCTGTCTTCTCCATTCAGCCCCGTTAATGGTTTAATGCATTAATTCCAATATATCATTTTGATTACATCTTTTATAATATTTATATAATAATGCACTATAATTTACTTAATATTTTAATAGCTCAAATATTTAACTCAACTATATTTTGAAATAAACTTTATTGTTTTATAAAATGCTTCCAATTAGATCCTTTTCCAGGTTCTTCACATATTCCTACAAGGTAAACATAATATTCCTCAATTAAAAGAATTAGTCCAAGCCTCAGAGACTTTATATGACTTTACCAGGACTACATGACTAATTGTGATTATGATTTATGTCTCTTTGACTTAAAATAACCATTTTATTTATAACAAAAAATTAGTATTTTGTATTAATTTTTTAAGAGTTTAAAAATCCCTCTCAAGCAATCACTATACACATATATTTAAGCTGTAATTGTTACTTCTTAAATAAATTTAAATAGTATCTTCAAAGAATGTGCCAATACTCCTTTATATTCTAGACATTAGGGCTCCAAATCCATTAGCAAAAAAGACGGAGGGCAAGTAAATATTAATGTTGTTTGCTGTATCTTTCCTGTTTAAATGTTTCATGATCACAGAGCAGAGTAGGCCTCATTATAAAAAGACTATAGGGAAACATGAAAAAACAAAATACATATAATTTATATCTCTATTTCTAACCTTGTTCAATATTAATTATGAGTATTGAATAACCATATTTAAACACTCAAAAACTCCCTAAAGATAAAATCCCACTATGCTTATAGACTAAATTATATAACTTATGTAATGTTTATGGATGAAATTGTGTTATAGTTTTTCATGGAAATTATCCAGTAAGGTTGGAATAGGAAATAGGAGCTTTGGGTAGAGATAAAACAGGATTTTATCTGAACTGTTAAAAGGTAAAGATGGGAGAGGAGTACAGCAGAATCATTGCTCTATCTCTACTTTTGTAAGTGCTTGAATATTTTAATAATGAGAGTCTACTTTGTCCTTAAGATCAATAGGATATTAATTTAATGCCATAATTGGAACTTCAGTTATATACACTGATTTATGACATTGATATATAACCACATTTTCTGATAGTCAAACAAAAAATAAAAATCAAGACCTTCTTGGCTATCTATTGTCATTGCCTCCTGGAATATTTCATCCGCCTAGTCTTCTACCTCTGATGATGAATCCCATGGAAACTATCCTTTTATTCATGTCCTGTGGATAAACCTGACTGTACCTCTAGGGAGGAGCTGAGACTGTAATCACTGACTTATGTTATGCCCATCAAGTCATTCCAACCTTGGGGCCACAGAGACAGGCTCAGAGGTTAGCATATGACCTAACTTGGGGGCAAACAAGAGAGAAGAATTGTGCAAACCATCAGATCTTCCCTTATGTAGTGAACTGGATACTGTAATAATTTAAACCTGGGACATCTGTGTAAGAAAGGCAAAACTTGGAAAAGAATTTTGGTGACACATCTGAGTCCTCAATAAACCCACACCTGAAGTTATATTCATGCCACACCCTTGTTAATTGAAGCAGTACATTATTTTTTTATACAAAAGGTCATTTGAATAAGAAATTGATTCTCTTGCAACAGAACAATTCCCAACTAACCTGTACACATAAAAAAAAAAAGATTAGGTTCAAATATAAAGGCTATGACTTGAGACATTAGATTTAATCGTAAACAAACATTAGATAAAAATGTTTTTAAATCCATTAAAATTTTTCAGGACCTTTGACTTAATTTTTTTCCAAGATCTATCGATGTATATTTGTTAGCCTTTAAGTCACATATATTATATATTTCTGTATAAAAGTGAATTTACAAAGTGAAAAGTAATCTTATTTGTTTGTCCACAGAAACCTTTGCACTATTGGCAAAATATGAATATCAGAAGTTATAAAGGAAAAAGGTATACCTGTTAAATATTTTTATAAATTATTTGAGAAAAGGAGTTAACTTTTAGAATCAATTTTTATGGTTACTTAATGTTACCTATTGTTATTTCCATTCTTATTTGATGGATAATTAATAATATACATATAATTTTTAAAAAGTAATAAGGATTTCAGGTTTTGTACAGTATGTTTGATGATTACATAATAAATATTTCAGAGTTAATAGTGTATAACCAATATCATAAAGATTTTTTTGTGCTAATGTTTTGAGTGTTAATAATGATGAAGTAATTAATTTTAAAAGTAACCATCTGTCAAAATTAACACTGGATTTGGAAAAATTGTAAAACTATAAAATACATTATTTTTCTATGAATATGATATTTATGTTTTATCCAATCCTCTTTGTACATAAAATCCCTTGGAAGTAAAACTAATTAGAGCAAATGCTTACATAAATGTAATATTTAAATGAAACTATGTACAGTGCTCAGATTCAAAAACAAATTCATAACTCAAACTGGTAATGGAATTGAAGTATTTTAACTGCACTTTGGGGAAATAATTGTACCTCAAATAATTTACTTATAAAAGAAATTTTAAAAATAGCTTTTCATGTGTCTCTTTTTGTTCATAATTTCTAAGATTCTGTGTAATGTTTACAAAACATTCAAAAAACTATAATTAAATTTAAAATTAGCTATAAATGAGTAAGGAATAGAGGAAATGCATGCTAGATGTATACTTTAATAAAAGTAAAAACTCTAAATTTCTAAAATGTACTAAAATCTTTTTTGAAATACCTCTCTACTCAATACTACAGAGGTATAGTATTTAACTTAGTTAATAGTTAACTAGCAAGATATTGTCCTTATATTAAGACCAAGTCAGGTTTATTATTCTTAATTGCCCATTTTACTATGGAAATTGTTGACCTCCTCATGGTTGTTTCAATATATTTGTTAAAAGGTTAAATTAATAATGTTATGAAAAACTATTACAGCTGAATTAGTACAATAGAAACATTAAAAGATGACTAGTGAAAGTTTAAGTTAGTAATTTGAAGAGAAAAATTAACCAACCCCCCAAAATATAAATGTATTTTTCTGGTCATTTACTATAATGAGGTCCCAAACTTTCATGATTGTACTTTTTGCCCGTTGTGTCGCTCTTTCTGAAGATTGGGATAGAAAAGATTGGGATAGGAGTATCTTCCAAGTATTCATTTTAAAGTAATCAGCATGATGACATTTCTGTTCCAATACAGTGGTATAAATCTCTAGATTATAAATAAATATGTGTATGTATGGACGTATACGTGTGTATGTATGTATGTATGTATGTATGCATGTATGTATGTGTGTGTATATAGGTGTGCATATAAATTTATATATATTGAGAGAGAGGAAAAATACACTTATGAAGAAATCATATAGTTTCATGTTAAATTTATTCAGCTATTGAGTCTAGAAAAGGGTCTCCCAATGATTGTTCATAGTCTATAAGATTTTGGAAAAGTATGTAACTATGAGTAAGCCAGATTTTTACATTTATAAAGCTAAAAATCAGTAAAATCCCTATTTTACTTTATTAGGCCTGAAAAGATGTATAAGGAATGTATGCATGTGTAATTAATTTTCATGGAATCAAAAATGAATGTTTCTTCATGTAGATTCCCTGATATGAAAATTCAACCCTTAAAATTCAATCCAATTCATTGTTTTTATGTAATCACACACTATTTCATCTTCATTCCTTCCTACTTACTATATTAATTGTTTTCCATTATTTTATTTCGTTTGAGATGTGTGTTCATCATAGTGCATTTGGGGGCAATTTGAATTTGAAATTAATTTTAAGAAATTGATAGTCATAGATTTTCAAGACTATTTTACTACATTCACATAATAGCCTTGATTAAATAAAAGGAAACCAGGAGGCATAACCAATTTAAAAGCAACAAGATCAATAAAGACCGATAGGCTTGTTTCATTTAACAAAATGGGATTTCATGCACAATGGACCCATTAATTCATTTCCTATAGAAAGCCTCTGGTCTAATACCTTTTGAAGACTAGGCAAGCATTATCTTTTTAGCACACATGGATAAAATATATGTAAAGATAGTCTACCTACAAATCAATGCTTTAAATGCTCAGTATATATCTTTCTATTGTATGTTGTAAATATATAAAATATTTTAAACATTCTTATAATTTGTTTTAATTTCTGTCAGTTTTCAACATCCCTATAAAATAACACAATAAATCAAGAAATAAAAAAGAAATACTAATACATATGGATTATTAAAAACAAAAACAAAAACAGTGCTACAAAAGAGCTGTACCCTGATACCATATACTACAATCAGCCCAGGGCAGACAAAAACCAGAATGGGGATGATTCTAAAATGATTTAACAGGATTACCCCAACTCCGGCAGGGACAGGCAGGATAAAAATTAAAAATACTGCCTAGGAAATTATCATGGCACTAAACATATTTCTTAGATATACATATTCATCAACTATTCCAAGGAGAAGCCCAAAGAATTTTAATTATCTATTTATAGTCACAACATCAAAAGGATGGTAAATGGACAGAAATAACAGAGCAGCACAGGGAATGCAAACCCAGAGCACGTAGGTTAAAAATAAAGTCCACAATGAGGAAAATGAAAATCAATAACCTGCTCCTTCCCTCCACCCTCCTCTCTCTCCTCTTTTCCTTCCTTTCCATTTATAATTTAAAATGTGTACCGAATCTACTAAGACTGGGAATAAATAAAACAAGACGGCACGATCTCACCCTATGGAGAGCACATCCTTTTGTTACATAGAAAAGTCAAAGGACAAAATACAATCTTAGTAAGTGCTTTGGCCAAGGTATTACAAAATCATAGGAAAACACTTAGGTAGTTTGATTTAGATACTTAGGACCAGAGAATACATCTTGAATGAAAACCAGGCAACGATGAGAGGTCAATAATCTGGTAAACAGAGGAAATAGTATTCCAGACACAGAAAATAGCATGGGCAGAGGCTAAATGAAAGGGATAATCTGTTAGTATATGATTTAGACACTTTCAAATAGATATTATAAGGCTATCAAAAGTTTGCTTAAGCCTGGCTGGTGTGGCTCAGTGGTTGAGCATCGACGTATGATCCAGGCGATCGGGGTTCGATTCACCGGTCAGGGCACATGCCCGGGTTGCGGGCTCCATCCCCGGTCAGGTGCATGCAGGAGGCAGCCGATCAATGAATGTCTCTTATCATTGATGTTTCTCTCTCTCCCTCTCCCTCTCCCTTCCTCTCTCTGAAATCAATAAAAGTATATATATTTTTTTAAAATGTTTACTTAAAAGTTTAGCCTAAACATACACTCATTTTATAAACATGTTCCTGCCATATTTAATAAATGTCTGATAACATTAATAATAATTACAGTAGTGGTTCACATTGAGTTCTTAATTCATGCACAGAATTGTTTTATGTGCTTTATTTAATACCTGAACCTTTGACTTAAGTTTGAGTATCATCTCATATTAGAGATGCAATTTTATTACTAATAAAATAATTATGAATAAAATGGTAAATGTATACATTCTTTATTATCTATTTATAAATACTGGTTATTTTTAAAATATTAAATCTTTGTATTTAATCTTTATATTTAATCTTTGTATTTAATCTGTAAATTTTACAGATTTATTCTCACGTTTATCTGATTTTACGTTACCACTGAATTCAGTGAACACTGAGTGTAAATGCCTAAAGTACAAATGGAAAATTAAATTGAGGACTCCCCCTCAAAGAAAGAAAAGAAAGAAAAAATAAATAAAAGACATGCTAAGAAATATAAAATGTAGAATTAGTATCATCAATATGTAAATATTAAAAAGAGGGGATAATTTAAAAGGGGAGGCTGAGGTATTTTATAAGAAGGAATATATATTTTAAGAACTTAAGGCTATATAAATGGCATTAGATTGAAATCACCCTTGGCTCGCCAAACAAATGAAATTAAGAAAACCTCAGCCTCAACACATCACAGTATAGTGTAAATATATCAATACAAGAAAAAAAGAAATTAGAGCTCCCAGTAATGAAAATAGACCATTATTAAGAAATAAAAATCAGATGACATTAAATGCCTCAAATGCAATTTTGGATGAAACACCATAGCTATTGTTTTTAAAGGAGCAACTCATAAGTATTTTTAAATTACATACAAACATATTCAATTTAATAGACAGCAGAAAATGTCTCAGAAACATAAGACCCTCAGGACACATGCTAAAAACCCACTTGAAAAAAATTTTTTTGAATGAAGAACTTGAATGTGGAAAGAAACAAATCTAGAAAATTATGTAGGAGTTATGTAAAGCAAGGGTGGCCATATACTTTCATACATTCGTCGCCTTAAAAAAAACACACCTTAATACCAAAAATTGTAAAAAGAAAAAAAAAAATAGGATAAAAAGAAAAAGAGAAAATATAGCCATAATCTGAGAAATGAAATTCTGTGTGACATCAGCAATACGAGGTTGTGTTGGTGGAATAGGTATGGTCTAGGTGTGGCAAGGAAAGTCAGGGGTTCCGTGGTCACACACAGGCACATGGGTTTGTATGAGCCATGTAACCCCAGGCAGGCTCACTGAGGATCAGTAGGAATAAGTGATAAATCTCGCTGTACTCAGTTCCAGCCCACAGTTGCCTTGGGAACATTGCCCTTTTTCAATGATGCCAAAAACCAAGGTGTTTGGGGTTTCTTTTGTATGTAAAGTCTCCTTATTTTTACATTTGGCCGGTATATATACTTTATTAACACTGACTAGACCAAGTGAAACATAGTTGTGGGCTAGAGCCAACAGTTTTAAGGTTCATTCTATTAGAAGATTGCTTCTTAGCTCTAGCCATAACATTGAACAGGAAATCGAAGGATGTGGTCACAAAGCAATATTATTATTATTCCCTTTGCACACCTGCTCAAATGCATTCAGTGGTCTAGTACTTCCTCTACACTTGAACACAATCTGAGAATGGTGTGTTAGTTTCATTCTGTCATTCTCTGATGATAAAAGCATTATAGTCACCTTAGTCCCTAGAAAAATACAATCCTGCAAAAATAGTCAACATGAGCCTGGCCAGAGTGGCTCAGTGGCTGAGTCTTGACTCATGGACCAGGAGATCGGGGTTCCATTCCCGGTCAGGGCACATGCCCAGGTTGCGGGCTCCATCACCAGTTGGGGGTGTGCAGGAGGCAGCCGATCAATGACTCTCTCATCACTGATGTTTCTCTTTCTCCCTCTCCCTCTCCCTCTCCCTTCCTCTCTCTGAAATCAATAAAAACATATTTTTAAAACATAGTCAACACTACACATTTGAGTAAAGTTGAATATCTTTCCTCTCCTTATTTTGGCTCGCTTGCCTAAACTGCCTCTAAAAATCTCCATATGACAGAATGTTTGCAAAATTTGCCATAATATTCTCCTTCTCTGTGTTCACACCACTCCCAGGCCCCAGGCTTATCTGTGTGACTTGCTTTGGGCAATAGGACAGTATGTCATGCACACAGACACTTAAAAATATTTGTGTATTGAGACTTGCCCTTTCTTGCTGCTTTTGGGAACACTGTGACCATCTCCACATGAACTTGTCATGAATATTCTGCTGAATAATGAGAAATATGTGGCCAAGTCGTCTCATTTATTCTGGCCAACTGCCAACCATGTGAGACTGGCCATTCTAGATTACCCAGTCTCAGTCAAGCTGTCAGCTGCTCCCTAATATTAATTCACACGAGAGGAGCCACCAAGCTCACACTTAAAATCATGAGAGAGAAATGTTCAGTGTTCTAACCTACCATATTTTAGGGTGGTTTATTACACAGTGCAAGTTTACTGAATACACCCCAGAATTAAGACTATAGTCAGAAGCGCAAATATAAGCCCAAAGACTCTTTGGCAGATTCGATGGCTCGCCCTTTCCTTCTTCCTCTGGTGGGCCTCCTGACAGATTCCTCCCACTGCGGCTGTGAGATCGCGCAGTGCTTCTCTGTGCATTGACTGTTTAATACCTCCAGCTGTACTGCCATCTTATTCAGTTTTCTGCATCTGAAAGGCCTTAGCTACCTTCATTCTGCTGCTTTGTTTTGGTTCTGGCACAGCCTTCTTGATAAGAATCTTTTAAAAGTAACCTTTAACCATTTGTTCAACGGGGGATCCCAGGACTGGTCCCTGAAATCGCGCACCTTTGACCAAGCGCATGGAAGTGTGCCGTTACTTCCCAAACATGACCAGAGACAGGCAGACTCAGACCACTTTAGCTCACTTTGGAGGATCTTTTTTACAAGGGACAATTTAAAACCAATTCAATGTGTCCTAAAAGTACAGGGGATACATATAACCTCTGTCAGTAGTTTCTTTCAAGTCCTTCCTTAAAGGTAAAAAGAAAGAACTATGTCATTCATGGTGGGAGAATGAAGCACAGTGGAAACTGTCAAAATAAATCCTGCCTCAATTTTACCACTGTCCTCTCTAGTTTCAACCACGTTACACCCCTTATGTGAGGGTAAGAATTGCCAGACGAGGGTGGATGTGGGGTGGAGGGGATCATGGGGGAAAAGGAGGGGGGGGCATCTGTAATACTTCAAACAATAAAGTTAAATTAAAAATATATAAATATATATCTTGCCAAACCAGATTTTGCTTATGTTGTTTTCCCCTCCTGCTTAGACAATCTAGTATCTCAATGTTCATTTATTACCATAAGTCCTCAAACTTGAGAAAGAAATACTGCCAACCATGCAAGCTTTTCCACTGACTGGCTCAGACGTGTGTGCCAATCATCAACCCCAAATCCAAATGCTATATGGAAACATTTAAGCAATAAGTGCGTAATTGTCAGGGTTCATGCACAGTTCACAGATATCATTTTAAGCTTTCCCATATATCTTGCAATAACCTTTTCGAAAGTTTGACATGATCAAACTTTCAAAAAACAACTACTTTATTTACAAATTAATGAACAAGAGTCTATGTGTAAGATTATAAATTATAGACACAAATAAAGTACACTTGTAAGTTTTTGCAGTCATCTGCAGTTGCCCCCCAAATCCAATTATCCTCTTGAGACAATATTGTCAGTGGGAAAGGACCTGAGCACTGAGACCAGGACAGCCTGTCCTGCATTTTGGCTCTGTCAGTCATTAACTGCCATCTTAGCCAAGTTGCTTTAAGGGCTAGTCGTTAAGATTAAAAATAACATAAATTATGTTACACAATTTTCCTTGACCCCTGTTACCAAGCAATAGAATGTGGAATGTGAGTGATATAGCTACCCCAATCTCCACTGCAAGGAATGATCAACTGCATGGTTACTCTAGGATAAAAAACACACAGGACAGAGATTCCACCCAAGCCCTTCCTATGGGGCCACCAGGGTAAGCTGTCACTTGACTTAAAGTGAATGATGGGCTTTTGACTATCAATAGCTGGGGAGTTGACAAGGTTGTATCTATCGCAAGAACTCCACCTCAAAGTCATAATCTTAGTCTCATTATTCTACAAACTGCCTGTGAGAAAAGGCCATCGAATCCCATCAGGATTAAACAAGGCGGTACGTTCTGTGCCATGACCCCACCACCTCCGCATTACAGAGGGTGCTAACCCCAGAAGGCCTTCCCCATAAGGCACTTTCTACAACCACTTTGACAGAGGTGCCCCAAGAAACATTACGATTTCACTTCAAAATACTTGAAAAACATAGTTTACAACTATTTGATAAATAATGACTGCGAACATTGGGATTTTAAGTAGATTGAATTGGGAACAAAATGGATCATTTTATTTTGTGAGTTTTCCGATTCAAGCGTTAGTTAGGCTCCAGTGTGATCATATTTAGCAGGTGATTACAGCTGCTAGTGTGGAAACAGGCTTCTGCCTAAATGGATAGGTTTATTATTTCTCAATTTGTATAACTCATTCATTTTAGGGTGCCCAGGTGTTCCAGCAATACATGAGAAAATATATTTTGGATGGTTAAATACATGAAAGCTAATGCAACAAGCTGCATACACAGAAATAATTAAATTTAAACAAGGACAAGTGCTATAGCTGACAAATCAATGCAAGTGCAGCATAATCCATGAGACAAATGGTTGTGGTCAACAGAGTCAAAAGTACAGAAAGCTATTATAGTAACAACTGGAACAATTCCCCTGCCACATACCCACATGACCAGTCACTAAAAAGGGCTTTGAAAAACTGCCTAGACTCATAGATACAGAGAACAGACAGACAGCTGTTTGGAGGGCTGGGTGAAAAAGGTAAAAGGATTAAGCAAAGAAAAAAAAACACCTCATAACATAGACGACAGTATAGTAATTACCAGAGACAAGGGGTAGTGGGGGGGGGGGGTGTGAAATAGAAAAGAGTAAAAGGGGGTGAAACTTGACTTGGGGTACTGAGCATACAATAAAATATTCTACCTAAGTATACAACTTGCCTGATTTATTTCCACTCAGGAGTTTTTTCAAATCTTTATCGAATTTATTGGAGTGATAATGGTTAATAAAATTCAAAATATTGTACATTAATGCAAGGTGGGGCAAAAGGAGGTTTGCAGTTGTAAATTAATAAATAATAATACAAGAATAAACTGTGTTTTGCATACTCACAACTGTAAACCTACTTTTGCCCAACCCTGTATTGTCACAACTACCTGCTTGAAGAAAGACATGAAAAATGATATCAGGATATTCAACTTGTAGCAAGATTTGTCTACAATGTCAAAACCCTTCTTTTTATCATATTATATTTAAATGTACACCAATCTGAACTTAAATAGCATAGTTGTAATATGCAAAGACATATCAAGTAACCAAAAAAATACTCCGTTGTTTTCAACATTTAAAGTAAACTTCTGGTTTCAGCTCTGACATGAAAAGAGCTTGTAAGTCATCACTCCCATCCTTACAAGAAAAAGCTAAACAAAATTATAACCAATGGCTTTTCTTGGTCATATAAGAGACCTGAGGTCACAGGTCAAACCACCACCTGAAAGTCTAGGGAGACAGGTGAATCCAGAGTCATGGCTGAGATCTGCTTATCTGGAGCAGAAGCCACTAGTAGCAACACTGACAAATTGCCGGAGGTTGAGGAGCACTAGCATGAGTGGGAAACTGCTGGGGCCATATTTTCAGTGGGGGGACCAATATTTCACAGGTTTTACCTTGAGGAACCTTACCAGGTTTTCACAGTAAAGAGATGAGAAAGATCACCTCCAGGCCCTGGGTGAAAAAGGTAGAGGAACAGCAGTCACTGTCAAATAGGACTGAGCACACTTCACATAAAAGGCCTCCTCTCCAGGAGTGAAGGCTTTATCACAGCCCTTATCTCATCTGGACGAAAGGCAAAATACTCCAAATTCTACTTTCTGTCTCTCTTAAATGGGGGGAAAGGGGCTAAGAAAGTCATGTAAAGGTCACCTGTCAGTTCCCTGAAAAATTAGATTTAATTATAAGATTATAGAAAGCTTCCCCTCCTCCACACTATACTACCAAACCAACAGGGCTCTAGGATAATTACAGTGAATTCCAGCTAAAATAACATCATGAAGCATAATTTTTGAGAAAAGGTACTTAGGATAACCCAAAATCAACAGGGAAGACAAATGAAAAATATACTAGAAGAATTTGAAGCCTCTGTTATATATAGCTACAGTGAACATCAAACAAGGTCAATTTCTAGCCAGGTTAACATAAAACTTTACAGTAAAGGTCAATATACTCCACTTCCTATTATCAAACACATCATACCCAGGTTTCAATAAAATATTACAAGGCATGCTAAAGGACAAGCAACAAATGTTGGTATATCAGACAAGAAATTTAAAGTAACTCTATTAATATGTTAAGAGCTCAAATAGTACACTGTATATAAGAACAGATGGTCAATGTAAGAAGGAAGTGGAAATTCTAAGAAATAATTGAAAGAAAACACTAGAAATTTTAAAAAAAGGTAACAAACCAAAAACGCCTTTGATAGACTCATTAATTGATTGGAAACTGATGACTAAAGAATCAGTGAGCTTGAATGTAGGCTGACAGATACTCAGCAAACTAAAATGTAGAGAGCAAAAAGAAAGGGGGGAAAAGAATATAACATCCAAGAAACACAGGACAGATTCAACGTGTGTAATATGTGCATAATTATGGTACTGGCAGAAAAGAAGGGAAAAAAGGAAAAGAAACATTTGAATTAATAATGGTCCAGAAATTCAAAAGATTAATGGCAGAAAACAAACCAAAGATCCAGGAAGCTCAGAGAACTCCAGGTAGAATAAACACCAAAAAGCCACATCTCGGCCTATCATGTCCAAATTGCTGAATACCAAAGATGAGAAGTTTTTGAAAAAAAGAAAATGGAAACGAAACATATTACCTTTGGGGGAATAAAGATAATAATTTCTATGGACTTCTCATCAGAAACAATGCAAACAATAAGAGAGTAGAGTAAAACATTTGAATGTCAAAGAAAAAATCTTTTCGTTTCTCCCTCTAGTTACTTATTTAAACTGATGCTTGGCACAAACTATTTGTTTTCATTGTTTAAGAGAAAACAGACACAGGAACTGAAAGTAGAAATACAAATATGTGGGAGAATGAAAGGAATTTTTGTTTCCCTATTATTTGTTTTCCTTTTTTAAGCTGTTCATTTTATTAAATTTGCCTTCCTTTTATGGTGATCAAAGGTACACTGGCAGTTCACTCAGCAAAGAAGTATTCTTAAGACAGCCTTTGATATAATTGCTTTCAAAAGTTCATTGAACAAAAGTCATCATTCACACACAGAGAGAGAGAGAGAGAGAGAGAGGGAGGGAAGGAGGGAGGGAGGGAGGGAGGGAGGGAGGGAGGGAGGGAGGGAGGGAGGGAGGAAGGAAGGAAGGAAGGAAGGAAGGAAGGAAGGAAGGAAGGAAGGAAGGAAGGAAGGAAGGAAGGAAGGAAGGAGAAAGAAAGACAGACCATAGCTCCCTTATGCTTTGGCTAAAAGAGCTAGCTGGGAATTTAGCGTCCTGTCCTCCTGCCACAGAATTGTTGATTTGAACTTCCGCGGTAAATGGCATTCCAATCTTGTTGCCATAGATATACTAAAGCTTCTGGCAGGTTACTGCTTTGTGTTAGGTTCTGTCACTGGGTAGAATGTTCTTGTCTGAGGAAGGAAATACCCGCCAGGAGCAGACAGGGGCTTAACATGGTGTCAGCATTGCAAAAAAGTCAGCATTTGTTCTGTAGTTCACTGCACGACCAAGGAAAATGAAAGGCAAGTCCGAGAGACTGACGGCAGAAACAAAGTAAGGGAGGGGGAAGGAGGGCTGGGCTCCTGAAATGAGTGAATTCACTTTATAGTCCTTTGTGTGTTTGTTAGGGCTGCCATAGCAAAGTCCCATAAACTGGGTGCTTAAACAATGGTAATTTATTATCGCTCAGTTCTGGAGGGGAGACGCCTAAGATAAGGGGTCCGCAGGGCTTGCCCCTGAGAGCCGTGAAAAGGGACTCTCTCCCAGCCCCTCCTTGGCCTGCGGATGCCTTTCTCTACGTCTTCATGTTGTCTTCCCTTCCTCCCTTGTCCTGTGTCCCAATTTCCCCTTCTTACAAGGACGCGAGTCATATTGTATGAGAAGCCACCCTAGTAACCTCATTTTAAATAAATTACCTCTGTGAAAAACCTTATCTCCAAATAAGGTCACATTTTAAGGTACCAGGGGTTAAGCATATAAACTTGGGGGGGGAACACGACTTACCCACAGCACTCTGACATATGGACAGTCATTTTACCTAGAGTTTCATGAAGCTGTAATTTCAACTCATCACTCTTATCAGTAGGTTCATGTTATGTATGTAACTTAAGTAATTAGCCAAGAAAATTACAGCTAATTTATTAAATATATGTGAAAAGAAAAATACTGGTCAAAATGGTAACCCTATTTTCGTCAATGTAATAAATGCAAGCTCTTGTAATTTTAATTATTAGAACCCTCAAAAATTGCTGATGGAAAGCGTGTGGAACATAAGGGACTCCATCTTAAAGACATCGGGGTGAACCAAACCCTTACCCCCTCTTCTTCCCCTAGGTAGAGCTCTGGACTATGTACATAAAACTCAGAGGACTCTCATTAGTTCTCTCTCCAGGGTGATGTACCCTCAATATTATCTACCTATTAACTCACCCTGGCACCAAAGCTCCCTGCATCTGGTCCCTTTTATATTCTACTTATTTTCACTGCTTAGGAGATATAAGGACTTTGTCTGGGGGTTGGAAGGTGTAGGGATCAATTGCATCTTGCTACCATCTAAGACTACATTTCTGTATTAAGTTCCCTATTAAACTCTTTTATTAAAAAAGTTTTCAATTACACTGGACATTCAATATTATATTAGTTTCAGGGGTACAGCATAGTTAGTGGTTAGACATTTATATAACTTACCAAGTGACTCCTCCCCCCCATAAGTCTAGTACCCACCTGGTAACATACATAGTAATTACTATATTCCCTATGCTGTACTTGACATCACCATGACTGTTTTGTAACTGCTGATTTCTACTTCTCAACTCCTTCATGTTTTTCACCCAGACCCCAACACTCTTTCCTCTGGAAACCATCAGTCTGTTCTCTGTAACTATGAGCCTTTTTCTGTTTTGTTTGTTAATTTATTTCGTGTTTTTTTTTAGATTTCACATATAAGGGAAATCATATGGTATTGGTCTTTCTCTGATTTATTTCACTTAGCATAATATCCTCTAGGTTCATTCATGTTGTTGTAAGTGGTATGATTTCATTCGTTTTAATGGCCAAGTAATAATTCTTTAAACCAACAATCTGGACTGCTCTGCCCTGCTCCACAGCTTCTCCACTCCTTCTGCATCTGTATATGCAGCTTTGCACATACAGCCCTTTAACAAAACAGAAATGTAAAATGGTGCAGTAATTTTAGAAAACAGTTTGGCAGTTCCTTGCATATTAAATATAGAGTTACCATATTACCCAGCCATTCTGTCCCTAGGTACCTACCTACTAATAAAGACATATATCCACATAAAAACTGTACCAAATGTTTATAGCAGCATTGGTTATAAAACCAAAAAGTAAGAGGCCAAAATCCATTCTACTAATTAAACAAAGGCGATGTCTTATATCCCCATAATGAAATATTATTTGGCAATAAAAATAATGAATTATTGATACGTGTTACAACATGGATGAACCTTGAAACATTATTCTAAATGAAGGAGGCTAGTAATAAAATATCATATATTTTATGAATCCAGTTAAATGAAATGTCTGCAATAAGCAAATCTAAAGAAAGGAAACTATATTAGTGGTTTCCGAGGGCTGAGGATTATAGGGATGTTAAACAACTGCGAACATATATGAAGTTTCTTTTTGGAATGATGGAAATGTTTCAAAATTAGATTTTGTTAATGCTTTGACTATACTAAAAGCCATTCACATAATTCTGTAAATATGCTTAAAAAATTTGAACTGTATGTTTTAAATGGGTAAATTTTGTGATATTTGAATCATATCTCAATAAAGCTGTTATAAAAAGTAGAAAATTGAACTTGAAATACAAAAATGTGGAAAAAAATTAAAATAGTAATTATAATTATATTCCATTTGTTCAATAATATATAATGACTTAGTATATGTGAAGACATCAAAGTTATAGAAAAATAAATACCCATAATAATGTCTAGAAGAAAAAAACACACATCTCAGATAAAAAATATGCTAGATGGCATTGACAGCAGGTTAGATATTATAGAATATTATTGTACTTGAAGACTTAATAGTAGAAATGATCAAAAATAAAAATAAGCCTGATCAGTGTGGCTCAGTGGTTGAGCATCGACCTAGGATCCAGGCGATCGCAGTTTGATTCCTCGTCAGGGCACAGGCCCGGGTTGCGGGCTTAATCCCCAGTGGGAGGCAGCCCATCAATGACTCTCTCATCATTGATGTTTCTCTCTCCCCCTCTCCTTTCCTCTCTCTGAAATCAATAAATATATATTTTAAAAATTAAAATTAAAAAATTAAAAAACTGAAAAATGCTAGGGGGCGTGGATCAGAGCATCAGTGAACTCTGGGGCACCTCCCAGATCCAAAGACTTGTGTGTTGGGGTCACTAAATTAAAGGAGTGACAGAAAATACTTAAATAATGGCCAAACACTTTCCAAATTTTATGAATATATCTATGTACACACACATAGACATAAGAAGTTCAACAACCTCAAGCACAAAAATCATGATGAAAACTACACCTGGGTAAATCATACATTGCTTAAAACCAATGAAAAGAGAAAATTCTCACATATGAAAACTACATCTAAGCAAGTGAAAAATAAATTGCTTAAAACCAATGACAAAGAGAAAATCCTCATATACCTATTAGAACAGGTAAAATAAAACATACAGGCAACATTAATTGCTGACAGGGATGCAGATAAACTGGATATCTCACGGTACAACCACTCAGAAAGATAGTTTGGCAGTTTCTTAAAAACAAAACCTATATTTACCATATTACCCTGCAATTGCACTCCTGGGCATTTCTGGATATTCCACAGACATTAAAATTGTTTCTACACAAATCTCTTTACACAACTCTTCATGGCAACTTTATATGTAATAGCCAAAAACTGGAAATAACCAAAATGTCCCTCAGTAGGTAAATGGCTAAACCAACTTTAGAGCCTCCATACCATTGAATACCTCTCAGAAATAAACCAGACTAAAGTGTTGGCAAACAAAAACAGCTTGGATGGACCTCAAGGCACTGTGATGAGTGAGACACCCTTACAGGGCAAAAGCTGGACAAAATTCAAATTAACAATTCCTCCAGAATCCACCTGAGAACAGAAATCAGAGGGCAAACAAGTAACCTGAAGTCTGTAGAAACACAATCACATGAAAAAAGAAACTGACTCCAGCATTTGCATACCTGAGATACATGCAGTAAAACATAATATAAACCAGTAAGAAGATATAGCTACATTTTCTTTTCTTTTTTGATATTTTGTTTTTGTTTTTTTATTTCAGAGAGGGGAAGGGAGAGGAAGAGAGAGATAGAAACATCAATGACCAGTCATTGATCGGCTGCCTCCTGCAGGCCCCCCACTGGAGATCGAACCCGGGCCTAGTGCCCGGACCGGGAATCAAACCCCAATCTCCTGGATCCAAGGTCTACACTCAACTGCAGAGCCACGCTGGCCAGACACAGCTACAACATTTTAAAGAATCTCTAAAAGCAAGTGTAGGCAAATGTGAAAACTTGAAATCCTCGGGAGCGACCAATATAGGGACGCAAGGCCGTACCTTTGGCAGGTCTTTCCTCCAGGCATTCTAGCAGCTGCCCACAGAAGATCGAGGAAAATCCAGAAGAAACTTTTCTTGAGGTGGGTGCGGGGAACACCAGCCGCTGGGGAAATTTGCAGAGGAGGGTCTCCCTCACCGTCCCTTCAGATGACAGGCCTCAGTCTGTGGGGAAAAGCAGTGACTGTCACCTGGGGAGGAAGCCCAACAGCTGCAGAAGAGGGACAAACAAACACAACAGAAACAAAGTCCCACTGTCCCTCAGGAAAGCTGCAGGGACTCGTGCCAGCCCATTACTAAGCTGTAAGAGGGCACGTAGCTCTTGGGAAGTCTACACTATGGACATGGAGACTCGGGGCACAGTTTTTACCCAGACTGAGGTTAAATCAGAAGCTCAAATAACTTCCTGACCCTCCCCGGCCACCGCAGGCTAACAGGCACTGAGCGGACATAGTAATGGGGCACAGCTGGGAGAAGGCAGGAGGAGGTTCTCTCTACACACAGCACAAAGGAAACCGAGGCCTGGAAGGGAGCAGATACCGAGGAAACAGACAAAGACAGGCCTCTGCAGGTTTACCCAGACTCCAAAGCCAAGTTCCCACCGGGGGGATTTGAAAGCTGGGGTGCAGGGAAAGTGACCACAGCAAAGTGGGCCTAGACCCAGCTCAGCTCCTGACACATCAGCAGAAGTCCACACCTCACAAGCCTAGCGGAAGGAAAGGGCTTCAATTTTACAAGCAAAACAAAATCTTTGCCTCAGTAGCTCCTGTCCCGCACAACACCTTGGGACTCCAATTGAGAAGTATGAAGCACACAAAAGGTCAAGAAAAATAAATTCTGAAGGTTCAAAGCAATTATCAGAACCAGGCTCAGGTGAGACAAATGTTAAAAACAAGCAATTTGCCCTGATTAACATTTATAGAACATTTTAAATACATCGTGAGCCCATGAAAAGGTATTCAACATCAGTGATTAAGGAAATGAATAAAAACCATAACGAAGTACCATGGCACACCCTCCTGACTGGTTCAAATAAATCCACTGATGTCGCCAGAAGTTGGTGAGAAAGTGAAGGAACCATAAATCTCACACTTGTGCAAGCAATCACTTAGGAAGGTGTTTCACAATATCTCATATAACTAAACATGCTCTTATCCAGTGGTCCTGTAATCCCATTACTAGATATGTATCCCCCAAAATGAAAATAAATGTACACAAAAAAGTACTCAGAAGTTCCTTTATTTGTAATGGTCAGGACAGCTGAGTCCATTGACAGGTGACTATACTAAAAACTGATGTATATCCACCCATACAATACAATACTGCTCACCAATAAAAAGAGATCATACTATTTGACTTTTTTATTTCAAATTCTGAAACAGACACAAGTAATATATGTTCTAAAAAGATCAGAATAATATTTGCCTCTTGTGGGAAGCATGAAGTTTGAGTGTAAAGTAGATGACCGAAGTTTTGGGGATGACAATAATATTTTGTATCTTAATTTGGTTTTCAAAACCATGTATGTTTGTCAAAACTCAGAAAGTATACACTAAAATTTGTGTGATTTATTATGTATAAACTTGACATCAGAAAAAAGAACCTTATATAGATATTGAATTCTAAGATCTACATGCTGAAATATTTAGAAGTATTCTGATGTCTGTAATTTAGTTTGAAATTTATCAAAGGGTAGAGATACGTGTAAAGGGCTGGGCATCTGATAAAGCAGGAACAGCAAAAGATTTGTGGTATAATCTAGATGTGTGCACATCAGCACTTACTGTAAAATATTTTCAACTTTGATACATGTTATGTCTCCATAATGAAAATTGGGGAATAAAAGAAATCTAGAAGAGGCTGACCACTCCCCAAAATGACTTCAGGCCTCTAGCTGCAATATAGAGAAATAGAAAAAGTATAAAATTTTAAAGATTATAGTTTTTACTATTACATGAGAATGAATACTCTAATAACCATAATGGAGGGAAAAATATTTTCCTTCTACCCTTCTAGATTCTACCCAACAGACCGATTACCAAGAGAAAAGCATACAAATGCATTTAATATGTCACAAGAGAACATTCAGAAAGAAATGACTACCCAAGAAGCTATTAAACTTGAGCATTTTTCTGCTAGGCATGGGGGAGTCTGGAAAATCATGTGGAAAATATGATAGGACAAAAGGATATGAGCTGACAGTGATCAGCTGGGGGAAACTTGGCAAGATCTGTTTATTTGAATTCCTCTGGGCATCCCTGAGTCTTCAGAAAAAAGGGTGTTTTTTCCCTCTGAGTATGGGGTGGGCACCTCTCAAGAAGGGTCTTAAGACCTACTCTTGGGACACAGTGCAGGTCAGAGAGTCTTCCTACACCTGCCGTTTCTCAAACTCCTTCGCCTTAAAATATTCAGTATGCTAAGGTGTCATATTTTGGAGTAGCGTGTCCTATATCCTGTCATGTAGAAATAAAACTTAACGGTGGCTCAAGTCACCAGAGATTATTTTATTATCCAAAAGCTAAAATAAGTTTTGTAAAGATTAAGCTCACTTAGACTTTTTATGAATTTTTTAAAAAATATGTCTTCATTGATTTCAGAGAGAGGAAGGAAGAGGGAGAGAGAGAGAAACATCAATGATGAGAGTCATTGATCAGCTGCCTCCTGCACGCTCCCTGCTGGAGACTGAGCCTGAAACCCGGGCATGTGCCCTCATGGAGAATTGAACCATGACCTCCTGGTTCATACATAGGTCGACAATCAGCCACTGAGCCACACAAGCCAGGGTCATTTAAAGTTTTTAAACGTATTTTTCAATTATGTTGACTTTTTATAAAGCTTGTGTTATACAAGAATTTCAATAAAAGTTTGCTACAAAGATGATTGCCTATTAAATAGGTCCCTATTAATTCCCTTAAATATTAATATCTGCTGTTTGTGGAAACAATGTAAATTCTACTTAAGTGTAGTACAAAACAAGCCTCAGACCAGCAATAAATTATTCAATGTAGATAACATTATTTTGTTCTGTTAATCAAATTTGTTAAAGTCATTGTATCTGCCAATTTAAGAAGGTAAGTTAAAAATAAAAGCTATATTGTAGTCAAAAAATTAAAAGTGCAAGTTGAACCAAAGAAAAAACGACTAGTGTTATAACTTTCTTACTATGACAAGAAATGTATATTTTTCCTCCAAGGAATTCACAAATCTGTCACGCATAGTTTATCATATCAAATGATTCTGCCTTAGTCAATGGATTTTAGTTTTAAGAAGACAATTTCTTCTACCTGCTTCTGTTAAAGAAAATATTTGCAAACATTGAACTCTCTATTTGTTGTCCCTAACTCAAGTGTCAGCATGGCTGCCCTTCATATGAACAGGCAGGAAAGCAGAGCTTGTGCTCAATTTTCTTTTAGTAATTAGTGATTTTCCATCTTCATTTTTTACTTCCCCATAAGGTCCCTTCTGTGCAAAATTCTAGACTTATAGATAAAACCGAGCAATATTAGAACAAACACTGGTTAAAACAAGCAACAACAGCAAAAACCCAATACGTAGTTTATTTCCCTCATGGTAGTCACAAGCATCTCAGGCTCTTCTTGATCCAATTCAGCTCTTTAACCCGCATCTAATGGTGTGGGAGGAAGTAACTATGCTGCGACCACATATTATCGAAGTCACAATATTTATGTATCTGGTTTCAGTTCATTATTTTATGTTGTTTTTGTTGTTGCTATTGTTTTAGTTATGTGTTCTAAGCCTTAGTAACTTGTTCTACAAACTTTAATCTCCATGTCCAGGAAAGCCAGTGAGGCCACTGAAATCTGTTCCACAAAATATAATTTTATTTATGTGTTTCACTGTGTGTGTTTCTCCAGGGGAAATAATGGACCTATATTATTAATAGACCTAAATATTTTCAAAAAGCTATTTAAGACCCCTTTAAAAGACAAGCACTGTGATGCCACCTAGATCCTTCACATCATTCTCCATCTCAGTAATAAAAGCCTTCTGTTAAAAACAGTGTTGCCCAGCCGGGCGTGGCTCAGCAGTTGAACAGCTCCACCTAGGATCCAGGAGATCGCCGTTTGATTCCCGACCAGGGAACATGCCCGGGTTGTGGGCTGGATCCCCAGGCAAGGGCCTGCAGGAGGCGGACGATCAATGACTCTCATCATTGATGTTTCTCTCTTCCTCTCCCTTCCTCTCTCTGAAATTAATAAAAACATATTTATATATATATATATATAAAAAAGCCCACAGTGTTCCAGTGAGAATCAATGAAATTTGAAACTTTTCCATATCACAAATATAGGAGTTTAAATAGCAAGACTATAAAAATAATTTAACAGACACATTCCCCTTTATTCTTGTAATAGATATCAAGTCTTCAGGATGTTACATGGATGAAAGTTCAATCCATTTTCAATAAGAAGTAGTGAATAGTAATTTGGCTAAACCTTGTAAGATGCTTGAAAAACTTTCTGGCTGAGACGATAGAGAAATGAAAGACTCGGATCCCAAATAAGATTGCAGGTCCTTGTTCCTTAAAGATAAAAATAAGATGTCTATCTTCTTGGGATTTACTTTACTGCAGACCTAGGATTAAGGCAGGGAGATGAATGAAATAAGCATTAAAGTTTCGTTCCAGGCATGTAACTCAATGAAATTCTTGAATTTGCCATTTTCACCTTGTAACGGATTCAGCAATGCAGCAAAATTACTAGGCAACCCAATTTCTTAGGCTTCTAGCAATGTCACAGAAAATTAAAGGGAAACTGGGGTTTTGTCCTGGTTTCAATAAATTGGCCAGCTGGACCACCAGCAACATCTCCCCATGTGGCTGTAGAGATCTAGCAGTGTGTTAATAAAAGCCTCAGGGAGGTCCCACAAACTAGTGGCCATTTTCTACAGGAGCTAGACCTCTGGGCGATTTAAAATGTGTATTTAGTACTCCTGTTCCAATAAAAAGAACAGTGTGAGAGTACATGACGTGTGCATGTGTGTGTGCATGTGCGTTAAGTAGCCTAAAAAGTATTGAAAATTAATGAGACATTATGAAAAAATTGCTGACTTTCCTCCCCTCCACCCATACACAGCTCTGATAATCCAATAACTCACCAGCTGTTAATACTCAAAAAAAAAATTCATTTACAATTTAATTAAAGCACAAGCTGGTAGGTTCTACTTAGAAATTTCTCAGTAAAGACAATTTTCTCTCCCTACACCATTTTTATAATTCAACCTTTCTAATACCTGACATTTCTCACATTCAACTCGCTAATGCTGTTAACATTGAAATTAGTCTAACAGAAGTAATAAGTGAGAAGTATAAAAATAATAAAAATGAAATAATTTATGTACAGTTAAATGCAATTAGATAATTAAGCATGATATAAATAATATCATTTAATTCTTTTGGAGAATTCAATTAGATTAAAGTTGACTACAGAGAAAAACAAGATGTGGGGATAAAATTCTGTACATTATACTTTTTGTTTTTGTTCATGAGCTAAGTAAAGATTATATTTTTGCTAATTTGTTAAACAATTTTAATGAAAATAGTACTCATGATTTTTAATAGAATTACTACAAAAAGTTAAATATTGTTACATTTTCTAAATTTATGAAAACAATAATAAGGAGAAAATATTACGTTTCTAATAGGGCTATTTCTTGCTCAGCTTGGTAAAAAGAAAAGAAATCTAATTATAAGATCTTCTCCCCAGGGAACCACTCCTTGACTGTAAATTTCAATGGCAATTTTTCCACTTATCAGAACAGTTTGAAAAGAGTGCACATCCATTTTTAGGTCTTCTATTTTTCAAGTCTAGACATCAGAACCCTTAAATGTTTTAAGAAATGTTAAATCGACATACTACTAACTTTCAAACTAAAGTTTTAGAATATTTTCATTACCCAAATTATCTTTAAGCATGGATCCTCACCTCTTATTTACCTGTGTTATAAATAATACCAACAAAGAAGTATAGAACCTAACAAAGAGCCATAGTATAAACAGCCACTGTGATATTTATGATGGCGGTTTGGTCTGGAAATTAAAACAAACAAATAACCAAAAAACTAAGACGTTTCTAAATCACAACATACCTCGTAATGTAATGTAGAATCTTTAAAAAAAGAGATAATATTTTACTGACATATAGTCCTAGACAATTTACAAATTCTTCTCAATAACTGATCAATAAAGAGGCAAATACACACACACACACACACACACACATACACAAGAAGACAGGGAGAAATTAATATATAGAGAGATCAATAAAATTATTAATGCAATGTTATATCTACTGGGGTGGGATCATATGTCAAATCCTATTTTTATATAGTTTTCACTTTAAACATTTTCTATACTAAGCAAGCATAAAAAAGTATGTTTTATATACTTTTATAATCATAAACATTGTATTTTTAGACTTGTTTCATTATTAAATAGAACAGATTATATGCTTAAATAGTAAAGACATTAATATGTCTGAGGCAGGAGGAAAAATGAAATAGTTTCATGACAGTGTAATTACCGCACATTTAACTGATACCATTGAAAATAACTTTTTCTTCATAGCTACAATATATGCCTTATGAAAAACAAATCCCTACCGCTAAATCTTTACAGTTCCCATGCCTTATAGATCTAGAAACTGAATGTCATACATAAATCTAATTTTTATTTAATTTCTAATATAGCAGCCTCCATAGTAATTTCTTAATAGCAGTTTGAATAATTTTACCTTGACTCCTTCAGTAACTTGCTTCTTTAAAATTATTCTTACCTCTACCCCTCCCAAGAGAGGTCTAAACAAATACAAAACAATGTGATTAGGACTACAGAACATCTCTAAGGTGTAGACACAGCCCAGAAAAAGCAAGAATTAAATTGTAAAGGAAGTGAAGTCATGCAAATTTATCATAGGAGGTATTTGAGATAAAATTAATTTGTAGTTCTCTAGGACCAGATGTCAGGAAAACTTGACAACTTGGTACTATCTTTTTTCTCCATTTATCTTTCCTGTTGAAAGTATTACAGATGGCCCCTTTTCCCCACCTTGACCCCTCCACTCCACTGCCGCCTCCTCCCCAGGCCTTTAGCGCTGCTGACTTGTGCATCTTAGATTCCTTCTGGTCTTTCACGAATGGTCTCACTCATCAACAGGCCATTATGTTTTGTTTATTGTTTCCAAATGCGTTCTCCTTTCATTGCTCTTACAGGGCTTCCAGTCAGCCCCTTTCCTATCTCTTCCTCCATCTCACAAGACTTAATTTCTTAAACACCTTCCACACCCTACCCTCTGTAATTCATGCGATAAACCCCAAAATGATTTAGATGGCCCCTAAAGTGCACTCGAAACATGATCTCAGATAAGCTCCCCACTTCCTCTAATGAAACAAACTTAGACCAACACATTCCACCCTGTGATACACCCTGTGTGCCTCATTAATTCCTCTCTGGGTTGCCCTGCCCTGCCCTGCCCTGCCCTGCCCTGCCCTGCCCTGCCCTGCCCTGCCCACGCCTGACCTCCGCCAGGGCTGCCTCCAGAATGCCTTCCCCTCTCAGTTCTAGCTCGAATTCTAGCTCTCAGGCAAGCGCTTCTGCAGGACCATCTCTCCTTTTCCAAGTCACAGCTCTTTAATCTGCAGGCCATGATCTTTTGTAAAAACTTTCATTATAAAATGCAGCCCACCTTGACTTGGTTTTTACAAATTGGCATTTTCTTTGCTGGGATAGGAACCTCTTCAAGGTGAGAATTATATCCTGTCGTTCTTTGTATTCTCAACACCTGACATATAAAAGAAGGGATCAAAGAATATCTACTATCTGAAGCTCCCAAATACCTACTTTACTCTATATCACATTTAAGATCAAAGCTATCATATCAACTTTTCATTTTGTAATAACTTCTGACAGTGCTTTATTTTTCTCTAATTCCACACTGCATGTGCACACAGCTTAAAAAATATTTTCCCTATATTTTATTTCTTACCCAATATAATCTAACCTTTCATTAGCTAGATCATTTCTAAATATCATTGAATAAATTCCCTCTAAAATAGGGTAAAATTGAAATGAAGTTCACTTGTTTATTTTTCTAATTAGCAGTTTTTAAAAGACAGGCAGGGGTACAATTTTAAGTGCTTCTGCTGCCTAGAACATATATCTAATAGTTCCTTTCTTCTCAAAGATAATATCTCCATTGTCTAACAGACAATAAAACAAATGAAAAAATCTCAAGTACTTGGATTTTAGAAGTGAGAAGTAATGGTTCTGTGGATTTGGGAGTGCTCTGAGGTGCCTACTTTTATCTGGGGAAAAGTTTTAAATGATAGAAGAGTTAAGTGCAATCATTTAGAAATGCTTGGTTATAGTGTTTAGAACTTACCCATTTTCTGAAAATGACTTTTTTCTTTTTTTTTCAAACTTGAACTCATTTTATTTCCTCTTTTAAATATGTCAATATGATAGAACCTTATTTCTCCCCCTACCTCTTTTTTTTTCCTTAACATCTAGCTTGACAGCCAGTGGGGCCTGCACCCACCAGGCCCAGCAGGCCACGGCGATCTGGGAAACAGTTCTCTGGTTTTCTTACTTCCCCCACCTCTTAAGCAACTATTTTTTCTACAGCTAACAGAAAAAGGAAAAAAACCCAAAACAGCAGAATCATAGAAATTCAAACTGCCTACGTGGGGAGTCTTTTATAAGGAACAACATATGTTGGAGTTCTCTTCTTTGGAATTAAACATGAAAATGTAATTATTCAAAAAAATCGGACTAGAAATTGCTGATGTATATTTTTATGATCTTTATTTCGATAATATCATAAAAGAAAAAAAAATCTGTCCAATCTGCTATGAAGATAACTTGGATAGATTAGATAAGAGGATTTAGGAAAAAATCTAAGAGAAGTTGAGCAGTAGTGTCAACAAAAATCAAGCAGTGCAATGTAATGAAAATGTAGGTGCATCTTCTAAAGGGCATGGAGGAGAAACGAGCTGGCGGCGCGGGTAACAGCTGCACCCGCCGCCTCCCGCAACCACATCACAGTCACAACTAAATACAGAACCACCAGCACTCAGAGCCTCCTGAGATCCGGCTGCACAGAAGCCCCACAGCCAGGGAGCTGAGGAAGCACCGAGAGCGGGAGGAGGGGCGGAGACGCGGGCGGGTCGGGGCTGAATCAGAGACTCGGCCGAGGGCCCACACCCGGTGCCTGGTTGGAACCCAGGAGGGAATCTCAGCAGTGGAGGTTTCACAGAGGAGCGAAAGGTCCGAGCCCCACAGCAGGCCCCAGCCCAGGGCTCCAGGCCGGGAAGAGACATCCCCACACCTTCGGGCTGTGAAACCAGCGGGGACTGTGGCTGAGGGTCGCGGAGGCTGCGGGAGCCCCACCAGCTCCTCTAAAGGGCCCGGCACGGACTCACTCGGACGCTCCCTCTGGGCCCAGCGCCGGGAGCAGCCTGAAAGGACCCGGGACACTCGGGGGGAACTAACCTGCCTGAGATCCGGGCGAGAGGCGGAGGGCGGCTTCCTCCCAGGCAGAAGGGCTGGCGGAGGCCATGGCTCCTTGGCGAGTCCTCCCCGCACACAGCCCGTGGGCAGGCGCCATGTTTGAATCGCCAGCGCCTGACTCACACCTTTGGCCCCGCCCCGTGATTCCCGGAGGCCCCGCCCCCCCCACCTGCAGCTCATCCGGGCCATTTCCAGGGGCTTTTCTGTGCAAGTGGCCTCTCGAGCCTCATGCTTAGGGCTTTCCTAAAATCTCTCAATAAAGGAGCAGCGGGCCCCGTACGGCTTGATAAGCGGCCCCAGGCCTGGCACTAGCGGCAGCTGCATTGGCTCATAGCTGGGCCTCTCCTGGGCACCTCCAAGCCCAGCACAAGTAGCAGCCAACTACGGTTTGCTGTGTAGCTCATGCTGGGTGGCCCTGGGCAAGGCACTGGCACAGGCTGACTTTGCACCTCCAGGGAGGCCCCAGAGACAGTGCACCTGGTGGTCAGACTCGGCCACGCTGGATTACAACCCTACCACATCCACAAGTGACACACTCAAGGGGCTCACTTGGTGAACACCAAAGCCCCACTGAAGTAAATCCTGCTCCATAGGGGTGTCTCCAGCACAGCAGCTCTCTGCCCGTAGTTGCAGCTGGTCCTCACAGCTGATTGTCCCGGGGGTCAGTTCCTCCCAGTGACGCCAACAGCACCCAAGGCTCAACTACAACAGGACAGTGCACACAACCCACACAGGGGAGCACCTAGAAGGCCCAGCTCAGGGGACCGGGGAGGCTGAGCCACTGGACCCTACAAGACACCTACTGCACAAAGCCACTCTACAAATTCCAGGAGACATAGCAGCTCTACCTAATACATAGAAACAAACACCTGGAAGCAGCCAAAATGTGGAGGCAAAGAAACATGTCACAAAGGAAAGAACAGAAGAAATCTCTAGAAGAGGAACTAAATGAAATAGATCCAAGCAAGCTAACAGATACAGAGTTCAGAATCTTGTTTATAAGGATGTTTAAGCAGACTATTAGGGAAATAATTGAGAAAATCAATAACATAATAAAGTACCAATTTGAAATGAAGGCTACAGGAACTGAAATGAAGAATAATTTACATGGAATCAACAGTAGAGTAGAGGACTCTGAGAATCAAATCAGCAATTTGGAACATGAGGAAACAAAAAACACCCAACCAGAAGAGCAAAAAGAAAAAAGAATCCAGAAATATGAAAATAGTATAATGAGCCTCTGGGATAACTTCAAGAGGCCCAACATTCATATTATTGCGGTCCAGAAGGGGAAGAAAGAGACCAAGGAATTGAAAACCTATTTGAAAAAATAATTTCTTTCCTACATGGGGAAAGAAATAGACTTACAAGTCCAGGAAGCACAGAGGGTCCCAAAGAAGAGGAACCCAAAGAGGCCCACAGCAAGACACAGCATAATTAAAATGCCAAAGGTTAAAGACAAAGAGAGAATCTAAAGGCAGCAAGAGAAAAGCAGTTAGTTACCTACAAGGGAGCACCCACACGACTGTCAGCTGATTTCTCAACAGAAACCTTGCAGGCCAGAAGGGAGTGGCAAGAAATATTCAAAGTGATGAAAAACATGGAACTACAGCCAAGATTGTTCTACCCAGCAAAGCTATCATTTAGAATTGAAGGTCAGATAAAGAGCTTCTCAGACAAGGAAAAGCTAAAGGAGTTCATCACCACCAGACCAGCACTACAGGAAAAGTTGAAGGGTCTTCTTTAACAAGAAGCTAATGAACAAAAGAATCTGATGAACTAAATGGATCCAGAGACACTGACACATGCAACAGACGATCATATTTCAGAGAAAAGAGGGAAGGGGGTGGAGGGTGGGAAGAGATTAGCCAAAGAAATTATATGCATATATGCATAACCCATAGACACACTTAATAACAGGGTGAAGGCCCAGAGAGGGGGTCAATTGGGGAGGGGGACCTGTAATACTCTCAACAATAAAGATAAATTTAAAAAAAAAAAGGGGGGGGGAATGTAGGTTCTATTTGCATAGTCCGTGAAATGTTTTTATTCTCACTAGCAAAGCACTATCCTTCAGACTGGGAAAGTAACTGATTTTCATTATCATAAAAATACTTTAAAATATAAAATAGAAACATTGGTATTTATGTGACTTGTTTCCCATGCAAGCATCTTGCACTCCCACAAGGTAATGGGGAAAAAAGGCATTCTCTTCTTCCCTATACCAGTTAATATCTCCACAAACCCTGTTGATTTCTCCCCCTAGCTCAAAGTTTGGCAGGAGGAATTCCCAGATGTTTCAAAATCTGCCATCTTCTTCTTTATTATTTTGTGAATTGGCGACTATTAAACAGATGAAATGATATCTAATGTACACATGACTCTCAACATACACTTGCAGGCTGACACCCACATTGATCCCCAGGGAGCCTGCCCATGAGGGACGCGCATCTGGGTTAGCTCAGCTCTGGGGGACAACTCGAGGTTCCAGCGCCACCAAACAGGGAGAACACTTGGTCTTCAAGATTCTTAAAGGCATGTTAAATAAAATTGTAATAATAGCAACAATGGTGAGCACCTAAAATAGAAAATGAACTAAGTTTTAGGTCTCAAAACAGCTTGATCTGCTCGCTCAGAAACTCCAGTGATCCAATAGTTGCTGTGCTTGTTTTTGATTGCACCCCACTTCTCCTCAGGGGTGGACGCCTGTGCGAAGGGGCCGAGGCTTGACAGGGTGTCATAGCATCGGGCTGAGGGTACAGCGAGTTAAAATGCTGGAAGCCAGACAGTGAGAAAACAATGGCAAGTGCTTCAATAGACAGAAGCTCAGCATGAGAAAGGAAAAGAATGACAGAAGAAACAACTTAATTAGGAACCAAATTGTGAAGACTCTTGTAAGGCTTTTCAGACCTCATGCTCAGGAACAATTTAAGTCTTAAGTATAAAATACAGGCTCAGATTTAAGTTGCAGAGAGACATTTTGGCTGCAATTTGGAAAATGACATGGATGGGAGCATGATTGATTAAGAAAGATTAATTGTCAAGTTGTTGCAATTATGTAGGTGACAGTAAATGATGGCTTAATCTAAAGCAGTTACCCAACCTCAGCACTATTGATATTTGGGGCTGGGTAATTCTTTGCTGTGGGGAGCTGTCTGGTGTATTATAGAATGTTTAGCAACATCCAGGGCTACTACCCCCAGTTTTGGTAACCAAAAATGTCTCCAGTTTTTGTCCAGTGTCCCCTGGGTGCAAATACCTGCCTCTCCCTGCCCTCTCCTCCATTTAAAGAACTGATCTAAGGTAATAGCAAAGAGAATGGATAGGGAGGGGGTTTGGAGCGACGTTAAAAAGCTACTATGGAGGTTCCTTAAAAATTAAGAATAGAGTTGGCGTATGACGCAGCAATCCATCTTCTGGGTATCTACCCGACAAATTATAAAACATTTATTTGTAAAGATATATGTACCCTTGTGTTCATTGCAGCTTTATTCTCAGGGGCCAAAACATGGAAACAAGTGACCTTCAATAGATGATTAGATAAAGAACATGTGGTACATATACACCAGGGAAAACTACTGAGCCATAAGCAAAGATGTAATACTGCCGTTTGCAAGATCATAGATGGATCTTGAGAATATCATGCTAAGCGAAATAAGTCAGATGGAGAAAGTCAAGAACCATGTGATTTCGCTCATATGTAAAATATAAACTGAAAGCAACAAACAAACAAGGCAAACCAACAGAGAAAAACTCATAGACACAGAAGAGAGGGGAGAGGGAGAGGCAGGAAAGGGTAACGGGGGTCAAATATGGTGAGGAAAAGAGACGTGACTTTGTGTGGTGAGCATGATGCAATATACAGATGATGTATTCTAGAACTGTATGCTTTAAACATCTATAATTTTATTAACCAATAAATTTAATAATAAATTTTAAAGGTTAAATTTCAACAAATAAAAATAAAAACTACTATCAATGGTGAATGTCCAATTGACATATTTTACTATTGGATAAAGAGTTTGAGGGAAAAGGAGATATTTGAACTAGAATGAGAAAGTGTATTTTACTTTCTACTGGGAATAATAAAAGTTTTTAAATAGGGAGCTGATGATGTAAGATTTACATGCTCAAAACATAAATGGCAAAATTATACAAAACACATATACATGACTTAGAATGTTGTTATAGTATTTTTAAACTCCCATTTAAGTTTTATCTTTATTTCTGCTATTATCATCGTATAGTCTCAGTGGAATGACAATGTGAAATGAAGTGGATCCCAAGTAAAGAAATGACAGATTAAATAGAAGGAAACCCAGAGATAAATTTTGATGACCCTCTGGTGGAGTGACTTAGACTTCTATCAGGATCACGCCAAGTTCTCTAGTTTACCACCTGCATGCATTTTATCATCATTAACTATTTTAGGAAACATAAAAGCAGAAGCAGATTTGGAGACTAGGGATCAGAAAGCATCTTAGTCTTAGCTACACAGCACTAACGATGTTAAGACACAGTATAGTTTGCTTCCTTTTTGCAGAGTGTATATGATTTTAAGAACAAAATATGGAAAATCAAAGAACAAAAACCCACTTTAAAATTTTTATAGAAAAATGGGCTTCCTTTTTTATGTTGCGATACAATGCGTTTATTTACCCAGTTAGGTTCAGTGAAGACAAGGAACCACCACCTTGGAGGGCATCAGGGGAACTGTTCTCATGAATGCGCACGGGATGTTTCTGCTGTAATAAAATCTCGCTCTGACTTAAGCACTTGGGCTTCACTTTTCATACCTGTAGTGGTAAATGCAGGATGTTGTTTGTCAAAAAGTTATAATTTTTGCATGCCAATTCAATAATCTTCCTGTGGGCATAAAAAGGGAACTTGATTTTTTCTTTAAAAAAACCTATCATTATTATTATTAAATTGTCTAAAATCAAAATAACATCTTTTATAGAGCATAGAAAAATTTGAAGAGTTTACATTTTATTTTACTTTTTTAAAAGTAATTTAGCAAAGATTATTTAACCTTTAAAGGACACTTTTATATTTAGTCTGGAAATTTCAAACAATGATTTGAGTAAAATTAAGAATTCTCGAAAGGTTTCATTATTTAAACTTTTGGAAATAATATTTAGCTTAAGTTTTATCAAGATTAGATATTCTGCCCGGCCAGGCGTGGCTCAGTGGTTAAGCGTTGACCTAGGATCCAGGCGATCAGGGTTCGATTCCCGGTCAGGGCACAAGCCCGGGTTGCGGGCTACAGCTGATCAATGACTCTCTCATCATTGATGTTTCTATCTCTCTCTCTCCCTCTCCACTCCTCTCTCTGAAATCAATAAAGATATATTTAAAAAAAAAATTATATAAAAAAAAAAGATTAGATATTCTAATTTTGGGTTATTTCAATATATTGTTCAATTGTTTAAATTGTGAAAACACTATTAACATAGCTCTGAATCCATTATGAATAAGCATATACATTATGTCCATAGTCAAAAAAAAACACATGAAACAAAACACTTTGCACTGAGAGATGATCTATAAGTAATTGGGTTGCTCTGTTTAGTTCAAGGCTCCAAATTCAATGAAATCCCAGACATTTTCCATAAATTTCTAGTTTCCTAATGAACAAACTCTATCCTTGATTTTTGCATAGCTTTCATCTGAAGACAAGACCTTCCCTTTGTGGATATGATGATGACAATGTGAGAAAACTGATGTATTCTCACCATAAATAAGGTAACTGTAAAGTTGGTGAAATTGATAATTCTGCTGTGCTCTTTTTTAAAAGAGTTTAATAAGTGTTTTTGGTTTTTGTTCTTTAATTTGATGATGAGTGCTTTTAAAGCCTGGACTTCTTTTCCAATTCTTTGAAAGCAACTTATTTTCTTGGATAAGTGTTTTGCTCTCTGTATCTTTCCTTCACAGATATTTGCTCATCTCATAGGATAATAAAATGATTTTTTAATGTTAAGGAAGCTTACATATTTACTTACTAGGTATTTTAATGTGCTTTTATAAATTAATGCTCCATTTGTATTTCTCCTTTTGCAAATGTCTTTGACATATATCTGCCCCTGTTTCTATTGAGTGTTTCTTTTCAACTGATAACACTGGTTCTTTATATACTGAATATGTTGCTGTTTGTCACATATGACACTAATCTTATTGTTTCATTTTTTGCCAACTCATTTAAAATTATTTTTGCAGTCAACCCCATCATTATATTTCCTTGCAATGTTTTTTGTGCAATTTTAACCCTAAAATTTAAAATGTATTTATCTATTTTCTAATATATTTACGATTTTATTTTTAACATTTATTAACTGATTTGGCCCTTAGCATAAGATAACTGGGTTCAAATGCCACCTTTGTCTGTTACTAGCTCAAAGTTTGAATAACTCGTGATTGTTGAGTCCCATTTTCTCACTTTTAAAAGGAGATTGATAGTATCCAGCTCATTAGGTGTTGTAGGGATTAAATCAGATAATGCTTTTAAGTGGTTTAACAGACTTCCTGATGATAGTAGATGATAAATAAACACGGGGGGGATTTATTGATTGACACATAATAAGAATGTACCTATGTACACATAGGCCAAAACATTTATAATTCACCAAAGACTTATTTCAATATAGAAATTTAATTCTTTGGACAGTCAAGAGATACTTATTGTGAAAACATATATGTATATTGGTTTGAAAGTAATGTCATTAAAATGTTTGTAGTTCCATTTTGAACAGAAGGGCGAATTGAGCAGTGCTCGTGAATGCTGGACATAGAGAGAAGCTTCCTGTGCATGGAAGCTACTCTAGACTTTGGAGCTTTAAGTCTTTGTTTTTCCGCTCTTTTTAAGGAATGAGATGATAAACAATGAATGGTTAACAGTGATGGCAGATTGACAAGCAAAGATGAACACAAAAATGATACAAAGCAGTGTTCCCGTTCAATATCCTTCCAGGAGTTCCAGATTGAGATTAGCCCTAGGCATCCAGGCATGGGAGCTATCACCGGGAATATCTAAATTGCTTTCTCGCAGGTTTTGCTAAGCACTCTCTTTATCTCATTTTAGATGGCACCTCATTGAATTTCTCCTAGCCAATTTACTTTCTGCAAAGCTCACATTTCTCTTATAGTAGAGAAATTTCTTTAGCTCCACTCTTTTAACTTTAGCTTAATAGCATGGGGGCTTTCCTCAAGTTTCCCTGTCAGAAGAGCAGCACAAATTTAACATTTACATGGTCCATTTTTCCAAAACGGCAGAAGGAGAAAGTATTATGTGAAGGGCAGTGTGGGTATGAATTTTCTCTGTGGTTTATACAATTACTTAATATGCCCCCAAAGAAAACTAATATTTGAGCTAACCTAGTTAGCTTTAATTTACATAAAACCATACCATGAGTTACTTGTATGTTTTAGAAAAATACAAGTTTTAAGTAAAAATAAGCTATGGAAACTTATAATTCGGACTCACCTGGGACTTAAAATATCTAAAATGTAAGAGTAATATGAGACAAAAGTTCTAATCTTATAAGAAAATTATTTTAATGAAAAAAATAATATTAAAATTTAATTATGTTTCAAAAATTGCTCTTATATAAGAAGATGAAAAGGCAAGCTACAAATTGAGAGAAAATACTTGGAAACCACATTCTGACAAAAGTCTACTTCCTAGAATATATAAAGAAATCTCAAAACTCAACAGTAAAAAAAATCAATCAACTAGAACAAATCAAACAAATGAGCAGACATTCCACCGAAGAAGACCTACAGATGGCAAATAAGTACATGATAAAATGTTCAACAAAGTTAGCCATTAAGAAAGTTCAAAATAAAGCCACAGTGAGATATCACTACACGTCTACTAGAACGGCTGAAATGGAAACCTTTAACATTGAATGCTGGCTACGATGCAAAGAAACCATCACTCAACTACTACTGGGGGGCATGTAAAAGGGTCTGTCAGTTTCTTAAAAAAACAAACACAAACATGCAATTGCCATAGGACCCAGCAATTGCACTAGTGAGTATTTATCCCAGACACATGAAAACCTATTTTTACACAGAAGCTTTACATAAATTTCCATAAGAGTTATTTGTAGTAGACTGAAAGGACAACCCAGATGTCCTTCAGTGGGTGAACATTTAAACAAACTGTGGCACAGTCATACCACAGCAGTGAAAAGGAACAGACCATTGCTACACACAACAATTTAAAAGTATCTCTAGAAATTATGGCGAGTGAAAAAAGGCCAGTCCCGAAAGTTTCCATAGTGTGTGCCTTCGTTTACAGAAAGTTCTTGAAATAGCAAGATTCTAAAAATAGAGAACAGATTAGTGGTTGCCAGGTGTTAAGTAGGGGGTGGGGGCTGGACTTAGGCGGGTGTGGCTACGAAAGTGTAACACTAAGGACCTGTGTGGTGATGCTGGTGGATGGCTATCACTGCATCTGTCCACATCCTGGTTGTGATACTACATTATACTTTTGGGAAGTGTTGATATTGGAGGAAACTGAGTAAAAGATACATGTGCTATTTTTTATGATTACATATGAGTCTTCAATTATCTCAAAATAATAATTTTTATTTAATTTAAAAAATTGCCATTACATAACACATCGTTTATAAGTATTCATATTTAGTTTTCTAAATGATAATAAAATCATTATTTCATGCCACTAATTTTAGAATGGTTAGTTATACAGCAATAATTAAACAACAAACCTATATTATAATATAATGCTACATAATAGCATAAAATGGAATAGTATTATATGATATAATAAATTATAATGTAATATAATTTCAGGTAGTGAGATTAGTTGTTCAACTAAGCAAGTATAACTTGATGGCACCTCCAAAATTGTCATTAACATAACATTGAGTTATATATGAATACATTGAACATTAATTAAGGAAAGTTAGCTATGCTGCCTTATTCCCACTTCTGAGAAAGTAAATATTATTGTTGCATTTCCTGTTAATAAATCTCTTTAACCACTCTCTTCAGACATATTTTAACATCTACTCTTATACCATCAAATTGAAAATCTAAGTTTGAAGATTTTGTGAAATTGTTCTTGTAAAATCAAAAGAAAAACTAAATAAGTTTTTTTTTTAAATGTGGAACAGAAATTTGCAAAACATTATATTCTCAGTGGGAATACAGCTTATTATTTTTTCTGTAATACTGTTCTTTGAGACAATTAGGAAAGCTACTTGTAACTCCAGTGTTCTCGTATATTTTTTAGTTATATATTCTTAGTACTTGGTAAGCATAACAGTATATGTAAATTGATGTTTTCCAAATATCTGTGTTCTCTTAAGAATTATCTTTCAGATATTCATTTTATAAACACACCAGACATAAACAACACTTAAAAAGTAGCCCATGGGTTGTGGGTTCCATCCTGGGCAGGGGCATGCAGGAGGCAGCCGACTGATAATTTGCTCTCACGTTGATGTTTCTCTCTCTCTCTCTGCCTTCCTCTCTCTAAAAGTTGATTTAAAAATTATTTTTTAAAAAGTAGCCAAAAATTTATTAGTCTTTTTCCACTCCTATTTTTAATATTGTACATTTTGTTCTTAATAAATGTTGACATGTACAGAGATAACTGACCTAAGATAAATGTATCCTAAATTTGCATTAGTAACATTTTTATTAAACTGTTTTATTAAGTTTACAGTTACTTATTAGTCAATTAATTTCTGTGAAATAAATGAAGATAAAAATACAATTACTGAAGTTTTATAATTTTATAAAAAATGATTTAAAATAAATAATGTCAAAATTCCCAGTGATAAAATAGAGTAACTGGACAACTTATACAATTAAGACACATTTGCAATTGGAATTTTATGCAATATAAAGTGCATTACGTTCCGCTTCGCATATATCATATTAATACTTCTCTTCAATAGCTGTTGATGGCGTCAGTCCCTGAATTGCCTGCCGCTCGCTCTCACCTGGGTTGGGCTCGTCTCGCCCGCCCCGCGCGGTGACTGGCACTCAGCCGGCGCGCCGCCTTCACCCCCACCGGGCGTCACTAAGCCCAGCAGCGGGAATCGCTGCCCCGTCGCGAGCGCTCGGACTGCGCCCGCCCGTGGGAGCGCCCGTCGCGGACTCGCGGGGCCCGGGGGGACCGCGCGGGAAGGGGCGGCGCAGCGGGGCTGACGGGGGCGCAGCGGGGCTGACGGGGGCGCAGCGGGGCTCACGGGGGCGCAGCGGGGCTCACGGGGGCGCAGCGGCTGCGCGCTGCCCGCACTCGCGGCCGTGCCCCCGCGGGGGAAGCCTAGTCTCGTCTTCACGTCCAGGAAAGGGCACGTGCCCAAAAGTTCTGTGCCATTGGTTGATTTGATTTGATTCGTAACTGGATTTATGGGGTGGCGCTGGCTGATGAACTGGGTGAGTTTCGGGGTCCGGTCCACAGTCCGTGTCCCGGCCGCGCCGCGCTCCCGCCCAGGCCAGCCCCTTGGCCGCCGCTGAGCCCCTCTACCCCCTTCCCCGACCGCCCTGCTGCTTGCTGCCTGGTCCAGGGGTCTCTCTTTTCCCTCTGCTTCGTCCCTTCGCCCTCGCACGCAGCCCCACCCCCTCACGGCTGTCGGGCTGTTCGGGTCCGTGAGTCCGTCCCGCTGTCCGTTTCTCGTGCGTCAGGCTCCGCAGAAGCGCACCCGCGCCGGGCTGGGCCCTGTGAAGGCGCCGCCGCGCGTCCCCACCTGCCCCGAGCTGCGCTGCGGGCCCCCGACGGCCCCAGGGACGGACCGACAGACGGACGGACGGACGGACGGACGGACGGACGGGCGGGCGTGCGAGGCGCCAGAGACGGGCTCGGGCCGGGCGCCTGCAGACCAGCATCGGCCTCCGTCCCGCGGTGCCCGCCGGTCTGCCCGCCGCGGTCCCCGGGGCCTCGGGCTCCCTGTCCCTCCCCAACGGGCCTTCTCCGCCCGCAGGCCCCGGGGTGGCCGCGGGGGCTTTGCCGGGCTCGCACCAGCCAAAGAGCGGCCCTTTATTGATTTACACGCGTGCACACACGCACACGAGCAGAGGCACGCATGCACGCACACGCGCGCACACACATGTGCACGCACACATGCTCACACACATGCACCCCGCCCTTAGGGCGAGGGGTGGGTTTTCCCCGGGGAGGCTGGAAAGCCAGCCCTCCTTCCCCCCTCCGCCGGAGGGGCCAGGCCGCAGTGCGGGTGTCTGGAGCCCGGGCTTCCCGCCCTCATGGGGCCTGTAGTCCAGCAGCTCCGACCCCACGAGGCTCAGTGATGTCTGAAGGCCTTTGCTCGCTTCCCTTACCCGCGTCTAGCTACCTGCGCTAACAAGACGACCCGCACTCTCCCAGCTGGCTAAAATCCTACCTATAAACACTTGAAATTGTTCATTTCCATGCAGGCGAGCTCCTCCGGGTGAGAAAGGCCCTTCCTCCTGCGATTCCATTGTCTGCACAACCTGTGGAATCTAAATCCAGGCTCAGGGTCTCCTCAAATATTCCACCAGGTGCCGTCTCTGCCGCAGGCCCTTCTGCTGTTCCATTTACAGTCATTCTATTTACATGCATGTTCCTTCAATAACTATGATTGTGCTCGTACAAAAATGCATAAAAATATAAATAATATATATAACATATACAATAACAATAATGTATAATATATAAATAACATACTAATTATGAACTATATCAATATAAATAATATACAATGTAAACAAACTATAATATAGCTATATAATTGAGATATCACATACCCCCAAATGCTGGCTAAAGACAGCAATTTGGCCCTAAGATAATATTTCTGCAAAAGAAAAGAAAAAACGTTAAGTCCTATAAAGGGGACCATGCCCATATCTTGTGCAGAAAAAGGAGATTTCCCTTTCAGTTGACCCATTCAGGAAGGGGATATTAGTAAAGAGGAACTCTGAGCTCCACCGAGTGTCTGGGGTATCCCCACATCACTGCTCTCCCTTGGTTTATCCCTGTTTCAATTATTTTCATTTTCAAGATACCTTTCCTAAGCTTGACCCTTAAAGCAAATGGAGAGCAGAGCTTCATCCTCAGACTCAGGTTTTTCTGGATTTATCCCGAAATCCTAGGAGATCTCATCTACATCTAAAACTTCCGCTACCACTCCTATGCTGCTGACCTAGGGAAACACATTTTTATTCCTCTAGATCCATCCTTCTCAATTCGACTTAGTTGTTAGCAACATTTGAACAACTTGCATAAAGCGTAAACTCAACGTCTAAAATAGAACTCATTTCTGCCCCAATTATCCTTAATTCTCCTTTTTCTTTATTTTCTCTCTACCTAAACGTACCGCTGCCCAGAGTGAAAGGCAGCCGGCAACATCTGCCCTTGTTTTCCCTTCTCCTTTCCGCTTTTAGTCCTTGAAGCCTGGCTTGGGTAGTATCCCCTGAACCCTTTCTGTCTCTGTTCCCACTATCATCACCTTGCCATTCACGCGGCAACTTCATATGCTTGCAGGCTAATTTCCTGATTGTTCATTTTACTTAGTTTCTTGCTTCTAATTTTGGTCCAATACAGTTCATCCTGCACTTGTCTGAGTAAACTATGTAAAATGCAAGGCTGGTCTTCAGCATGCTTCTGAGTAAAATCGCACCCCACCGTTGTCAGGAAGTTTTAAATCTCCCTAATCTAATTCTCAAAACCACTCATGGTGTAAACCGCCCCCCTCTCTCCGGCTGATTTTTCTGTGCCTACAGTGCCTGCTGCATGTTATGTGCTCAATAAATGCAGAAAGAGCGCTTGGTTTGTTTTATTTCAAGAATCAGAAAACACACATTTTCACACTTTTTCATTTCGCTTATCGGTGTTTCAAATATTCACTTAAAATTGACCAGGGAATTTATATAAAAATGGCAAATAATCTGTTTTCACTCCTTAAATGAAATGATTTATAAATCTATAATACTATGTAAATGAAACTATCATTACTCTTATCTTAATAATAAGCTTAATATTAAATAAGATTTATTAGCAAATTTTTAAAAATAATGTTATGTGTTTTATTATATAGGAAACCCAGCATGACATGGTGGATGGGCTACTGAATTAGGAGTCAGATAATTTAGGTTTTGGTCATAATTCTTTCAATAGCTATATGACTTTTGTCAGATAAACTAACCTTCATAAGTCTCAGCTTACAGCTTTCTTATCTGTAAAATAAGTTGGCTCAACTAGATAAGATCATGACCACAGGTGACAGTTCTGTCGACTACAGACTGCATGTATGACAGTGGCCCCATAAGATTCAAATGGAGCTGAAATATTCCTATCTTGTAGTGACATCTCAGCCATGGTAAAGTTCTGGCACAAAGTATTATTGTTTTGTGCCTGCTTTAGTCTATAGATAGTAAGGCTATTTGATAGAAATGTCTGGGGCACTTACCTGACATTCCCACCAGAGATCTCACCCTTTTTTAAACCAATGTTACAACTGAACCTACCCTTGTGGGTCTTATTATGATTGCAATGTGCCCTTCAGCAATAACCATTAGGAAATATTGAAGAAAAAAAGAGTTTATTACTTACAGGCCCTGAAGCTTATAAGGCACACCACAGGTAGAGGGATCACTCTTTATTGGTGAATTTAAAACATAAGAATGGGAATTTAAAGCTCTGGAAGAGTAAAAACAACAACAACAAAACAAGTAGCCTAAAGGGTGAGTTACCCAAATCAACCAAGACCTCTAAAACCAGGGAGTCTGGGGGTTGGGGCATGATAGGGAGGGAGCCTGGGTTTCTATCTAGTCATGTGGCTGGCGATGTGTTTATTAGCGATAGACTTCATTGAATGACTGCCTCTTTGAAATGGATGCCTCTCTGAAGTGGGACTCAAAGCTAAAATCAGGTGCTTGCATTACAAAAAAAGATATAGAGACCCAGTGACCTCACTTCTAGGAATATATCCTAAGAAACCCGAAACACTCATCACAAAGAACTTATGCACCCCTATGTTCACAGCAGCACAGTTTACAATAGCTAAGATCTGGAAACAGCCCAGGTGCCCATCAGTAGATGAGTGGATGAAAAAGCTGTGGGACATTCACACCGTGGAGTACTATGCAGCTAAAAAGGATCTCTTACCCTTTGGGAGGGCATGGAGGGACCTGGAGAGTATTATGCTGAGTGAAATAAGCCAGGCAGAGAAAGACAAGTGTCAACGATCTCACCTTATATGTGGAATCTAATGAACAAAATAAACTGATGAACAAAATAGAACCAGAGACATAGAAGCATGGAACAGACTGAGGGATCTCAGAGGGAAGGTTGAGGTGGGTGAGGGGGTGGGGAGAGATATATCAAAGAATTTATATGCATATATGCATAACCCATGGACACAGACAATAGTGTAGTGAAGGCCTGGGTGTGTGGGGTGGGCAGTGCTGAGTGGAGGGGTCAATGGGGAAAAGAAACGGAACATCTGTAATACTTTCAACAATAAAGATATATATATATATATATATGTGTGTGTGTGTGTGTGTATATCTTTGTGTGTGTGTGTGTAAGCTGTCAGGGTTTAAACTACAATTATTCAATTGTTTTTCTTGACATTGGTGCAAACAAACCTACTGGGCTGCCATACAAAAGTATAGCGCACATACAATTACAGGTGTGGGCTAAACCATCCAGGTCATTGTAAGTGCATTTAATGATCTTCACACACAGACTAAATAGCCTAAGGACACATTCCTCAGAACGAACCCTGGTTGTTAAGCTGTGCGTGACTTATCTGCATGTCCCCTTTTACCTTATTATATCCAAGTCAGTACTGTTAATAAAATGTCTTCTGTCCAAGAAAAATTTTATCATCTCCACTCTCAAGCATGACTATTAATTCCACCTGGAAACCTTTATGAAGCATTTGCTGTATGTTGAACCTAAAACTATTTTATTTCCTTGATACGAGGAGCGAAGGGGAAAGAAGTCTTCATGCGGGAAAGGGGTTTTTCAAAGTCCGGGTCAGTCTGGTGGCCCTGGGAGGCGGCGCAGGCAGTGTCCAGAGGACGGCACAGCGGACAAGCCAGCATTCTTGTATTCTCGAAATGACAAACTCGACAAGGTTAAAAGGCATAATTCAAAAGTAAGGAGACTTAGAGCAACTCAAAGTCTGGCGAGAGGTAAAAATCCCTGCGGTGAAGGGAGAAAGGAACTTTACAGTGCCCCAGACTGGGGTGGAGGAACGGCTTCCCTGGAGGCAAGTGTGCGCCCCTCCCTGAAGGCCTCCGCCCATTCCTTAACCCAGGTTAGGCTGAGGGAAATATTCCATGACAGCCCCGTGGGAACTGCGGGCCTTCCGCCTGAACCGTTTGGGCAGAGAAGGGAAACAATCTCAAGCAAAGCCTATAGAATGCCCATCCTTCATTGACTCAACTGTAAGTCCAAATTGTTGAGTCTCATTTCATAAATATTGCAGGCAGTCAATTTACTTCTCAGGGTAAACTTTAAAGCACCAGAGGAACAACTTCTCAGTATAGGAAATATATACTTTACTCTTGTGAAAAGATGCAGATAAAAATGGTATAAAGAGGAGGTCCAGTGTGAGATTGTGTTTAGTGATGATCTGGTTCTACTTTCCCAAATTTTACCTAAGCCTTCATTTGAGTTACTAATTTTTCCTACTTCACATATAAAGAGCAAATTTTACTGCTGTGAAATCTGGCTAATCATTTCCTATATCACTATTTTATAGGGCGTGTGGTGTGTGGGGAAATGATGAGCCTTTAAAATCAGAAGAACTAAACTTTAAAACTCCAGAGGCTCAAAAGCTGAATAGAATAATTTGGGGGGAAAATTGAAACTCATCGAGTGGAAATTTCTGAAGCATTGGTCAGAATACAGTAAGCTGATGGAAGAACGGACACTGAGCACAGATGTCATGAAAAGTAAAATAAGAAAGTGCAAAGAATAATTGGAGAAAACTGTGTCTTGGTAATATAAAGGAGACAGACAAGATGACTTTCAGAGGGAAATGTGGGGATGGTACTGCTTTTGGCAATGTGGTTTTGTTTAAATATAATAGTGGTTCTGGACCATTAAAATACCAGCAAATGTAACCAGTGGTAATAGAAAAGAAGTAAACGTGGGGGATTATTTAATTATCCTGCTGAGTTCTCGGGAGACCGAGTGGGAGGCAGTCCCAGAGACTGCTGGGGACACTGCGTGGAGGTGGTCTGCGGCCCTGGAAAGGAAATGCGTGAATTACAGCGTGGGCAGGCGAAGCACTAGGAATTTGAGTGCATTGTTGTGACACTTTCTTAATATTTTTTCAAGGGGAAGACAAGTCATCATGTTGGGAAGTGGAGAGATTTCAAGAAGATAAAATATCTCAGTATAATGGAAAGAATTAGAACTTATGTAACCAACCAAACGTAGGCGATGGCCAGCACCGACAAGGAACAGTGTGCAGGCCTCGCCACTTGCCTGCAGGCTGGGAAGAAGCCAGTGGACAACACATATTAATGAAATGTTTGCGAGCTGAAGACTTTTAAAAAGAATGCCAAATGACATGAGTGCTGAAATAGCACTTGAATTATTGTATTTACTTTATATTTTTAGAAAGTTCTAGAACACCCTAATTCATTCTCCTATCTCCATTCTACCCCATTTTAATTTATTGTCAGCACAATGACAATAGGATTTTCCGTTTGGTTTCTAACATAACAAATTTGTTAAAGACTTTAAAGATGCCATTCAATGAGTAGATTTCTACATCAACTTCAGTCAAGTTTTATATTTAGGCTTACTCATGGGGTTGCTAATAGGAAATTATTTTCATACATCACGATGTTATGAAGAAGGACTAATGACACTTGCCTTGGTTCCTGTTAACATATTTTTTGGATACTCAAATTTATATTGAGTATCCTCAATATAGGAAAATATTTTTAAAATATGAAAATGTTTCTTTGGAGATGGGGAAGAACATGAAGACCCATCTTTACAAGTCAGCAATCTGAACACCTTGCAAATTCCTAAGTTGTTTAAGCACAAAAATTATAAATAAATCAGGGAAGATAGTATTTCCATTACTCAAAGCCCTCATAAAATCATGTTTGAAATGTCGTGTCCAATTCTAGACTCTAATGTAGAACAGTGATTCAGATTCTTAAAAGAGTATTGAAGAGAGCTGTAAGATTTATCTGGTGATTAAGAGGTCTGCTTTATGAGGAAACATTTCAAAAAATGAACTTGTTCCAAGAAAAATATGATCAACATATTTAATCATGAACACAGAGTGAAAGCAAATTTAGGACAAATACCGAGAAATATCTAACTGACAAAGAGATGTTCTGATTAAAGTTCAGCATAAAAATATCTAAGAAAAAAAAATTATTTTCTCAAGGTTCTGTTATATAAATCTCAAAAAATTATATATTTAAAAGATTTTCTAACAGTATTCACTTGTGAGAATCATATAAACTAAAACACTTTTAATTTCATAATGATATAAAATGGTAAAATTATACAAAACGATATTACACATACCAGAAAGACCATATGTAATGTAAATATACATGTTTTGATATTTAAAGAATTTTTACTAAATTAGCATCATAATGAACCAATACATAACATTCACATGTGGATAAAAAAATAAACCCACACAAAATACCATGATAAAATATCTAAAAGTTAAACAATATATGTTTTCTAGAATCAAGCCTAACATGGACCACATTCTGCACAGCAAGGAACTGTAGGGAGGGAAAGTCATCTTCCCTGTACTCCTTCAGGTTCTTAGCTGAGACTCTTGCTCCTTAAGAAAGGCAAATTAATAGGAGAAAAACAAGTGGATATTTAATAACATAAACTACTATTGTATACATGGGGGGTGCCTGGAAAACTGAGTAACTCCCAAAGTGGCCAAGATCACCTTAAATATCATCTCCAGCTAAAGACAAAGGAAGCTGGGGGTGCAGGGGTGGGAAGACAGTTTGAGGAGGTTTCCATGCAAAGCCCTATAAAAGAGGGTAAGATTGTTATGCAGATTTAAGTTTCTGCCTTCTCCACTGATAAAAGTTTGTGGAGATTCAGTCATCCTCCTCTTCTTGGCACAGAGGGGGAGACACCCTTAACAATGTAAATTTTTCAAATATAAATATCTCTTACAAAAGGTTAACTTCTACTTTAGTTTTCAGACCTTCTGCTGTGTCTGTTGTTTCTTAAAGTAACCAGCCTAAAATAATCCTATTCCAAATAAATATATTTTGGAGTGACAAATTCTGCTCACCTTCAACACATACTTCATATTTGACCAGAATAATGCAATTGAGTTTATAATACAGAAAACCACGAAAAAGAACTCCAGCTGTGAAGAAATATATACAACAGTATATAAATGATAGAGAATTTAAAGCAAATGTGAAAAATGAGACACAAGAACAAGAGATATTTTCCATGGAATGAGATGACTTTATATACTCAAATAAATCTTACAAAAGTAGGAACATATTAAGATTTTAAGAACGCACACACTCAATTTCAAAAACTCAATTTCAAAATAATATAACTCAAAAACTCAATTTCAGAATAATATATTGTATAATTGACAAATTAATATCAGAGTCACCAAAATTGTATTAGTAAAGTTATGTACAGTTGTCATAATTATTGAAAGGGTTCAAAACAGGCCCCCCCAAGATGTGCCGTTCTGGTATGTGGATCATTTTGAACTGAAGTCAATGGAGACCCTTCAGGCTCAGAAGAAACTACTGCCCCTCCCTTAACTACTTAGAAGAATCTAAATTGGGGCATTGCCCATAATAAGAGTTATTACTGAAAGTAACTTTTTATCACCTATCTATAGGGTAGGTCAAAATTCTAATTACTGAAGACCATCCTCCTCTCTGGAGCCCCAAGTCAGATTATCCCATTGTTTGGCTCGGGAGGCCATATGTTATCACCATATTTTATCTTTCTGTCTCTGAACCTCTCAAATATTTGGGGTATCTGAATCTCTTATTTTTGTGTGGTTCCCATACATATGCATATAATTAAACTTGGTTATTTTCTCATGATAATCTGTCTCGTGGCAATTTAATTATTAGACCAGCCATAAGAACCTAAAAGGGTAGATAAAAATTTATTTCTCCCCAACAGCATAATCACAGACTTTAAAAAGGAAACAAAGACGTAGAGTGTCCTCAGATGTAGGTCTCCAGCATCTCCCCATTAAAGGGGGTAATAAAGTCTAATTATTGTGTTTAGAGGAACGTTCCTTTCCTGGGTTTGCTGTTGGAAATACCGCTCTGTGCCTGTTGCATGCATGTGTTTTCACTTCCAACACATCACTAATCCTTGTCTTTGCACAGGATTGATTAAAGGTTGTCTTTAAGTCTCAGTGTATTGCTTTGAGTGATTTTGTTTTCAGTGATTATGCTCTACAAATTAATACAAATTTTCATTTTCTATATCCTGAGCATTCAGTTCCTTTATTCTTCATGGTGGGTTCATTCTGCCTGTGAGAGTGGCATGTTCTCCTGTTGTTTATAATAAGAATTTTCTGAATGAGAAGCCCACACTCTGCTTAGAGAATAAACTGAGATGAATGCACAATGATATTATCTGTGGGAGCCATGTATCATTATATGCAATAAATAATGGAAATTACAGTTACTCTTTATATGTAGGTAAAATGAACACAGTAAGTTCTCAGTGAATACTAGTATTATTATTATTATTATTATTATTACTACTAATACTATTTTGCGGTCATGTTGTGCTAACAAAGTGTTTGGTGATGTATTCTATTTTGGGAATACATCCTTCCTCAGCAAATTTTGTACATTTCTGCTTTAAAAAAATAAATGATGCAGATAGTTTAGGAAACATGCTCTTCTAACTCATTTGTTATTAGGGTATGTGGAGATCCCTCCTGTAGCTCATTTTCCCACTTCTGCCATCACCCCCCAGATGCAGGTATTCCAAAATATTTAATATATGTCCTTAATTTGCGTGTATCTTTGCAAAAATAACCAGTGCCAAACTGCATGTTTGTATGTATATAAATAATACTAGTTAGCATTATTTTTTTCTATTTTTCTCATTCCACAGCTTGAGCTCTTCATTGCTGTGTATCTGCTGCAGGTTATTGGTGCATTGTCTCCATCGCATGATTTCAGCACATTTCACCTAACCATTCCCTTGCTAGCGAATACCTAGTAGTCACCAGAAACACTGAAAATACCTTTTGATTGGCAATGCCCTTCTTTTATCAGAAATTGTTATTTGGATGAAATTCAGTTTATCAATTTTCATCTTATAAGGTCTGTGCTTTTGGTAATAAGTTTTCCATTCCTTTGGAATACAAACATTTCTCTCCTGCATTATTTCTATTCATTTTTCTGAATCCTCCTTCATATACGGTACAAAATCAAGGCCCAGGCTTATTGTTTTTCTATAGAGAAATTTATTTTACCCAGCTCCAACTGCTAAACAATCTGGCATTTCTCCCTGTGTAGCACCATTATCATATATCAAGTGCTCATATATACATGGGGTTGCTTCTCAACAGAATATGTTTTGCATTGATCTGAAGCCTGTCCTTTCAAGAAACAGACTGGTGTTATTTCTATAATGTTTTAATGTGACACTTTATATTAAGGCCATCCTTGTTCTTTTTAAATCAAAGTTGAATAGCTATTTATTAAGTTTTAGCATCCTATATAAGTATTAGATTATGTATAGAATTCCTAAAAACAAACAAACAAAAACAACCACCTGATATTTTTTAATGGGAGTTTTTAATTATGGTTGCATAGTTGTGAAAATAATTACTGTTACAGGCATTACAGAGATACGTTCCAGGAAGAAACATTGTATAAGGATCAAGTGAATTCAAATATTCCATGTACTTAAATATGATTTTAAAATTTTTATCCATTGAGACATATCTTATGCTTTTTAAGTGATCCTTATGTGCTTGTAATTTACCTTAATAGTGAGAAAACAATTATTTTCTTTTTCAGAACTGTTGGGATAAGGAAACATAATTACTCTGTAAGTTTTAAGTTTAAATGTAACATGTGTAAGGATTTAGCCGGACTTCCTGATCTTGGTTACAGGATCAGGGGACAACAGATGATGTTTCTCTCTCGAATCTATGTTTCTCTCTCTCTCCTCCTCCCTCTAAAGTCAATAAATATATCCTCATGTGAGGATTAAAAAGATAAAAGTAAAAGATTTTTGTTCTCTCATTCTATTGTATTTTATTAATTCATGTACTTAAATATGATATTAAAATTTTTCATATACAATTACATTTTCTTTCTTTTTTCTTTCTTATATTTACAAATATATATGCTTTTTTTTCCCACATGGCTATGGTCCCAGCCTCCAATACTGCACTCAGGTGCTGATGCAATGGTGGGCATCATTATGATGTATTTGTTCTTTAAAATAATACTCTTAAAAATTCTCCATCATGTCTGAAATCATTTCTATTCTATTTATTTTCATCCAAGAGTTCTGTTTTTTTTAAAGCTATTAACAGGGTTGAATTATGTAATTTCAAAAAAATCTCAACTAAATTGTAAGAACCTTTTGTTTTATTAATATGATGGGTTGCATTGCTAGATAGTCTAAGTTATAACTCTTCTAACCTTTATGGGATAAGCAACATTCTATTAGAATTTATTTTTAATATACTGTTGATTTAATTAATTTTTTCTTCAGATATTTTAAATGTATATTAATACATAAGTGGTATCTATAATATTTTTATGATGACATTATTTACATCAAGAATATGTTAGCCTCATAAGAGTATTAAACATCTTTCTCTTTTTATCTAATTCATGGTACAACTTGTATAAAATAGGAATTATCAATTATTTTAAATAATTGGTGAGAATAATCTGTGAACTATTTGAGATGTAGGAAATTTAGGGTAGGCAATAATGTTTCTTCTTAGTGTAGCCATATCTGAAATATATTTGTCCATTCAATGTTTTCATGTTTTTCTTCATACTCAGAAGAATTTATTATTTTACTAGTGCCAGGAAATGTTTTAAACACATTACAAACATTAAGTTATTTAATCCTCACAAATGTCAGAGTAGTTAGTCAACTTGCCCAAGGCCACATAGTAAAAGGGCCGCATAGCTAATCAGCCTTTGAATTCAGATGTACATGGTCTTTGACTATAGCTATTACCCTAGAAACCACCTTCTTAAAAGTAGATTTTAAAAACTTATGAAATGTTATTCACTCACAGTCTTGGCCTCAATATCTAATTTTATTTTTATTTATAGAGTATCCCTCAGTCACCTTCTAGAACCACTTACTTCCTCCACACCTACCACATTTCTTTTCTTACCATCGGCATGTGGCTATAGAACTACCTCTGCAGATGAGGAAATAGTTTTACACAAGCATAGTCTGTCACATGCTGAGTACCAATCTAAAGAACTTAATTTCTTTTTTCTTATGGAAGAAAATTATTTGAAAGGCAAGATGAGAGGCTTCAATGACCATTGGATTGCCCGAAGGCTCTTGCTTCAAGTTACAGCTTCCTGACAGGACATGAACTTGATAACCCTACTAGTCACGGAGAAACTGAGATAAACCAGAGTGAAGCAGATCTCCCATCACCACTGCACTTGCAAAGCATCATCCAAGGTTCCGGCTTGCCAATTCTTAATACTGAATTCGGAACTTTCACTTTTATAACACATCAAGCCAATGATTCTTTTAAGTTCAGGTGACCTCTGGAGGTTTATCTCCAAATAGTAAGAAACCTGTACCTATTTGACACGTGAAGAGAGTTAAATAATAAATGGGAGTTTTGTACTACTTCCACTGTTTCATAAAAATATTGTTCCAGTACATTCCTGTCCTAAAACACGAAATGAAGTCAGCTGAATTCTTCACTTCATAACATCTTATTATTTTAGACAGTAACAGAACTTCTGTTCTCTTAGATTTTCAAGGAGGTAAAAACAGAATCATACATATCTGAGAGTGAAATAAGTAATAAGTGGACGAGCAACATGGTAAACATGTCTTTATCCACTCACACATGCACAATTATTTCCTGAGCTTTGGACGCCGGAGCTGGTCATGGTGCTGGATATGGGGCAGGGGGTGTATATAATAAGCGCCTTACACAGTTACAAAACACTGACACTCAAGTAGGTGAAAAAGGGATTGACTTACATTCCTATTATAGCGGTGCCCCAATAATGTGTCTTAAGAGAAACAAGCATATTCAAGCACTGCATGCTAACTGTTAGTGTTCTAAGTTCTTTGTGTGTAGTGGTTTAACTCGAACATAAGTCCTATGTGATATGTGATATCACTACTACTTTACAGATGAGAAAACTGAAGTGCATGGAATGTAAACATTGTTCAAGGCCACACAACCAAGTGGGGGCCAGGATTGGACTACACAGATGGACTCCACCATCGGCGTATTTAGTCACATTTATATTACTTTTAGCATTCTGATGGGATATGGTGGGCATTTGAAAAATTATCTTTCAGAAAATAATATTTTATTGCAGAATTATGAATGATATTCTTAGTGAAAACAGAAGTAATTTCAGTGGTTATTTATATGATATTCCTATAAATTTGTTTCCAAATTATTATTTTTTATGAAATGTCCATTTTATGTGCCTTTTTTCTGAATTAATCAAAGTAAGATTGAATGCTGACAATGCAACACTTACATTCAAGTTTTATCCATACAAATTTTACAACCTAACTCATTTATTCATTCAATTATTGAGCAGCTACTATGTGCCAGACAGGTGCTGTCTGCTGGGGCTCAATGTGGGTCAGAGACAGGCATGTTTTCTGTCCTATTAGAACTAGAAAGAGAGAGAGATAGCAATCAATATTTATACCAGGAGAAATAAGTTTGTGGCTGAAAAATTATAAGGAAAAAAAAAAGAAAGAAAAGCTGTCTGAATAGGTATTTTTCCTAAGAAGTCAAGTAAAACTTCTTAAGAGAATAGAAAAACTCCTGAATTAAAAAGAAAAACATCTGGTCATATTCAGTAATCACTTTAATCTAATGTTGGTTATGTGTGATCTATGATAAATCTTGAGAAATTATACTTCTTAAACACTTACCATTATTGATTATTTATTAAGTCTACTTTTATTCATCTAAAATATAATGACTCTCTCTCTATAGATATTTTTACATATAGATAGATGTGTGGGTATATATATATATATACACACACACACACATATATATAGAGAGAGATGTGTAATATATCTCTATATATCTATATATAGATAAAACTAATGTTATAAAACTAATATGAATCTTACTCTTGCTATGACAGGATTTTTAAGTTAAAAATCAAGATTAGAGATTTAGGTATGTTGGAAAATACTAAGAGTCACCTATGTTTTATAAATAACTTTGGTAGATTAAAAGATTTCATTGAAATTTGCAAGGTTTCTTTTCTAATCAATATTAACAGAAAGTACAAAATCAATTTTGACTGCTCCTGTTGTGGCAACGTAAAAACAAGCTGCCATACTATAAAATAAAACTTCAATAAAACTTCAAAATCAAATCAATCAATCAATCAATCAATCAATAAGAAGACAAATATTCCCAAGAAAAACCAAGATATTTAACTTGATTTTGAAAGTATATATAATCTGATGAAATATATATTTTTATAAAGGGAATATACTATGTGCAAAACAAACACTTAGGATAAGTGTTCATAATTTAAAAAAAAAGCAGAAGGCTTTTCACAACTACCACAACTTTTGCAAACTAAAATTCTAGAAAATACAATATTTTAATGATAGAAATATTTATTTTGGTTAACTATATGGCTTTTAAAGCCATCTCTCAAAAATATTTTGAAAGATGAGACCATAAAACATTACTGTTATTCAAATGATATCTTACAGATAAGTATGTTGGTTCTTACTGTTTTTAAGGTCCCATTCACGGTACCATGCTCTAAATTTGCCTCTAATTTACTTTAGGCATATTTCAGCAATGGTAAAATTAGTTACCTTTTCGAACTTTCTAAAAGAAAATGATCCATATTTCTAGAAGTAAAAATATATTTGTTTTTTTGTATCTTCAAAATTCCAAAAAATAATAATAATACTAGCATTTATTATATACTCATGAAGCTTTAAATATGCATTTTAATGTTTTATATGTAGTAACTGATATAAAACTCAAAATAACCACAAGATAGATATTATTTTTATCCTAAATTTACAATGAATAATTGAAGGATGGAAGGTTTAAATGGTTTACTTAAGGCCACACAACTCACAATGGAGGAGGAAGGGTTTGTATGCAAGGGCCTAGGCCCAGAAGTTGCACTTTTACCTACTGAAAGATTGAGTTTCTAAATTCATCTAATTAAATTTCAATAGATAGGGAGCAGGCACACACAAGTCTTTATTGGCAAACTCTGAGTATGCCATTAAGAAAAAAGATAAAAATAATATAGTTTATATTTATTGATATTTTTACCAGACCATAATTGGCAACTCTCTACTTAAATCAATCAAAATTATATTAACATAAAAGATGTAGGCTTACATTGCTTCTTCAAAGCATGCACCGTATTATTGTGACCATCTAATTGATTAAAAATATTTTATTAGCTCAAATTATTATTTCTATCTTATGCTTTAATTTTAAATTTGTATCCAAATAAGTTGATTTGACTTTTAGATGAAGTGAGTGCAAACCCATCTGCTAAAAACGTGAAGAGTCCAAAATGTCTGTTTCCGTGACACGGCTACAGTGATTTAGTGATTGGCTAACACAGCATCCTTCTCACTAAAACTGACGCTGTCGCTTGTCAGTTCATTTAGTGGGCTCAGTAAGAACAGTATCAATTGGAAATTAATTCATTTCTGTTCAAGCAAAGCTTTGGGTTAAACAGTTGAAAAAGGTATTCATATAATTCAAAGTAGATACTATATAAAAACTTTAAAAATTGAGTAGGACACATGAAATACAGACACAATATAATACAAGTTAGGAAGCAAAAGTGAAGTAAAAATATAAACTACACTGATATATATCAATTCATTGGTAAATTTAAGAATTTTCTTTAAAACCAAGTTATCAGTGAACGAGTTGTAATTTTTTATTTTTTTTACAATTGTGATTAGTTGTAAAATTTACTTCATGTCAAATGTCAAGTAAGAGATAATGTATATATAAAGGAACTTGATAGATTAAAATATTCAATAAATCACTAACAGCTTAAGGATCCTTATGCAGCAGAGCACTATTAAAGGCATTTAAGAGACCATAATAAGCTCTCTAACACAGTTTCCCTACTCTCGATACATTTCCATAACACTTACCTGGAACACCTTCCTCTCCCCTCCTGTCATTCTACTTCACAGGGTGAAATTTCATAAATATTTCAAAGCCTCAAACGTCACATTGTCATGTTAGTCATAAGCCTCTCTCTGCACACTCTGGGATCCAGTTCCCTAGCCTCTTCTCCGCGCCACAGGCCCGCGAGTGCTGTCAGCGTCCCCCTGCCTTTGAGTGAGCAGCTTCTCTCCAGCCTCGGAAGGAGAGAGACTTGACTTGCTTCTGACCCATTGAATGTGTCAAAGGTGATGTAGTGTCACTCCTGTGATTACATTATGTCACATGAGACAGAAGTCTTAGCAGACCCGAGTCAGAGCCTGTCCTTGTGGGTGTGGTGAGCGGGCGGCCAGATTGAAGGGGAACACCTGGCAAGAAACAGCGAACCCATGGTCCTCGGTCAGGCAGCTACAAGGAAACGAATTCTCGTAAGAACAGAAGTGACCTTGGAAGTGAACTCCTCCCCAGTGGAGCCTCCAGAGGAGCACACAGCCCGGCCTACGCCTCCGCTGCGGGCTTCTGAGACCCTGAGCAAGGGACCCACTAAGCCAGGCCTGGGGCCTGCAATGCGCATCGGTTAAAACACTAACACAGTCATTTGTTACACAGCCGTATAAAACTGACGCACTATCCATACCACTTCCTTTTGCTACTTACTGTTTGTCTAATTACCTGCTTTTCACATTAGTCAGTGAGCTGCCTTTAGGGTTTGTTATTATTCCCCTTTTAACTTAGAAGATGGGTACAAAATATTTAGCACATTTATTTATTTTGAATCTGCCTTCTGTTTCTCTCTCTCTCCCCCACCTCTCTTACACACACCCAAGCTATTACTTGTAATAAAATAATATCTTATATATGTTAATTTTATGAATGAATGAATAAATAAATAAATAAATAATTTGTTACTTCCATCTTAATAATTAGAAAATTGAAGCCTGAGAATGTTATGTGGCTTGCAAATGGCAAAGCCAGGATACGAACTAGAGCATCTGGCTATAAATCCTATATTTACTCTGCTGCAAAATAGGATTATTGTGTTTTAGATTAAGTGAAATAAAACAGATAATGTGCTTAAAGGAGTGCCTAATACATAGAGTAGCATCGTAATGATCCCCTATTAGCTCTCATTATGCCTAAGCTCCCAGAAAGCTGAAAACTCAGTAATAATAAACATGTCATTCTATATCTAGTGTAATTTTATTTTTTCCTCCATTTAAATGGTGTTTGTGTCACTTTCAGATATGTATTTTCATAATCCTGTTTTATATGTTTTTAAATATCACAAATATCTTTAAAATTGTTGGGAAGATAGGCAGGGTTCAAAAAATACATAAGTAAATATAAAACTTTACTCAATAGTGTACACTTTGCAGAATATTTTATGTACAAGACATTTATAAAATCAAAATCCTTTTAAATGATGTAAGTCCATCTAGTAATTCATTAAATTCCAACGTCTATATGATAAACAACAGACCATTGGTTTCCTGCTTTCAGATATTTCCATTCAGGAGAAATTGAACCTATTTTCTCCTGCCAGGCCTTTCATTTCAAAATTCTCAACACTTCTGACAGGTTCAACCCATTCATGTCAATAAAGGTAGGACACACATAGAAGGCTGAGAATGTGTTTTTTTAAAAGTTGTTAAAACCACAGAACACCTAGGATTTAACCATTTTTATACAGTGTGAGATAAATCTTATTGAATTTTTTGAGTTATACAGTGAAATTTCGAAATTCACATACAATCTTCATAGCTTTGCATTTGTGCGCCAGTTCTCCTGGATATTAGTTTCTATGTAATATTTCCAGACAGGATAACCCCAAAACTCCATTGCCTTCTCCAAATCTCTACTTCTGAGGAAGACTTAAATGCTAGACAATTTTTATTTCTGAGTCATGTTAGAAATCTTAGTAATCAGAAAATACCTCAAGAGCATATGTCAAACATTATATTGTAGTCTTCACAGAGGAGGAGAGAATTCCTGGGCCATCTGGCCTCCTACCAATATCCACTGACATGCATTTATTTCCCTGAAGTTAAACATCTGAGTATGTGTTACTTCAAGCCACATGGTTCAGCAGCTATGTTAGTTAGTTACTGCTGCATAACAAAACCACCCCCAAACTAAAACCAAAAAGCATTGATATTGCCGTGGATGAGCTGGGTACATCTGATGACAGGGTCAGGTTTGGCTGTTGTCGGCTGCGCTTGCTCTTGCACCTGCTGTCAGCTGGGGTTTGAGTGGAGGCAGCTGGTCTGGGACAGTCTCATCCAAGCGGTTATTAGTTATTTGGCAGCCGCGTGGGGCTAGCTAGCCTGGGCTCATTCACATAGCAGTGATGGGGTCCCGGAGAACCAGTAACACAGCCCAAGCTTTCTGAGGCCAAGTCTTAGAGCTGTTGCCCATATTTTATTGAACAAAGACTTTTATGAGGCCAGCCCATATTGACGAGGGGAGTAAATAGATTCGAGTTTCTGACGGAAGCACCTGAAGAGTAGCATTGCAAAGGATGTGGGTAACGCCGTGGGTGAACATTTGTGTTTATTTTTGCAAAAAGTACATCACAGTGGCTTTCCAAGAATTTCACTGAGTGCGCTGGCTTCGGTTTTTTAAAATTCTTAGACTAACCGGAGCCTGTGCCAAAAGATACTTAACATCGTTTCCCTATATACAGACTAAATATTGGAGGAAGAAAAAGAAATTATACAATCTGTTCCAGATGATCGCTAGTCCTCCCCTGCTGCTAGCCCCGCTCCCCCAGGGTTCCTATTTCAGCGGCTCGTTCCCCACTGCCCTGAACAGCAGAGGTCACTGCTGGCTACACCGGCCCGGCCGGGAGAGCACGAACTCTGCATTGAGAGAGGCCGGAATGTGACACCCAGCCCCTGTCCAACTGAGGGACCGTAGACAGGCAGTGCACCCTCTCAGAGGCTGTTTCCTTATCTTGAAAAATGTGTTTAATGTACCATAGCTGATCGGTCTGTGGCGGGGATGCAGTGATTGTAAACAGCCCAAGAGAGTGCTATTCTACAGTAGGTGCTTAATACTTACTGATTTCCTCTACTTCCCTGGCTTGCTTAGAATGCATGTTTGTTTTTTCATTAAAGGATAACATGTCTCATAAGTAAAACAATGCCCAGGGCTATCACAAAGAAATAAGCTTATAGTTTTTAAGTGTGCAAATATTTATGCTGCAGAGTAAAAGAGAAGAGTAAATTTAAGTCAATACTTTATACTTAGGTTTATGATTTTCTTGAGGATATTTTCATGGCATATGTATGCCATGAAAATGTATATTGCAAAGATGAATAATTGGAATAAAGGGGAAAGTACTGCCTTAGATAGTGTGCATTCCTTGAGGACATAAAGATTATTAATAACTCAATCAAATCAATGAATACTGGAATGACATTATTAATCTTTGATATTTTGGGGGTCACCTTTAATAAAGGCATATTGAAGTTATTAATACAAATGAAAATTAAGGACATAAAAAAGTGGCATTGATTCATAGGACACCAGAATATATTACTTGGTGCAACATAATTATTTAAATGGTCTCCACTTAAACTGATGAGGTTAGAACCTCCTCACTTCCACAGGTATATCTCCTTAGCCAGGCTCTCTAAAACCCAGTCAGGGAGTGAAGAATTTATATTTTCTTCATCACAAATAATCCAGGTAAAGCAATTCAATCTCAGTAATGAGATTTAAAGTTTAATTTCATTCTGTGTGGGGGTAGGAAGAAGCATTGTTTTAAAGTCACAGGGAATGCTCACAAAATCTGTTTCATATATACACACACACACATATATATACACACACATTATACATATATATATGTATATACCTTTTTTCATTTAAATAAACAGCCCCACATCCTGACTCCTCTAAAGAGACCCCAAAGGGAATGTGAGTGGCAAACATCGGATTCAGACAAATTGTGTGGTTGGCTATACATTGGGGCTGCAACTCAACTCCCTGTGGCCTCATGAAACGGTCCATAAATCCATGCTTGGTCACCTCCTGTCAGAAGCAGCTCTTGACAACACATCCCCCATCCAGCCAGGTTGCTATAGAAAGTTGCTACAGGAGTAACTTACTGACTCCTATGTTCAGACCGTAGTTAGGCTGTTTTCATAGACTGGCTTTTGTTATCGTGGGAATCCCTTGCAAGCTTTCCATGTGAGGTAAGCATCACTTCTTGTTCAACTTCCCATTGTCGTTGCTGACGCCTCACTTTTTCCCTAACTGCTTGTCTCACTGCTGAGTTCATCTTGCCTGTATTTCTAGTATCTGCTATGGCCTGGTTCCATAAATGCTGTAGAGCTTGTTCGCCATGGCTTTGTCATTTATATGAGCACTACATCTTGACTCCGCATCTAACCACTGGCCTTGACCACTGGCTTCTGGGACACAGGCCTGAGGCCAAGGCTGCTCCTGATCTTTCATTGCCCCCTTGACCTGGACCCTTCCTATCCCTGTAGCTGCTCTCACTGGGCAAAAAGCATTCTCTCCTTTGCCTGTCCTGACACATAGACAAATTACATTCAATCCCTTGTAGACCCAAAAGGAGTTGTTTACTTAATCACATAATGCACATAGTGCTATTTTGAGGGTTCTCAATTGTGGTAGCCTAGTTTGTATATCCAAAGGTAGAGTAAGCATTTATTGTATAAAAATAAACAAATCATTTTAATTTCAGCACTTCGTTTACATAATTAGGCCCAATATTGTGCTGTAAGTGGGGGAGTGATCCCCCTTGTGAGGTCTTTAAGGATCACTCCAACATGGCCGTGGAAATCACACTAGGAGAGGCACATGAAATTAAGCAGTTTGTTACACTCACACTTCCTCTGGAGGGAAGCATGACATGCCCAGAGGGACACACACAGTCGCCCAAAGCCCAGAGCTCAGTCACGGCAGGCGGGGAAGGAGGAGAGCAAGGGCCCATGGTCAAGTGCCTGTAGTGGGGGACTTGCCACTCTAGCACACATGTTGAAAGTGGATTCCTGAAGACAGACAGTGACTAAGTAAAAGTTCGAAACAAGCAGGGCAGATGCCAGCCCTCAGGGAGGCACTGAGGCAGTAAATAATGACTTTACATCACATATGTACAAGCCACTTAGCTTTCCCTTCCTCCCCCACCCTGGGTATTACCATAACTATATTTTGAAAAGTAATTCTCTCTTTTACTTTTTATTATAAGCACTATAGAAACAAATGTAAAGATATACATTGAAGACAGGAAATATCATGAGCAAAAGTCCTGTTTTGTATACTGAAAATAGCATCGTTAACATTTTTCTGTTTGCAATTGTCTCAATAAAATAATGAAGTCGTTACTGTTTGCACTAAACAAGCTTGCATTAAACAAGCAAATTTAAAATGAGAAAATAATTCAGAATCCTGAACCAGACTTCCAGGACTGCTGTCTCTTACTTAAAAGGCAAAGAATGCTCCCTTTGACGGGACCAAAACACCCTTTGGAGATTTCACAGCGCTGCAAGGCCTGAGGAGACCGGCAGGGACCCTTCCAGGCCTCTGAGGAGATCCAAAGGCCCCGGGGGCCTCGGGAGCCACACACACTTCCTGCACCTGAGCACCACTGTCACTGAGGCTGCTCCTTCATTTCATTTGTTGCGGTTTGACATTTTATTTCACCCAGAGGCACCTCCATCAATTCCCTGATTAGGGCTAGTCCCGCTCGCGTTCTGTCCCCATTCCAGGTCCATCTTCAAGGGTTTCCGCTCCCAGCAAAGGGCACACACTGCGCTTGCTGCCACCTGCCCCCACGCAGAACGTGAGCTCCGCGGGGCACAGAGCCTTCCATGGGAGAGAAGATGATGAACGGGTTCATCAGGAAACACACACGCACAGCACGAGCACAGCAAAGCCACTTGGAGCGCCGCGTCCTTGGCACGTCCCAGCGGCAGCCCTGCTGGCGGCCGGCTTCCTGGCCAGGCCATCAGGGTCTCCACCAAAGCCTGCTGCGGGCAGCTAGGCAGGGGTGCTGGCTGGCCACAGGCCAGAGCCGAGCTGTCCTTAAAGGACGCGGCCGGCCGATCACTAGGGCCTCCCACCAGAAAGAGATCCCAATGAGCAGAGAGTAATTAGTATTTTGTAGTTAGAGGACTTGACAACACTGGAAGAATTTTTATGGGTGTTTAAATAATTCATGGGACAAAGTCACAAAGAGATGGTCAAATATTAAAGGGGGCAACAAATATTTAATGGAGTAGTTACTATAGACAATTGTAGACCCCAAAATTATATCTATATTTTTACGTCACTATAGCTATGTTTCCTTTTCTTTCCTAGGGCAGTTACAATAGCAGGTTTTTTTCCCTTAATTTTGAAGGTACACTTGTCTTCTCTCAGGATGTGTCCCAAGTTTTCATTTAGAACATAATTGATGTTAACATAAAACAAAGGCTAGCGAAGAGCGATGCTTTAATAGAAGGCACACTTGGGATGTATTTTCATATTTGTAATTGATTTCAGTTCATTGGATAAAATAGTAGTGAATCAAGAATAAGAATTCTAAATTATATTTTTTAACCTATCTAAATATTATAGCTCAGCTTATAGAACAAAGTGTAAATCAATATATACTGTGTCACTTATATTTGCACAGCACAAATGAGAACTATGACTCATCAGAAAACACGTCAACCCTATGTTTAAGAATTCACGTGTGTACACACCCATGGAATATGAATTTGTTTATGAGCCTCTCGTGCTTTTTATATTGACCCTGAGGTAACTAGATAACTTCTGTTTAAGAATAAATGTATCAATACATTGCGAGAGAATAGACCTCATGTGTTCTAGGTGAATTATGCTTGTTATTTTTACTGTAGGTTTAGTAGTTTATTACCAATATGTAATTATATAAATCTTGAGATCTCTATGTGAGGAGCTGTAGGTGGAGACACCCGCGACGTTAAGAACCTGTGGAAGTAACTGTAGCTGGTGACGTAATATGTGGTTTGAATCATTTGTGGAACCAGCGTGTGCCCTTCATCTCTGCCAATGGGCTCAGAATCGGGGGTCCTCGGAAGCTTGGGGATGCTGTAAAAAATGCAGACAGTTTTGACACAGCTTGTAAGTTTTGAATAGACTCCATCATGTTTACATGGTGCATGACCCTTTGTGAAATTATATTCTTCCTATTTCCTGAGAACAGGGTATAACAATGTATGTGTTTTGAAATGATATTTTCATGAGCCTGAATACTGGGCTTGTGGGGGGAGAATTGTCTTTGGTCCAATACAGACAGGGAACAAATTTAAACAGAGTTAAATAGGCTTTTTCATTGCAAGACTTGTCAGAATCATAATTACGCTGGTGTCGTTCATGATTAGGCCACCAAACTCCTTTTTATAAAACGTCACTTGCGACGAACATGCTAAGAATACAGTTTGCAAAGCCCTGACTTGGAACAATGGGAGAGAAAATAATGCCTTACCTCAAAGAAGTAGTAGATTTTAAAATAATGGTCAGTGAAAACATCTCAGGAAAGCAAAATGGTACAAAGATAAAAGGACAAATGATAGAACGACAGAGGTTTCCATCCAGCCTGGGCCCCAAGCCAGAGAAGCCAGGTGCTTAGGTGCGGCTCAGTGCGGACCCCGGAGGGGAGCAAGTGGGGAGACAGCCGTGCAGGCAGGAGGGCGGGCGCGGGGCCAGGGGCTGGGAGGCGAGGCCCCGGCTCTCCACCCACCAGACGCCGAGCCCTGCCACCGACGGTGCTGGAAGGACATGAAGGGGGCACGGGGCAGGCCTACCGCCTAAGCCCACCTAAGGCAAATAGAGTGAAAATCAGGGGCGGCCAACTAGTTATTCTTCATATTTCTGAGACTAATTATTCAAGGGAATCTTGTTTATTCACTACTTTTCATGTTCTTTTAGTACCAGCATCAAAGAAGCCCTCTCAAAAATACCAAAGGGCGAGCTTCCAGCTTCTGGAGGCAGCCGCGGGGAGAGGCTCCGAGCTGGTCACCCGCAGGCCGCCCGAGGCTCGAGCACAGAAGGGAGGCAGGGAGGAAATAATTGGTGGTGGTGGTTGTCGTCTGCTTGTTTGCTTTTTCCTTTTAAAGAAAAGAAAGCGACAGGATGAGGCTGACCGGAGCTGGCCCTGGGGGTTACGGAGAGCGAGGACCTCGCCTCCCCAGCCGGGCTTCACCTGTGACAGTTTCTAGGAAGTGCGGCCTCAGGGACCTTGGCTGTCACTTCTCAGGGATGCAGAGCCAGCCTCCTCGTCGTTGTGGGATTAACTGTAGGGGATGCTGGAAAACCAGCTGAGGTGTTTTCTAGAACTTCTGAATCAGAGTGATGACTGTATCATCACTAGCTTTTTGCTGGGTTTTGAATGATTTTCAATCCCTTGGTGGTTTGTCAATTAGACATTAGAGTGTCTAATTAGCCCTCGTAATATGACCTGACAGCAATAAGAGAAAACACTTGAAAAATGAATTTTTTGTTTAATGTACCAAATGCCACCTGTCGGCAAGTCATATGCCTGTCATCAGCTCAACAAGAAATAAGTAAAGAACATGGGGGTAGGTTAAATTATAGTTTCCCGCTTTCTCAAAATACAGTTGGAAAGTCTCCTCTCATTTCTATAATCACAAAGAAGCCAAAACTGCCCTTTAAACCTGCTCACTTAAAGCACAAGTACACTTACTAACAAAACATGGGTAGAACTCAGAAGTTCCGAATTCACTCAAACGCAGACAACTTCAGTTTAAAAATACACTATCAGAAACCATGGCTCTCATGCACAATCTCTCCATGGGCCTGTAACACTGCTGAAGGGCCTTTACTTTTTTTTTTTTTTGCAAATGCTATAGCTTATATAGTGCCAAGGATCCAAAAACTGTGAAGGTTCATGTTCAATAAGTACACTGACATTTATCTGCCAGTATCTGCTACTGTCTGGCGACAGTTAAAAACTAATAAACAAATCACCGTATTTCACATGTCCTCCACGTGTGTGGTCTTTTGATTACTGCAGTGGCTCATCTATCTTAGTTTAGATGATACTAGGCTACTATAATTTATTTTTTAAATTATTTCATTTTCTAAAATTACAAAACACTGACATTTCAAAATATTAACAAAGAAAGCAAAATAAGTTTTTTTAATCTTTCAAAGATTTTTGTTTCTCTACAGTTTGTTATCCATTTTCTCACTAACAATGTGTAGTAGCGCCCTGGCTGGTTTGGCTCAGTGGGTAGAGCGTCGGCCCGCGGACTGAAGGGTCCTGGGTTCAATCCCAGCCAAGGGCACATGCCTCGGTCGCAGGCTCAGTCCCCCCCAGTTGGGGTGCGGTTGGGAGGCAACCAATTGATGTGTCTCTCACATCGATGTTTCTCTCTCTCTCTCTCTTCCACTTTCTCTTAAAAGTAATGGAAAAAAAAAAAATTCTCAGATGGGGGTTAAAAAAAGATGTGTAGTATTAAGAAAAATATAATAAAGGGAAGTTATAGACAACGAGCCCATCTTTTTTGTAGATATATTCCAATTCCCTGTACCACTGGTGCTGGAGCAGCTTTGTCAGCAGACTAATCCAACCAGTTATGTTTGCCACAGATACGGCCAGTAACTAAACCACAGAACATATAACAGACGAAGTTCCCATGTTTACAGTCCCTCCTGTCATCATTTACTTCCGAATGTCCGTGTGGCAGAAGGTGGACTTGGACTTAGCGGCTCTATTTTACAACTGCGCGGTCCCCTCCTTCCTCCAGTCAGGGTCTGAACAGAGCCCAAGGCCACAGAGCCGAAGCGGCAACCCCCACTCCCTCGGTCAGTACTTTCATCTTTCCCGAGGCCACCGAGTGTCTCAGCACCACCATGCTGGTCATAGCTTGGGAACATGTGATGCACTGTGAGGTTGACTATTGAGATGAGTAGGAAACAGTGTGAAATGCAAACAGGCAAATTCAGACCTTTAATGGAAACAAAATCAGTAACATTTCTGCATTTTGTGTGTATGGTCCAATTCTTTTAAGCTCAGTTTGTTAAACCAGTTCTTATTAAGAGTAGGCATGATGTGATTCCAATATCTGAGTGGTTAGCTCAATACTTATTAAATGTTTCTCTTTTAAAAAATTAACCAAACGTATAGTTTTCTAACGATCATAGAAATCCAAATTCTTTTATGGAATAGAGCATTACATATCATTAACTGTACTCTGTGATGATATCGGACATTTAAAAATCATTCCAACTATTTGCCTAGCCACAAAATTACCTATCAAATTTAAATTCTTTTAAATTATTTGTATAATGCTTAGGTTTGATTTTTAACCGCTGCCACTTTTCACTAACCTTGAATGACCCCTAAATGATTCTTCTCCCTGTTAATGTCTTGCTTCTTGGGTTGAAGGACCAAATAGTAACGCATATTAGAATAGAATAGGCCTCAGGCAATACCCAGAAAATACTCCTGGTGAAAAGCAAGAGGTCAGTCCATGCACTGACTTTGAGACAATTTTTCTTACTTATTTATATTTTCTTTATTAATTTGTGCTTAACTGCATTCATGAGGGAGATTTCCAGATTCACACATTTCAGAGAGATGAAGTTTTATAAGGTCTTTTACAGAAATAAGGGAGGGCATGTTTATTAACCAAAAACACAATAGTTTCAGAAGTAGCTATAAAATACTTACATAATAGGGTAATTTTAATGTGTGTGTGTGCATAGATTCATAAATCTGTGAAGTTTTAAATGAACCTGGTGAATTGAGTAAAAAATCTTATCCACATTATCAAGATATCTACTTAAAGCTCACTTAAACTTTATTTTTTAAAAATGTACAAGATGGTCCGGCCAGTGTGGCTCAGTGGACTGAGCACCATCCCAGCACAAGAGGTCACTGATCCGATTACCGGTCAAGGCATGTGCCTGAGCTGCAGGCTCGATACCCAGTACGGGACATGCAGGAGGTAGCCGATTAGTGTTTCCCTCTCTCTCTTTCTTTTTTCCTCTCTTTCTAAAATCAATACAAACATGTTTTTTTAAAAATGGACAAGATTGACTCTCCAAAGTTTTTTGCATAACCATTTATAGACACCATGATCTGACCTCAAACCCATCATTTGCCACGTATGTCATCCCATCACCCCTCCTTATGCCTTCCACCTTAAAACAAAGTCACACTCTTTGTCCCCACTGTTTGCTTCCTTGTATTTGCTGCCATCTTGCCAGTGCTCACATTGTCCTCATTATCAAAAGCATTTCTTATCATTAATGGGGGTTATCTTTATCAGCTTAAATCTTAACCACCCTTCCGGATACAGCTCCATTGTTTGTTGCCTCATAAATCATTCCAAAATGTCTTTATTGGGCATTAATCTCACTCCTTTCTGTGTTACACAGTATTTTGTTTGTATTTTAGTTACCGTATGTATCACAGTTTGCCTAATATTTGAAATTTATGCCCATGCCTGTTTCACCTGATGGGTAATAAAAATTTTAAGGTCAACAACTATATCTTGTTTATTTCTAGATACACAATACTGCCAAGTCCGGTCCCTTGTCAAATGTAGATGCCCAATAAATATTCGTGAGATTGCACTGAATGGAGGCACTGAATTAGCTCAAGGTTGCTATGCTTTGAGTTACTCCACTGTTCAGAATGCACTGCCATTGAATTGCAACATTTGTCTCAGTTTTGCTGTAGTTGAAAGCTGATGTGCTCTTCACTTAGCTCTATCTAAGTAAATGGGAGAGTGACATTTATTAATATTTGCATAGCTCAAAAGCAGCTCGTACTGTGCAAAACACTCTCCACGTTGGAAGTGCTACTTAAAAATAAAAGGATGTATAGTGTAGCAAAGTGCAGCAACTTGGCACAATCAATGCATCTCTTAAGTTTGCAATATTAAAATGAAAAGAAAGAAGCACCTGTTATACATCTCCTGAAACAATAGGACACAACTTCATTTGCGAATGGTGACATTGTCTTGTTACAAGAAAATCTGAGAACAGTTGCTAGGGATACTGTATTCACTTGTGGTGTCTATGGAAACTGTGCCTGCAAGGAACTTGTAATGAAAAAGAAAGAGATACCTGGAAGAGTGCCCAGTATCAAAAGACAATGAGAATATAACTTTTCAAAATTTATAAGGAGCAAAACTAGGATTAAAAAACCACAATTACCTGTTGCCTTTGGCTACCAGTGGAAGGTTTTATATTTGGGGGGGGGGAGGGATATAAAGGACAGAAAAACAAGAATAATTTTTTAACCTTGTTTCGATTTACTAACACATAGTAAAACTTGAAAAACAGTATGGTCACTACTTCTAATACATCCATAGAGTTGCCCATGTATTAGAAGTCACTACTTCTAATATAACCATACAAGAATCTCATCTCCTCATGCTCTGAAACTGCATTTATAATTCAAAGATGAGGGAACACAATTTCTTTTCTTTTTGAAGTGTTGAACCCTGGCACATCTAATGATTTCGGACTCCATTAATTAGAACAGACTGCCGTATCCTTGACCAGGCTTCTAGTACTCGCTCCGGCTGATATAAATGAATCTTTGAAAGAATGGCTATTACTTAGAGAATAAATAGATTTATCCCTTGTCCTTATTTAACTAATGACTTCAGATACAGTGTTTTTCTAGAATTTCATCTGTCTCCAAATGATGATATGAATGCAAAAGGACCTTTAAATTAATGGAGGGAAAATTATGAGCAATTCGTTTGTGTAAAGATTCTGCAATAGTACATTCTTTATTAGTTAATTTAATTTTTTTCTTTATTCTATTTTACTTTATTTTTCCATCACCATTTATCCCCCAATGCCCTCTTCCAAAGGTGGGTGGTTAATTAATTTTTTTTTTTTTAAATGAATGCATCCTACATTTCAGGTAGGGTACTAGAAATAAACACCAGAAATCCAGAAAATACCAGAAATAAGTACCAGATAGCCAGTGGTGAGTGTAAATAAATACAATCCTTGCCATCTTTGTATTTAAAGGTTAGTGAGGAAGAGAGATTGTATTCAAACTATCAGACATACAAACGCAAAATATGTGTCAAACATAGTTCTTTTTAAAATGATAAATCAATATGTATATTCATTAAAATAGTTAACTTTAAAGATTATAATTGAAGGAAAGATATACTTTGTGTTAATGTTTTAATAGCAATAATAATTAATTTTTCATTATGGAACAATTAGTAACCATTTTGAAATACCATCCATGCTGAGTTTCTTTAGTTTTATCTGGTATTTGAAAAAGGAGCTATACCCTTGAGGGAGGTTTATAGCTTTATATTTTCCCTAGCAATGCTAACCTTCTCTGTTCATTGAGTACTGTGTATTTAGTTTCTGATTTTCTAAGCAAATACTTTAAATTCGAGAATCATTTAAGAATAGACGGAACTTTTATAAACACTCAGCCACTTGCACCACTGAAGTGACCAAAGAAATGTAGGGATTGTAAATGCAAGAGAGGGGTGGGGAAATGCTGCACAAGGTAGCCAAGGCTGGAGGAAACGGGAGCCAGAATCTCCAGGGGCCAGCTGGGGCCCTGGGGACGCCCGTTCGCCCACGAAGAGCTGCTGGAGCTCAGCCTCCTGGGGTCAAGCTCTGCCCCCAATTTCATGCTCCGAGCTCCCATGCCAGTCCCGGGGCTGTGCGCACCCTCGAGGGCAGGCTGGGCCCGCAGCGGAGCGGGGGGCGGGCGCTGTCTCCCAGCTGCTGTGCCCTGCGCTGTGCGCGGCCCGCCCCTGGAGGCCTGGGCACCAGGGCAGGGGGGGCGCTGCGGGCCAGGCTCAGCCGCCAGCCGGCGCCTCGGCGCAAATAAAGTGTTTCTTTTCTATCTTTGCTTTCTTTTCCCCTATCTTCCCCCCCCCCCCCCCATTGGTCTTTAAAAGTATTGAATGAGATAAAGTACTTAGAACAATCTGGCACGCTGTAAGAGTCCTGTCATTGTTAGTTTTGTAGACAGTGTTTATTTTGTGTTATCATTGCTATTCTTAGTATTGTTCTACCTTTTCCTTGATTTAAGGAGGGTTGGGGTAGACATGAGAATGGCAATCCATTAATTTTTTTTTTTTTAATATCTTCATTGATTTCAGAGAGAGGGAAGGAGAGGGAGAGAGAGCAATAGAAACATCAGTGATGAGAGTCCCTGACCGGCTGCCTCCCGCACGCCCCCTGCTGGCGATGGAGCTCGCAACCCCAGCATGTGCCCTCACCAGGAATCGAACTGGGACCGCCTGGATCCCAGATCACCTCACCCGCTAAGCCACGCCCGGTCTGCTCATTGATCTTGATAAGATTTTATTTATAAAGTTTACCATTTTTATATTTGTCTAAAATTACTTATTTCACACCAAGTTTACAGTCACATGCTGAATTTATCGTCAGAGAAACTCTTAATGGTATTCCTCAGGCATGGTCCTTTCATGAGAAAAGTGATCAGAAACTCACTTAGCAACAATGAAAGCATCCCCCAGACTGCCACCGGCAGGGCTTCCTGAAATGGGTAATCGTGGTGTTGCTTTATTTTAATAGTCTATAATGGTATTATTTTAATAACTGTACTCTATTAGAAGATTTGTTAAGATAGAGCATAATACAGCTTGTTTTAGATAGGATAAACCTTGAAGATACACAGCAAAAACTGTTATAATTTTAAACTATATATATCATTTCAAATAATATGATACATACTATTTCAAATAAGTTAGTATTCAATAAAAGTAATTAAAAATGAGGCTATCTGTGTTTCATCAAAAACTTATTTGGAAAAATTAAAGTAAATTATCAAACAGAAATACATATCCAATCAATGTAGAATGGTCTTTCCTGAACATTTTCGGCTCTATAAATATACTAATTTTACTGGATGTTAACTAACATGTGAAATAAAAGTATTATATCATCAGATACATTGGAAAACTCAGATTTTAAAAAGATAACAATTTTAATGCAGGACTTCACATAGCTTTGTGATGAATCTCCCAAAGAGATATATCTTATGTAATATTTCTGAAACAAATTAGATTTTGAAACTCTTGCTATTTGTGCAGCATCTCAGAGTTCCATTGTTCTAGAAGATGTAATTTTGGGAAGACTTATTTCTAACAGAGTTAAAGTTTCAGTTTTATACCTGTGGATTTGTGTCACCAGAAGTAAAATACTTATGGTTTTGGCTTTAGAGGACTGGCTAGCTTTATTAGTCTCTTTCTAATTAGAGAATGTGGTCAGTCATGTCTTTGAACCGGCCCCACAATTTTTGATATATTACACATTAGCCACATTTGGCAATTAATCACTTCAAATGTAGCTAGTTCTGTATTGATTAAAAATACAAATGGTAACAGTTTAGATACATTGGGTTAAATGAAACATTAAAATTACTTTTATCTATTTCTTTTTACTTTTTTCAGATGCTTACTAGAAAAGTTAAAATTATGTAAACTGTCCGTGTTAGATTTTTATTGGACACTGCTGCTCTGGGTTTGGCCAAGAGGAGGCAGCTTCAAAAACCACCCTTTATCAACCCCACTGCTTCCCCGAAACCACTGACCCACAGCATTCAGAACTCGGGGCATCAGAGAAAGTCTAACAAGGAGAATGCCAAATTTGTATTCTAAATTCCTAAAAAAAAGATTGATCACAGGTATTTTAAAGAAATTAACTACAAAAGTGGAGACAAGAAGATGGCATGGTAGCATAGGTAACCCTATGCCCCCTCCCGCAACCACATCAGAATTACAACTAAACTGCAGAACCACCTTCACTCGGAGCCTCCTGAGAGCCGGCTGCACAGAAGCCCCACAACCTGGGAACTGAGATGTACCGAGACCGGGAGGAGGGGCGGAGACGCGGGCGGGTCGGGGCTGAATCGCAGAGACTCGGCCCCGGGCCCACACCCGGTGCCGCGGGTTAAACCTGGGGGGGAATCTTGGTGGCGGAGGTTTCCCGGAGGAGGGAGGGGTCCCAGCCCCACAGCAGGCCCCAGCCCAGGGCTCCAGGCCGGGAAGAGACGTCCCCACAACTCCAGGCTGTGAAACCAGCGGGGACTGTCCCTGAGGGTCAGGAGGCTGCGGGAGCCCCAGCAGCTCCTCTAAAGGGCCCGGCACGGACTCACTCGGACGCTCCCTCTGAGCCCAGCGCCGGGAGCAGCCTGAAAGGACCCGGGACACTCGGGAGGAACTAACCTGCCTGAGATCCGGGCGAGAGGCGGAGGGCGGCTTCCTCCAGGCAGAAGGGCTGGCGGAGGCCATGGCTCCTTGGCGGGTCCTCCCCGCACACAGCCCGCAGGCAGGCGCCATGTTTGAGTCGCCAGCACCTGACTCGCACCTTTGGCCCCGCCCCGTGATTCCCGGAGGCCCCGCCCCTCCCCACCTGCAGCTCATCCAGGCCATTTCCAGGGGCTTTTCTGTGCAAGTGGCCTCTCGAGCCTCATGCTTAGGACTTTCCTAAAATCTCTCAAACAAGCAGCAGCTGCCCCATACGGCTTAATAAGCAGCCCCAGGCCTGGCACTAGCGGCAGCTGCATTGGCTCATAGCTTGGCCTCTCCTGGGCACCTCCAAGCCCAGCACAAGGAGCAGCCAACTACGGTTTGCTGTGTAGCTCATGCTGGGTGGCCCTGGGCAGGGCACTGGCACAGGCTGACTTTGTACCTCCCGGGAGGCCCCAGGGACAGTGCACCTGGTGGTCACACTCAACCACGCTGGATTACAACCCTGCCACATCCACGAGTGACACACTCAAGGGGCGCACTTGGTGAACACCAAAGCCCCACTGAAGTAAATCCTGCTCCATAGGGGTGTCTCCAGCACAGCAGCTCTCTGGCTGTAGTTGCAGCTGGTCCTCACAGCCGATTGACCTGGGGGTGAATTCCTCCCAGGGACGCCAACAACAACCAAGGCTCAACTACAACAGGACAGTGCACTCAGCCCACACAGGGGAGCACCTGGAAGGCCCAGCTCAGGGGACTGGGGAGGCTGAGCCACTGGGCCCTACAGGGCACCTACCACACAAAGCCACTCTACAAATTCCAGGAGACATAGCAGCTCTACCTAATACATAGAAACAAACACCTGGAAGCAGCCAAAATGTGGAGGCAAAGAAACATTTCACAAAGGAAAGAACAGAAGAAATCTCTAGAAGAGGAACTAAATGAAATAGATCCAAGCAAGTGAACAGATACAGAGTTCAGAATAATGGTTATAAGGATGCTCAAGGGTCTTAGCAAGACTATTAAGGAAACTAGTGAGATCATCAATTACATAATAAAGAACCAGTCAGAAATGAAGGCTACACAAACTGAAATGAAGAATAATTTACATGGAATCAACAGTAGAGTAGAGGACTCTGAGAATCAAATCAGCAACTTGGAACATGAGGAAGCAAAAAAAACCCAACCAGAAGAGCAAAAAGAAAAAAGAATCTAGAAATATGAAGATAGCATAAGGAGCCTCTGGGACAACTTCTAGAGGCCCAACATTCGTATTATTGGGGTCCAGAAGGGGAAGAAAGAGACCAAGGAATTGAAAACTTATTTGAAAAAATAACAGAAAACTTCCCCTACCTGGGGAAAGAAATAGACTTCCAAGTCCAGGAAGCACAGAGAGTCCCAAAGAAGAGGAACCCAAAGAGGCCCGCAGCAAGACACAGCATAATTAAAATGCCAAAGGTTAAAGACAAAGAGAGAGTCTTAAAAGCTGCAAGAGAAAAGCAGTTAGTTACCTACAAGGGAGCACCCACACGACTGTCAGCTGATTTCTCAACAGAAACCTTGCAGGCCAGAAGGGAGTGGCAAGAAATATTCAAAGTGATGAAAAACATGGAACTACAACCAAGACTGCTCTACCCAGCAAAGCTATCATTTAGAATTAAAGGTCAGATAAAGATCCTTTCAGACAAGGAAAAGCTAAAGGAGTTCATTACCACCAGACCAGCACTACAGGAAAAGTTGAAGGGTCTTCTTTAAGAAGAAGCTAATGAACAAAAGAATCTAATGAACTAAATGGATCCAGAGACACTGACACATGCAAGAGGATAATATTTCAGAGGAAAGAGGGAAGGGGGTGAAGGGTGGGAAGAGATTAACCAAAGAAGTTATATGCATATAAGCATAACCCATGGACACAGACAATAATGGAGTGAAGGCCTGGGGTGGGGGTGGGAGTGAGGTGGAGGGGGTCAATTGGGGGGAAAACTGGGACACCTGTAATACTTTAAATAATAAAAGATACTTTTTTTTTTAAAAGAAATTACAAACTCGTTAAAAAAAAAGCCTCAAAACTTTCTAGTCAACAAGTGATAAACTGAACAGTCTCTTCCAGCCAAAGAAGACAAATATTCTTTAGTCCAAGGAAGGAACAGCTAAGCTAAGGGTTATAGGCAATCATAGGAAAAAGAGATCTTCAAGTTTTTAATTGTGATCTAGGTTTCATAATGGCAAGCCACAAAATTCACTTTAGTGGCATGAAACAGAAGAGATCTATAGGTGAAAATTTAGCATGTAAAAGATATTGAGATGAAATTGACTTAAACTGAATGGTCAATATCATAAGCAATTTATAGAAAAAATATAACGGATCAATGGATGTTTACAATACAGGCGGAGAAATAGGTAAGAGGTAAGGCATATTATAGGGTCAATTATGATTCCAAGGTAGTACAATTGTGTTTTGTAGATTTAATTATTTAAGTTATATGTTTGAAGATGCAGACATATAATTACATATATAATTCTTAGCTTAAGAATGTTTTCTAACAGAACTAACTGTACTTGCCCATTAGTGAAGCATACTCTACAGATTGTTTTATTGATTCTCCTGCAGTTAATAAATCCAGTAAAAGAGATGCTCAGAGGCACCAGTTCATAGGTGTGTGAAAGGGAAGTCAGGTAACAGCTTACTACTCACAGCATAAGTGGAGGTTATGGGAAAATAAGCGATATTCTGCAACTTAAATCTGATATAAGAGCTTACTGTTGCTTCATAGTAAATGTTGAGAGTTATTATTTATTCTTATGAATCTGGTTAATGCGGTAAACTAAAGAGCCCCAAATGTCCATATCCTGATCTCCAGACCCTATGAATATCTTGTCTTGTATCGCAGAAAAAGGACTTTGCAGATGTGGGTAAATTAAGGAGTGTGAGATGAGGAGATATTCTTGGATTCTATGGGTGAGCCCAATGAATTTACAGGGGTTCTTACAAGATGGGGGCAAGACAGTCAAATGCACAGCGTAGGCCACCAGACAAGAGAAACAGAGGGGAAAGGCCGTGTGATTCAGGGCCAGAAGCCAAGCAGTAAGGACAGCGTTCACCCTCCAAGAGTCAGGAAACAGATTCTCCCTGGCACCTACAGAGGGAACCGGCCTGCTGGCACCACACGTTTAGTCCAGGGAGACTGATGTTGGACTTTTGATCACTAAAACTGTAAGATAATAAATATGTGTTGTTCTAAGCCATGAATTTGTGGTCATGTGTTAGAGCAACAATAGGAAACTAACAGTGTGCTAACTCTACAATACTTCTCTACAATCAATAGTGTCCAACACTTCATCAAAAAGGTCTGCTTTTTATGCCAAGCATACTAATGATCTAATGGTGATGCTTGAGCTATAAATAGCAATAAAAAGTAGTTACCCTCATGGTCTCAATATAAACTCAGTATAAAGAGCACTTGTAACTGTGATTCCAAGTGCTGAATAGCCCCTTTATCAAAGCCTATAAGAGAGAGCCTGAAAGGAGCTATTAAGGTTTAAAACAGCTTAGTTTTAAGGAAGGAGGTTAATTCTAAAACTTATATTAAAAAAGTAAATCCTGCCCTAGCCGGTTTGGCTCAGTGGTTAGAGCATGGGCCCACAGACTGAAAGGTCCCGGGTTCGATTCTGGCCAAGGGCAAGTACCTCAGCTGCAGGCTCGATCCCTGGCCCTGGTCAGGGACTGTGCGGGAGGCAAACAATCGATGTGTCTCTCTCACATGGATGTTTCTCTCTCTCTCCACCTTCCAGTCTCTCTGAAAAGCAGTGGAAAAAGTGTCCTCAGGTGAGGATTAAAAAACAAAAAGTAAATCCTGACCAAGACAATCCCTGAATCCTTGATGAAAGGTCTGGCCTCAAATAGTACCTAAACATAATATTGTTTATCATTTGAAATTTATGTACAGTATAGCTCTTCTTAGCCACTAAAGTTAAATGACTATTCCTTCTAAAACTATTTTAAAATCAGAAGCAAAAAAGAAAACAAGAACAAAACCAAGTAATATCAAATTGTCAACTCTCCCTCCCCCCTTCACCATCCCATCCTGCTATAAAGTGCCCGCGCAGTAAGGGTAAATGTGTGCCTGTGAATCTTTGAGTAGCAAATCTAAGACGGACTTATTAAAATATGGAGTAGGGCCTGTGACTTACCTCTCTTTATATTCCTTCTATAATATAGTGCATACAGCAAAAGGTCAACAGTATCATGTTAAATGAATAAATTAAAACTGACCCAAGCATATCCATGATGAAAGTCATTTACTGCCAATTATACTACACTCAGATTATAGGTAAAAAGGTTACTTTGTCCTACAAAGAAAAATGGAGAAAATACAGTGTATCCTTCTTTTCTAAACAATGAGTCTGTTGCTAATGTAACCTTGAAGTTTCCTTGCTGATGTAGACACCTTCCTGGCGGTGCCCAGGCAGTGCAGGATGTGGGCCTTCCCTCCACGCCTGTGCCCGCATGAAGCTCTGTGTTTGAGTCGTGCTCAGCGGCTGCTGCAAAGAGAAGGTGCCTGTAAGGAGAGGGGAGGAATGCGGGGGTTTGGGCTGATATTTGACCATGAGAGACCGGAGATGGCACTTTCTTAAACCCCTTGCCCTTCCTCTTTGAAGATATTCCAGGTGAAGAAGCAGTCAGGTTAGGGCTTGAGGTCACGCTTCGGGGAGGCTAGTGATGAACCACTTTGTATTTCTATCCCTCCTTCCCAGCTCACTTTCCTTTTCCTTGCACACCAATTTCCCCAGGATTTCACTCCCCAGGAAGCAGTTGGCAATTCGCTTTTGCCTGAGGCTGTTTTCTAGGTGTCTTTGACCAAGACAGTTTGCATCCTTAGGAGCCAGGGCATGGGAAATGACAGTCACCTTTTCAGTCAGTGGAATTTGCAAATTACAAGCTTCTCTCTCTAAAGAAATTGGCGTGAAACAATATGCAGTTTTCCTCTCCAGCCTGAGGAGTCCCATCGTGTGGGACCGGGCATCCACATAGGCCTACCTGGAAGGCATCTGAAGAGGAACGGTTTACCGAAGTGTTAGATTTAGAAAGTTGTAGGATAATTCATTCCCAAGTACTTAAGCCATATATAAGTGATTCAGAACTTAGTTTTGAAGGCTAGGAGTAATGAAGTAATAAGTGAGTTCTGTTTTGTTTTTTTCCCACACAAAATGAGGGGAACATTTTCCCAAGCCCACACATGCCTGAGAAAAATTCCTATTTTTTTCTTCACATTCAATAACAAAATTTTACTTCAGTCATGTTTTCTCTTAAGTCCAGCTCAGGCTATTGTCCAGCTGAATTAAGAGAACTTTCTGAAACCTGAAGAATAGAGCTTCTAACCTGATAAGACTATCCTGGACACTGCTCTGAACATTACTCTCGCTTATCATGTGTCTCTTTTCTAACTCAATGTTGTAAGTACTGAGTTAGAAAAGGGATACATGATAAGCAGAAAAAGCAAGTGTTTCTAGACCTAAAGTCACCTTATCATTACAATAAAGATACTGTATGAAGAGGCTTGGGCATAGTAGTGCTATCCCAGGAAAGTGATTAACCTGGTAAACTGGTATGATTGCCTACCCCTCCCTTCAAGCCAGCTTCTTGGGTGTTACGCAGTTGCACAGGAACCCCTATAGAAAGGGCCCCCTCCTGCTTCAGTGCACTGCTATCACCTTCCTGTAATACTTAATGCTCTGGGGAAAGGTGCCCTGCACTTTCATTTTAATTGGGCTCCCACAAATTATGCAGCTAGTTTCTCAACACTGATAAACTTAATGGTGGATCCAGCTCCATTTGTTAGCATCTATTTAATCCCTAGAGTTTGAATGACAAGGGTTATCAGTTAATAATTCAAATAATTCTGAGATTTTTATCAAAATAATCATGCCCCATCTCCATCCTGAAATTTGACTTGTCCCAGGCCTATGTGTCCCATGAGCAGTTCACTGCCTAGAAGCTCAGGGAAAGGATGCCTCTACCTCTTTGTATTTGACTCCTGTCTCTGTTATCGCCTCAGGAACCTCATCATTTATACTACTTCCCCCTCAATATTTCTGGATCACAAACCCTTCTTCTCTTTAGAAATTTATTGAAAATAAATAGAGATTTTAAAAAAATTGCCTTAAGACCAAAGGAAGATTAACTTTAAGATACATAAAGTCTAGTTTCTCTAGAAGTCTCTCACTCTTGAACCCCACATGGTCTCTTTTACTCTGTCTCTGAATGTGTGAAAATGTATGTTCTCTCTTTATGAATTCCTATGTTACCTCATGGGTGGTATTTGAGTTTTGTTTTGTTTTAACTCTTCAGTTATAGCATCCCCTTAAAAATGTGTTAGTTTTTTGGCATCTCTTAATTTAGGTGTCAAAGGCTGAACATGGCCAAGGCAGGCCATGTCAAGTTAACTTTCTACTCTATAGGTTGCCAGGCCATGAGTCAGGGCCACATCCCTGGTAGCATCAGGCCTAAATAGTAAGGCCCAGGAGTAGAATCATGTGATATACAACTTGGCTGTCTACTAAAAGCTATGATCTCTATCAGGACCTGCTATTGGCATGGTAGCAAATGTATCTGACATATAAATTAATAACCCCGACACTGAGCATTAGTTCTGAAATCTCCATGGTACTAGCTAGAGAGCTAAAATACTATTTTATATTTTAACAGGACCTTTGTTGGTGCCAGTTATGAGCCACGCAGATTCCTTGCTATTTTCTTAAACAGTTGCCACAATTTTTTATGCTGAACACTCATTGCTTGAAACCCTATCAATTTTCTCCTTCTTGGACATCTTCAAAACAATCATCAGCTCTTTGTGGGCTAATCTATTTCTAAATATTGTCCAAGCATAAGTTGGACAATATCGTCTGCTGCTAATTAGGTTCCACATATGATGCATTGCCTTTTAGGTTATTAAAAAATGCTCATCTACAATTTAGAAAGAAATCTTTCAAAAGTACTTTCTTCATGCAATATATATTGATTTGAGAGTAAAAAAAAGCTATGCTTTGCATTGACTTTGTGTTATTTTATTTACACTCAAAACATCCCAGGTTAGTTAACTAAGAACAAATTGAAGTTTTCCTTTGCTTTAATTTTTAACACTATTTTAGCTATTTCATTTTTTTACCTATTTTAATAAAATATTATATCTTGAATTTTGGCCTTATACTTCCAAATTTTCTACCTTTGGCCCTTTATCATGAGGTATCAAATCAAAGTTCATGGTACAAAAATTTCTATCATTGTAAAATCTTCTGCTCTGTTTTAGAATATAACTTAATGTCTCCTATTTGTCGATTGTGCACCCTCTGTCCCATTCTGTTCTTTAGAAAGAAGCTTAGTTTCTGAGTAACCTTAGTTTATCATTGTTTACCTATAGAACGATGCATAAAAGAATCAGTTAACATACTACTGATAAGTAAAATGTCATAACTGTGTTCAGTTTTCTATATTATGAGAATATTATCTGAGAAAAATAAAGTAAACCACAATTAGGTAAAACAGTATATTCCCTAAAATATATGCATATACCTTTTGAAGATGAAAGCCAAGAAGTATATGTACAAAGGTTTTATAAAGGGCAAAGTTTTACAAAAAATATGATTAATTAAAGGCTTCTTGCATATTTGGAAATTGTTTTATTAAGATAAAAATAACTTGCCCGGCTGCTGTGGCTCAGTGATTGAACTTTGACCCAGGAACCAAGAGGTCATAGGTCGATTCCCGGTCAGGGCCCAGGCCAGGGTTGCGGGTTCAATCCCCGGTAGGGGGCGAGCAGAGGGCAGCTGCCTCATGTTTCTCTCTCCTCGATGTTTCCATCTCCCTACCCCTCTCCCTTCCTCTCTCTCTCAAAATCAATGAAAACATATAAAAAGATAAAGATAACTTTATAACAACAAATTATTTCAGAGGCAAAAGACCGAGATACGTACTAAATGAAAACATAAAGAAACCTTTCAAGGAACATAAAAGCAACAAGGCAGCTTTCTGCATCTAGATTCTGTGTGTGTTTCTGCCTGTTTGCCTCCTTTTAAGAAGCAGCATCTTGGCTTCTTTCCTCAGTTTCTAGAGCTTGGTCATTTAGATAAAGGCACAGATGCTCACTTGCTTAAATAATTGTATTCAAATCATTTTCATTGCCTAAAAATGATTTCACGGCTGGATATTGCCTGTGGTTTAGCGTGCACAGCACAAAGCGTGCAAATGGTAAGGTGGCTGCTTCCAACGTCGGTCTTGCCTGAAGAGCAGAACAGGGAGCGTCTGGCTTCATTACATTTTAGGGGGTTAATGGACAATATTTATTAGTGTTTCTACTTTCTGAGAGTGCATAACAATTCTTCTATCTCATTGAGTAGCTGGTGTGGTAAACGCGTCTGCACACCTGTGGTTTGATAGTATTTCTCCCGTTTAGCATCCGTGTAGAATAGTAGAATAAGGCCTTTCCACAGCCTCCTGAATTTTTGAGGTTACACCGCAGGACATATGTATTAGAATGTGTGTATGTGTGTACACATACACGTACATGTATATATTCACACACATATATACACGTATATGATATGTAAAGTAAATGCATAGATATGTACCCTATCCTGCTCTGTTCACTTTAAAGGAAAATTTAATAGCTTAGTAAAACACTATTTTTCTTTGTTACATAGGAGTCAATTTAGTAATTTAGTATGCTCAGTAAACAGCATCAGGCCATATCAAAACCGTTTAATAAAACAGTGATGTTATCTTAAGACCACTTTGACAAACCAGATTAGTGTACCAACAGTTGTACAGCACTAGGGATAAGAACTGGGTTCTGGTCCTACCCAGTTCTTACAGCCTCTCAGACTCAGCCAAGTCACGGAATGCATCCAAGCCTCTTTTCCATGATTTATGAAATAGAATAATAACTTGTTTTTTCAACTAAAAATTCTCTTTGTATTTCTATACCTTAGCATGATGCTCAGAAATTTGTGGGGGCTCAGTAAATATTTGTTTATCAGATTCAAACAAATGACTATATCAAATGATCTTTTAAGCACAGTTCTACCTCAAAGAACAGTCAGTTGCTTACGATGTTCATTTTCTCTTTTTGAAAGCAAGTAGCAGAGAAGTGTGAACAGATATGACAAAAGGAAGACATTTTAACAAGTAATCGTGTCTTTTATGTATAATGGCTTATCCACTCTCTAAGGACTGAAGCTTAAAAATTTATTTTAAAATAGTTATAATAGAGATATTTCTTTTTCAATATCTAAGTTCACATACTGTGGACATATGAATTAAATTAACCTGCAGTAAACCACCCTGAGAAAAATATATTGTAAATTATGTGCTCAGTAGATTACATTCTTATAAGGTTACATGTCTTTTGTTTTACTACTCAAATTGCAGCTGCCTCTAATGGGCCAGAGGAGCTGTAATTCTACTATCATTCTCTGCATTTTCCCCTTCCTCTTAAATTTCCTCAAAACGTGTAAATGTATGAAGTGCTGATAAAGAAGCCAGTCCTGCTGACCCAAATGGGGGTCCTCTGAAGTCTGCTCAGCGGGTCCCCTGCAGCTCCTCAGTGCCACACGTTCTCATTACTCGGTTCAGACAAGTTCACCCGAGTTGGCAGAGATCTGCTGAGTCGGGTATTTATATATCTGACTCCTTTGTTAGGCTTTTCCAACAGTGCCCCTCACCTGTTCAAATCTCTGATTTTTTATCTCATTTAATCCCACGTAAAAATCTTCAGGATGCCATCAGTCCCAGGAATGTTCTGTCCATGTGGCTTCCACATCAGTATTTCGACACAAGACCATTTGTACCTTTCCACCCAGGAGATCCACCTCTAAGCCTGAAGTAGCATCAACTACCTTTTACCCTCCCAAATACAACCAAGGTAAGTTTCTTGCCGTAATAGTAAAAAATTCAAACAACAGAGGTTAAATCTTTAATATGGAATCTTGCTATAAATAATTGCAAAACTGACAGAATAAATACAAGCTCAGCGATATAAAGATATTCATTCACCTGAAGTAGGAAATTACTGTTTAAAGAAGACTATTGAGTAGTCTGTTATGGACTTCGGAAACACTTCCCTCTGTAAATTTCAGGGTATTTATATTGCTTGTTCAATGTCTTCTTTCATAAGTTAAAGTGATCTTGAGGACAGGATTTATATGTGTCCTGATCACTGCTGCATTTCACCAGCCTCCTCATGACTGGCACAAAATAGATGCCCATCCACATACATTTAATAGATTTTTTAAAAATAATAAAGATTGATCTGCTGAGAGTTTATGTCAAGCTACCACTTTTTACTAAAATTATGTAGTTTCCCTGTCTATGGAAATATTCTACTGTACATAGGTTCCAGAATTATATCTAACATTTATAAATTTTCATCTAAAAGTGATCTGTTCTCCTTCCTAATAACCTATCAAAACTCTGTTTCCTTTGTAAACATAAATGCTTCTGTCTACTTCCTTGATATTCTGAGTAGGTGAGCACTGTAAATCAAATTTACATTAAATCAAGTATTTATATATCTGATTCCTTCATTACTCTCTTCCAACAGTGGCCCTCACCTGTTCAAATCTCTGTGATATTTGTCTCATTTATTTTTTTTGAATATCTAAGTTCACAGATTGTGGACACATGAATAAAGCTAACCTGTGGTGAGCCACAACATTTATTTACTATTGTGCAGATATATGGTAGAAATCAGATACTTGATTGGATTGTATATTTTCTTTTATCTATAATGCTTCTTTAAATTGAGCTTTAACCTCTCAAAAATCCCTACTTTATCTAGGAGACAACTATGCAAATTAAAAATTCTAAAATAATTTTAAGGGTGATTGATTCATGATATTCTTAAATATTACGAGTTAGAATTTGCAGAATTGCATAGAACTAGGGAATAATTATAAATAAAATTTTATATTATTAGAAATAGTATTTAGAAATAAACTTTTTAGAAGTTCAGGAATTTGGGGTATTTCTGAATTATTTTATCACCATGATATTATGAATTTTAATATAAATACCTGATAGAACATACTATGTTCTGAAAATCATACCTACATAGAGGAAACCATTGAGTATATTATGACATTTGTAGTATAGAATGACAATGTAAATGGCATAATAGAGAAAGAAAAAACAAAATTATTTTCCAAAGATTTTCATGAGAAAACATGTTTACATCCATACACGATCATACATTTTGTCTTTGATTTTATTGTGTTTAAGATATATGAGCTGATGTGCATATAGAGTGTGTGAAAGGTTATGATGAAACAAATAAGCCTGAATTCCACTTATTTCAGAAATACATGCTCATTAATTAATTTGACCCATTTTTATTAATCTCTGTCTTTGTGCTAGGGTTTCAGCAGGTAAAATGAGAATAAAAAGCTATTCCCAGCCAAATAGATTTACTTGGCACTTAAAGTGTGCACTTACTCTATGGTCTTTACATGCATTTTCTCAACCAAATCTTTCATTGATGAGAAAATTTCAATTATTATCCCAAATTTATGAATAGTAAAATGAGGGACATATCTAAAATCTATAGGATCTCTTAAAATTCAACAAGAAAAAAGAAAAAGAGCATAAAATCAACTCACCAAAGTACATATAAAAATGGCAAATTAGCACATGAAAAAATACTCAACATCATTTGTGATTACAGAAATACATAAAAAAAACCATGAAATACTACTACACGTGTATTAGAATGGCTGAAATCCAAATCAGAACAACAGAAAGATCCCTGAAATCTAACAATACTAGTTGCTGGTTAGGATGTGTAGCAACAGGAACTCTCACTGATGGTAGAAATCAAACCTGGTGCAGCTACTTTAGTAAACAGTTGGACAGTTCCTTGCAAAATATAATCTTACCACATGATCAAGCAATCACACTGCCAGGTATTTACCAAATTAATTTTAAAATTTATGTCCACAGAAAAAGCTGTACATGAGTAACTATAATTTTATGCAAAAATTGAAAGGAACACAGATGTCCTTCTGGGTGAATCAATAAACAAACTGTCATGTGTCCATACAATTAAATACTATTCAGTGATAAAAAAAATAAAGGTATAAAAGCCACACAGATATCTGAATGCAATTTAAATGCACAAGGCTAAGTGAAGGAAGCCGGCTGAAAGTGCAACATACTGTTTATATCAAATTTTAGAAAAAGCAGAGCTATAGAAAGAGTAAACATATCAGTGATTAGTAGAGGATTTTGTGTTGGGAATACAGGGGGGAGGAAGAGATTGAACTAGTGAAGAAAAATGTTTTTTTTGAGGACAATGAAACTATTCCGTATGGGAATTTAATGGTGGATACATGACACTCTGCATTTGTCAATACTCAGAAAGGAACAGCACAAAGAGTAAACCTTAATGTATACAGTGGTTTTAAAATTAGGACAGATGACTTCACAGGTGAATTCTACTAAACATTTAATGAAGAATTACTTTAATCTTCTATATACTCTTCCAAGAAATAGAAAGGAACACATCCTAACCCATTCCAAAAGTCATTATTACCAAAACATCAAAATGAGACAAAGACATTGCAAAAAACAAAACTACAGACCAATACGCTTTGTTAATATTAATGCAAAATCCTCAACAAAAAACTAGCAATATGAATCTGACAGCATATAAAAAGGATTCTACACCTTGACTAAGTGGGATTTACCCATGGAATGCAAGGTCGTTCAGTGCAAGAAAATAAAGTATTGAAATACACCATATTAATAGAATCGAGAGCGGAGGAAACGATACAGATTTTAAAAACTGGACAAATGTGAGTGTATAGAGATTTGGCCTTCCCCTGCAGACCAGGGACAGGACAAGGCAGACTCTGTCATTGCCACCTTTCAACAATGTATTGTAGAGTCTAACCAGACAACTAGGCAAGGAAAAGAAATAGAGGACGCCTAGATTGCAACGAGAAAAGTGAGCTGATGTCTATTTGCAGATGGCACAATCACATGTAGGGAACTCCTCCAAATCCACAAAATCTATTATAACTAAAAGGCAAGTTGAGCAAAGTCACAGGATACAAACTCAATATAAAGAAGAGAGTTTTATTTTGACACACTAGCAATAAACAATCTGAAAAGGAAATTAAGAAATTTATATTTCCATTAGCATCAAAAAGAATTAAAAACTTTGGGAATAAAAATAAGTCAAGTGTGAAATACTTGTACAATAAGAGCTAAAACAAAAAAAAAGTTGAAATAAATTAAATACCACCTAAATAAAGGGAAAGACGCTCTTAGATTATGGTTGGAATGCATAATACTATTAAGAGGGCAATTCTCCAAAAATCAATCGAGATATTTTATGGAATAATTATCAAAATTCCAACTACCATTTTTTTTCCCCCAGAAATAGAAAGGCTGGTTCTGAAGTTCATATGGAAATTCAAGGAACCTAGCCTCACAAAAACAGTTTTGCAAAAGTAAAAAGTTGAACATGAACTTCCCAATAACAAAATTTCTTACAAAACTAGAGTAATCAAATCAGCAGGGGACTACCATAAGGATAGCCATTGAGAGCAAAGAAATAGAGTTGAGATTCCAGAGATAAATCCACGGTCAACTGATTTCATCAAAGTTGCCAAAGGTATTCAAGAAGTATAGTACATTCTTTTCAACAGATGGTTCTAGGGCATCCGAACATCTACATGCAATAGAATGAACTTCGATCTTTATCTCACAATATATACAAAAATTAACTTGAAATGAATCAAAAACCTATAAATCATCGCAAAAATTCTAAAACTCTTGGAGAAAATATATCTGTCAGTCTTTGTGATCTTGGATATGACACCAAAAGCATAAGTAACAACGACATAAAAATAAATAAATTGTACTTCCTTAACATCAAAGATTTTGTGCATGAAATCACACTATCAAGAAAGTGAAAGACAAATCTATATCTGATAAGAGCCTAGTATCCAGAATACATACAACTTATATCTCAACAATAAAATGACAATAACTCACTTAAAAATAGGCAAAGGATTTCAGCAGATATTTCTACAAAGAAGTTATACAAATGGTCAATATACCCACAAAAAGATACCACTGGTGATTAGTTGCTAGTAAAGTCCAAATCATAGTTACAATGGGAAACATCCCCCCCCGACTAGGATAACTATAGTCAAATACATGGAAATTAATAAGTGTTCTGATAAGCATGTGGAAAAATTGAAACTCTGACCTCAGGCTGATGGAAATATAAAATGATGCAGTTTCTGTGGAAAAGAGTTTGTCAATTCTTCAAAAAGTTGAGCATAATGGTGTTATACTATGCAGAAATTCTACTCCTAGGTATATATCCAACACTACTAAAAACCTATGCACACCCCAAATCTTGTACATAGATATTTATAGCAGCATTACTTATAATAGCCCCAAAGTGGAAACAGTGCAAATTCTTATCAGTTAATGAATGGAGAAATAAATTGTGGTATCAGAACACTGGAATAAATGTATAAATGCAATAAAGAGAAATGAAGTCCTAATACATGCCCCAAAATGCATGAACCTACAAAACATTATACTAAGTGAAAGAAGCCCGTCCCGAGCACTCACATATAGTATGATCTCATTTATGTCCATATAGACAAATATGTCCGTAATAGACAAATCCATTGAGACAGAAAGTAGATTAGTGGTTGCCTGGGGTGGGCATAGGGTAGAATGGGAGTGTGATTGTGATTTGGTGCCATTCCTCTTTGTATGGTGATAAATTAGTCATGGTGATGGTTGCACAACCTGTCAAATATGTTAAAAATTAGTGAATTTTATATTTTAAAATGGAGAATTTTATGGGATGTGAATTATATCCCAATTAAAAGAAGTAATTTGTCTTTTCTAAACATTTCATATAATACTTTGATAAAGAGTATCACTAACATAATTTCTATGGTAAAAATGAGATCTAATCTCATCAAGTTAGATGTATTTTCCATAAAATAATACTTCCAGATTACAAAATTATATATATATATATATATATATATGAAGGATTTCTTTTACTTCAGTGAACCTTAATGCTATACATACTATATATACTTGATTAGGGGGATCCTAAAGAACAAACTCTGTACCTCTTCACTTTGACTGAATCGAAATGAATTTTTAGTGTTCACATTTTTTGAGTTGAACAAGTTCATGAATATTGAAAGAATGTACTCTACTTTCTCAGCCTTGCCTATTATTTCTTAAATTTGTGCTCAATAAATGATTATAACAACAGAAGTAACATAAAATAATGTATAAGAGAAGTGTCTTATTCACACATTTTCTAGCACAACAGTTAGTTTACATATTCAGGAATAGAGATAATCCTCAGTCTACAAATTCAGGTATTCAGTGAATTATAATTTTACTTGATTTTCTATAATATTTATTTATTTATTTATTTATTTATTTATTTATTTATTTATTTATTTATTTATTTATGTGACATTGGTTAATAAAATTATACAGGTTTCAGGTGTACAATTCTACAATACATCACCTGTATATTGTATTGTGTGTTTACTACCCCAAGTCAAGTCTCCTTCCATCACCACTTATCCCCCCTTTACCTTCTTCCACCTTCTCCCACCACCTGCCCTCCCCTTGGGCAATCACCATAGTGTTGTTTGTGTCCCTGAGCCTTTTTTCCCCTTTGCTTACTCCCTTCACAGTCCCTAGCCCCCTCCTCTCTAAGAGCTGTCAGTCTGTTCTCGGTACCCATGAGTCTGTACCAATTTAATTGCCATACCTCTCCAAGTGTGCTGTCCTTTATAACATAGTTCATTCTCTTTGTTCACTTGCACAGACTATCAGTTCTCTGAGAGCTGAATTCAAGTTCTGGAAGATTGACACTGTGCTGAGGTGTTAGGAATAAACATCTGGTTCTTCACGCCTCCCACCTATCACCAGAATTAACTTCTGCAATGGAAGGGATTGTGAGGGCACTGATCACTGCTGTACCTCACTTTCTGTAAAAATGCTTGACACATGATGCACGTTCATTTGATAATTGTTCAATTAATAATGTCTATGCTAACATCCCCTGCTATGACCGTTGGTCATATCGGTTCTCCCTGACTGGTGTACAAATTGGTATATTTAAGAAACATCCAGGCAAAGCTTTGGACAGTCTCTGAACCTTTCTAGGTCTTAAATGCCTAGAGACATTATGCTTTTTTTTTTCTTTCTTTCTGATCTCTGCATTCCTACCATCTCCTAAGGGCTCTTCACAGAAAATGAAAAACAGGTCCCTTTTATGCTTGAATATAAAAAATTTACCCCGGCTTTGTCCAAGGGAAAGGGCGCAGAGCCCCTTCGCTGAGCGCTCATGACCTCCCGCCTCAGCCTCCTCGGGGTGGGCAGGAGGAGGTAGGGGCGGCTGTTGCCAGGAGTAACGGGATCCTTGCTCTGAATTTTCTTCTCAAAAATCTCATATTCTCTTTTCTCTTCTGGGTGCAGACTTTTGAAAATTAAAGTCTCAATAGTGACTCATCTTTGAACTTCCCTGTCCTCTCATATGCTTTTCTTGAGGTGATAATAAAAAAGCTTGACTATGTAAGTGTGGGAAACGCAAAGAAGGACCACTGCAAGTGAGAATTATTAAAGAAGTAAAATGTAATGAATATGAGTAAAATAATTATATTTTTGTACATATATGCTAACCTATAGTTATACTATCTTACATGTATACAGCTTAAGCCAGAGGCAGCAGAATAATTTTTAAAATTGATAATATATTAAAACACCTGTCCAAATTGTGAAATCCTGTTATTTCATTATTTCATTTACCTATAATAATACTTAAGAAAACTTAATTAGTATGCACAATAAGAGGGAGATTATGCTGTAGGCTTTATTATGAAAATATCTACTGCTAGCACAGGAATTAACTCTCCTCTAATTGAAGTTGGGGAGGGGTATAAAAATGAGGTTAAGATGCAGATTCCTTGGTACGCTTCTACTAATGGAAAGCCAGAAAAAAATGGTATTGTAGAGAGCCCTACATCCCATATTAAGGAACTTGAACTATGCTGTATATCAACTAGTGAATGAAAAGTCATCTGCTTAGTCAACATTGACTTTCTTAGCATTAAAACTACCAACAAAGATCTCATTCTGCTTTCTATTTATTCTCGGTGTCCCATTGCAATAACTATTCTTTACTATTTTTTTAAGCGATTTCAAATTAGCCTCAAAATGTCCCTCTCCTATGCATTAGGAGAAATTTTAAATTGATAGTCTGACCACTTATACGTGCTTATTCAAGAGTGAACAATAATAAATGAATATATAGTCCCATTTTACTATAGATTTGTGTTTCAAAGTTGTTTTCGGTGTTATTTCCCTCTTAATTTTATTATTAATTTTTCTTTATGTCTTGATTAATTTCAGAGAGAGGACGGGAGAGAGAGGGATAGAAACATCAGTGATGAGAGTCATTGACCAGCTGCCTCCTGCACGCCCCCCACTGGGGATTGAGCCCGCAACCCGGGCATGTGCTCTGACCGGGAATCGAATCTGGTTCATAGGTCAATGCTCACCCACTGAGTCATGCCAGTTGGGCCTTCTCTCAATTTTAAAAAGAAAATATGTTCAGCCTGAAAAGAAATAGATGCAAAATTTGATGCAAATTGGACACAAAAGCAGTTTAAGCAGTTTAGATGGTGAGTGTCTCATTCATCGACATTTAAATGGTGCAGTCCCTAACTTCATTTATTTATTCACTATTGTACTTATATATCCATAAATTTATGGAGATAGCCTACTTTTTGAAAAAACACAAGGATTCTGAAATTTTAACTGGTATAATTATACATATTTTTCTGCTAAAAATATGTATCAGTAAATTTTAATTCACTTTATCGGCAGCATCTATCTATGTCTCTATCTAAATGTTAAAATTCTTTATTAATATTCAGGTCTACTAATACCTTGCCACATTGTATATTCCAGGTGGTTGTATTAATAATACACTCCTGGATTATGAGTGTAGCAACCTTGAGTACCTCTGAAAGGACACTGTAATGGCCCCAGATCTCAGTAAGGATATTACTAAAATGTCAAAGCTGGGAGTAGGCATCATTTTTATTCTAAGAAAATATTATGAGAAGAATCCCCAGGGAAAAGAGCACTTGGATGTCAATTTAGAACAGGTAGAGAGGCAAAGGAGGAACCCCTTCATGCAGAAGACAGCACATAGGCAAAATGGACTGCTATCGCTCTACTCAGTGCCCATCGATGAACTCCTCAAAGAAAAAAATGACGCTACTAATAATGACCACACATTTATTTGAAAAGAAGCAGTTCCAGCATATGCAGATATTAGGGATTACATATCAGGAATTTACTAAGTAAAATTCTTACTTGATTTTTATCTTAAAGTTGAGCCCCTTTGAAAGCAGACTAGAATTTTAATAACTGCTTTTTTATTTCACCCGTTTTCCTCACTTATTCAAGAGGTTTGAGAAAATGTAAGAAGTGTGATAGCAGTGTCGGTCTTCACAATGTCACTCCTCGATTCTAGCTGTCTATTAAGTTACCAACTTCCCTAATCTAATTATTTAAATGATATTACCTGTAAGCTACCAATTCTGAGAAGCACCCCTAAAGATGGGCTTGTACATAGGAGGCCTGAAACCTTGGGCTCAGCCGGGATTAAGGTCGTTGAAATCAGTGGAATGAAACGCCTGCACTGAGCATTCACCGAGGCCTAAGGTTAGGAGCTTTTTAAAGGGTAGAATAATTTTCTCTGCTTGAGTTTCTCAGCTGCAGCGGGAACCACATGACTAGTTACTGATCTGACTTTTTTTCCAACCTGACTCTGATTTAATGCCTTTATTCTAATTATGCAACAAGTTAATTGAATGGTCAGAACAAAGGCGCAAAAAGCAAGAATGATGGTCCTCCCTTCTGCTTGGCTCTGACCGTCTGAGCTGGGCCCCCAGACGGGTGGTCAAGGGCCACAGACTAAGGGAAGGGATGGCCCGAGGGGCCGGGCAAACCTCAGGGCCCACGAGGGGCTCTCAGCAGGCAGCTCCCCCTCTCCCAGCAGCAGGTGTTTGGCACCCTCTGGAGAGAATTTTGTCACCACTGAGGGGCTTGCTGCTGGCATTTGTTGAAATCTGTAGATGTGTGTTCAAGACTTGAGAATACCTCTCCATGGCAGGTGGAAGATCACGCGCCCCTGAGAAAGGCAACTATGCACCACTTCACCCCCTTTCACGGCCCACAGAGGACGTCCTGGTAGCCCTGGCTTGCTTAAAAATCTATTTTGGAAAAAGGCTTGAAGAAATGAAATGAAAAGGCAAGCGATCACTGATAAAAATCATTAATCATATACAAAATATTATAAAATTTGGAAAGGTGAATAAAATAAATATGCTGTTTAGCCTTGTAAAAAGAAAAATACAAGATGATTTAATTAAAATGTCAGGTATATCAATGTGTGTTTTTTTAAATTAAGGAAATTCTCATATTTACAAAGAATTATTTAAGAGGAATTACTTAATGAATTTAGTAGAAACATGAATAAGAAAACAATTATTATTTATCACAAAAATTCCATCAACAAATATTGGAGATTGTTTTCTATTTCTCCATCTCAATATCTTGCATTTCCTTGTCTATTTTGTTTTAAAAAAATCTTTCTTCAGCACAAAGTTAAGGTGAAATTTCAAAGTAAATTAAAATGATTTTATTATATACTAGGTACAATTAATATAACTGGCTTAGAGAGGATAATCCACTAACTATATCCTGTCATATATAGTATATTTGTATCTAATGAGCCAGATGTTAAATATGAATTATTCAGTAAACTCTGAGAAAATTAGCACAAAATTCACCAACATTTCATCTACTTGTGAATAAAACTATACATGTCTTTCTCTATTGTTTTTTTAAGAAAACTTGGAAAGGAAAAATAGATATATACACATAGGCCCTGTTGCTGTGAAATTATTCCGCTAAAATTTCAGGTGAAATAACACGCAAGTGATAAGCTAAATAATTTCCTTTATATGTTTATTCCCTCCACCCAGTCTTATATATCAATTTAGTTGAAAATAATAGAAAAAAGATATTTTTATCCATACCACTACTAGAAAAGTCATAGCACAGGTTACTGGTAACATGAAAATGCTACTATATCTTCTGTCAATTTTTTCTATCTCCAAGTACACAGATCCATTTCTGATCATGGTGGAAGCTGTGAAAAGAATGTTTCCTGAGAAAATGATGCTCTTGGTACTGTGACTCAGAGTCCCTTTATTGCTCTTCATTGTGAAGGGATAGCATCACCTATAACACTTGTGCTTTCATAAAAAAGGGGACATTGGCCCTCCTTTGTCACCAGGGTCCAGTGTGGTAAGGATTCCAGGACAAGTGGAATGGGATGGAAGAGTCTTCAGAAAGATCAGACCCTGATTATGCTCAGTCGCAGGCAATGGCAGAAGAGAGCTCCGGTCCCAGTGGAGTAAAACAGATAATAGAGCTGCGCAGCCACTAGCTTTTCGAAGCAGAGAATTCTTATATAAGAAGAATCGACCATCTGAGTTAAACCTACACTTTAAATAGCATAATTGCAAGTTATTAAATTCAGATAATTATGTGTGCATAACATGTAATTGCTTCGCTGTGGTTGTTGTCCAAATTAAACAACAAGGGGGACCAGAGGAGTTATGTAAGAGTCTGCATGTCTTACTTTTCATGGCTGGAAATTAATAGATACCACGTCAAAATTTTAAATGGATTAAAGAGTTATATAAATGTATTAGTTAAATTCATGAGACTAAGTAAATGTGAACAAAATTCAGTGTTTCTTCAGCAAAATGGGAATGTGGGTGTCACTTTATACTCTAAAGATTTTTGGTGTTTTTCTGTCCAAACATATGTTTTCCAGTAAAAATAATTATAAGAAACTAGTGTAATTAAAGTGCGAGTGAGTCACTGGTTTTTAGACAGAAGAGCTACAATATAAAATGCGCTGTTATCGCCCTGGCCAGTTTGGCTCACTACTGAAGGGTCTATGGTGCGACTCCGGCCAAGGGCACGTACCTCGGTGCAGCTCCTGCCCCGACCCACCCACGCACACGGGAGGCAGCCAGCCCATGTGTCTCTCCCATCGATGTTTCTCTCTCTCTCCCCCCTTCCACTGTCTCTGAAAAGCAATGGAAAAAATATCCTCGGGTGAGAACTGAAATAAAACGGAACGCAGTGGAACAGACCTGTGTTAGATTACGTTGCTCTCTGCAAACACGCAGCCTTCCCTTCCTCTGCCACCAACACAGAAGCGGCGCAGGCCCCTCGCTGCCCGCCGGTGGAAGCTTCCTTGTGACTCGCTCTGGCCAAGTGGCCACCTCAGGTGCCTCTTCTCCCCGAGGCTTTGCGGGCCCTGAGGCCTCCCCGCAGCAGGCCCCGAGGCCTCCCCCAGACAGCGCGGTCTGCAGAGCGCAGAGCCTGAGTCCGGCCTGCGTGAGAACACAGCTGCATCGGCCAACCCACAGTCTTTTGAATTAAAAACAAACAAACAAAACTAGTGTGAGCAAGAAATAAGTCTTCGTTGACATAAGCTACTGAAAAGCTGAGGTTTATTTGTTTTACAGAATTACTGAAGTAAAATAGGAATACTGTAAACATGCCATCATTTTTGCCGCAGCAGGTGAGTACTCTACTTTCCCAAATGGGTACGAAAAAATCGTTCTTACCACCGAAAGGTTAATAGGATTCCAGAGGGCAACTAATTTGGGTTGGGTTCTCTGTTTCACTAAATTGGGAGAATTATAAGGGCTTTATAGTGAAAGATACTGTGTTAAAAGCCTGTTTATTCCATTTAACTCTCTGGTCAACTTTAAACAAGTTTCTTAACTCTATGAGTTTCGGCTTCTTCATTTGCCTAAAGGAAATAACACCAATCAAGTGTGTAAGAGTCTGATAAAAATAACATGTGAAAAGTGCCTAACATTGTAGAGCATACCGTATGATCGCTGATTAGTAGCTATAAGTAATATTGAGCTGTATGTCACTGTTTTTTCAAAGAGAAAAATACTTCTGAATAATATTGGATTCTAAGATTTCTAATATTAATTTTGATACCTTAAATAACCTAGAATGCCACCAAGACACCATTGATTTTGGAAATGAATACATGAGCACCTGGAGATACGAAAGAAAGAAGAAAGGGCAATAGAGGAAGTAGGTGCATGGGCTATGCAGTCACTAGACACGCGGGATTCTTTTAGGTACCGGCAGCAGATAACCCAAAGCACCCTGACTTTATTACATGGAAATATATTACCTCACGCACACTGAAAATACACTAAGCTTGATGGTTGATTGGCCATCTCTCCCATCTGCCATCCTCTACTGGTTAAACCTTTGAGATTGCTCTAAAATAGCTAAAACTCTCCTAGGTTTCACTGTCCAGTATTAGACGGGGAGGGAGACCATCTATTTCTGTAGTTTCACTAGAGGTAAGAACACTATTTCCAGAGGTTTGCAGCAGAATTTGCCTCATGTTTTACTGACCAGAATTTGATCACATCCAAACACCAGGAAGATGCATGTGCTTACTTTTAAAACCTGGCCTTTATCTGGGATTGGGGTGGCTTAGCTTCCTCTGATGCCCAAGGTGCTGTGATGGAGAGATGGACACCTGGGACGAAAAAAGTCTCTGTTAGAAAAGGGGAAGGGCCCAGCCGGTGTGGCTCAGTGGTTGAGCATTGCCCCTGAACCAAGAGGTCACTGGTTGGATTCCGGGTCAGGACACATGCCCAGGTTGTGGGCTCCATCCCCAGTGGGGGGAGGGGGAGTGCAGGAGGCAGCTAATTGATGATGTTTCTCTCTCATTGATGTTTCTCTCTCTACCCTCTCCCTTCCTCTCTCTCAAAAAATCAATAAAAACCTATTTAGAAAAAAAAGGGGGGGCAGAGTATGAAGTAACCAGCCATGGCTCCTACAAGATAAAAATGTACCTTCCCTGATAAACTGATGCTCATATTATATAGGTTTTTTATTTCTAATAGATAACATTTTTTAAACTATCAACTAAATTTAAGTAAAAAAGAGAAACTTTTGAAAGTGGCATATGACATATTTTAGCCTAGTTGACCATTAAACCCATAATCGACTTGGAGTACAGCCACCACAACTGTTTCAAGAAAGAAAAAATAAAGAGCTTTTATGAAACACTCATCTAAGAATAGAAGTATGCATTTTCCCTCGACATGGGCAATGCACATTACAGTACTTTCTCTAAGAACACTGCCAGAAGTTAAAATGCAGTTGTGAAAGCACAGCCTAGCACAATGGTCCTCTCTTAGTCATTTGCACTAGATCTTGCATATAAAAATAGTTGGCTTTTAGGTCACCTTCAGATAGGGGTTTCTGGGTCTTCAGAAAAAAAGACTGATCATTTTTTACACTCTATTCTAGGATAACCCCTTACAAAGGCACTTTCAAATGCACGCTCAACATCTTTATATATTTAAAACGAACAAAGGGATACATGTTTTCCATCCTCAAAAATGGCACTTAACTCTGAAGTTCACAGATTTTGTATTTTCATTTGAACTGCAGTAAAAAAAATAATGCCTACAAACAGGAATTTCGTCATTCCTCAGTAATTCATTATAAAAAGTTTATGGAGCTGTTTAAATTTTCATTCCACATCCCCAAAGATATGAGATCTGATTAACAATTAAATGACTCCCAATGTGTATGGTCAAATAGTGCAATAATCAATACTTAGCCCTGTCATAATCGAGGTCGTCATGGTTCATGTTTTAAGTCTTCAACCGCAGCACTAGCAAGTGCCACTCTACCTGAGATGTGCTATTGCTTCTAATTTTCTATTTTGGTCCAGGTCTAGTTCCAGGAATTCCCACTTGCACTGTTTACCATTACAGATCTTCCTGGGAAGGCTGGACAACCCATCGGAGGGTTCTGAGAGCTGGTGTAGACATTGAACCCCACTATGCCCTCCAGGACCAGGAAAGAGAGCCCCTCTGAGCTCCTTTGGGAGGCCTCGGCCAGGCCTCATCTCTGGGCTCCTCTTGTTCCCACCCTTGCCACCTGGGGAGGCGTCGTGGTCCTTTGAGTCCCCCCCGAGAGAACAGCTGCTCCCCACATATGCTCTGGCTTTGTGGTCTTTCCTCAGGAGCCCCAAACTCCCCTCCGGCCATGGGTTAGGACTGAGAACTGAATCAGGTGTGAAAACGATGGCCGTCACCACAGGTCTGCGGAGGTCAGTGTCCCCAGTTGCTCTTGTATTTTGCTGCCCGTTGTGGTAACTACATCATTCTTGCCTCTGGAGCATAAGAGAGACCAGCTCTTACACCCAGAGGCGAGCCACCCCTGACCTTCTCTATAGCGACAGTGGCCACATTGCTCACATTCCCTTTCCCTTTAGTAAAAGAGGGCTTCTCCAGAACCTCCGGGGCATGTGTGCAGTTGGTGGGTACTCTACTCTCATGAAACAAATCCGTCCAGGGTGCCCACCCTCCCGAGCCCTGTGACCCCTCCCTCGTTCTGCTGAGGCCACTCTTCAAACCGCCCTACGCTGTAGGTCATTCAACAAGAACCAAGAACGTCATGGAAATATCCCAGGAGTTCATCAAGATTGACTCTAGGTGTCCTTGTCAGGACAGAAATCCTGAGACACAAGTAGCAAAGCATCAGTGACACCCCCCCCTTATCTAGCCTGACATCCTAACCCTCCCCGCAGCTCTCCAGGGCAGCACCTCAAGCCATCCCAGGACATTCTCTCACTGTCCCCGTACTTATGACCGGTTCTTTTCATGAATGACACACGTCTCCTAAAGCAGGGTGGATACTTCTACATCTGGTCTTGGTTGACTCTTCAAGGCTTTTTTACCCAGAAGCCACGAGAGGAAGTATATGTGTCCTTGTGGTAAGGCTCTGCATGGAGCAGGCTACAGGGACTTTTAGCAAAGAGGAGGCCACTTCCAGTGGCCCAGTGGGTTCAGGAAAATCTGAGCATTTAAATTTTTCAATTGCATGCATATCAATGTCTCTGTCCCAGATCTGAGGACCTCACTCTGGCCCTGACAGTACCCTGATGTTAGGGTTGTAGACATGCTGCAAATGTGAATTAATCAGACCTTGGCTTTGATTTTCTACCCAATCTGAGCTTCAGTTTTGGAAATAAAGGTCTTTTTAAATGCTGTCATTGAGGCCTTCTGGCTTTCTCATGCTCCTGAGTTGGAGGTCGGCTAATATAAGCCTGCCATTCCCTTCCTTCAGCACAGCGATAGTGCCGAACAGTATACAACCAGCCAACTCTTCAGACCTTGCCCTTCCCACCGCCACCACACCTCTCAGATTCTGAAACCTGCTGCTCCTGCGTGGATCTCATCCCAAATCTCCAAGAGAAGGGTCCTGGTAACTGTGATGCTACAATGTGCCGAGGCTGACACAGTATCACCCCACTTACCGCAGCATAGCAGCCCTTGCCGTCTGGCCAGCTTGGGATCCAATTTACAATCTCCTGAAGATCAGCTTTTAAAACAAGTCCTGGAACCAAATCTCTTCTTGTGAGTTTCATAGGTTCAGACCCAGAGACAATGATTCATGTGCAATCCTGCAGGGAAACGGAGATTACTATACTCAAAGGAAGACAGACAATGGTGTGTTATTAAGCCAGTTACTACAGTGGACAACTAAAACTGAATCCTGTAGAAAACATTTGGGAAATCGTGTAAGACACGGCATTATGCCTCGTGAGGTTGAGGGAAGCGTACTTTTAATATATTAATTTTCACCATTTATATTTTAAAGGCTGCTTGTGGGAGTTGCTAATTTTGCAGTACGTTTGGTCAGCTTTATGTGCAGGAAGAGTGACCCCGACCCTAAAAAACATCATCCACAATGATGCAAATATTCACAGCTACAAGCTGTCTAAAACACACAAACTGTAAGTCCATAGGGTTATATGTGGGGTGCTGGCAATCTCTGTCAGCACCATCTTTAATAATACCATTTTCAACTGAGAAAATCTATCACAAATATAGAAGTTTTCCCTTTCTCTAGATTTCGATTTTCTGTTCATTTTTGGTCTGCTAATTTTCTTACTCTAATCAATGCTTTTAAGAAGATGGTTTTATGTCTTAAAGTATTTTCCATCAGTTCTCTTATGATCATTATTGATAAATAAATTTGCTATATGTCCAGAACATATTCAAATTTTATCAGTTGTACCCAAAATGTTTTACAATTTCTTTGTTAAAATCAAAATTTATTCAAAAACCAAAGATTATATTTGTTTATTATGCTTCTTCGGTATCTTTTAATCTTGAAAATATCTATTTTCACTTTTTTCCACATGTCATCAATGTTGACTTATGTGTCTTATGAACTTTAACTTCTCTGTCCTCTATATTTTCTACAAATTAAATATTATATATATGCTTAACTGAAAGTAAGTTAAACATTTTTGTAAAGATGATGCTGAAATGACAGAAGCCCTACTAATTTAAATGACGTACCAATTCTTTATAAAAAATAAAATAAAATATATTTAGGAAAGTTCATAATATTTAGTAAAAAAAAAAATAAAGTCTCAAATCATCTCACAACTGAGCAATATGTATCATTCACATTTTTAGTATATATTTTTCATATATATTTGCTAAATTTATTTTTCTGTATCTTTCAGTGTTTTTGTGCTTACAAAATTCTGCTCCTTAATGGATAAACCTTCACCTATATTTCTTTTCAGTATTTTGAAATATATAATTACTTTGATATATGCTTGAAGTAATGTTCTAACTTGCTATTTTTCCAAGTTACCTAATTTTGAAGTATGATTTTAAACTAAGACTTCCTTTTAATTTTTCAAATTTTAGAATTATTTAAAATTAAACTACTCTTTTAGTCCCAGTCTCCATCAAATCCAGCTGTACTTGATTTTGTCAAAATAAGAAAATGTATTATTATATAATTATATAATCCTAGCTGCAGTTTTTAAGAATTCCTTGTAGTTTCTAAGATATTTAGCAACAACTAACTTCAAGTTCCTTTCAGCTTAACAGTCTTAGAAGAGACACTACTTGGCACTGGTTATGTCTGTTCTGAATAGGCCTTGGGCTTGTCTCATTTCCCCCTAGTACCAGATCATTAATTAGTCTCTTCTTGTTATCTAACCTACTTACCTGGAACAGTCTTCTAAGTACTGCAAGGCCTTTAGCTCAGCAATTTGTATTCTAAGACATTATTCAACCTTGGTTTTTTTTTTCCATCTTCCGCACAACACATCACAGGCAAGGAGAAACAACTCACCCTAACTCTTTTGTTCAAATCTGTGCTATTTCCCTTGCAAAGCCTGTAACCAACCTTCCCTTTTCAGTAGGCTGTTTCTTTCTCTTCTAGGCTTCTTACCACCTTCATTTGCCTTCTCCCCTCCATTTTAATGGATTTATAGTTAAACCATAGAATTTAATATCTAATATGTTCATAATTTAAGCCTCTATTTGGAAATTAAAAATTAACTAATCCCAGAATAAAATATCCTATAAATGAGTTATTACATTGTTTTCCAAATAATTTTCAAGTTACAGTAATTTCAGGCAACATCTATTTTTGTATGATTTGCATTTAGCCATTAAATGGTCTTTATTGAAATAAATTTCAAAAATAGTTTATTTATTACCTGATACAAATTTTTCCTTTTATCCATTTAAAATGTTTGTAATAAGAGAGAACAGGCAGAAAGCTCTTTGTCAGATACTTGGAAAACGCAAGTCACTTGGCACTTTTTTTTTCCTTCCAATTGGAAAAAGAAAATAACTTCTGACTTTAGCCAAAAATGTTAACTCATGCAACAACTGATTTATTTTTCATTCATAGTAAAATGTCTCCATAAATGGAAAGATGAACTGAACAAACCAAGCAAAATCCAAGCTGAGTGAGACAAGGTAGGTGACACTCCCTGATGGGAGAATTCGACAGTCGCCTTAGAGGGGAGCATGTGGAAGGGAGACGTTGTGACCACAGGCGTCAGCTTCGGAACCCACTTGGAAGCCCAGAGCTCATTTCTGGGTTTTGCTGACCCCGTGCCTGCGGCACCCCGTGTTGCCACAGCAGTTTACTAGAGGTTGGGCCTTACAGGGGGACAGGATGCAGCCCCACAGCACTCGCGAGCTGGAGGTGCCTGCAGGCCAACAGGTGGCACGCCCGGGCCTGAGCTAAGGACAGACGATGGTGACGCCTGAGAGGGTCTTCATCACTAGCGGGACTTTTCTAACAAAGTAGAAGCAAATGTTTGAGAGCGTCTCACCCAAGAGAAATGCATTTTAAAGGTCCTGAAAGCCTGAGAGAGGATTCGGTTGGGAAATGGCACGTAGCTGGGAAGGCAGTTGAGTGGCAGCTGGTGGGTCTAAGAGCCAGGCCTGGGAGGGCGACTGAGCCAGGTCATAAAGCAGCCTGGCTGCTACGCAGGAGGCTTAGCACCCCGTGTCTTAGGCTCATGCCCTGGTTTTTAATCAGGGGAATAAAGAATCGTATTTGAAAGATGAATTGAGTTACAGATTTTGAATTTTCTAGCCTCCAGAACTGTGAAAAAATGCATTTCCGTTGTTTCAGCCACATAGTCTCTGGTATTTTGCTGTGGTCCCCTGAGCAGACCGAGACACTGATGGAGATTTATGTGTGCAGAGGAGGTAAAAGGCAGCCCATCATGCCACATAGAAAGCAGGCCACTATACTGGGGATCTGATAAATAGACCATTAAAATCGCCATTTACTCCCACTGCGCACTGTTGATTTAGCTTGTCTTTCAGTTTTTATCATTGAAAACTTATTTTTCTCCTTATGTTGGTATGTGAATAATTGTAATATTTTTACAGAATACTATGTTGGTTTCTTGAAGTAGGACATTGCCCTTTCTTTATAGTAGTTGCTAAGATATTAAAGAATTCCTAATATTGTGCAAAAACATTAAGGCAGATGTAGTCATTAATTACTTCCTGAGACCTGCTTACCAGCAGATTCTGGGGCCAAGACTGTATTTCAAGCCAATTGGCAGCATTTTTGGTAAGGTAGTCTACCAATTTATCAGAAAAATAAAAGAATATGAGAGATGTAAAATATTGGAACACAGTCTTAGACTTAATCACTTTAGGAAATATAAAAGTTAAAATCAGTGTCAATAGTTACTATAAGCATTGGAATAATTTTCGAATACAGCGGTATTGCTTATTTCCCAACCGAAGGGCTGCCCCTCATATCTGTACACAGTTTTTAAATGTAACGTGTACTGCTTATACTTCAGGTTTTCAAACATTTTCTCCAGCAGTGTTATAGGATTTTCAGTTTTCAGCCCACTTTTGTCAAATGCATTTTGTTTTATTTTTTAAGCACTATCATAAATTATGATGGAACAAGGGATAGCACCTCTATGGATACTGGTCACCGAAACATTAGACTAGGTATCATGAGGGCAGACAAAAGCAAGAAACTACTGAAACCGGTGTGTACAGTGCAAAGGAGTTGTTTCATTTCATAGATCAATATCATTAGATTTCTAAAGAACCTTTATGAGAATTCATTGTGATATTGACTATGGAGAAGTCTCATTGGTTTTGAATGTGGCAGAATTGAGGAGCATGCTTAGGTGATGCGGGACCCACAGCTCACTACTGAACCATTACATAGGTCTGGTAATGATCCAAACACACAGCAGGTTGTTTCCAAGGGCTTAGCTAGCATGGTGGACTAGATGTAAGCTGCCGTAAATTTTGTTTACCCTGGAAAAGAGAATTGTCCTTCCTCTCCTATAAATGTCAAGTGGATCTCCCAAGATGAAGCAGCTGATAGGTTGTATACAATTCAGGCTGGATTGGCTTTAGGATAATTAGATGTTCATCTACTTAAGATACTTCTTACCCAGGACATGGCAGATATGTGATTCAAAGACCCTTTTGTATGATCACTCCAAGTAAACTATCTGCTGCAAAGCCATGCAATGATCAAAGATGTTATATCAGAATGTTATGTCTGCTTCTCTTATTGGGTCTTACAGATGCTCAGAAAATTAGAAAGTGTAGTCAAGATATTTGTCCCAGCAGGGTGGAAATATTAACATCATTCTTATGAAATGGGATGAATGCAACCCTATCAAAGGTGGTATGGACTAATGGGGGCCCCTATTGGTTTCCCAACATGGAAGAGCCTTAAGAAAACCCCCTCTATTTACCCTACTTGGAGATTTAAAAAGCCAGAAGACAAAAAGCATATGAGACACTAACCTCTAATTGTTGAAGAGATTCATATCATTAATATGAATGAAGATTAAAAGAAGAGTCCAAGGTCTCTCAAAGTCACATGGACATGTAGGAGACACATGGCCAGTGGCAGAGAACAAACTGTTCTAGGTCTCCTTGACTTAGAAGTCAAACTCCAAAACCTTTCATGAAGTCCTAATGGTGGCTACAAATGGATTGGTATAATATTAGGATGCAATGGCCAATGTAATTAAGTTAAAAGTTCAGAAGAAAATTGAAATTTCTGGACAGACTTTATGTGAAGCAGATTCATCTTTTTTACATGAGTCTGTTATTAGGTTAGATATTGTGTCTGACTGGTGAACACTTCCCCTACTTACTATTATAAAACAGAAGGCATGTAAGTTTGCCGTTACACCAGCATTAATTGGACATAAAAGTAAATTGAAACATCGAGATTTGCCTGAGCCCACATAAGTTATTAATAGAACACATTATCAGGGAGTTGGTGGAACAAAAAGAAATTTCCACTTCAACGATGGAACTGCTAGAAGTTGGAATACTAGTACCAACAAATTCTTCGTGTGGCACACCGTTTTTGGCGAGGAGCAGTATATTATCTAGGCCTGAATGAAGTAGGTCCGTCTATAGCATCAGCTGTTTCTGATTTGTCTTCGTCAGTGAAAATCTGAAAATGACAGTGCTCTAAAGGAAGCAGTACTCCATGCTTTATCTTACAAATACTTTTTCTTGACCTTGATATTAGAAAAGAGCCAAATGCAGTTGGCCTCCCTGTGGGAAGGATTCCAGCTTACATTTGAATTCCCAGCTTCCTGTTATGGTTTGGTTAGAAGGGAACTGGGCTCGCAGGCTCTGAGTGTGGGGTACAGGAGGCTGATGACATCACATCAAAAACCCGAGGAACAAGGCCTGAAGAACTCTGTAAGTTCACCAAAACCAATTAATTTTACAATAAATATGGTTGGGCTGCATGGTATTTAAATTATACCTCGATAAAGCTGTTATGTTAACGAAAGAAATATATTGGTGCTGCTTGGAGAACATTTTTAATATTTCCAACTTACATATAAGAAAAACATGAGCTAGTTTATATTTGTATTTGAGGAAATATATTAACAAATTGTGTTTCCTGAAAAAAAATGTTAGAGAAAAAGATAAACTGATCATGTATCAAGAGCTGCCTAAAAAAGATCTATAGTAAAGATAATCTACCATCCAAATCAGGTCAGTTTTGAATGTTATGGGGTGTGATTTATAATTATCCTGGGACAGTATGTTTAAACTGAGACTTTTTCAGGCAAACCAAGAAGCATAAGCCTACTTTACACGATGCTAATGGGTGTGGGCTTCCTACTAAATTCAATGAACATCCATGGGTTAAAGTAATGAAAAGGAGCCCGGCCGGGCGTGGCTCAGCAGTTGAGCATCGACCTGGGATCCAGGCGATCGGGGTTTGATTCCCGGTCCGGGCTCGATCAATGACTCTCTCATCATTGATGTTTCTGTCTCTCTCTCTCTCCCTCTCCTTTCCTCTCTCTGAAATCAATGAAGATATACTAAAAAAAAAAAAAAGTAATGAAAAGGAGATGACTATATTTTATAATAATTGAGATTGCAGGACACGTAATGGAAAGATTGTATTGGATTTGAGCAGTTAGGAAAAACAGAGCAATAGAGACAAGTTAGGAGGATGTTAGAGTAATTCAAGCAAAGGAGCTCAACTGTCTACAATAAAACAGGGTTAGTGGGAACGGACAAAAGTGGAAGGACTTCAAGGATAGTTAGGAGTATGTATATTATATACTAATTGTTGATTAATGGGTAAAGGGCCAACGGAAAGAGCAAGTTTGATGACAAATAAAAGAAAAAGACTAGCTGATGGAGTTGTGGATGGGTGGAACCCCAAGCACAGCGTATAAATCAATGGAGCTCTGTTACAGTTAAGTTGCAGCTATGACAATTTTACCTGCAGCAGAAGTTGGATTTGTCACTGAAAGCACAAGAAATGTCAGGAGTTTCAATATAATGGTGTTTGACAACCTACAGGAAAAGATGAGGTCATCTCCTGAAAGTAAAAATAGGGCCCGAGGTGGGAGGAGAAAAGAGAAGGTTTGAAGTTGAGAGGTAAGTAGAAATAAAAGAAGGATATGGATTTAGAGCTTTTTGATAAAGATTTAGTGCCATTTGAGAGCATCAGTTTTTACAGGCAGCATATTTGTGGTTACTTGAATTTTTCTTTTCAACTGCACTGAGAAGTTAAAATATAGAAGGAGAGAAGGAGCCCAGCCAGGCGGGGCTCAGAGGTTGAGCATCGACCAAGGATCCAGGAGATCAGGGTTCGATTCCAGGTCAGGGCACAGGCCCGGTTGCGGGCTTGATCTCCAGTCGGGGGTGTGCAGGAGGCAGCCGATCAATGGCCTTCTCATCACTGATGTTTCTCTCTCTCTCTCCCTCTCTCCCTTTCTCTCTCTGAAGTCAATAAAGATATATTTTTTAAAAAAAAAAAAAGAGAAGGAAATCTAAAATCTGGGAATAAAATGTTATATTTGACACGATTTAATGACAATGGCAAAACAGCTGAGGTCGAATTGATGGATCCTATTGCCTACGTTAGATGGGAGCATCACCGAAGACAGGAGAATTGAATAAAAGTAGAAAAAATATGTCAAAAGACTAGTGGGCTTACTAGAGACAAAGCTCGTATCAACTGAGATTTCAAGCATAAAACAATTATTGATTATTGTGAGGTGTATTAATCATTGGTGTTAAATTTCAGGTTTTGGTTTGGGAATTAGATGCCAGGAACAGAGCTTTGGTATGGGCACAGTGTATTATTTTTCCAGGATTGCCATAACCAAGTACCACAAATTGGGCAGCTTACACATCAGAAGTTCATTGTTTCACAGTTCTGGAGGCTACAAGTTCAAAACCAAGACGTCAACAGGGTTGGGTTTTTGTTTTGTTTTGCTTTTTGAGAGCTGTGAGGGAGAGGTCTGTTGCCAGCCTCTCTCCTTGGCTTGTAGATGGCCCTCTTCTCCCCGTGTCTCTTCACATTACCATCTCTCTATGTCTGTCTCTGTGTCCCAATTTCTTACTTTTGTAAGGACACCTGTCATGCTGGGTTAGGCCCAGCGTAATGAACTTATTTTAACTTGATTACTTCTACAAAAGCCTTATCTCCAAACAAGGTCACATTCTGAAATACTGGGAGGAAAGACTCCAACATACGTTTTTTAAATAGGACACTATTCAGTCCACAGCATATAGGACTTAAGGGTTAACGCATTAAGAGGAAAGGGTCCTATCTCAGGTGTCACCCTTCAGGAGAGTAAAGTTGACATCACCTAGGATACGTGACACTCTCAAGAGAAAGGGGGCAAAACCCTTGGCAGCCGGGGAGCTTCTAGGAAGCGAGGGAGACGCGAGGAGGGTATGTTCACAGTGAGTGTGGCTCTCAAAACCCAGAAGCTTCCCAGCCTTGAAGGCCAATGAAGGGTGCTTGACGGGACTCCCCACCTCCGTCTGCGACAGGGGCAGAGGAGGGCAAGGGGGACGCGGGCAGGCGGCTAAGGGGTGGCCTCCAGAGCGCCAGCTTCTGTCCCGACAAGGGGTGGAGGGCAAGTTAGTGACAGGCTGAAAGGACCGGTGCATTTTGAAAGCATAGAAAACACGCTTAAAGCCCAGGATGCGCTCCCAGGCTCCAGCAGGACGCTCAGGAGGGGAGGAAGGGTCGGGTCAGAGGAGCAGATGCGCTAAAATGGGGGTGCGGGGAGCAAATGTGGGTGACCCAAAGTGGCAAGGAAGGAGACAGGAAGGGGGCACAGAGGCTCGCAGTGTCCGTGCCGAAATTCCCATTTGGGGTTTGCCGGGCTCCCTGGCACACGGGTCCCGGAGGGGCCGCTGCCAGGGCGGCAGAGGAAGGGGTCCGAGCAAGAACACAAGCTTCCCTCGGAACAGCTGGAATTCATTCTGCTGCCAAAGGAATCCAACCCCTAGTAATAATCTGCAGCAGAATTAATTAACTGTGCTTCCTCTATTCCAAGTCATGATTAATTGAAAAAAGTACCGAGGCTATAAAAGGGTTTAGGGAGGCAAAGGAGCATGGGGGGGGGGGGGAGGACTCCACCAAATCAAATAACACGTGAGGCAATATTTCTTCAATTTATGAAATACGGACATTTTAAGAACCCTAATCTGGTGTTTCAAACAGCTACTAAATTAAGCAGGGGAAGGTAGAGTTGGTGACCTCTCTGTAAGGAGCTAGCTGAAGCTGGGAGTCTGTTACTAAGGTTCCCTTCTCAAAGAACACTGTCTTCTCTTTTGCCTTTGTCACTTATCTTTCCAGTTGGGAATAATGAAGTACTACTTTATTCATGCAAAAAAAATAAAGTAAAAGCCCTACAAATCAATAGAATGACAGTATCTTGAAAAAAATGAATCTTTATCTTGTATTTTAATTAGGGACTAAATTATTAATATGTATTGCTCAGGAGTCTGATTGGAGGCTAGAAAATGTGACCCTGCTCTGACAAATGACATGACTCAAAGCAGGAAAGGTTTTGCTTAAGGATATGTATAGTCTGAAATCTGGGTGGAGGGTGAGGGGGTGGTGGACATCATCTCTAAGTTCTGAGATACTTCCAGAGGTGGAAATTTGGAACACTAATTAAGAAGGCCACAGTAAAGTAATGCCCCAACGGGATCTGGTTTGGAGACATACGAGGTGCAGAAATCATTTTGTTAAAAAAAATCTGCAGTATGGCGCAGCCGGTGTGGCTCAGGGTTGAGCGTCAGCCTAGGATCCAGCACATTGCAGTTCGATTCCCGGTCAGGGCACATGGTCAGGTTGCGGGCTCCATCCCCAGTAGGGGGCGTGCAGGAGGCAGCTGATCAATGACTCTCATCATTGATGTTTCTGTCTTTCTCTCCTGCTCCTTTCCTCTCTCTGAAATCAATAAAAAATATTAAAAAAAAAAAAAATCTGCAATACGGAAGGATGGTGAGTTCTGGGGATTCAAATTGTCATGGAAGTAGAAAGAGTTATGAATCAGTGTTCTGTGTTTTTTTCCAGTCAGGTGATTATAAGGCAAAGGAAACTGATTATATAAAAATCCATGAGACCCAGTTTCTTGGGGACAGGTTTGCAATTTTAAGGAAAGAGACTGTGTAATTAAAATAAAGGAGTGCAATGTTGAGAAATAAAGGAGTTGAGAATAGTATACCATGGATGCATATACTATTCTTACCAGAGAACAGAATTAGGGTAGTAGTGAGATGGTTCATTCTCTCCCATCATCTTGAAAGGGTAACATTCAGTCTTTAGAGCAGAAGTGAAGGAGAGTAACCACAGACAGGAGCTACAGTTGTGATCAACATTCTCTGAATTTCTAAGGTATCCAATTGGACACTGGATCACTTGCTTTTTGGTACTAAAAGCATCCTTCAAACAGGAATTCCTCATAACTTTTGTTCCATCACTAATATATATGTGATCAGGATAGCCTTTGGACAAAAATGTATGAAGATGGTTTAGGATTATCAGTAGGAAAATGGTCCAGGGAGGGGAAAATGTCATTTTCCTAATGAGTAATAAAGTGATTTGGGCCATTAAATTAGAATATTAAATGCAATAAGACCTTTCCTGCATTCTAACCTGCTGACAAAAAGATGATTATTATACATGATTTCAGAGAGTATTTAACAATTACATGAAATATTAATGACAAAAATTAAGTAGATATAAGGTATAATATGTTTACTCAAAGTTTTTAAAATTGATTTTACATGCAGGCAGAAAAAAAGGGATAGAAACAAACTTTTAAAATTCAAAATTATATTAACCTGGACTTGCATAAATGCTATTCTAGATGTAACTCAAAATGTCAGAAGAACATGAGATAATTAATTCTAACATATGTGTTTAAATTTTTAAAATATCTCCAACAATACCTTTTAACCAGTACTAGCAAATAAATTAATCCCTATTATTGTAAAAATGATATTGAAGTACTTTAAATTGCAGAGGTTCACAGAGCAAAATATATAAAAGACAAATGCAAAATAGCACTTTCAACACTGCCCTCTGAAGAGAGGCCAGTGTTTCTGAAATAAACTTCTAAATTTAAAACATATTTTCTGTATTCATAATTTTGCATGTGATTAGAATGAAAGAACAATCTCAAGAGAACAAAACATGAAGTAAAATATGGACATTTGAGCAATTATCAGAGGAGACAAAAGGCCTTGAACCTAAGAACATTTTCTCAAAAGTAATTTTTCAGCTGTTAGATATCAAAGGAGGCCAGGCTTATTCTATGTAAAGCAAGACTTCAGAATCCTGTTTTCAAAATGATGCCAATATGGAAATAATTCTTTATATTTTATAGCTTTATGAAGTCTTTCATCTAAGAATCTCGAAAAGGAAGTGAAGTAAGGGCAATGATTGAATTTTTGAATATTAATGACTTCAAGAGAAATGGAAGCAATTAAAAAGAAATAGAAATCTACTGGAATGAAAGTCATTTTTTAATGTTATACATAAGGTTAGCTGGATAGTTACAGAAAGGAGATAGCTGATTATTGCTGTTATTTTGTTTCTGAGTTCCTTTCTTAGCAGTATAATTATGCTACATGAGCAGGGCAGAAATGTCTCAGAGGGAAGCATGTGTTTCTCCCTAGCAATTAGCTGGCCCTTTTATACCTATCAGGACATTGTATTCATGAAGCGTTTCAATATTAAAATATAGAGCTGCTGCATTCAGCATTGTTTACACTCCAAGGTCTCAGATAGAAAAACACACACAGTATTTTAAACCTCAAAATGCTCCACTGTTCTTTACATTCAAGGCCACCATTAAGTAGCAACATAGTGGCCTGTGAGATATGATTTATAGGCCTGTAAAAGTCCCATCTGCGCCAAAATGATAGCCATCTATTTAAAAGTTTCTTAGATGACCATCTTCATTTAACCTCCTTCTGTCAAGCTCACCCTCTACCACCTTATAAACGGGGTCTTTGTGCAAATTTCAAAACAAGCAGCACTTTTAGGCATTTTAATACAACGCAGCCCTTCCCCCAGGCCCAATCAGCCTCCAAGCAGCTGGAGGGTTTGACAGGCATAGAAAGGACTAGATTTCACCTCTGCACTCTCCACTTGGCCAGATGCCTTTGCACAGTGCAAGTGTACACTACCCATAGCACCCCGGTTGGCCTATGGTTAAGAAGTTCATTGTCGAAAAGCCATCTTAAAATGCAAATTGCATTACCTAGGAAAAGATAAGAATAGGCCTAAAGTTATAGTAAGGGCTTAAATAAAATCAATGTCCTTTTAAACGTTAATTGCATTGTTAAAACGCTATTTGCTAGAATTTATTATTGCTCATGCCTCCATTTCCCATAAAAGGGTCCTGTCTCCAGTTCCAATTCCCTTCCCATTGGCTGAAGTCCCCAAGAAGGAAAAGCATGGAAAGGACACTTTTGGATGGCTCACTGGTTAAAGAACTGAGATGCATAATTGAATGCAGGGGGATAGACTACACATATGCATGTAGTTCAACTCTTCTGAGCTTTCTCTCTGAATCTTTCAGGGCCATATGTTTGTAGGGTATACATATTTGCTTTCTCTTGAATTCAGTAAGCTCCCAGCCTCTCTGGGGATGTCTCTGACTGGGGAGAACAACTTAATTCAAGAGAGCAAAAGGTGAGCAGGGTGTATATTAGGAAACATTTGACTGCAGATCTATGCCATATTTTCTAATTATTTGAGCACTATAAGTTTGACTCCTGCTTTATCTTAATTGATTCAGAAGTTGAGAGGTAAATACAAGGTATTATGATACATTTTCTAATGTCCAATACTATTTTTTGACAATAACCACTAGTATTACTTTTCTAAAATGATAAACTGTTTCATTTTTTAATGGCTTTGAATCCCAGAAATAATTTGGACATTGGTAATAACAGCATTATTTGTTGTTATATTTTCAGCATCAATTTGTGAAAAATATTTAGAGTTTGTTACTCTAAAGTATAAAATTATCTGTATAACATCTTGTAAGCAGCTGTTAATCAGAATTTGAGTCTACAGCTTCCACTATAATTAAAGAAAAGCTAGATAATTAAATAAAAGGAATATTAAATAGTAAAACAGTAGAGAAATGGAGATAACCCATAATGTCCTCCCCACTTCAGAACCTTGCCAAGAAATTCCTAGTCAATGGCTTTTAGTAAACATTCCATACTGAAAAACCAATTTATTTGAAAGGGAGAGTTCTTAATTATAATATAATTAAAACAGAATGTCCAATAATATTAGGATATCCAGATGCTGTTCATTTTCAAAAGAAAGCAAAAACAAACAAGCACCCTAAAAGCAAAACAAAACCCATATGCAGTGATGTAAAGTCAGAAGATCTATATCACAGGAAGGCATGGTGTAGATTTATATTTGTTAAAAAGAAAAAAACAGTTTGAAAAAGATCTGTTCAGATCACACTTGGCTTTAATGATGAGAAAGAAACCCATTGGATAAATGATCAAGTCCTACATGTTTATTAATAATTTACATAAGTTTTAAGTTTGATAATCTATCTATAGCCATACATTTTCAAGTGGAAAGTAAAAAAAGTCTTTGTAAACAAATAAAAGAAAATGTGTTTTTGCCACCTGAAAAAAATGACTGCACATTAAGACTTCTTACCCAAATAATGGTAAATATTTCTACATGTCAAATGAATCAAGGAACATGGAAGATCAGCATAAGTCAAGCTTGAAGAGAAATGAACTATATATATAAACACTTAGCTATTTCATAGGGTGAGGGCTTGTGATTCCCCTGGAGTTCTATACCAATAATGCTTCACCTGAATTCAAAGTGAGTATGTCTAATCCAGTATTGGGCATTCCTAGAAAAATAAATTCTCCATATAATACTTCTAAAGAATTTACTAAAACAAATCCTTTACTTTGTATACCCCACTGTTAAAAAGTGCTATATATGTGTGCATGTATATATATCCAATTATCTGTATAACTAAATTTTATAATTTTATAGTTATAACTAAATTTTTGTAATAAAGGAATAAAATTCATTGCTACTAAACACTGGTTAAGGAAAACAAATGCATCTACTCAATATAAAACATTTATGGACAAGTCACAAAATACTTCATGAGAACTGGGAAGCAAAAAAATATCTGAATATGTGAAAGCTAGCAATGACTTTTAAAAATGAAAATAACATGTTAAGAATAGGTTCAATATAAGAATAAAACTAGAGGCTTGCTGTTCAAAAAAAATTTAAATGTTTACAACTCAGACAATACAAAAAGATATTATGTAGAATACAAAATTTGGGGTAAAATATTGTCAAAAATAATTTAAATAACTCTGTGTCATGACATGAGGCAATTTTGGAAGAAATGTCTTAATTCAAAGCTTTATTTTCTTCTTCTACAAATGATACATGTATTGGGGGGTTATAAGAATTAAATGACAAAAATTGTCTAACTTAGAGGAAGTTCTCAATAAATGAAGGGGAAATGTAAAACTAAAAGGAACTGTAAACCCAGTTCCCTTCCCAAGTCCTAGAAATTTCTATCAGAGTGAAACATACATAATAAATTCTAAGTGGCTTTTAATGATATTTATGAAATGGTATTTTAGGTATGTCTTAATGATAAATCTGAACAGTTGAGGTCGGGGTGGGCGGGTGGGTGGGGAGAGATTAACCAAAGACTTTATATGCATACATGCATAACCCATGGACACAGGCCACACAGTGGTGAAGGCCGGGGGGGGGGGGTATGGGGTAGAAGGGGTCAATGGGGAAAAAAGGGACATCTGTAATACTTTCAACAATAAAATAAATTAAAAAAATAAACAGCTTATATTCCATGATGATCATATCTAGCAGTAGACATTTAAGGGGAAGTAATATTTGGATATATCAAGAATAGCAAGTTAATTTTCTGATACTTTCCTATTTAATAAACTTTAACTTAGCATTTTACAAATTCTTGCTTATATGTCTCAAGCAACATCAATTTGAAATAAAATGCTCACCTTATAAGAGAGCAGATATTTTAATATCATCCTCCCATCATATATTATAAAAATCTTACACATTACATTCTCAAGTATTGTATTTTAACATTTTATTTTGAAGTCACTCTTTTGAAATACAATGAAGGACAACACTGGCATAAAGTGCATCCTAACTTAAACTAGATTGGATATAAAAGTTAAATATTTGTCAATGGAGTTCTAAATATTCAGATAAGTTCAACTATTCATTTAATAACTATATTCTTCTGCCCTTTCAAAAAATATAGTCAGCACTGTTACAGACATAATTGTAGCCAAGAGATGATGCACTGTAAAAACACAGGATCATTCCAAAAGAAGAGAATACATCTAAAAAAACTGTGCTTGAGACATTTTCATTTATTTCAAGGCTTTTAAATGAAAGCATAGAAACACATTCCCCCTAAGGCTTTAAGCAGGATAGCCTGGATCATTTCATTCCCACAAGCTCTATTTCTTGAATGGCTTTCGCATGTAAGCAGGACAACATCCGCAATTGCCTTCAAATATGTTTCCGAATGCCTCATGGGAACAAAGAGGAGGGGGGAAGCTACAGCCCATGAACACCAGAGACCAGCATTCATGTATTTAAAGTTATTTTTAAAGACCGTGCCTACAAAATACAGCATGCATTGATAATTTGGCAACTGTCTAGTCAATGTAATAAAAAACAAAGCCAAAATTCAGGATAAAATGCCAGCTCAGAAGCCTGTGTGTGATAATTGCCAGGCTGCTTTGTGACCTTGTGATTTGTAGATCAGATCACAGACCAACATATTTAAAATTTATTTCTCATGGGTTCTGCTTTCAGGAACATAGAGGAGATTAATTTTTTCCTATTCTTCTAATTAAGTAAACCTAATAACCTCAACATTATGTAAAAAACATAAGATTTTCAAATATGGAGAGAAAATAGGTAGATTGGATAGGAAACTCAAAAAATTGACATGCTGGTGGGTTGCCTTGGATCTCTTTCTGCTTCATGCATCCTGGACTTGGAGCTAAAGACACCAGTCCACTGAAACACCAACAGGCACAGATAATAAAAGCCCCAGCAAAAACCTTTTCTTTCTAGCCAAGGAAATAGGTGGTGGGAAGCCTAGAAGGACAGAAAAACTTTTAAACAATAGCTGTCTTCCTACACCAAACACCCCCAATTTATTCTTTTAATCTGTGGTCCCATCCAACCCATATTATCTAAGGCCAAGTGGGAAACCTAGACTTCAGTCCCTGCCCGGTTATAACTAGGCACCTATGAAAGCTAATTTCATTTGTGAACTTGACTGGCCATGGGTGTGTCCAGAAATTTGGTCAAACATTATTCTGGGTGTGTCTGGTATGTGAGGGTATTTCTGGATGATATTAATATTTTAATTGGTAGACTGTGTAAAGCAGATATCCTTTCCCAATGTGAATGGGACACATCTAATCACCTGAAAGCCTGAAAAGAACAAAAAGCCTGACTGTGAGTAACATCTCCTGCAGCTGGTACATTAGTTTTTCCTGTCTTTGGCCTCAAACTGAAACAAGTGCTCTTCCTCAGTCATAAGCATGCCTGCTTTTGAACAGGACCTACAACATCAACTCTCTGAGGCCTTTGGACTCAGGTTGGAACTACACCACTGGCTCTCCTGGGAATCTAGCTTGATAACTGTAAACCTTGGGATTTTTCAACCACATGATTATGTGAGCCAATATCGTATAACAAAACCTCTCTCTCTCTCTCTCTCTCTCTCTTTCTCTCTCTCTCTCTCTCTATATATATATATATACACATATATATGCATGCACACATATATAATCTCAAGAAAATAGATGTGTGTGTGTGTGTGTGTAATTATATATATATTATTTCCCCCTCTCTGGAGAATCCTGAATAATACAACACCCCAATTTCCCCTGCAGGCAGTAGGGTGGTGTCAGAAAAGGCTAATTAGGGAGTCAGAACTTTCATCTTCACAAGGCAGTAATGAGCCCCTTTCCTGTGGTGTCAGTGGAGACAAAAAGGAAGCCTGAATGTCCACCACTACTAGGCAATAACAAGTTGCTCCTATTACTCACTTTGAGGTGATGTCAGAAGGCTTTGTGGAGAATCAGGACTTGCACTACCACTGCCAATTAATGAGGCCACTACCCAACTGTGGTGTAATGAAAACTGTGTGGAGTTCAGTAACAAGGTGCTCCTAGCCATCCCAGCCAGAGGGATACCACTGGAAGTCTTCAATAGAGATGTCACTAGTGGGAGCCATAATTCTCACACACACCCAGCAGTAAGAGGGGTCTTCTCCTCAGGGGGTCAATGGGTCCTGATTAAGGAACCTAGACTTCTATATCCAGTAAAAACACAGTCCCCCACTCCCCACCATCTTGTTTCAAAGTGTTTTCAAAGGAAACCAGCCAAAATAGAGGTACAAATAAGACTCCGGCCTCATAATATAATAGTCAAAATGTTCAAGTTCCAATGAAAATCATGTGTCACAAAAAAACAGAAAGATCTAAATTTGAATGAAGGCCCTGGACAGGTAGCTCAGTTGGTTAGAGAGTTGTCTCGATATGCTAAGGCTGTGGGTTTGATCCCCAGTCAGGGAAAATAGAAGAATCAACCAATGAGCCAACGAATGCATAAATAAATAGAACAATAAATTGATGATTCTCAGTCTCTCTCTAAAAAACAAACAAAAAATCAATCAATAAAAAGAAACAGAATGAAAAAAGACAGTGAATAGATGTAACTACCAATAAGACAGAGCTATTAGAATTATCTGACAAAAATATTAAAGCAGTTGTTATTAAAATGTTTCAAAGGTCAATTTCAAACACATTTGAACAAAAGAAATATAGAACATCTTAGAAAATAAATAAAAAAGTGAACAAAATATAAAGAAGAACTAAGTGGAAATTCTAGAATTAAAAAATACAATTGATATATTAAAAACACAGTGTATGGGCTCAAGACCATAATGCCAGGAACAGAAGAAAAATTATTTAAATTGGATAAAGAATTGTAAAAAATTACCCAGTCTCATAAAAAAAGGAAATAGACTAAAAAATAAATGAACAGAGCTCCTAGAACCAGTGGGACTATAAGAATACACAAAAAATATATCATTGGAGTCCTGGGAGAGGAGAAAGAAAGTGAGGTTGCAAAAGTATTTAGAAAGACTAATGACTGAAATGTTCACAAACTTGGCAAATTACATTCACCTACAGATGTAAGAAGCAAAGTGAACACCAAACTGAATAGCTGGAAGAAATCCATATCAAGGCATAGTCAAAGTCATAGTCATAGTCAAATTTCTGAAATAAAAAGACAAAGGAAAAAATATTGAAAGTAGCAAGAGAGAATCAATTTATCTAAATGGGAAAACACTTCAAATGGCAATTGATTTCCCAGCAGAAACCATGAAGAACGCAGGAAGTGGCACACAAGAAGGTAAAAAACAAACAAAATCCCTACCAACTCAACATCCAATATCCAGCATAAATACCCTTCAGGAATATAACAAAAATTGAAGCATTCCCAGATGAATGAAAACTAAGAGAATCTGTTGCCAACATATCTACCCTAAATAGAATGACTAAAGAAAGCACCCTAAAGAAAGAAAAAAAATTAAGGAAAATATCTTAGAATATCAGAAAGGAAGAAAGAATACAGTGAGCAAAAAGGTGAATAAATACAATAGACTTTCCTTCTAGTGAGTCTTCTGAATTATGTTTGACAGTTGAAAAAAAAATTATGACACTGTCTTATTTGCTTCTAAATATATGTAGAAAATATATTTAAATCAATTATATAAAAAACAGAAGTTAAGATACATAAAGGGAGGTAAGTTTTCTGCACCTAAACTAGAAAAATAATTATCCCAGTAGACTGGAATAAGTTATACATCACAACACCTACAGCAATCACTAAGCAAGTCATACAAAGAGATACACTTGAAAACACTACAGATAAATCAAGATGGAATTTTAAAGATGTTTTAGGCCCGGGCGAGCGTGGCTCAGTGGTTGAGCGTCGACCTGGGATCCAGGCGATCAGGGTTCGATTCCTGGTCAGGGCACATGCCCGAGTTGCGGGATCGATCAATGACTCTCTCATCATTGATGTTTCTATCTCTCTCTCTCTCCCTCTCCTTTCCTCTCTCTGAAATCAATAAAGATATATTTAAAAATAAATAAATTAAAAAAAAAAAAAAAAAAAAAGATGTTTCAGTACCCTACAGAAAGGCAGGGAAAAGTGAATGGATAATCAAAAAAAGAAAAAAAAAAACACACACAGACAACAAAAAATAAAAATTGCAGACATAATCTATAACATATCAAGAATTATATTACTGAAAATTAACTATATACACCATTTAAAGCACAGAGATTGGCAGAGTAGATCAATACACATGATCTCACCATGTCAGTAAGAACGTCACTTCAAATATAACATCAGCATATTGAAAGTAAAAATATAGAAATATAGTCAGTAATATTGTAATAATTATGTATGCTGTCAAATGAGTACTAGACTTGTTGGGGTGATCACTTAGTAAGCGTTAAGGGTACACAATATTTTTGTTGTGTATTAATTTTTACAACTACATGTGGCTCTGCAATTATCTCAAAATTAAAATTTTAATTATAAATAAAATGCATACAAATATTTTTGAAACAAAATATATTGGTAATAAAAATCTCTAAGTTTGTGGCTCATATTTTATAATTTCATGTCACAGTCTCCAAAGATTTTTCCATATTATAAGCTCTTTCAAATAATTTATTTCTACTCAGAAATGAACCATGATGATTAAACTAGAAGGTAAAGTGGTTAATACTGGCACCAATACTTCTGCAACGACAAAAAATAGAGCAGGTCCCTCATTATACAAGTCTGTTTTTATATCATGTAAGTCTGATTATTGGACTGAATTATTGCCTTGTTTTGTTTTAAATAGGATGAAATTATTGCTTTAACACTTTGTAAAATATTCTTTAACCATTTTAGTACTAAATTCAAAGAATAGGAAGTGATTTCTGAGTACTCTAAAGAGTTCAGGATTCATGGGCTAAACCCTAGTACAGCACTGATTAATCACTACCTATTAATACATTTTGTCAATAAATACAGATCATAATGTTTATGAAAACTATTCAATTATTCTACTTCTTTCGCATAATAATAATGATAGTGATAATTATAGCTTAATATTTCCAGTACAACTAGGTGCAGATTCTAACTATTTCACCTTACATCAAAAATACTTCAACTTCTACCATTTTATATATATTTTGTGCATAATATTTCATACACACTTAATAGTACATAAAATTTAGGAATATATCCTAGCTGATGTTAGGGAAAAACCAAAAATTCATTATTATTTCACTAAGATTTTACTCAATAAACATTTACTATTTATATATGATGTGAAACCGATCATAAACAAGGAAACAATTATGCCAACCAATGAAGTGCTCTTTCAGGTTCAGCAATCTTACCACTCATTCCCCTATACTAGGAGTATATTCTTACAATTCACTTTAACTTGAAATAACCATATTTAAAGGATTCCTGACAGAGTGAGGTCAGCAAGATAGCCAAAAAGAAGTCCCTGGTTTGTATCCCCCACCAACAAAAATAATTTGGCATCCATCTAGGGACAAATGTGCTTTCTGAGAGCCACAGGGGTCCACAAAGAAGTTTGTGAGTTCCCTGCAGTCAGGAAGGGGGGAGCCATTTAGAAGACTTTGCACCCAAGCTTCAAACTTGCTAATCACAGCCCCATCTGTAGACCCAGAAACAATCAGGTACTGGCTGCAGCCCCATTTGGCTTTAGTTCGGTCATAATTACCACACAGCAAGGAGTCTGGGAGGATTCTGGCTCACCCGTATGTTGGGTAATAGGCATACAAATCTTGAGGGGTGGTGGACTCTGAAGTGTCCTTTACTGTGAGTGGCAGAATGGTACCAGGCATTAGACCTGTGGGGTCAGGCTGGACCTGGGTTTAGCAACCTTGTTACTTGAGTTCTGGCTAGGAAAGAATTCAGAGCCAAGACTCAAACTATAAGAGGACATTTATTTATAAAATCACAGAGGTAGAAGAAGTAATTTGTAGAAGAAATGGGCTTAGGAAACAAGTTATGGAGGCAAAAGAAGGACCTTTGGATCTTGGGAGTGAGGAAGGTAGTGGTAACTCACCTGGGGGGAGGGAGAGTGAGCTGGGTCCTTCTGGGTCCTCCGTCCTAAGGGTTTCGGGGCAGAGATTTTAGGGGAGGTCCCAGGGGAAGATCTCAATAGAATATTCAGCAGCTTTCCAGGTGTTTCCTTTCAGGGTCTAGGCCTCCACTGATTTATTGGTCAGCACCAGGGCAGAGAGTCATTATCCAATGCAGCTGGTCCTGAGGTCAGCCATGAGGCCACTTGTCTGGTTTTGCTACTTTTCTCGGCCTGGAGCTGAAATACAACTGAGGCCTAGATATTATCTCTTGGGAAGGAAGGTCAGGGGGTCCAAAGGCATGACCAGTGACATGCTAGGGGAGGAAAGGCCACCTTGGGGGTGAGGTCCCACCCTAAAATTGTCCTTTGCTAGGCATTCAGGGTTTTCACCCTGGTGACCTTCTTTACCTAGCCCATCATCCTTGCTCTGCTCATGTCTGTCTAACTGCCTACGACACCTTGAGCTATTTTGACCCTTCTTGGCCATGGCCTGTGGGCCCTGGAGAACAAGGAATTAGACTATAACTCTTAGATAGGAGAACATTTATGGAAGTCCAGGAGTTGAGGGGAGAAGTTCCAGCACACCCTTGTATCAAAATAAATAAATAAATAAATAAATAAATCCAAGACTAGTCACTTTGAAGAGGGTAGGAGGAACTGTTTGTCTTAACCCATGCCACACCTCATTTCATGTTCCAAGTAGGCACAGCTCCAGCTCCACCTGCGGAGAGACCCTAGCCTTTGTTTTCTCCCAGAAAGAAACAGAGCATGTGTGGCATGCTGCCACAAGGACCAGTTTCTCTCTTGCCCCTCAGAGTTACCTGTCAAAGGGACAAGGATCTTACTGACTTTGTCACAGACTCCATCAGAGGCCCTCTCACCTGCTGCTGGGATGCCTGGCCTGGGAATCCCGGACAGGCCCACCTGCACCTCCAGCCTCCACAGCCTCACCCACACAACCCTCACTTGCTGGCAGGGCCTTACGAGCCCTCCCGTCTGCATGGAGAGCCAGCGTTGGTAGACAGCTAGTGAGTATGTGCAGAAAGCCTGGAAGTCTAGGGCACAGCAAGGCAATTATCCTTAATAATATGCCTGAAATTTTCTGAAGAATTAGATCCTAAATGTTCTCAACACTCACACATGCATGCATGAACACGGTAATTGTGTGAAATGATAGAACTGTTAACTAACCCTACTGTGGTAATTGTTTTAAAGTTTACATCAAGTCATGTTATATATCAGAATTAATAAAGAGGTGGTTTTAGCAACTTTAAGATCACTCAAAGCAAATGGTGAAGATCTGTTTACAATAACAGCATAATTTTGAAGGATAGCAATACATATTTCATCATATATATTTTATCTTGAATCAAACAGTTTTAAAAAATGTATTTTCACATAATCTGACCATTAAACTTATGATACCATAATAATTGTAATTGGGAGGAAATTGTGATTAACATGGTACTTTTTTTCCAGAATGAGTCTTAATTGCAATAATTATTTGAAAGTAATATTTAATGTGGGAGATATATGGAAAAATTATGAAAATTCTTGCTCAAGGAAATTAAATTCTGATTAAGTAATTTACTACATATCATAGGGTCCTAATTCCTTACAATCTAAATTTAAAATATACATTGCACAAGATACTAAAGACGATGAGCATATGTAAATTAAAAAGAATTTGACTGTACTATAATTCTATGTACAAAAATTCTATCACCTCTGTACCAAACATGTAAGTCAATAAACTTAGCAAAGGAAATTTCCTTGAGAATAATATACAAAGTGGGGCAAAAGTAAGTCTACAGTTGTTCGTATGGAAAATAATACAATAATTAATAAGTTATAATACAAGAATAAACTGCATTTTGTGTACTCACAACTGTAAACCTACTTTTGCCCAACCCTTTATATACACACATACATATATACACATACACACAAATCCATATGTATTTGAAAATAAAATATATAAAGCTATTCATGTTTTTAGTAGATATCTGCAATTTATATCTATTATAATTAAGGCATCCCTAAAGAAATAAAGTGAGCTGAAAATTAACTACATAGTGCAGAGTTGTTTAGTTATGAAGACAAAGCACCAATATTGCCGATATAACTAATCAGAGTAGGTAACACTTAATACGCATGAGTATTATGTTGGACAAACCTCTTTGCCCTTCCCTTTCTGTATTAGGTGACGCTCAAAGAAAGGACACTTACTAAGCTTTAGAAATGAGATACGCTGAAAACAGGACAAGAATCCACAAAATAGAAACCACTGACCGAAGAGACATTTTTTCATTTCATGTCCCTCTTTCATTCCCACGTTTGTTTGCATTTATTTTAAAGCATCTCCCTTGTTTCCTTTAATCCGTTCACTCGGCTAACTTCATCATCAGGGGATTTGCGTCTCTCGGCCACTAGGAGCTTACTTTCCTTTCCCTCAGCACCCTCGCTGCCCAGGCCGGTCCTCGGCAGTGGGGGGCCCTGTCACAGGGGATCAGCGGGCTCAGAGCGTGGGAACAGCTTCCTGACAGAGGGGCTCCAGCTCCCCACGGCCACCTGCAGCCTGGAGGGCCACTGCTCCGCTAAGGTCCAAGCCTCTTACTATACAATCAAGCTCACTCAGTCCCTGTGCCTTAGGCCCAGGTAAGGCTGTGTGTTGGACGGCTTGGGACAAAGGTCTCTCTGGGCCACATGTTGAGCCATGAAGAGTTCCAGTGTTCCTCTGGGACCTCCCCGCAGGGTGGAGCCGCCTGTGTGCCACCCTCCGCAGGATGCTGTGAAGGACCTGCAAGGCGACGGCAGGGCGAAAGGGAAAGGCAGCCGCTGACAGGCGCAAAAACCATGGGCCGGACACATCCTGCGCTGGCCGCTGAGCCCTGGCAGCTGGCCGGGAGCTAAGACGCCACTGCAAGGCCCGAGGGCAGCCTGGCAGAGGAGGCGCCCGTGACCGTGGGAACTGAGCAGCACGCTGCCGGGGGACGAGCCCTGGCTGTGTTGTGATCGTGCCTCTGCCACAAAGCCCCGCACACCTTTGCACAAGGCATGCAACAGGCTCGACCTCCTGGAGCCTGTTATTTAATGAAGGAAATCTAGAGAAGAACTTTTGTTTCCTTCCAGAATCCCATGGTAAGAAATGTCACTGAGTTTACTTATCCCAAATGTTTTCATCACTATCCTGTCGCTGGAGACCAGTTGGAATTTAAGGAACAGGGAGCAAATACACAAAGGACTGTTAAAACAAGGAGAAAACACACCACAGGATACAAGGCAAAATAAATGTCATTTCTTCAGAAATGTTCCTAACAGGAAAATGACAACTAGAAGGTAGAGTGGCTGTAACTAGATGATGTCAGTATCTGCAAGAAGATACTGAGTTTGTTTTTGTTTTTTAAAATATGTCTTTATTGATTTCAGAGAGAGGAGGGGAGAGGGAGAGAGAGAGAAACATCAATGATGAGAGTCACTGATCGGCTGCCTCCTGCACGCCCCCAGCTGGGGGTCGAGCCCACAACCCGGGCATGTGCCCTGACCAGGAATCGAACCCCAGTCCCCTGGATCCTAGGTCGATGCTCAACCTCTGAGCCCCACCGGCCAGGCAAGAAGATCCCGATTTTGGATGGAGATGCCTTCTTGCACCTCACCAGGTCATCTTGTCATCTGTAGCTACTTTCTTTTTTTGAATTCTGAAGATATTAAAAGAAAGAAAATTTGCTGCCACCTCTTGGGGGGAGGGGAGAACAGACGCACGATCCTTGAATATTTTTCTTTTTATCATCCTTTTTAACTATTATAGGTCTAATTATTTATGATGAGAAACTTGTGATTGCTGAATTTTTCAGTATCAAATGTACCTTTTGCATGGCCTAGAAGGCAGACATAACATATAAAAAGCATAGAGCTGCAAATGTTGGAAAATCCATTAATTTTCATTTTCGTTTTCTGCTAGATAGAAATAAACAGAAATCTCAGCAGGAACATGCTTTTCATAGAAATAAGCTGAGCATGAAGTAGTGAAAAGAAGACCTGCTTCCAACAGAAGCTAAGTGGTAAGAGCAAATGAAGTTGATTTTGATTATGAATAAACCAATTTAGTGCAAGATAAATTCCAGAGATATTTTATTTTGTGGACAACATTAATCCAAGCAAAATCTATAAATGTGAGCCACATCTCTATAAAATAAAAATATCAAAAAAAATCATTTAATTTGGGGGGAAATTTTAGACAAGGGAAAAGATTCATCAACTCTGAAACGTAGTAAAACTTTACATAAACACATTGACACAGCAGTTTTAAGAAATATGAGTTATTTGATAATGACATGAAGAACAGTTCTCAGCAAATGAGATATTACTTTCTGTGGTACATTTTTTCTTTAGTAAAATAATTGGTTTCTAAGTCAATGCATTTCCAAACAGTAATTAATGAGAACTACTGACAGTGGAGATAGGAGAAAATGATATTCATGGGCAAAGTATGGGAGAAATTAGTTCACTATCTCTACTTATGGGATAAATTGTTAGTTATTTAAAGTGGGGGGGATGTAAAGAAAAGAAAGCATATATCTTTCTGAGCATGACATCATCATACTGGCCTATCTAAATAGGAAGGAGAGCCAGGATGAAAGCACATTTCATTTTTATGTTATTAATAGAATGAGTTATATAATGAAAGAAAGATTGAATATCAGAGTAGTTGGCTGATTCCAAGTAATTCTAAGTTACAAAACCCATCAGAATTACCTTCAAAATTTATTTGTAAATTTTGCCATACACTTGTGTGCTGTTATATACTGAGATATATGTTCGGAGATCCTGAAAAATCTATTATTTCTAATCTAAATGACTCATGTTTTATTGAATTATCAATATGCAGTATATTTATAAAGCTCTACAATGAGTTTGAAATTTCAAAGAGAATGTTTCAACATACATTATGTCTATTATTTTTTAAAATATAAATGCTTAAAAATGTAGAAGAAAAATATAAAATATACTTGAAATTTATTTATTTGTTAAATCCCTGCCTTCTTTTAATTGAAGTAGAAAGAACCTGAATAAATAAAAAGTGGCTAATTTTAAATTATTGAGTGCTTTGCTCACAAGTCAAGCAACGCACCTCAGTGATAAGAACTTTTTATAGTTCATCCAGAAAAATGGTAGAAAGCTATAAATAAGCTGTTGCCATCTTTAGGCTGCAATAAAATTACACTATTTCTTTTCCATTCACTATGTGTGTAGTGTCATTTTTCTAGGTATCTTTTTAAGTGTGTCCTCAAATTTTATCCCCATTGTGTAAGTGAAAAACAAATACACAGATATGTTTACTGAAAAGATATATTAATTATTATACTAATTATAAATTAGCATGCTCTGCCAGACTTAAACCTTCTCATGCCTTATTTTGAGGGTTCAAATAACCGGAAGAAATTGTATAGTTAAGGATTTTGGATAAAATCAGGAAATTTACCAATATAAGTAATTTAAACAGGAGCCTCTGAACTTAAAGTTGAAAACAAAAAAAAGTTTTTCATGAAAAAATATTATGGCTAAGTTGTTTTTTTCTTATGAAGAGGGAAGAAATTAGTGACAGGAAGACTGAAGGAAGGGAGAGAGGGAAGGAGGGAGGGAGGGAGGGAGGGAGGGAGGGGACCATTATTCTTGCTTCAACAGGTTTTATTTTAAATATCAAACAGGTATCTGAGGATGACAACCTTGTGTGTCCGTAACACTGACCTTTAGGACACATTTTACAAATGAGAAAAAAATCATGAGAAGCTAAGATATTAGGGAAGGCCAGTATGAAACGTTAGTTTTCTCTTCTGAATAAATAACTATAGAAATGTGTGATAACTATAGGAAGGCCCGAGCGAGTGTGGTATGCTCGCATTAAAACCCTTTCCAAGTGATGTGCACCCGGAGCCGGAGCACCTGTGTTAGAGGAAACGCCAAGGAGCTTCAAGGACGGTCACGACTGCACCTTAACCGAGCTGAAGGGCAAGCGCCCCTCGGGCTGCGGCGCCCCCGGAGGCCTTCCTGCGCGCGGCGGCGCCGTGACGCTGCGGGTCCTGGGCTCACCTGGTTGCCCGTCTGCGGACCGCACGCGGCGAGGGCCACGGATGCAAGCGCAGCGTCTTGGCTCCGCCCGGGTGACCCAGGCTGAAAGGGCTGACACAGTGTCAACCCGCTGTCCTTTCACTTTTGCTGCAGAAGCAGCAGAAAGTGTTTGTAAAAATTGTGTATGTTCAAAGCGTCCCTTTACATTTTCATAAATATACAGAGGAGAGGGATGCATGAACTGTGAATGGTATATTCTTTTGTACAGTGGAAGATACATCACAATCACCAGCCATGGCATTTTTGTAGCCTCTGAGCTTTCCTCTAATTCAAGCACAGGTTATACAGATGCAAACACACACACACACACATAAAGGTATATTCAAAATAGTGGTCAATGATATGGGAACCCAGGGAATAAATGTAAAAAGAAATTTATAGATTTATAAGAAACATCAAATTTTAAGGACATTGGAACTACAAAATGAAAGAGTTATGCTACGCTTTTAAGGAGAGGAATTAATTTCCAGAAAGAAATAATCCTCCAAAATTAATATATAAATATAATACTCTATTGATAATCTCTGAGGATACTTTTCTAGATTCTAATATTACTAAGGAAGTCTACAATTCCATTAAACAAGAAAATATGAAGGAAAGCAAGAATTATGGATGATTGATTTTATAAGTTACCGAATTTTTTTTAAAGCCACTATAATTCAGTGGGGAACGGGGGTTTATGTATTAATGAGCTCATCTTAATCGATTATCATTCTGAAAGCAAAAATACATTTTCCAATTTTTTTTCACTGCTATAAGTACATGATTGTCAACATAGCAGAGATTTAAATGCAAATAAAAATGATAATAATAAATGAGACAAAGAAAATTAGAGAAAATATAGAATGCTTAAAAAAAAAAAAACATGGAATGTAGATCACCGCCAAACCAGAAAGTAAATCCATGATAATGAAGAAAAGGTAGGCATGCTTAGCAGTATAAAAGATTTTATTGTAGGGCAAAATTTACATCAATCGGAATCAAAAGGCAAATGACAGATGTTAAAAATATTTGCAACCAATAAGAAGTAAAATTACAATTCTCAATTTTTAATAGCTTAAGTAATAAGAGAAATATAGCCTAGAGAAAAGTCTGAAAAGTATATGAATAGGAAATTCACCACGAATGTTAAGAAAAGGTGCACATCTTCAGTATCAGTGAAGAAAATGCGAATTAAGCCCTGGCTGGCCTAGCTCAGTTGGTTGGATCAGCGTCCTGTTCAGGGTCAGTAGGCAACCAATTGATGTTTCTCTCTCCCTCTCTCTTTCTCTCTTTCTTTCTTTCTCTCTCTCTCTCATCAATAAAAAAACATATCCTTCCATGAGGGTTAAAAAAAAGAAAATGCAAGTTAAAATAACATGGCAGATTGACAAGAGAATGCCTTCCAATGCTAAGGAGAATGTAGGTACTCTCATAGGTTGCTAAGCAGTTCTTAACTGCCATGCCCTTTCGGAAAAATATAATATCTACCAAAATTTAAAAACACTCATAATATTTCATTTCATTACGTGAAAATTTGAGATGTTAGCCTATAGAAATGAAATAACAAAATCATTTTTGTGCAAATCTGTACATATATATGTGTGTGTGTATGTATATATATATATATATATATATATATGAATGTATTTTTCTAAAGATGAAATATATTTATTTATATATCATGGAATTCCTTCCATGATGTTGGTACACAAGTTGTTTCTTGACTGAATTAGTGATTATTTTTAATGTGGGTATATTTCAACAACTAATTTACATTGAGGATATGTTTGAGCACACTTTCAGAATATATATTAAAATTGATGAAATTATATATTGGAGGCAATGTAAATATTTTCTGAAATTCAAATGTTAGCTATATATTTTTATAAGGAGATTAGTACAAATTTACTGTATAAATTAGTTTAATTGAATTCTACAAATAGTTAATCCAGATTGCCACACAACTAATTTGGCAGTCAAATATGTATATTCTATTCTCATTGATGCTGTTATACCAGTCTGTAAAAAAAAATAATTCTCACTAAGTATAAGTGATTTACATAATCATAACTGTATCTCATTTTATTAGGTTAATATAATTTCTTAAATTGTGAATATTGGAAAGCTATTGAGATAATCTCAAGGTGCTTAAACTTTTGCTAATGTATCCCTTTCATTTCAGCATTTTCCAATTCAACTATGTTCCTATAAATCTCTTAAAAATAACACAAGCAAACAAGCAAACTCCAAATGGGCTGGTTTTATGGTATCAACATTTCAAAGAAGGGAAAGACATTAGTAAGTATCTCTTTTGAATTTATTACTTTATAAAATAAGATACTCAACTGTAGCACCAAGCATAAAATTTTTTCTAAACACTCATTAAAATTCTGCTAAGGTTAATTAAAGGAAACACGTATGAGGTTATATAAATGATTAACAGGAGAGCTAAGAATCTAAATTATATTATCCTATCCAAAAGTCCAGATTGTCTGTGTTCCTCCATTGTTCATGATCACAATAATTACCTGGCGTATTTGTTAAAAGGAATGTCCCTAAACCACTTTACTGGAGACTTCAACGGATTCTGCACCTGTTTATTACTGTGACCAAGGGTTTGCGGGGAAATGAACAATAGGGTTCCAGTCAACACACTGGGATATTGCCAAACTTTAAATTTAACCGAATAGATATACAAATCAGTTATCAGTTGCATCTATTCTGTCTGCAGTATTTCTCCTCCACTCATTCTTTCTCTGTAGAGAACACCCAACACAGATTTACCCGTTTTTCTGTTTGCTTGTTTTTTAAGCCAGGAGCACTATGAACATTAGGCTTTCCCTTTCGACTCTCCTCAGAGTTAATATCCGTATCTCCTCCTCTAAGATTCGTAACTCTTCAATCAAACAAAAACTCACTTCTGCTGCTTAATGGGCTGGATGCACTTATTTTAACTAATAGGCCTAAGGAAACATTTTATTTAACATATTTTAAATGTGTGTTGACCCATAGATTAAACAAAACTTTGAGTCTATTAAAGTCATCAAACCTCTCAACAAAGAATTAAGAACATATCCAATAAACATATATTAAACTGTCCATTCATTTATCTCAATTGATTCTGGAAGACTTGTGTGACTTTTATTAGCACAGTAAGAAAATCCTGTGCTATTACTAATATAAATATATATATACATATATCTATATCTATCATCTATCTGTCTATCTATCTATCTATCTATCTATCATCTATCATCTATCTATATCTATCATCTATCTATCTATATCTATCATCTATCTATCTATCTATCATCTATCTATATCTATCTATCTATCTATCTATCTATCTATCTATCTATCTATCTATCTATCATCTATCATCTATCTATATCTATTTATCTATCTATCTATCTATCTATCTATCTATCTATCTATCATCTATCTATCTATCATCTATCTATCTATCTATCTATCTATCTATCTATCTATCTATCATCTATCTATCATCTATCTATCTATCTATCTATCTATCTATCTATCTATCTATCTATCTATCTATCTATCATCTATCATCTATCATCTATCTATCTATACTAATATATATATATATATTAGTATGATATAAACATAGGGTAAGGAATAGTGCCGCCAGAAGTTAATTCAAATTTTGCAACAACTGGTAAGGCGGTTGACGTGGACAGTCAGAACAGGCAACACGCAAAGGCACCTGGGCGAACCACCCTGGTGCGTGTCCAGTTTGGGGGCATAGGAAGAGTTAATGGGCCAGGCCCCCTGCTGGATGTTCAAATCAATTACAGTTGATTACAATTCAGTGAGCTAGATATTAGCATAATAAAGACCTGAGGTCAATCTTATATCTTCTACTCGTTATTGGCAAGATTTTTCATGAAAGATAATTAAGATCTGTGGACTTCAATTATCTTTTCTATAAATAAGGTAAAAAGATATTTGTTTTGAAGATTTACTATGAAAATTAAACAAAATTTCTCTTCTGAGCTTAAGGTCCATAAATGTAGCTCAAGCTAAAACTATCTACAAATGTATTCTTGTAGATGAAATCTATCGTTAAATTAATTTGTTTTTCATTTGTTTGGGTTTTTTCCTTCCTTAATTTGTTTCTTTGCAATGAATTTTCTGGAATAAAAGCTGACTGATCATATTATGATGTTTTTATGAACGGTTGGATTCAATATGCCAATATATTATTTTGCATATTCTACTTGTAGTTATAAGTAACTATAAATTTGAATTATTTTTCTTGTTAGGACATTTAGTTCATGCTGAAGTCCAACTGTTACTTTAATCTAAAATATTCATAAGGAAATTACCTTTTCTTTAATTGGCAAATAGAAATCAGCTGTTAAAACATTGGTGTTCAATCTTTCTTTTCAAGGTGGAACTTTAATTTCCTTTCTTATCTCTTCATTGGTATTTGCCTATTTGAGTTTGTAACTTTTCTTATGCAAATTAATTAGTTTGTATTTGCTAGAAAGTAATAATTTTCTCTCAATTGTCTAGTGGATTACCATTACATATCATATAGTATTGTCTTACAATTTTAACTTTTTTATTGGTAGGTATGTTTATCTTTTTCTATTTATGAGTTTAAGTTAAGGTGCTGTAGGGAACAAGTAAAACAATTAAAGAGAAATCTGGATAATCAAATAATCTTTTTAAACAGGTATGACATATTAATACAACTTTTATCATTGCTTATTAATAACTGTGGAACAAATTGTGAAAAATTTTATGGATGTGATAAAAAATTTTAAATGGAAGATACAAAGGGAAAAGATAAGTAGAAAAATAAACAAAGTGTCAAAATTTAGTAATTATGCATAGACCTCTATAACCCCAAGGTTTCCTTATTACTCACAGTTATCTTTTTGGATCCCTTGAGGCCCAGCAGTTTTCTCAGTATAGTGGCCTCTCTCAAAGGGATGACTAAGAGACTGACAAAGACAAAACTCTCTGTAAATGTATATTCGGTCTTATTAAACCGTAACATTTAGAATTTTATTATTGTATAATGCATTTAACCTAAGAAGTACACATTGGCAGTTACAATAGTCACAGGGATATAAAGTACAGCATAGGGAAGGCAGTCAATAATGTAATAACCATGTATGAAGACAGGTGGGTTAGACTTGTCAGGGGGATCACTTGGTAAATTATAAATGTCTAATCATATGCCGTACACCAGAAACTAATATAATATTGAATGTCAACTGTAATTAAATTTTTAAAAAAATTTTTAGGATAGAAAAGAAATAAAATCATGAAGATAAGATAGGCCCAGGTCTTGTTACGTCAGCAGCTCAACAATATCCTGGAGACCCACTTCCTTTCAGTATTTTTCCTCAGCCATCCTTAGGATAAGGCTTTTCCTGACAGCTGTAGTTCTAACTTTAACCCGCATCGGAATTACCTGGAGGGCTTGTTACACCAGAGAGTTTCTGCTTTAGTGGGTGGGTGGGTGGGAGAGTGGGTGCCAGGTTTTGCATTTGTAGCATGTTTCCGGGCAATGGTGATGCTGCTGGGGAAACCATAATTTGAGAAACAGTCTTAGACTGACTCCCCTCAAAGCCCCCAAAATAGCTGGAAACCTTTCAGGCTTTTAATTCAGATTACAGTATCTTCAGGCAGAAAATAAAGTATCCCATTTTAGAAACAATTTTTTTTTTTTTCCAGAAGACATCAGGTTACCGGTCCTAATTTATTTTTTAGAATTTTGCCATATGTTCAAACTAAGCCGAGGTCTTTGCAAGATGACTGAGTTTACTAGTATTTGGACCCATCAAGATTCACCATCTGGGGTTCTCCTAAAGACCTCAATCACTTATAAGACAATAAAAAAGTTTTATAAGTCACACAAATGAGTAGAATGACTGTGGATAGGAAATTAACAAAGCATTTAAATAACAAAAAAACTATTGTAAATATTGTTTGTTTTTTTGCATAAATTAAACTGCCGAAACTTTATTGGCCTTTTAAAAAATAAATTTGATGTTATCACTTAGTTCTATTATTTTTTATAATGCATTAGTTATAACTTCCCAATTATTTTATTTACTTTGTAGTCTATTGGTTCAATTTGTCAATTTATATATTTAACATAAAATTATAATCTGATTATTATAATAAATAAGCTTTCAGTGAAAATTATTTCTCTAAATGCATTCTATCTTGATTCCCATAGGTTTATTGAATTCCTTTGTTTTTCATTTCCTGGTTTATATATAATTACTGTCCTTTATTTTTTATTTTTGGAATGACCATATAATTGTTCTAATTGTTATTTTATTTTTCAATTACAGTCCACACTTAATATTATATTAGTCTCAGGTGTACAGCATGGTGGTTAGACAATTATATAATTTAAGATGTGATTCCCCCTGATTAGTCTAGTGTCCACCTGGCACCATACAAAGATACTGCAATATTATTGACTATATTCCCTATGCTGTACTTTATCTCACCATAACTGTTTTGTAACTACCAATTTGTACTTTTTAATATTTTCACCTTTTTCACCCAGTCTCTCCCCTCCCCCCCCATTATCTGGCAACCGTCAGTTTATTCTCTGTATCTGTGAGTCTGTTTCTGTTTTGTTTCTTCGTTTATTTTGTTCTTTCGATTCTACATGTAAGTGAAACTGTATGGTATTTTTGTCTTTCTCTGTCTGACTTATTTCATTTAGCAGAATACCCTCTAGGTCCTTCCACGTTGTCACAAATGGTAAGATTTAATTCTTTTTATGCCCAACTAATATTCCATTTTATATATGTACCACTTCATTTTTATCTACTTGTCTATTGATGGGCACTTGGGTTACTTCCATATGTGGGCTATGGTAAATAACAATTGCTTTACATTTCTGATATTTTTAAGAAAAATTTAGAGTTTTTCTTAATTTTTAAATATAAATTTCTTTGCTCATGTTTCTACTCTTTCTGTTTTATTGAATTAGACCATATAAAATACTTAGCCTCTTGGAACTAAAGGAGTATCTTTGTAAAAAAGTAAACAATAGATTTTTGTAAGTGATATATGGGTAAAAGAAAAAAGTTTTCCTTTTCTACAGAGAACAAAATTACATATATGTAATGTTTGTAAACACGTACACATTTAATCCTTTTGATGACACATTTTTCAAATCCTTTGTTATTACTGCTTTAGGTACTGAAACAGGATCTATTAAATCATCCACTAAACTTTTATGAAATTATCCTTGCATTGCAAACTAATTTTTATTTATTAACTTGACTTCTTGTCATTGGTTCATAAGCAATTAGTGTCTTTTTGTGGATTTTAAATTTTGTAAGTATGTGTCCCTCTTTCTCCCATATAATGCTTTTAGCCCTTAGTTCTAGTTTGTCTAATATTTATGTTGCTATATATGCTTTCTTAATTTTCATTTGATTAGCATATATTTTTTTCAAGCTTTCGTTTTCATGTTTTTAATTAAGTAATTAATTTAGTTTGTTTCTTATAAATGATACCTAGCTTATTGTGTTTTTTCCATTGCACTAATCTTATTATGAGCTGATTTTATAATTCTAGTCTTAGGACTCAAATAGTTCCTTTTTCTCCTGCAGAGAGCATAGCTCACAAAGCATGAGCCAAAACATGACCATCCATCATCTCTCACTATCCTGAGAGCCAGAAGAAGAATAACTTTTTATAGCTAAAGTTGGAGTAGTGTTAAATATTCTCACCCCTCAGGTGGTTGAAACACATACTGATAATTTAGTTAATCTCATAGATCCCCAAGGGAATTATGCTCTTCCTTACATTTCAGAAAAGGGCATTGGAGACTAAATTCAAACTTGATGTGTTATAATCAAGTTCCAGTAGCAGTTCGTAGGAAGCCTCGGGGCCTCAGTAATTTAGAGGGTAGCCTGATGACCGTGGGCTTACACAAAGGCGGGGACTGCCGGTCCCTGCGAAGGCCAGTCATCACCACCAGGGCCCGTATCACTGGGGCTCTTTAAATTCTTGCCCAGGCACCCCCAAAGCAAATGGCACCCTAGCCAAGACACCCAGTCTGACAACGCCTGTGCTTTGAGAAGGGATCCAGCCACTCTACCTTCAGGATAATAACTGGCATTTGATGTTCCTCTCTCTCATACCTACTTCTTGGTTACATTTCTACTATTCATGTTTTACCTTTCCTAGTTCTTAAGATCTGTTCTGCTTTTCAATTTTGCCTGATCCTTTCCTTTCGTATTAATAATAAATCAAGCCATTTTTCTTTAGTCTTTTAAATCATACTCTCACCAGATGATTTATTCACCAACAGGTTTTCCATCCGAATGAAACATTTTGAAAACTTTTACCTGGCTGCCTCAACCCCCTCCAACGCGAGATCTTCATTTAGAATCATTTTACTTCCCTGATTTTACCTCTGGAGGTATCCCCCAAATAACAGAGGCATGGACACGTGGAACAGACTGAGAGCGATCAGAGGGGAGGGGCGAGGGGGACTGGATGAACGCAGGTGAAGGGGCTGGCTGAAGAGTATATGCAGGACCCCCACAGACAGTGCGCTGCCGGCCAGAGGGAAGGGGCGCAGGCTGCTGAGAGGGTGGGCAAAGGGGAAGGCGGGCTGGGGACAACTGGAATAGTGTCAGCAATCAAAGTAAAGTTAACTAAACAAAATATAACGTCTTACTTCTAGAGTATTACATATTTTTCTTACATATTTTATCTTTTGTTTTAATAATAATTATTAAATTATTTTACCTGCAGTATTACCATCTCTCTGAATATAACTAGTGTAAGACTCTTTGTTAGCTACTGTTTGCCTAATATATGTTGCATGTCAAGGTATCTGCACTGATGCAGTTGATATTTTATTAGAGTACAAAGGAGTTAATATTTTCTGAATTCTCCCATGTCTAAATATGTAGCACTTTGATTTGGACGGTGAAGAGACATAGTGACTTGGTAGAGAATTCTGAAATTGCTGTCATTTTCTCTCAGTAGTGTGTAGATATTCTTCCACTATCATTAGCTTCTAGGGTAGCAGACAAAATATCTGCAACTAAAGTTTTATTTGGTTCTGGAGGTCGGGAAGATATCTGTTCATCCTGGAGAAACAGGGATATTACTGTTATGTATATGAGTAAGTCTTCAAAATTAATTTTTCTACAAATTATTGATTTTTTGAAACTAAATTATTTCTTCAGCTCAGGGAAATTCTCTTATTTTTAACTACCATCTTTGTGATATTTTTGTGATATAATTCCTATTACTTGCATATGAGATTTCCTTCGCAAATTCTCCTTATCTTCTACTTTCGCCCATGAATAGCATTTCCATGGGATTTCTTTGTTTCAGAAAACCTTTGTGCATATTTGTTAGCTTTCTCATTATTTTTTTGTTGTTAATTATATCATGACGAAATCTTGTGTTTTTTCATTTAATCTCCTTCAATGAGAGCCTGTTGTTCAGATTATCCACCTTGAACATCCATCTTCATTGTTCATGGTAACATGTTTCCTTAATTGGGCTATGATTATTTTATCTTCTTAATCATGATTTTAGGTTCAATAAACCCCAGTGCATTCTTTTAGGAATCCTTTCTCAGTGGTCAACTAATGAAAAGTATGTGTGGTGGATTCTTCTCTAGCGAGAGGTGGGGAAAAGGCTGGCAGAGACTTATTCTGTTGAAGAATCTCATGTCCCAAGCCTTTCTAGTGCATATCAAAGGTCTTTCTCCAAGCAGTGAGACTAGAGACCATCAGCCCACAAGAGCAGTTCACCTTCAAGTCAGCTGGAGTCAGCAGAATCTAGTAGGTCCCCCACAGTCACACCCAGCCAAGTTGCAGGCACAGTTGGTCCCTTTCTGGTGGAACTTACTGGCCTCTGAGCCTTCAGACAATCTTGATGTGCTAATTATTTGCCTCCAATATGAAAGAAAGGCCCAGTCTCTCATCTGCTCTGTACCCTACTCTTGCATTCCAAACCTGCCCTCTGCCCACCAGGTGCTAGTAGCACCTACTCCCTAGTTGTGAAAACCAAAAAGTCTTCAGACAGTGTCAAATGTCCCTTTCGGGGAGAAATTGTCCTTAACTAAGAACCATTGCTCTAGTATTCTTCAAGGATGATATTCCTTATATAAATAACAAGGAAAAAGCTATCTAAATATTTTTATGGGGAAAAATGGCAATATGAAAATATAAATAATTCAGTTGTTAACCTGCCAGTACCAGTTCCTATCTCAGGCATGTTCAATGATAAACTCCTTAGTAGAAATATCATTTCTAAGTGCTTTTAATCCATGACCTTCATAGGATCATTCGCAAGGCTCTCTGTATCAACCTACATCAGTCTTGTCTTCTGTTCAGTTTCTTCAATTAATATCTATAATTGATCATGTGGATAATTGCATTCACCTTAGTTCTGGTATTTCCTTCAGATGGGGTTGAAATGTGTAAGTTCCCATAACTGGTTGGGCTTCCAACAATAGGATGACATACTGTCCAGACAAGTTGTCCTATAGGAGACTTGCTCTTAAGTATTTGGTAAGGCATTGGGTCCGGGAGAAGAGCATGTGTGAGATGGAGGAAGGGAAAGTAAAGAGTAAGGTTTATGCTCCAGTCTTTGTCTATCAAAACTCTAATTTTAACATTGGTGTTTTTCTCTGTTTAATATTAACTTGCAGCCTTCACTCAGCGCCCTAAACCTGGGAAACAGCCATTTCAGTTTTTTTTACTACTGGGAAAGAAACGTTTATATCAAAGAAAGTCATTAGTAGATTAGTCCCATTTTTAGCACAAATATGTGGACTTTTTGCTACCAGAGTTTTACATGTATTAATTCAGATGGTGCTTAGAATAGTACCTGGCACTCACTTAGACATATAAGTGAAGCCACCTCATCATTAAATCTTGGAACTTCTTAATTCTATGCTAATTCCTAGGCTTTTCTGATAAGTTAGATATTCATCAGTGTTACACACTATAACAATAAATAGTCTTGTGAGTTATTGGAGTGTCCACACATATAGACAAATAATTTTCTAATTCAGAATGGTGGCTTTCTCCTATTTGACATATTATGACAGTTCTTTTTAGCAGTAAACCCTACCCTTCAAGGACAGTTTTCTTTATTGCTTTATACGTGATATCCAAGGTTGTCTCTGAGTGTCTACCTATATTTCATTTAAGAAAAAGCACTCTAATGTTTCACCAGAGAGTATGTCTCAAATCCCAAATAAAATATTTAAAGTAAAAACAGCTCCCATGATATCCTAATATTCCACCAGTTCTTTGTTTAATAAGAGAAGTTACTGCAGCTCCTAATATCTCTACTTATTTTGCAATAGCCCAAGTATTACTGGTTTCTTGGGCAATAAATTCCCTTCAAAATATATCTAATTCTACACATGGGTGATTTCAAGCTGTGAGATCCTGTTGTGAATTCCTTGAAATTAGGTTTAAACAAAGGAAAAGTAAGCATGTGTAGCTTCTCCCCTTGCTGGAAAAGCCAACAGAACGTTTTTGAACTGAAAAGACAAAAAGCACGCTTCTTGTCAGCGATAATTACTTAATGCCCAAAGCAATGGATGTACACTTTAACTAGATCTGTTACATATACATATGAGGACCTGTTTACTTTTTTTTATTTTTTGGACAAAGATTTTAAGAGAGATTGTTGGTGGGTGGAATTGGTTTCATTCATACCCAGTTAAGGCATCCTTGTTGTCTAGAAATTATATTGTTCTTAATTGAGCATCAGGTCTCAAATTGTCACATAAAAGGACTCTTTTGGGCACAATATATACCTGACTCTAAAACCAAATCCAGCCCAACTACTTGCACACCGGGGGCAATGGCTCTTTGTGTGTGAATTCAAATAATTGTTTCCCTAGTGCTGTAAACTTTGAGGTCCCTGGAAAATTTTACGATGGAATGTCCCTCACAGAATGTAGCCTGAAGGAGGGAATGTCCCCTCTTAATTCTCAAGTAACCGATTGTGTGATAGCAAAGGAAGAAATGTGTGTACCCCTTTCAATATCCTTATATTATAGACTTGGTTCAGGGATAACTTTCTCACACATAAGATTTGGGGGGAATCCCTCTTTTAATCTTCTTATCTATCCCTTCCCATGATGGGGGTTGCCAGTGTCATTGATAAAAGCCTGACTGAGCTCCTTTTCACTAATGGGCAAGAATCCTATCAATACTTGAAATGTCGGTGAAGCGAATGCATTGTAGATCCCTTTATGGACTTGAACTTCTCTACACCCTGGCATGGCCTATTAGGCCAGATTAAACTAGTTTCCAAGTGCTTTCTCTTCCTTCTGAAGCAGGTTCAGTAATGAAACCATCCACAGAGCTGACTCGCCTCGGAGTGTGCCCAGCATGGCCAGTCTTACCTCACACGGCATAGGCCCGCCTGAGCAAATGAACCCGTTTTATTTTAGAATAGAAGTGGGAGGTCCCAATTTAATACCAAGTGAAATCCTAATCTTGCTGTTTTACACTCTATCTATCTTTTTACTGAGAAATCAGAAACTTGCATATTTATTAACATAATATTTTCTATTTAACTATATTATTCAGTTGCATAGCCTATATCACAGGGATGGGGAACCTTTTTTCTGCCAAGGGCCATCTGGATATGTATAACATCATTTGCAGGCCATACAAAATTATCAACTTAAAAATTAGCTATGAAAAAAGCCCCTAGATTTATTGAATTTCAAGCCTCACCTGTGGTTGCCTTGGCAGGGCCAGAACAAATGATTTTGAAGGCTCTATAAGGCCCACAGGCCAGATGTTCCCCACCCCTGCTGTACTGGAAGGAGACCAAAGGAGGGGTGTGTAAAGTGGCACCTGAAACCTGTTGCAGCTTGAAGTGTTCTTGAATCTGCATTAAAGGCAGCGAGGGCAGAGTTTTCTCCAAGAAAGAGCAGGAGCAGGGAAAGAGTCAGAGCTTCAACTCCATGAATTGTTAAGGTTTTAACAGACTGTGTTAGTAACATAGAAGTTCACTAACAAGCCACAAGATGCAAACATAGGAGGCAAAAAACAAAACAAAACAAAACAAAACCAAAAAACACCTTGAATTAGAATCTCCTGAAGTCATAGGTTGCAGAATTGGAACTCAAGAGTACACCGAGGTTCAAGCCATCCTGGCAGGTATAGTACATTCTGGGCAAGTCAAAGAAACCCCGGAGTTTATAAGAAAAAAAAAATTGTATGAACTGCAAATCACTAGACTTCTTACTAGTAAAATAGGATCTAGTCATTTTAAAAAATGTTTAAATGTGTTTGTGTTTGAATGTTTACTTTCCCTAAGGGTATTATAATGAAAATTAGAAGACTACAACAACGATAGAACGTTTCCCTAAAGATTATTTTACTCACCATTTGGTACACCCAACTTTGTGAACGAATGAGGAGAGGCGATTTTACCTCTGTGGCCATAAAGGTCATTCATTAATCAGGGACACACCTAGAAGAGCCGTGAGTCGTGGTGTCCCACCCCCTTACGCCGCACTGAATGCTCTCAAGTTGCCCTTGACCCCCTACACCTGGAAGTCTGGAGTTCCGCCTGTATTTATAGCTAAGCCAGGCCTTGAATTATTTACCAGGCATCCCATCATCACTCTTCTTTCATTATGCTGTGACTTGTTGTACACTGGGGAGGCTGTCAGAAATGTCACATTAAATGATTTCTAAACAAGTCTCAGAGAAGCGCATTCTGCCTACGGGGTGCAGCAGGCTAGGTGCACGTCAGGCCTTCGCCCAGAGGCGCGCCAGGAGGCTGTGGCCAGGGATGCGTCGTTGTACTTGCAAAAGCTGGTTGTCAGTTTTATTCATATCTTGTACAATAAAGAGAGATGATATAGTTTAGGGACGGAGACTGAATATCTTTTAGTCAGACGAACCTTCATTTAAATTCCTCTCTGCTCCCTACTGACTGTTACGCTGAGCTAGTTTGTTAATCTCTCTGAATCTTGTTCCTCTTTTATAGACAGTTTAAACAATAGGTACCAGGGCAGATTTAAGTAAAATCAGATGATGTATGTAAATATTTATCACAGTGCCTTGTGAAGTATTCAAAATAGTTTTATTATTAAATGAACATTACATATATTTATAATTTCATAAATGCAAGAAGTTGCATGATTCAATCAACACATCTTAAATTATTGCTAAATGTGTCAAGCACTGTGCTAAGTCATAGGAATTTGAAGATAAGCATATGCTTGGTTTTTCAGCCTGTAGGGGAGATAAACATTAATCAAATAATCATAGAAATTCATGTAAAATTACAGTTGTGATTAGTGACAAGGAGGAATACATCATGTTAAGGAATTGAGTCTTTAAAGTTAAAATTAAGTTAATTTTAAAAATAAGGATCTTACAGGTCTTGTGGATTTTAATATTTTCCTAAGAGCGTGAGAAGTCAGTAACATGTTTAAAACAAGGTGCTAACATGATTGGTTATTTGGTTAAAAAGTTACCTCTGGCCACAGCCTGAGGAACAGCTGGCAGGACACATTCAGGTGAGGAAAAGCAAGTTATCAGAAAACTGCCACATGGCAGCCGCCGATGGTGGCAGGTTGCAGTTGTGGGTATTAAGCGGAGGCAAAAGATTTCAGAAAAATTTATGATGTAAGATGACTGAATTTGGTAATAAAGGTGTGGGATAAATGGGTGATGGAAAGGAGGTGTCAGTGGTGACGCCCAGCTCCCTGGCACACCGAAGGAGATGGGCGGTGTTGCCACTGCGCCAGTGCCCATAGTAATTAATAGTGATAATGACATATGTGGGGAAGAGCCTGTTAATTTAAGGGCAGAGCGATCAATTTTAAGCATCCTATTGAAGTTACATTGGCCCTTCATAACTTTGTAACTCGTGGTTCAAAATGGGTTAGAACAGAAAACAGTTGAATGTTGAGGAGGTGAAACAATGTCATTGTTTCTAGTACTTTTCTGATCTTGATCCTCAGAGGGCGGTTGTCTTTTAAACAGATATTAGTAACAACGTATTTGGGCTTTGTAGCATATGTAAAAGTATAATGTGTGACAACATTGTCACAAGGGAGGGAACTTAGAAGAGTATTAAAAAGTACTTGTCCGATATGTAAAGTAACATAATGTTACTTGAGTGTGAAATATGTTTAAAAAAATTTTATAAATATTCTAGTTCTGTAAATTCTCTCTCTCTATAGATCTACATCCTCTGAAGAAACCTCTAAAGTAACAAAATAAATAATTGTAACTAATAAAAAATAGACAAAATGGGATGTAAAAATTCAATTAATTCAAAAGGCAGAAAAGGGAAAAACGAAGCAGGGAGTAGATTGGCCAAGTAGAAAGCAAGTAAGATGTGGATGGTACACTTAAAATGAATCATATTAATAATAAAAAGTAAATGTGAACGACCTAAACACACCAATTACAAGGCAGACATTTTCGGATTGAATAATAAACCAAGACCCAACTGTATGCTGCCCAGAGGAAACACGCTTTAGATATTAACTCTCTATCAGGTATATTGTTGCAAATATTTTCTTTCATTGCATAGGCTCTGTGACTATTCTGTTGATGGTTTCCCTTGTCAGGCAGGTATTTTTATTTGCTATAATCCCATTTGTCCATTTTTGCTTTTGGTGCTTGTGCTTTTGGTATCATATATAAGAGGTTAATATCCAAAATATATCAGGAGCTCGAACAACCCAATAAAAAAAATAAATAAACGACCCAATTAAAAACTGAGCAAAGGTCTTGAACAGACAGTTTTCCGAAGAAGACATACAAATAGCCAACAGGTACATGGAAAGCTTATTAACACCACTCTTCATCAGGAAAATGCAGAGCAAAACCATCTCCCACGTGTTCCGCCGCCCAGGCTCCAAAGAACAAGAGACAGTGGTGCTGCCGAGGCTGCGGAGAAACCCGAACCCGAACCCGAACCCTGGCACACAGCTGGCAGGAGTGGAGGGGGGCGCGGCTGCTGTGGAAACAGCAGGGGAGTCCCTCAAAGATTAAAAGTAGAATCACCATGTCTGCAGCAATCCCACTTCTGGGTATATATGCAGAAGAATTAAACGCAGGATTTGAAAAGATAGCTGCACTCCCGTGATTGCTGCGGCGTTAGTGACAATAGCCAAGAAAAGGGAGACCCCAAATGTCCACCGACAGATGGAAGGATAGAAAAAGGCTGTACAATGGAACGTTATTCAACCTTGAAAAAGAAGGAAAACCTGCCATGTGCGACAATATGGATGAACCTGGAGGACATAATGCCCAGTGAAATAAGCTAGTCACAGGACAAACACCGCCTGAGTCCACTTATATCATGTATATAAAATAGTCAAAGTCAGAGGAACTGAGAGCAGAAGTGGTTTCCAGAGCTGGGGGAGGGAAATATGGCGAGTCGCTGTTCAACAAGTATAAAGTAGTCAGTTATGGAAGATGAATAAGTGTAAACATCTAATGTACAGTATTATGTCTATAGGTAAAAATTCTGTGCCGTGCGCCTAAAAATTGTTAAGATGGCTGATCTCATGTTAAGTGTTTTTACCAAATAATAATAAAATTAAATTAATTAATTGAAACACACTAAATAGAAAGACACAAATAGATTAAATATAAGAGGATTTAAAAATACACTAACACTAGTCAAAGGAAAGCAGGAATAGCTATATTAATAGGACAAAGTTGACTTCAGAGCAAAGAATATTACCAAGGTTAAAGAAAATAATATTATCAAGGTTAAAGAAGACTCTTTCATAACAATAACTGTGCCAACTTATTCAGGGTACAATAAATCCTAAGTGTTTATGCACCTAATAGCAGAGTTTCAAAATTCATAAAGCAAAAACTGCTGCACTGCAAGGAAAAACAGATAAATCAAAATATACAAACAGATATTTCAATACCCCTCTCTCAATAACTGATGGAACAAGAGACAAAAAACAAATAAGGCTCTAACAGTTTTGTTCAACATGATCAAACTTAACCTGACTGACATCTATAAAATACTCTATTCTATAACAATATACTACACATGCTTTTCAAATACACATGGAGCATTTATTAAGATGAACCAAATTCTTGGGTTATACAATACTGTATGTCTCAATAAATACTAGAGGAATTAAGCCCTGTAGGGCATATCTGACAACAATGGAATGAAATCAGTTATTAACCTCAAGAAGATATATTTTTTAAATCTCCAAATATTTAGAAACCAGATAAAACACTTCTAAGTAACCCATTATTCAAGAAGTTAATAGGGAAATTGGAAAATATTTTGAACTGAATGAAAGTGAAACCACCCAAATTCATAAAATGCTGTTAAAAGGGGGGGATTCATGGCACTGAATTAAATTGGAACTGTATTAGAAAATAATAAAGGTATTCATAATAATGGCCTTAGGCTCCCCTTTAAGAAACTATCAAAAGAATTGAAAATTAAACCCAAGGTGAGTAAAAGAATGGAAACCATAAAGATCAGAGGGACTATCAATAAAATACACAAACAGAAAAAAAGAGAGAAAAATCAACAAAATCCAGAGCTGGTTCATTAAGATCATTAAATGTTAAACTTCTAGTCACATTGATCAGGAAAAAGTAAGAGAAGACACAAATTACCCATCAGGATTTGAAGCATTGACATCACTACAAATTCTCTCTACATTAAAATTATATGATTCGGTATTGTTCTGAACAATATTATGATAATGAATTCAACAACTTAACAGAAATGGGCAAAGTTCTTGAAACATCCAAACTTTCAATCGGGAAGAAATAGAGAACCTGAACAGAACTATATATATATAATTATTATATATTATATATAAAAATATTATATATATATTAGAAAATAGAAATTATAGTTAAGACTTCCTACAAAGAAAACCAGATCCAAATGTATTTACTAGTTAATTCTAGTAAAATTTACAGTAAAAAATAATACTATTTCTATACAAACTCTTCCAAACAATTGACAAAGAAAGAATATATTGCAACTCATTCAATGAAGAGAGCCTCTTCCTTATACAAAACCCACAAAAGAACATTGCTACGGAGAAAAAAAAAATCCACCTACAGAGTAATATTCTTTGTGAAAACAGATGCAGATATTCTACACAAAGTTTCAGCAAATCAAACCCAAAAATGTATAGAAAGAGTAATTCACAGTGAACAAGTGGGGTTAATCCCAGGAATACATAATTGGTTTAACATTCAAATTAATAAATGTAACTCACTAAGTCAATAAAATAATAAAGAAAAAACAGAGGGGGGTAGGGGGAAGTAGTAAAGAGTGAATGGGGTCAAATACATGGTGATGGAAGAAGATTTGACTTTGGGTGGTGGGCACACAATGCGATATACAGATGATGTTTCATAGACTTGTACACTGGAAAACCTACATAGTTTTAATAACCAATGTCACCTCAATAAATTCAATAAAGAAAATTATAGAAATATACATGGTCATCTCAATTGACACAGAAAAATCTTTGACAAAATCCCAAATTTGATTCTTTCCATGAATGTTTTAGATGAATTGAATGTTTTATTAAAAAAATAAACACTGATCCATGACTCATTCCATATAAAAAAGTAACAAAAGTAGATTATTGACATAAATGTGAAATCTAAAACTATAATATTTCTAGAAAAAAAAAATTAGAAAACCTTTTTGACTTTTGAGTTAGGCAACATTTTCTTAGCTATGACACCAAAAGCATAATCTTTTAAAGAAGAAATAGATCAAAAAGAAAAACGCCAGCTTTTCTAAAGTCATTGTTAAAAAAATCATAGACAAGCCACAGACTAGGAGAAAATATTTGCAAATTAGGTAACGGAGTCTTCATAATACATTCCAAAAATTTCAAAAAAATCAATTTAAAAAAGTGACAATTAAAAAAAAAAGTTTTAAACAGATCCTTTATACCAAAGAAGCTATTGGAAGATGCTCATTATCATCATCATTAAGGAACTAAAATTAAAGCTGCATCACACATCACTACCCGCATGTTAGGATGGCTAAAAGTGAAAACACAATTATACCAAGTGCAGGCATATCTCCTTGTAGTGGACAAACTGGAAAATACAAGAATGCCCGATACCAGGGGAATGAATAAAGGAAGGGGGGCATAGCCATACAAAGAAATACTGCTTAGAAATAAAAAGGAGTGAGATCTCAGTACAGCCTACCAATGAGATGATCCTTGGATTGTTCTATAGATCATTACGATGAGTGAAGTAACCAGCCAGCCACCCAATGAAAGCACATCTACTTTGAGAGTCGTTTTATGCACGTTTCCTCCAAAATGAAACCTGACCTCCAGGGAAAGAAATGAGGTCCATTGTTGCTTGAAGATAAGATGGGCAGAAAGGGATTACCAAGGGCAGAAAGAAAATCTAGGGAGATGGGTATGTTAATTATATTGATTTTGTTGATAGTTCCTCCATGTATACAAATGTCAAAATTGATTAAATTTTATACTTTAAGTAGGTACACTTTATGGCTTGCCAAAATGTATCAAAAAAGAGCCCTTAATTTTAAGGAATTCTGTTCATCAGGAAACATCACAGAGGCAGTTGAAAGCAGGGGGGAAAGGCTAAGGACTTGCTTAATTAGTACTAAGTGTCATCATTTGCATGATAATTTCCAGCTGGATGTGCAGAAGCTTCCCGCAGGCAAATGCTGAGCCAGCTCTGGGGACTGCAGACTATGTGGCCTTCAGGATTGTGGTGTACACCAGTGTTTCATTATGGGTAACGAGGGAATGGAAGAGAGAAAGGAAAACCTCCTTAGATGCAATAATCTCATTAACTTTTTTTCTTTTTCTGTGTTCTTGCTCCAAAGAATTTATGCTGAAGGTTTAAACTGGAATGTTATGTCCAGAGCTATAAGATCATTACCATCATGTGTTTGCCAGCTGTTGGTCCACCCAGGGATATACGATATAGTTTTATTATAGTATTTTTAATTAAAAATATTTATTGAATGAAAAGAATAATTTTCTCCTATTAGGAATCATTAATCTATAATGAACAGAATAAATGTTAACATGTGGATTACACAGATTTTGAGAATTGAAATTCCCATGAACATATCTCAGATTCAAACTTGGTCAATCACATCAGTAAGAAGAAACAAATTTTGCACAACTGAGTAGATGAGAAAAAGAGCCTTTTAAATTGCTTCTTAAGGGTGGTTATCATTAAGGCGTACGTCATACATTTATCTACTCTTTCTCCCGTCTTTTAAATATCACAATTTGATATGATATACATATCAAATTGTGATATTTTAGTAATAGAAATAAAATAGTTCTAGTAATAGAAATACAAATATTTCATGAAAACAAGCAGCCAGATAAGACTATGGGTTTTGTACATTTTCTTGCCAACATATATGTGGAAGCTTCTCTCCACAATCCTCGAGTACACATGGTAAATTTTCTAACTCAGAGGACTGAGTATATATCCAAGAAAGCATACTATAAAAGTTCAAGGCACTTCCTTTCATCGGACAAGCATATGTTGTTAGGTTTCCCCACTGACCTAACTATGTATCGCTTTCCTCTAAATCCCAACAGGTTTTCTGTTGCAATATGAGAAAACAGCCAAAAGGCCCCTGACTAATAGCGAGTGTCCCAGCGAGCAAGACCATTGCAGTGGCCATCGTGAATCTTCCATGAGCCTGTAAGCTCAGCTGTGTCCCAAGAGCCGCTTCTCTACCACTCGGGCCTGTTCTTTAAAGCAGACATGATCGCTGTCTTCACATATCTACCGGCGTCTTTACACACAGCGGAAAAAGCAAATGCAATCTCAGTTGTATTCTTTTAGAGGAGAACCTTCAGAGAAAGCGGCCATCCTGGCACTCTGCGGATCAGTGAAATTGGAGGATCCATTTGGAAAACCTCTCTCATGTTGACAGCTCTTTCGGGCCTCAAACCAGAAGAACCGGTTATTTCAGTGCTCGGTAAAAATTACTGATTGGCGTGCAGTGAGGGAGAATTGTGACAGGAATGCAGGGACTGAAAAATAATAGAAATACGAGAAAACAGCAATAAACAAAGGAAATGGAAGAAATGAAAGAAGCACGCCTAACAGAGGAATACAGGGGAGTAGTAAAAAATAAAAATAAAAATAACCTCTGAGTCCAAAATCAAGGAGCACACAAGGGTGGCCATCTACCAAAAACGGACGTCCAATAGACTTAATTGCATATTTTTTAGCCTCCTACCTTGTTTCAGACAAAGTACTTCTAGAAAGCACATTTTCCCACCTCTATAGTTACTTAATAAGTGCATAGTGCTCACTTGAAGAAAGTTTTCTCATATAAATTCAGAAAATGTCAAGACATAAAGTTGGAGCCTGGCTGGCGTGGCTCAGCGGTTGAGCATCGACCCAGGATCCAGGAGACTGCGGTTTGATTCCCGGTCAGGGCACATGCCCGGGTTGCCAGCTCGATCCCTGGTGGCAGGAGGCAGGCAATCAAGGACTCTCTCATCATTGATGTTTCTCTCTCTCTCCCTCTCCTTTCCTCTCTCTGAAATCAACAAAGATATATTTTTTTAAAAGATTAAAAAAAATAAAGATAGTAAGTTGGAGACGATCATACTGATATAATTTCACTACAATATAGTCTGTATCAGTTAGTGTTCAAGGCAGAAAACAGAAACTACTCTACGGGAAAAAGCATTTAGCATTAGAATTAGATGCTTACAAAGTTATTAAAGGGGCTAAAGGGGCCAGTTCACCCCTGGGACTCTAGAGTAACCCTGAGAAGAATCTAGAACCGGACCACTCCTGAATCTCGGCTGTTCTACGGCAGGCTATCACACCTCTCCTACTTCTAGAGATGGCCGGGATGGCAGGAAACTGGGATGACATCCAGAGCGGCGGCCCCTGTCAGCGTCGGGCCAGCTGCAGTGCGTTAGTCACTGCGTGTGGGGCCCGCACAGCTGCGGCCGCGGCCGAGCCTGCCCGCCAGGGTCAAGGGCAGCGAGCCCGGAGCCAAGAGCAGCAAGAGAGACCTGAGCGCCAGCCCCTTTATTAAGGGGGTTAAGCACCTCGAGTGTCATCCCCTTGCAGTGGCCATGCCTGTTCTGGCCAATTACTTGTTCCCAGATGTGACTGACAGACAAATTCCTTCCCAACATCACCTTAACCTTACCGGGCACGAGTCCGTCTGTCCCCCCGTCCAGCGCCTCCCCCAGGGCTGTGCCGGGACCAGGCCGGTGGCCCCCTGGAGCGAGCAAAGCTTTAGCGTCCTGTGAACCGCCCGAATGATGTGCCTGTAACATTTGGCTTCCCTTTGCTCCTTTCCTGTTATTAATAACTACTTCATTACAGTGGTATCCTTTCGGCTTTATGAACCAAAGTCATTCCTCCTAAAGTTATATTTTTACTAGAATTTCCTTCATCACTAACAATGTTTAGATCCTCAACACCCCTCACCTAGACAGCAAATTTCAGACTTGCTTTTCAACTAATTTCTCTCCTTATGCTCACAAATTCATCCTAAAACGTAATTCTAATTCTTTCACCTCCATGTTCAAATTTTACTATTTTTAGTGGTTTCTGATCTGAATCTCTACTTCTTTAGTCCGCTTTCTTTAGAAATTGTCACGCTTGTCGCCACACGTTTCCCAGCTTTCCATTGTCATAGCCATTTTAAAACATCTGTAAAGATCGTTTGTTCTGTTGCCACCACATGGTTTTTAATTTTTCCACCTTCCTCCATTGACACACATTTTCTCATGTTCATTGTCCCTGCAGTGTCTTTTTCCTCCATCTCTCATTATTGACTTACCCTTCACAAATAGCTCAGATGTGACCTCCTCCGGGTTCTTTCCCATCATCCTCACTAGGAGTGATTTAGTTTCTCATCTAAAAATTAAAAGACGTAATTCAGGGCTCAGGGCATGGCTTGTGTCCCTCACTGTGCTACACGCTGATGGAGAGAGAGGCGTGCTTACGGCCCCATGGTGCTAGCAGGCTGAGTAGCCACGAAGTTACTATCAATTGGATACATATATTGGCCAATCATTCCAGAGAAAGAAACTGTTTTCTGTTTATTAACAACATGAAAACAAATTCAGGTTCAGTCTTCTTTTCCTTCTTCTGACATCCTACAGAGAGTAGCTTGAAGCGGTTTTGCAATTTTCTAATAAGAAATAATATGTAAGAAGTAATTCACACATAGGCTCTTTCTTATTACTTCACATAACCTACTGTGTAGATTTCTGGCTTTTATTATGGATCAGAGTTCAAAGTTTTTAAATTCATGAAGAAAATTGTATTAGAGATTTTATGACAAAATCAATGCACAGCCAGCTTTAAAAATAGCACTTTGTAAACTACACAATTGTGTATATCTGTGCTAATTCAATTTACCTGCTTTTTAAAGAAAATTTTAAAGTAGGTTATTATTTTATATTAATAATAGATTTGTCACATTATTTTTTAAGATATAATAAGTCACTTCTTGTGAAAGCTTGAAAAAATAAATAAAAAGAAGACCTCACTATTTTGACTCAGGAACACTGATGAAAAGTAAAATAGAGCCCTGACGCACACACACACACACACACACACAGTCACACACAATTGTTACTTAATACAAATTACCTGAAACATTTGATTTTAAATAATATAAAATTATTCATAATAACCTACATGAATAATTATAGTGTTTTTAATTGTATAATATGAAAATTTGAAATCATGTAAAGATATAACTTTGGGAGTCAGATTTATTCTATTGCCATTCACCCAGAATGCTGAAAGTCAGTTTGCACAGAGGAATGCTGAACTGAAATATAATGGGATTTAAATACCAGGGAAAAGAAAACACTGTGGGTTGCCTTGATTGAATACTTATTTAGGTATTAGACTGAGACCTAGAAGCTGGACATTTTATGCAGGACGGCATTATAACTGAGATATTTTGGAACCTCTTTTTATTTGAAAAGTTAGACATAATATTTTTACTTACATTCTGAGAATTTTAATCAAACTCTTCTCTCTTCAAGGACTTCCTTGGGATATTCTACCCCTCACCAATACATATGGCCACACATAGGGAGAGTCATTATTCTTACCAGTATGACCCAAATAGCTTATTAACCGTGAGCTTAGATCCTACCAATTCTCTCTCCTACACTGTGTTATAAGTGATTGTTCAATGTTGCAAATATAGAGTGATAGACACTTCCTTGTTTTAAATGTCTTTACAACTATTTGTTCTATAAAGAGTTAAAAAAAAAAGCCATAACTGGCTCAAAATACTTTTTTATTAACAATTGATTCTTCTCTTAGGAAGTTCCTTAACACATTACCTAATGATAGGAGAAAAGAAATAGAAATAACTCAGTGTTTTATTTTGGGACAAAACACAGTTAAAATTTTAAATTAAATTCAACCACACAATTATTTTACAGATATACATTGAGCACATACAATAGGTGAAGCACAAGTTAGCCTTTAGGATTCCAAGACCAAATCACAAACAAGCAAGCACACAAGCAAGCAAACAAAAAACATAGAAAGCAAGTATCTGAGGAGGGGGCAAAGGAGCCGGACTTGGTAGTCAAATAATGAGGCTAATGTGTCCCAAGCGATCTTCCTTTGAAGACTTAATCTTCCTCCCTCCCTCCCTCCCTCCCTCCCTCCCTCCCTCCCTCCCTCCCTTCCTTCCTTCCTTCCTTCCTTCCTTCCTTCCTTCCTTCCTTCCTTCCTTCCTTCCTTCCTTCCTTCCTTCCTTCCAACTCTAGGAATGGTTTTATTGTTTAGTCTTTTGCTACATATTCCTGTGTTTAGTTGTTGGATGTGTGTTAGTGATATTAAGAGCAATTAAGGGATCTGCCAATGAAAGTAAAGACAGCCTCTCAGCCCTTGCTAGGGCCAGCGTGAGGACAGGCAGGACGACAGTGTCCAAGTTCAAGGCAAAGGCAGTGGGGAGGTAAGTGAAGAGTCACTGCAGACCCAAAAGGAGTGGCTAAGAGCAAGGTGACAAGAAAGGAGGCTGAAGCATGGATTGAGCTGGGAGTGGAATTAAAATAATAATAATAATAATAAAAGAACAGTAAGTTTATGACAGGCAGGTGACATTGAAAGTAGGGCATAAGTCAACCCTGAGTTCTCTTTGAGAAAAAAAAAAACAAAACCCTAAAATCACAAAGTTCTATTTCTGCATTCACGATTTCACGCAGCATTACCTGAAAAATTTTGCAGGCACGGCTAGACTCTGAGTTTTCAAGATATCTAAAGTAGGTCACTTTGAAATAATTCTTTATAAATGTCCTTCTATTTCATTCAGAAATCACTGTGATAAAAAATAATATAAGAATCATAAGTAGCAGGGTGTCCAGCTGTTCACGAAAGGTAATGTTTACCTTCCTGTGAGTCTGACCACATGAGTAAACTGTCTAAATTGAGGGGAGAGTCAGGGAATCTAAGAGAAGTGATATTCCATTTGCTGACGTCCGAGTTGTGTTGTTTATAGTTTACAAATTCATGAGATTTCATAGGTGGAATTTCACAGGCAGAATGACAGGGAAACAGGTGGCATCGTCATTGATTGGAAAACCAGCCACCTTCTCATATATAAGGTAGCTCTTACTCTATGCTTCGGGATTTGCATTTTAAATGATTAAGGATCCAGTAAGACAGCATGAAGCCTCATTAATGAAGATATATCTTCAGGCCTGTACCTGAAGGGAAAGTGGTGATTTTTCCACCTCATAGCCCTCAGTTTAAATACCTGCTGATTTGTTTTATCTCTACTTACTTCAAAGTATTTCAGCCACATTAATGCAGCTTTTAAGTATAGAAACCCACAGAATACAAAATCGAGCTTTCAACTATGGCCTAAAATAAACAAACCAGAGAAACTGTCGTTTACGAGGAGCTTCGGCTTCCCATGGCATTGTGCAGTGTAGCGCTGATGAACGAATGGCTTCTCTTGGTGCTAAGATAAGAGGGATGGACCTCTGTGATCTTGCAGTTCATTAGGAAAACCAACAGCAGATTTGCTTTGAAACAGATGTGGTGTCTTTAGCTGTTGCTTTGAAGTAAGATGCTGAGAGCAATAGGGGTGGTGCAGATCATATATTCTCACAGCACATATAGCAAAGGTGCTGCAATAATTAAGGTTTATCAAAGCACCCTCCCGCTGCTTTCCCTATCGCTGTTGAGGTAATAATAGTATTACAGCTTAGACAGCACGTTGCAACAAAGTTAGGCCGCAGCATCATAAAAAGCAATATTGATGCATAAAAGAATTAGGTAAACGTAGTCAATGAAGCATAACATTTCATTAATATTAACCTCCAGCAGGGCCCTCACAATCCCAGGCATTGATCCAATCATTTGCTTGCCTAAGTATTTCCCACCTTCAGTGCCGTTGCTTATGCTTTTCTGAAACACCCACTCTCTTCTTTAGAAATGTTTTCTGTTCTCCTTTTACTGGGTAGATCCAAAAAAAAAAAAGGAGTGGGAGGCGATTTTCAGCAAAAGACATTTTTGAAGCAGTTAGTGGTGCGTGTACTAGGAAATCTTTGCATTCAGAATCTTTGGGCCGCCTTTTCACCTGACTCGGCTACGCAAGGGTTAACTCCAGCAGGGCAACCCTACTGACTTTGCAGGAGTGATTTCACAAGCCACGGTGAGCATGTAAGTCAGTGAAAAGAAGAGTCATTCTCAGAATGGTGGAGGGTTTGGTCTGGGTGAATTTGGGAATATGAGACCAGAAGACTCCTCTATAGATTCCACTGAGAAGGAAAAGTTTTCTATTCCATTATCTGTGAAAACATAAAGAATTTTAGCCACGTCTCTCAATAATCTACCATGTCAGACGATAAATAACCCTTCAGGAGTTCCATGAAAGCCATAGAGAGTATTCAGTCAAGGCTCATTGAGAAACACACCGACACCTATCTTACAAGACAAATATAAGGAAACACAGAAACAAGTGCCCCCAAATCGTCTTTAATGTATAAATCTCCTGTAATTTATCTGTGGCCAGGGCCAACCACCCATAGAAGCTGGAGAGAGGAAAATGACCCAGCTTTGTTATGTTAAAGCATCAGACATAATTTTCTATAAGTTGTTTAAAAATATACTTTGTTCCTAAATGAAAATAACTGGGTATTCAAATGAGTTGCCATCCTGAATAAAATGTAATTATTTCAATAAAAATATTTGTCACATTTAATCAAACTTTGATGTAAACATTGAACATATTAAATAACGGCATTGGATATTGGAAGAAAACAATTCAAGAAGAGAAATATAAATGCTTAGTTTCTTTTAATCATGGGAATCAATTCCACAAGCTGGAGCCCTTAGGAGAAGCCTTTCAGGACCTGCCCCGTCAGCCGTCTGTCACAGGGCTTGTCCCAGAGACGTCAGGATGCACAGAGATTGCCGCGGGCTGGCTTTACATCTCACCTTCTCTCTTCAGTGAGGAAAACACTGGGACAAAGTAACAGACCTGCTCTTTGTCATTTGCAAAAGACTTGACATCCTCAAGTTTCTAAGGAACTGAATAAAAGCAGCTCCTCCCTCTGAAACGGGGATGTCCAGGTCCACACAACTTCCTTCCCAGTGGAAATTTCCATAGGCCCATGTGCGGGCGCAGTTAAGCAGCCCCCTCTCCCTCCCTCTCTATCTCTGCGCCCACTTTTCCCCTCACTCTCTCTAGACCTGTCTCTCCACAGGACAGATGCAGTGAGACCCCCCCCCCCCCCCAATTACCGAAGCAATAGTGTGTCCTTGAAACTTTTCTCACAGGTGTTTCATTCTCTAGGCCTCTCACCCGGGGGGGCGGGCGAGGGCTCGCTGAATCCCTAGAGCACGTGAACTTGAAAGGACTTTTAAAATCATAATGCACAAAGACAAGACGATTCAAGGTTGCTTCAGTTATAATTCAGAAAGCCTTTAGGTAATTAGAAAATGAGAACATATATCTGAATTAATGAGAAGAACTGTGAAAATTGCATAAGTAATTTTAAAACAGCACTGCCTGACTACTTTGGATATACGAAAGAAAAGTCCTTTCCTTAAACAGAAGACACACTTATTCCCCAGGTCAACATATTTATCTTGCATTTCTGGCTTTTTGTTTATTTTGTTTTTCCTTCCTTCGCTTCCTCACTCGTGAAATAAAGAATTGGGGGTGGGGAGAAGTAGAATACATTCAGTACAGGAAAATATTAATTGCTTGGAAATGCAAAGTAAGGGGAGAAATCAATTGTGAGTAGACAGTGCAGAATGCAACCTCCTGACCTTGTCAGGTGCTTTAGGAAGAGACCCTTCCATCAGAAATGTGCTGACGCTAAATTAGCATGGGGTTTGATCTACCCTCGAAGAATGGAAAGCTCCCCCTCCTGGAACAGAACCGCTTTTCTAACAGCCACTAATTTTTCAGAGTGGAAATTTAGTATTAAAAAGATTGCACATTTACCCATTAAGATTTGTATTTATATTTCATGGCCCGTCACATTCAACATTAGGCTCTGATGGTACACAGCCACATTGTGTTTTGAGATGAACTATTCGGTGATGTGCTAACGCAATTCTTTAAAATGTCATATACAATTTAACTTATCACCTTTAGTATTGTTTCTTTAAATATCAAGTGTATGAAAAACTAAGCATAAACAAAGATAAATGCTCTTAACTGGAACATCAGAGTTGAATCCTAGTTTCCTGAATCTTGCCTGTCAAAAAGGTGCTAAGCTTGAATTCATCACATCTTTGTATTTTAAATTCTTATTGAATTTTTTCACTTAATTTTACATGTGCAATATACTTTGTGTCATTTTATCATTAAAAAATCTCTCATCCTGAGTTTATTTCTAAATAGTAAAAGCATTTTGTGAATATCAAATTGGTGATTCAAATGCACATAAATGGACTTGAATGATGTAATTTGGGGATAATTTCTCAAACCTCCTGGGTGACATTTTCTCAACCTTTTGAGAAATTTATAAAATAGTGATAATAATTACTTGCCAGGATGAAATGAAGATGATTTTGTTGGGTATTAAAATGGCTAGTCTAGGAATTCGAAGGAATATAAAATGGTTTTTATTTGAAGCTCTAATTCCTATGATATCTCATGAATAGCTCTTTTCTACTCAGGTATATATAACAATGATAAGAGGAAAATAAGAGAATACATATCAAGGATGGAGCCAGTTTAGCAAAAAAAACAATATGGAGAACAATACTAGAGTTAAAAGCAAAGTCTGAACAGTACACTCTTCTAGGAGCTGAAACACGTAAGAGGAGTTGAACAGCAGGCTTGTCTGGTATAAAACCTTAGTTGACTTGCACATTCTTAATCCTCATTCAACAGGCTAAGCTGAGCACTCACTACCAGCCACTGGGTTGTTCCAGGCACTAAAACCACAATGGTGACGATGACAACGCTGCTTTCCTCCAGGAACTCGTTGCGGGAAGCACCGCAGGGCCCGCTGCCCTGGCAGTGCCAGCAAGTGTGGAGGCTCAAGCCCCGGCTGCGGGAAATGTCTACAGCTGACTCTCAAGAAGTACTTTCAGCATAAAACCAAAACACTCCTAAAAGATTTTAAGCGTGATCCAATTTGTTCTCCACACTGCCAAGGAACTTCAAAGGAAAGACTTCGAAATGAAAGGTGGTGACTTTTAACAGTCAAATGGTGACTTAAAATAAATAATATGTAGAACAATCCTTCAGACCCCTGAAAAGAAAACTAAATTGCTCTGGGGAGCTGCTTGGAAAGTCAACCGTGCCAATGGCAGCGGACAGACACTCAGGAAAGTGTTTGCCCTTTTGTTCAAAGCCTGTGAGTTCTGCTGGATGCAACAGTGTCTCCTGTCCTCCCTGCCAAATTCTATATATTTTCTTCATCTGAAACAATCCTTTCAAACACCTGTAATTTCAGTTCAGCGCATCCCTCCAGACGACCTGCGCCTTCTTAGCTGACGCTGCCTGAGATGCCAAATTCGGGCGACAGAGAAGGCCCATGTGGGGCTCGAGACAGACCTGGACTTAAATGATGTCTTTGGGGAATAATTTCTCACACCTCCAGAACGACATTTTCTCAGCCTCTTGAGAAATTTATAACATAGTGACAATAATTACTTGACAGGATTTTTGAGGGGATTGAATCAGGAACCACACAGTCTGGAGCATAGTACAAGACAAATAAATTTCTGTTTTGTTTTTCTTTTCTCCTTCCTGTTGTTAATAAGCATCTTATAGGAATAATTAAAGCTTTATTATTTCATCCTAATTGTTTTTGCTTAATCAGTCAACTCACTGTTTGGAGTGAGTCAGATAGTCCATTGAACTGGAGTAAAAATGCCTCTTTCACTAACTAGACCTGTAAACAACTCTCAATGCTTTACTCCTTTGTGATTGAGTATACTCATTTAGAAAATAAGCATAGTGAACCTGATGGTTCCTGGTATCCTTTCTTGTTCCAAAAAGAATGATTCTCTTATAAAATGAGACTACAATTAATAGCACATTAAGCATCACAAAATCAATGGGTAGGAAAGGCGGATATTCATAATCAAAGAAAAGAAACTCCACAGTCTAAAGTAGAAGTACATAATGAAGTATCTCAATGCCTGAGTGATGTACTAACACACACAATAAAATCAAACAAATAGGTCATTTCAAGGATAGCACTCAATAAGGGATTCTAGTTACCTGGTTTTAATATTACAAACAGTATTCTTAATCTAATAATCAAATAGGGTTATGGTTGTCAGATAAAATGCAAGATGGCCAGTTAAATTCAAGGTTTAGATGAACATTTTTAAAGTTTAATATGTCCTGTGCAATATTTGGGACATACTTATACTAAAAATTTATTTGTTTTTATATCTGAAATTCAGATTTAATTGGACATCTTTATTCTTTTTCTAAATATAGCGACACTAACAGAGTTTACCAAAATAAATGATCTATATTTAACACTACATTAAGGGTTATTTAACACAAAATTATTTAAGAACATTAACCCTGGCCCAAGTAATTAATGAGTCAGGTCCTAGCTAGGCATGGGGTGGTCAATCTTTGACAAGTACAGAGACACACTCTCATGCACTCCACAGAGACACCTGTCATAGAGACAAACGCCACATGTAAATAAATGACTTCTAGCAGATCTTGATGTGCCTCTAGTTACCCTTTACTAAGAAACTAGAGATAACTCTTGACCTTCATGGATAAGATAAAAAAGTGTGATTGCCTAATTTTCTCCAATGGCCTTTAGAATTTTTAATTATATTCTAAGCCAACATAACACATCAAACACACTTAACCAAACATTGTCATAATATCTTACATCTCTGGGAATTTTAGAAACAGGTTCATGTGGTGATGATGATAATCACTAAAAGCACTGTCCCAACCTGTCCCCACTATGTTCTGATCCAACCACACTCCAGGACGTTTACTAGTCTCATGGCCTTTATTGTTGACCACAGATTTGTCCTTGTCTTTCCTTACCAACTCCAAGATTTGTCGAATTGTGGAACAAACAAACAAACAACAACAAAAATGACAAAACCTGTCTGACGTTGTACACTTTGCTTTACATGTCTGTGGAGTAACAGTCCTTGACTGTGAGCTGTGGCTGTGGAAAAGGGTCCCTAAGCCCTCTGGCAGAAGAAGTCACTACTTAATTGGAATGTATTCTGGAAAGGAGTTAGCCTTTGCATGGGATTATGACATTTCTTGTGGGACACTTACCTCTCACTGTTCCTCTCTCCCATTTCACTCTCCCCACCCTCACTCCTCAAAAAAGGTAATTCAAGATATTTACTAACTTTATGTCTAAGATTTGATGAGTTACAATGCCACAAACTTAATCCACACCTATCATCAAACATTTTCAAGAAGATTAAAAATGTTACCTATGTGACTAACCTTGACTATGCCCATTAAGTAAATAATTAATGCTATTAAATCATATTAAAGGATATATCTCAAAACAACTTGAACATATATGATTATGTGCTTAAAAGAAAAGGCCATTATTTCCTCAATTTTCAAACCATTACAACAACTGTGGTAATAAATAATAACCAAATTAATTTTTTTCTGCTTAGGTACTAACTGAGGGTAGTGTGATCAAAATGGGAAATGAAATCAGCTTGGAAGAAAGAGACCAAGCCACTGATTCTAATTACTCTAAGGCATTTAAAGAATTGTTTAGCTTTCTCGGCTTTGGTTTTTCAGCTATTATATAGAAGGTGAGAATTGCAGGGAAGACTTAGAGGAACAGTTGACTGTATTTATCTAGATTTTTCATCTAAGCCTAAAGTCTATGTGTTACATTCAGTGTAGGTCCAGACTCATAAAAATGCCCCTCTTGGGAATGTGTGTGTGTGTGTGTGTGTGTGTGTGTGATTAATTTGTCTCCAAAACATTAAAATACAATTCAAGTGAACTCATTAAATACCTATTGAAGATTAAAAGTGTGTAAAGTATTGGTCTAAGTGTAGCATACTTTGCTCATTATAAACAGAATATAACATGCACCAAATTTTCTTATTCAGGTGTCTAGAAGGTGATACCATCCCCCCCTTAGTAATGTTCTTTTATGATCATAAAAGTGCAACCATAACAATAACCCATCAAATAATATTTTCATGGCAGAAGAATATAACCTAGGTAGCCTCCTTCAAGAGGCATCCGAAAATTGTCATGGCTTCTACCCCATCCATGAAACAACCACAAATGACTTTGAGGCCTTGCCACATTACTAACCTTATCAGTTCTGCAAGATGCTACTCTTGGGATGATATTTATATGAGCCATACTTTTTCAGGCATTCTTGCTTCTAAAGCAAGTAAACGCCGTCGATGGTGAGGCGGAACCGAGGGCCCCTGCGACTACGGGATGAGCCGCCAGAGCAGGTGTTTTCTGGGTCCTGCGAGCATGTGCGGTCCCCTTTTCCATCCTTCCCTGCTCCATTCCCTCACCGTGACGGTCTCTGCCCCCTTTCTTGGTCCTGGGGCCTCTGCTCACGTCGACCAGCGGCCCCTTCCCACGCCTTGATTTCTCTGGCTGCAGGCCCGCCCGGGCCTGTCACCCGCCTGCTGCAGTGAAGTGCAGGCCGCTCATCGTCTTCGCTGCCGCAGGTCCCAAGCACCTCGCCATTTCACACTTGCTCTCCTTCCCAAGCACCCTTATTTGACATCCCAAGTGATCAATCATTTCTAATATAGGTAATAAATGTGTCAACACTCTTTTTAAAGTGTTACATTTTCATTGCACTTGGTTAGAAGAAATTCCTCAATATCTGGCATGGAAACTGCCTGTTGCAAAGGCCGCCCCCGCTCTATCCACGCATCTGGGGACAGAAAGTCGCTGTGCCAGCCGATGGCGACCTGGGAGCCTTTCCCGCATCAGGGCAGGGCCGCTGCCCTCATCAGCGCGGCCCGCACCTGCCCGCACATCGTGCTTCCAGCAGCGGTGGGAAGACCTCACTGCTCCTCCACTGATCTCTTCCCAAGCCTGCAATTCCTTTAATTGGAGAAGGCCTTTCACACACACACAAAATAAATAACTGATAAGAGATCGTTACCTAAGAAAAGAATTTAAAAATTGAGAGCAACTGGCAAACACAAGGATACTCAGCAACATGAGCCTGAAGAAAAGGAGAGTTAAAAAGGACACGTTTTATAAAAAGGGCACCTTGACTGGCATGGGGAATTGAGAGCAGTGAGGAAAAGACTCGCTCTTCTGTTTTTACGTTTTGCTTTCTGCACTTTGCTTGCTCCATTTTCCTGAATGTCTGGCCATCGGCTCCATTGCTGAAAAGCACCCCTTAAGCATAAGTGAAATAAGCATCCACGTCCTCAGGGACCCTGTGCCTGCTTTGCTGATAAAGTGTAGATGTTTGGCTATAATACTTGGCAACTTCTTTCACCAGAAATGACCCGCATCGCTTCTCAGTTCCCTTCCAATGACTAGAATGTAGGAACTAGTCCAGACAACTTACACGGCATTTATAAGAGATCACTAACTAGCATTATGCTAAATGTCCTCAAACTGAAAGAATTTACCAAGTTCCAAATCAAATTTCCCATTGCATGGAACTTTTAGTTAGCATGAATATATATCAAATAATCAGATTTAGGAATAAAAATAATTTTATTTCATACAAGAAAATGAATATAAATATGTAATTTAGGCACAGATTTACCCAATATCAATGCACTGAAATTACTAAACTTTAGTTGATACGGATAAGCATTCAAAACTGTATCAATAGCATTTTGAATAATGATATATCTTCCAACAAAGAAAGAGGCAGAGGGATGTCTGGAAGCTGATGAATCATAAAAGTAGATTAAGCCTTTGGAAGGATATTGGATGACTTTGAACACCAAGAGTCTAAGGCAGTGAGATACTCTGCTAAATGGACAATAAAATGAACAGTAAATGTCACATGAGAGTTGAGGTAAATTTGGAAGGCATTTCATTTGGGAAAAAAAAAAAATTACCAAGGTAGGTAATATAAATTTTTAATTATGGATAAACTTTCTCTTTTTGATACTAGACAAATAGCCAAATTCTTTACAGGGTTCTAGAACCCGAACTTGATGAGTTGCACTTGGAAGCAAGTCTTCCTAAGTAGGAATGGTAACCCTGGGGTATTTTATCTGAGATTTTACTGCCGCCAAAGGTATATTATATACCTATAATTTATATATCTGACAGCGTCGGTGACTGGTCATATATTGCAATGGTTATGTCAACTACTAAATGTGCAAATACATATTAGACATTCTCTAAGGCAGCATTTTGCTTTGTGTTTTCCCAGGATAAAACAGTAACACTTTGGTATCTTTAGAACTATTTAAAAAAATCTTGCATATGTTAAATTAAGCCTCAAGTGAGTTAGGTTTTAATCAAGCCTTCTTGATTTATGTGTTTTATTAATCTAGTTCAATTCAAGTAATCATTTATTGAGGGCAGAATCAATGAAGACACTGTGTAAGAGAGAGTGTTCCTGCATTTAGTGTGAAGTAAGGAGGGTGAGAGAATTGCAGATGCTGAAAGTAAGAACTGAATAGAGCTGACAATTTGAAAGCCTCCACTCAGTCCTGTGTGTTTTCACTGTCCCTTGAAGTCTTCCTGTGCCCTTGCCCACACCTTTATGATTAGCCCCTGGTAATAAATCTTTTTTGAATTATCCTAAATTGTTTGTCATCTCCTCCTACTTGGGACTTTGACTCATCTAACTCCCCAAATAGAAACCCGTTTACGGGGATGTCCCCTAGCCCCTTATAAATTCTCCATCTCAGAGCCATAATACCAAGCCAGGACAATATTTCTATAGGTTAGAAAGCCCCAAATGCAATCAGAAAACTTCTTGGTGTAGGGAAGGAAAATATAGCTCATATTCAGGAATGAAATGGTGATATAACAATAAATCACCTAATAAATATATTTCAAAATAATATTTCAATAAAATATCCACAAAAATTTATAGAAGGTTATGTTCATTTATAAACTATAAGTGCTTTGTTAGTTTGGACATTATTTTATTTAAAGGGAATAAAATGAATTGTATAAGCCCATGTCTTTGAGATAGAAGAGTCAGAAATGATGAAAATTTGCTAATCTGTCTTTATTTTGGTTAAACTGAAAACATTAATTATATATATATTCTTAAACTGCAGTAGTAAATTTGTGGTGGTCCTACTTTGAGGCTAATTTTCACTGTAGCAAAAACAAAAATAAAATGTTCCCTGTATATAAAGGTTATATTTAATTATTTAAATATATGTCACCAAAAACAGCCAAAGTTATTGAGCCCGAATAAATATTTACACATAATATAATTAAAAATGATTAAGAAAACTTAACATATAATGGTAGAACTTTGACAAGAACTCTGGCTTTCTCTCAGTTCTGTTCTATATCACATAATTTCTCTTATGATGGTATAGAATTTCTTAAATGCCTATAGAATTTAAGATATTTACATTTAAGAGAAGACTTTGTGTGTTTCCTTGCAATGAGCTTTCGTGTGTGTTCTACTCTAATAAGGAACATTAAGAGGATAGTTGGACAATTGGCTATTGTTAAATATATACTCTAATAAACATATTTAGTTAGCTTTTAGATGGGCTATTGATAGAAATATGTGTATAAACCCTGCTATTTTTACAAATGCTTTTGACAATTTTTACAAATGTATATTTAGCTTAATGACCTCCATCTAAAAGACAGTTATACATTTTTTTCCTCCCTACTCTTTGCTGGGACAACCTATTTTTCTTGCCATCTGACACACTTTTTCCATTATCTTGATCTGTATTTTCAATATAATGTCCCACTCTACCTCCCCTCCAAAAAAAAAAAAAAAAAAAATCCTGAAAATTTACTTTAACACATAATTGTCACTTTTTGATCTTTACTCATCCTCTTTCCTGTGTTGGAAAAATTACTTTCTCAACATTTTTGATCTTCAAAATAAAACTTGTCTTCACGCTCAATTCAGATATCACTTCCACTGTTTGCTTCCTGATCACCTCAGTCAAGAGCAATTTCTCCCTCTGGTCTGTTCTTACAGTTTCTCCATTGTAATTATGTGCATGCTCCAGTCTTCTATTTCTTTATACCTGACCTAATTTTCACAGTATTAAAAACGTGAAGTTCACAAAGATCAAATGAACTCCATGCACTCATGTGGGGGTGAGTGGAGGTTAGAAGTGATAATATAGGCCGGTCAGGGCCCAAGCCCAGGCTGCAGGCTTCACCTCCTAGTAGGGGGCAGGCAGGAGTCAGCCAGGTGATGTTTTGCTCTCACATCAACATTTCTCTCTCCCCCTCCCTCTTCCTTCTTCTCTCTAAAAATTAATTTAAAAAATCTTTTAAAAATGACAATATAACTTGGGAACAAAAAGTTTTATAACCTGACTTTAGTAAACCATAGAGATATAAAAATCAATTTTTCTCTTTATTTTTCAACCAGCAAAACTATTTTAAACTATAAAAGACTATATTTCTAAACTAAAAACTAAGAAAAGAGCCTGGCTGGTGTGGCTCAGTGGTTGATATTGACCTATGACCCTGGAGGTTGCAGTTGGATTACTAGTCAGGGCACATGCCCAGGTTTCGGGCTAGATTCCCAGTGGGGGGCGTGCAGGAGGCAGCTGATCAATAACTCTCTCATCATTGATGTTCTATCTGTCTCTCCCTCTCCCTTCCTCTCTCTGAAATCAATAAAGATATATTTTTTAAAAAAGAAAAAAGGCAATTTTATATAAGGGGCCGTTTTGGATCTCAGATGTTGCTTCCTATAATACTTAGCCCATGGTATTTGCTCAAACTTTAATGCTGAATTTAGTGTAGGACAGACATATTGTTTACAAAGCAATTTGTTGGAAAAAAGACTACTGAAACAAACAATAGAATTTAATGAATCTGAATATTTGCTATTGAAGAATTTAATTGCTATATTTTTCCAACAACAAGAACACATTCCCAACTGTGCCCAAAATGATCTTGAGATTCTGACGTGGATATTTTCTCATTTGCTCTGTCACAATCTATTTAATCATTCTTTCTTTTCACTGGAATAAAATGTTTTTAGGGTATTTATCAAAAATACCAGAACGACACATTCATTATACTTGGCAAAACAGAAAAGACAAGTCACTTATAAGCAATGATTTTTCCAAACATCACTATGAACTAGTATAAAATTGTGCAGGTTGTGCAGATTGTATTTAAGATCTATTTTCAACACTCAACATGTGTATCTGGATCACTGCACCCAATATTGCATCACAAATATTTGAGCATAACTGAGGAGCTACATTCCAGATATATCCCACTGGCATTTTCTATGGTGCGAAAAGGTGACATCTGCTTCCCTCCTTACTCATTTTCGTAAGAACATCCCACTTGCACTTTTTTTTATAAGCCATCAATACATATTCTAAAATAAGATACATCCCTCAGATGTAAACCCAAGAGTTCACAGAATGAAAGATCTGCTTCCACACCTGTATTTTTTTGGCAGAAAGATGCTTCCTTTGGACAGAAACAAGATAGAGTGGGAGCCAGAAACAGTCCTATAATGTGCTTTGGCAGATTTCCTACGCCACCGTACTTTTATTTTTAATCTCCAGGGATAATTCACAGAGAAAGAATCTACTAATGTGTTGCTGAAATATGTATTATATTGACAGCCAAATGAAAACTCACTCAGTTTTCTTAAATGTTTAAAAAGATATGCCCACTTCAAGATATTATGGCATGTTAAACTATGAAGAAGGAAACATACATAACAAATTTATATTAAAATATTTTCACATGGTCTTCAGCGGCAATCAGCACCAGATCTCAAATATACAATCCGCAATGATTATTGACATATATGGAAAATGTTGAACTTAGGGGGAAAAAAGGATAATTGCATGTACTTGAGGAGGATTCAAGCGCTCGTGTATGTCTGTCTACCTTTTCAATTCATGCTTGTGCGTTGTAACTGGACGCAAAGGAAAGGGAAGTGTTAAAAACCCACTAGCCCCACTTTCCTCCCTGTCTCTCCTTCCTTCTTCTCTTTCTCTCCATCATTAGTTTCAATGTTATTGAGCACTCTCTCTGTACCCGACCCATACTCAGAACAAGACAGAACAACATTTGTGATTAAGTGTAGAAAATTGATGCCATTAAGGTGGGGTTCAAAAAGGTGTGCTCAGTTTAAAGGGATTATATCATCCAGTTAAACAGATTAGCACCTATCTCGGCTTGGCCATTGGAGTCTACACATTAAATAGTATTCCAAATTCACCAATGTCATGACTTTCCTTATCTAAGGACAGAGGGGTTTGGTGATAATTTCGTAGTATTTTCTCACAGCATGTTTACTTTTACTTTTTGTCTTCTTTATATCATGTAGGATTTATGCATTGGGGTTATTTTTTTTATCATTTAATGTACAGCATGTCAGCCTAAACCACACTTTTTTGTCAAGATTTTGAGAACAGTGATCTCCATCACTAACTTATCCAGGAGTTTTAGCAGTCTGTGGATCACCAGGCACCAAGTACAAACAAGGTATTAAATGGACTGCTTGGAACCTTTTAAGAATGCTGTTTTTGAATTGGATGCATACATTTTTATATGATTAATTGCCCCTGACTCCCCTCTTTCTCTAGATAATCCCTCCCGATGCTCACCACACCTGGCACTCTTCATGAATATGGTTTGAGCTGTTGTGTTGATGAAAAAATATCTATTAAAATATTTCCAAGGGGAAGAAAGTTTTAAAAGAGTTGAGGTCTGAGAGAGTCAATACATAACCTTCCTCTAAAGTTCTGAACCAAGAAAACAAGACAAAGGTATCAATTGAAAGAGAAAGACATGTCACCTTCACTCCTGACTGTTGTAGGCCACACTACAGGGTGAGAGCCCCACGTGCTGGTCCACAGGGAGAGGAAATGTCTTTTCAGGGAAGACGCATATACCCAGGTCACCAACTCACACTGATTCAGGATAAGTGGGAGTAGACATACAGATATTTTTCATGTAATGCTGAAATTTTCTCCATCTCCTTGAGGAATGCGAACCAATGCCTGGCCTTTATAAATGAATTAACTCACTCTACCCCAAATTGGAGCCCTGAGAGGAGTAGGAAAAGGGAAAAGGGAAACGAGAAAAACAACAAAAGAATCATCTATGTATATATTTGAATATATGCTGAAAAGTTAATTTTGACATATAAACAGAGTTTATTATATATGTCCCCTTCTTATGCAAACCAGAGACATTGGAAAGAATTACTCAACTAAAGCACCCAGCAGATGTATGTACACTTCTGTCAAAAAACACCCTAGATTCAATAGCATGTAATTTGTTGCTATCATGTGGGTGACCATGTTAGTGAGGCCATTAGATTCTTCTACACTTATTTGAATTAGCTTGGTTTCTATCTTCATTTTATTATCACAGAAGCCCTGAGGGCCATGATTACTGAAAGGTAACCAAAACATTAAAACTATTACAGTATTTAGTAATATAAATATTATGTTATATAAGAGGAAGAGAGAAAGTAATTTTTTGCCAGCTAGTAGACTTTACTTTTTGACTCACCCACTGTAGCAATTGAAATATTGTGAATAAAGACATATTAAGGACAACAAAGAGAGTTTTCTTAGCATCTGTTATCACTGGTGAGGAGAGGTTGCTCATGAGTCCACTTGAAAGCTAGTATTTCTCACCAAAAATGTAGGACTTGCTCTGAAACAGTAGATCAATGTTAACCTTACCCTTTGACAGAGCAAAGGGGGGAATATGGTGCTGAACTGTTTTATTATTTTCATTATAATGTAGGTGCAAAAACAGCTTGAAAAGGAGCAACCTGAGCTATAGCAGCATGTATTGATAATTAAAACAGAACTCACTTTATTATAGTGAGTGCACAAGACTCAACCAAACATAGGAGTCTGAGAATCACAGGATTTCTAAAATACAGAACTCTAAAAACTAATACTTTAGATTTTGTAAAGATAATATAATATTTTGTGAATGGTTATGGGCCAGCAGAAGAACTGTGTAAGTGAATACTTCATTGTTATTTTTTACTAATAAAATACTGATGGTAAAATAAGGGCCACACTTGTAAAAACCATATATAATGAACTCTGTTTATATGTCAAAATTAACTATTTCAGCATATATTCAAATATATACATAAATGGTTCTTTTGCTGTTTTTCTCAAGTATTTCTAAAGCTCCAGTGAAAACTCAGGAAGTAGAAATGTACTGAGGTAGGCAAACCTGACAATGCAGGGTTCCCTACTGTTACAGACAGAATTGTGTCTTCCCCAACCCCTCAATTTACGTGTTGAAGTTCTAATCCCCAGTACCTGAGAATGTGACTGTATTTAAAGACAGATCCTTTAAAGAGGTAATTAAGTTGAAGTGGGGGCATTAGTGTGTGCCCTAATCGAATCTGACTGGTTTTCTTATCAGAAGAGGGGATTAGGACATAAAAGAGAAAAGACCATTTGAGGACACTAGAGAAGGTGGCCTTATAACCAAGGAGAGAGGTCACAGAAGAGAGGCCACTATTGACACCTTGGTTTTGGAGTTCTAGCGTCTGGAACTGTGAGACAATAAATGTATGTTGTTTTAGCCACCCAATATATGGGTTTTTGTTATGGCAGCCCAAGCAAATTGCTTGAATCTTCCAGAAGAGCAGATTCCAGGCTGTAGAAAGTTGGGTTTCAAGGATTACTAGATACTTAAAGGCTGTTATTCATAAGCAATGGAAATCAGATTTGATATAAGGATATTAATAGGAAAGAGTAGTTTTCTAAATTATAAATTTTAATGCTCTATAATTCATTTCTTGTTTAAAAAGTATAACCTATAAGTTTAAAGTGCCTCATTAATTTTAGTACTTAACTATGAAATCAATAAACTGATTTTAAAGATATTTGTGAAAATTAAATTCTCTCTTAAAAACCAGTATTCATATTTATTAATTTTTATTAGAATAATAGAATAATCAAAAAGCTTAACTAATGAACTGGCAATTGAAATTACTCCATGATGCAAGCATTACCCTATCTTTTCTTTAGCTCTATTTTAATATATGTATTTAATATTGTAGTATGCTATTCCCATCCTCAGCTTCAATATATTTTTATTACAGTTTCTATATGTCATGTTTGTCCAAGTTTAATACTTATTTAACTTTTTCTTACACTATTCAAAGTTTCCTGACACAAACTTAACACTAGCATCAGGCAGAACACAATCCCTTCAGGTCTCCCCCTAATCATTCTAGGACTGACTATGGCACGTCTTCCATCATAGCCAACCTATTATCATGGGGTCTTAGCACTGCAGCAAGGTCATTTAACTGAATTGTGAAATGTTATACAGTTAGACATAAAATGGGCATGGCATATAAACACACTTATAATATTTTAAATTGAAATAGAAATAATAACTCACTAATTTTTGGATAATATAGAATATTTGAAAGAATAAAAACTTAAAGCTAGGTCCCACCATGGAGGCAATATTATTTTGGAATTATTTCTTTCTGGTCAAGATGGTTTGATATTATCATGTTGCACTGACAATTTGATATCTTGTTTTCTTTCATCAGTTTTTTCTCTGTGGGATTTTTTTTTCATATATTGTGTCTGAGCTAAATCTCAATAGGTATATTCAAGTGCCCACATTAAAAATCACATCTTTGGTTAGAGTTATGGCGAAAGCACGGTTCAGGATAATCAAAAAAAGCTATAAACTATTTATAAACATTCATTCTTATTCAAGAAACTCTTCAGCCATAAAATTAGTTAAGCAATCAAGTTCATTTAGCAATGAAACAGCTACGCTAGTTCACAAAGAGAAAGGAGGGACTGACTGCGCGAACACCCCGCCCCTGGAGAGCGGGGCCACCCAGCTGGTGCCTCGTGGCCCCCGCTCGCTGATGCCCTCAGCCTGAGCTGCCCAGGAGGTGCTCCTCCCCTGGTGTCCTCCCTCCCGTCTGAAAATTCTCAACATGCTCTGAGAAGATACAAAAATGATATTCAGTGGCAGAGAGGATTTTTTTGTGCTATTTATAGTCTTGAGTGTTATAGACACATCTTATATTTTCGTTGTTCAAGGTAACTTCATTCTTATCAATGCATTTACATCTGTAGTACACACGGGGAGCTTGGAAAAAATGTCTCTGGTTTACAAATTATGTTTTTCACAACACCCTGGCAGTTTATATCTTAAGCACACAGCAGGTCCTTATTTTTGAGCGAGCAAAACTAACAAGCGGGTGATGTAGTTTACTTACTTTAGCTCGCTTATCTTTCAGCACAAGGCATCATAGTAAACAATTCCAGTTAAGACATTGTTTATATAATGTATAACTGACCCATAGTGAACCTGTATTAAATGAAACCATCTTTGATCTTATTCTAAACATATTTGTTTATATATACAGTTATCCTATATGTGTGTGTATATATATATAGAGAGAGAGAGAGAGCTCACTGTATATAGAGAGCTACATGTATACATACAGATGTTTAAATCTGTACACATATACATCAGGTTTGTCTAGGAAAACAGAAATCACTTTAGAGATTTAACAAAAGGTATTTAATACAGGGAATTACGTGTTCTCAGAGCCATTGGCAGAACTATTGTATGAAAATAACTCTTAGCCTTGATGAATATGTACACACACATACACACACACATGCACACACATATATCTATATATCTATATTTATATAATCTATATCTATATCTGTATCTGTATATCTATACCTATATCTATATCATCTATATCACCTATATCATCTATATCATCTCTATATAATTCAGATTCATGAGCCCTAATGCAGAGACATAAGATCAGGACTATAAACTGCTATAAACCCTTCATCTGAGGTCTTCTCTTGACTACCTGCCATTATTCTAGAAACATAATACTTCTACTTCTATTCTACCTTCCAAACCTCACCATAGTGTCTCTCAATAGGATAATCTAAATCAAAATTCTGTTGACAAGTGAGTCTGGAAATGTAGGAGCCAGGATCCTAGAATATCTGAAAAAACTGGGATGATGTGTAGGATAGAGATATCAATACCTGTCACATCTGAGAGATTATATGATTTATTAAATCAACTGACTATACCGCAATAATTTCCTATTAACCATTACTTCCAAGGATAGGATAATTTGGGGTGCTTGCATTTTTCTTTAAATGTAAGGATAAGAAATTTACTTCAGTATTTGTATGGATTAGGGTTATCTCCAAATTATACTTCTGGTGGATTAAGAAGAAAAAGCTAAGGACAACTGTTGAAGATGTGGCTTCTTGGTTTCTTTAACAATATAAGAATTAGTATCAGACAGAATCACACGTTTATTAGTGATAAGGTCATCCACAAGAATTCTTTTTAAAGAAATGGACCATATGGAAAACATCAGTGACTTTTATTTTAACCTGTTCCAACTAGTGATATAATTTGTTTAATAGCATCTTTGATTCTAATCAATATTTGAATGTTATTTGTATTATGTAGAGCTCTTATAAAATTTAGTATTTTTTTTGGTACATGAATATTTGCCTGTGTATTTAAAAGGGAACTCTAGAAACAGGTTTCCAGGCATTCCATCTTCTTTTTGACCTGTCTATACTATACATTTCAAAGATATTATGGACTTAGAGGGAATTATGCTAAATGAAATAAGTCAGACAGAGAAAGACAAATACTATATGATTTCTCACTATATATGGAGTCCAAAAAGCAAAGTAAATAAGGAAAAACTAACTTAGAGATACAGAGAACATTTTGGTAGTTGCCAGATGGAAGGGGGCAGTGAGGATAGGAAAAACAGGAAGGAATCAATAAGACGTACAAACTGCCAGGTATAAAACAGTCATGGAGGTGTAAATTAATAGCATAGGCGATAACATCAATAATATTGCAATAACTGCGCATGGTGTCAGATGGGTACTAGATTTATTGAGATAATCACTTAAATTATATAAATGTCTAATCACTATGCTGTGTTCCTGACACTAACATAATATTGTATGTCACATGTAATTGAAAAAAAAAAAAAATTTAAACTTTATTACCAAGAAGAATGCTATCTAACCCAATATTTGAAAAAATAATACAGATATCTGCAATAGAACCAGATTTTTAAATAGCAACAAAACTGATTAAGTGAATTGACTTTTATGACAGAATATGGTAAAGGAATATAACAGACTTAATGTGAAAAATGAGAAACCATGAAATTAATGACGACTCTAAAACCACCCAGCTCTTCAAATTTATTTTACAAAATCTATCATTAATATGTTCCAGCCTGGAAAGTAAAGATGGTGATTAAAACAGTTAAATGGATACTTCTCATAACTCAAAGTATCCTAATCTTTCCCAACGGTGGATATGTATTTTAGGATCTTAATTCAAATACCCTCATGAGGTCTGGATGAAAAAAATAATCTCTAAAGTGAGATTTCTTGCTCTGACTACAGAAACTCTTAAAAAGAAAACATGTTGAACTCTTCATGTAGTTGTTATTTTTTTAATTTAAAAATATTTACTAATTATTATTTGTTCAACACTAATGTATACACCAGGCCTTTAGATACAGGAGGATGCTGCAAGGAGATGCTGTAAGGATCCTCATTGTTCTTCATACCTCGTCAAGTAGGAAGCACAAAGAGGGGCCAAATAAAAATTAAACAGTGTTTCTGTCTTAAGATTTCAAAGACTTGAATTTATATTAGCAGCACACCATTGCTTTTGAGAGGGCGGGGCAGGAAATGCTTGATTTCTCAGATCTCTCTCCCAAAACTCTCTGGTCAAATATTACGAATAAATGTTTTTTACAAAACCATCTTTGGAAGCAGCATAGAGAGGAGTCAAATTAGACCTATTTTTGTTCTAAGGCAAAGGCCTTTGTCTGCCATTAAGATAAGAAGCGGAAGGAAAAGCATAGTTCCAAGGCCAGGCCTGATTCACGGACTCTGCCCATAACGGGGTGCAGGCGCAGGACGCCCCACATGGGCTGTCAGTGGGCTGGATGGCTCCCAAAAGGAAGAGAGGGTTCTATACCAGAAGCGGTGCTGTGCAGGCTAACACAACAGATGTCTGCTGTACAGACATTCAGCAAGTAATTATAAAAGGAATGCATGTTATTAAATGGAGTTTAAGGGTTTATTACCAAGGGAATTTAACTTAAGGCTTGTCAAAATCTCTCTGATGTGTAGAGCCACCAGAAATTTATCCAATAAAGGGAAGAAAAGAAAAGAGAGATGGGAGCAGGTCAAAGAGATATTTTAGATAGAAAGAATAGCAAATGAAAGGAATAAGTTTGAAATATTGTGGAATATTTAGGAAACTAGACGTTCAGAATGGCTGCAATTTAGGGAACAAGGGTGAGAGGTCAGTCAGTGGAGTGGAGGGCAGAGGAACAGAGAAGAAAAGAGGACCCAGCATGTCAAATTTTAAACTTAACCTTGAAAGCAATGGGAAAAGCAGGCAGAGAGGGGATTGATGTGATCTGCCCCATCTCTAAAAACCACCGCTTTGCTGTTATGCGTAAATAGAGAGGAAGAAAGCTTGTGGGAGGGGTGCGGTTTGGTAGGCTGGCACAGTGTTTTAGACGCTAGGTGATGGTGAACTGGGGTAGGGTGAGAAAGGGAGACAAAGAGAAATGAGCAAGTTCAAGAACTATTTCACTGGCAGGAATGCTAGCCCTCGGGAAAGAACAACAATGTTTATTGAAATACAGCAATATTCCTGGGTCTGGGTGATACAACAGTGCATAAAACAAACAAAACCCCTGTCATCATGGATTCTGATGGAAAGAGAATTCTAATTACTCAAGCTACTCGTCCTTGGACTCAACCTAACATTGAGAATTTACATTGCAAGACAAAGGCCAAATCTCAGTCTGTCACTGGCTTGATCGTCACTGAAACTCCATCGGCCACCAAATGTGCTGGAAGAATAGAATACAGGGACACAGGTTTTGAAGGAAAGTCTCCCAAACAGTTATTGTGCGTGTGGACAGGAGAGTAAAGGACACCTACTGAGAACAGCTGGATCGGCCAAACTTACAAGGCCGTCCCAGAGCTCACGCCTCTCCCAGGGCAGGGATGCTTGCTCCCCGTGCCCAGACGGGCCACTGCCATTCTCTCTTCTTCCAAATGTAACTTCGACGGCCATGCTCCTGCGCCGCTCTTGGGCCTGAGAGTTTATAAAGTGCATTTCTCCACAGATTGCTGCACCGTGATGAGCTCCATCTGGACACAATGAAAGGGATGCTAATGTCCTGGATGCGGAACTGGGCTGGCTCTGTGCTGTCTTCCTCTGGAGACAGGACGTGTGAGATGTCAGTTGTATACAGGATACTTGCAGTAAGTTAAGAGAGAACTTTTTTTTAAATCCTCACCTGAGGATGTGTTTTTATTGATTTTAGAGAAGGGGGGGGGAGAGAGAGAGACCAATTGGAGAGAGAAACATCGATCTGTTGCCTTCCCTACGAGCCCCACCAGAATCCCACCTGCATCCTTTTGGTGTACAGATGATGCTCCAACCAACCAAGCCTCCCAGCCAGGGTGAGAGAGAACATTTTTTAAATGGGTTTTATGGGAAGAAGGGTTCTGGGCACCCATAGAAATGGTAGAATACGGCTGCTATATTGTGTTGTTGTTGGTTTTTTAAAATTTTTTCAGTACAGTATTCCTGCTCTTGATAACGAATACTCCCTCTTCCCTTCAAATCTGTTCTTCACCTAGGCTCTGTCCCGTGACCTCTGTGGGATCAGTGCCAGGTTCCAGGCATGAGAAAATGATCTGAACTGGGACAGTCACAGCGCTTTCTTCCGAGGCCATGTCGGCACTACTCTGGCCATCTAATCTCATACTATAGTGGGAAAGAAAGTCCCTGCTGGGTAGTAGGTTCAGTCTGTTCACCAGACTGGCCTCCTGGAACATCTATTTGAGGGAGTCACGGAGCATCTTTGGACATCTGGTCAACCCCATAGATGGAGCAAAAGGTTGAAAACTCACCAAAAGGAGAAACAGGGACTGTGTCCCATGAGATTTTTGCACTGGGAGTTTAGTACACACTGTCATGACAGTGCTGCTCTTGCCAAGGAGACTTAAAAGGTCAAGGAGGATATTTTTGGCCACCAAGTGGTTTGGGCCTTGGTGCTTTGCTGATACACTGCTGGCCCAGGCTGCTTCCAGCCACCAGAGGGCGACATAGAAAAACTGAGAAAAGCACTCCAAAGCATAAGATACCCTGAGGGACCAACCTGGGCCAAGGCTCTGCTTTCCAGGTCTAAGGGTCATATTGCAATACACTTCTTAATAATCTATTAGCCCTCATAGCTTTGTCTCAGGGTCAACTTCTAAGACACTATGTTCACCTAAAATTAACAAAGCAATTATTCAAATAATGAACAGAAATGATTGCCTGTACTGACTGAGCTGGGTTCAAATCTCAGTTCTACCATAGGAGATGGAGAAGCAGGCATATTATTTTATTTTCTATGCTTCAGCTTCCTCATCAGGAAAATGAGAGAAATAATTACCTTATAGGTTTATTATGTGAATTTAAAGAGATTGAATATGCTAAGTTCCTCCTACTGTTCCTAGCACAAATAAGCTCCCAATAAAGAATAACTTTTATTAATCAATCATTTCTTCACTGCAAATTGTGATGGTGAAATAAAGTAAATTTGTCTATCCTTTAATTATTTTCCTTATGTGGATGTAAAGTGAAAAATATGTCCAGTGGAAAAAATAAAGGTTTATTTTTAGTAGTGAATTTCTATGTAGGAAACTGAATACCTTAAGTATTAAAAAGATTACATTATAAATAAGATTATGAAAATGAGATTGCCAATTTCTAGTCAAATAAATCAATTCATCAAAACAATGAATGCTTGAATAAATTTACAATTTTTACTGAAATATTTTTGTTGGTTAAAAAAAATTGAATTATCATTCTAAGTTAGTACCATCTTTGTTTAAAAAATGAACTCAAATGTATCCTGTTGAATCAGTGCCTAATCACCTGACCTGAAAAGAACAGGTGTTGACTAAATTTATATTAGGCAACTGTCTTAGCTGAGGCTGTTAAACAAAATACTACCATAGACTGGATGACTTAAACAACAAACATTTATTTCTTGAAGTTCTAGATGATTAGAAGTCCAAGATCAAGGTGCCCCAGATCTGCTGTCTGGTGAAAACCTGCTTCCTGGCTTGTAGAAGGCTGTCTCATCACTCGTTAACAAAATTACACAGGTTCTGGGTGCGCAGTTCCACAACACATCCTCGGTACACGGCACTGTTTTCACCAACCCAAGTCAAGTCTCCATCCATCACCATTTACACCCACTATACCTTCCACCACTGCCCCCATCCCCCCTTCCCCCACAAGCACCACCCTGCTGCCTGTGTCCGTGAGTTTTTTTTCTTTTTCGATTTGTTGCTCAATACCTCCCCACCCCCAACTCAGCCCCCACCCTCCCCCAACCCCGACAGCCGTCAGCCTGCTCTCTATCTATGAGTCTATCACTTTGACTCACTCACTCTGCTTTTATTTTTTCTCCAGCACTATTACCAGTTGAAAAGAAATTTTTTTTTAATTGCTTATCCTCTATCTTTCAGGATAGAAATTAAGTTCTATAATATCATATTCTCGGTCTATTTTGTCCACTGCTGTATCTCCAGCACTTAAAATAGTAAGGAACTTGCCCAGTCTGCATGGCTCAGTAGTTGAGCATCGATCTAGGATTCAGGAGATTGAGGTTCGATTCCTGGTCAGGGCACGTGCCCGAGTTTCCAGCTCAATCCCCAGTCGGGGGGTGCAGGAGGCAGCCGATCAATGACTCCCTCATCATTGATGTTTCTATCTCTCTCTCTCCCTCTCCCTTCCTCTCTCTGAAATCAATAAAGATATACTTTTAAAATATATATGAGCACAAAGACCAAAACTCAGGAAATAAATGGAATCTGCATTGTTATTAATGAAGTTCTGATACACAAATAAGCAGAGTAGGCATCGCCTTAACAATAAGCAAGGAAGGCACTTTCGATAGTGTTCTCACAGCATTCTCTTGACTGTTAAAACATCCTGTCCAACTTCACTGCTCCTAATTTTCCCAGTCCACTATATCGTGCACATTATTGCAAGATTAATCTTCTTGAAGCAAAGCTGAGATCTGGTTACTCCTTTAATCATTTATTCAACAAATACATATTGATTACCTATAATATGCAAAGCAATGTGCTAGATACTAGGAAACACAGATATGGTCCTTGTTCTCATGAATTCCAAAACCTCCAATGGCTTTCTCTTATCTAGAACATCATTTACAATGTATTTATGTTAATATGAATTTGGAAAGGAAATATCTAAAGGTCAAATAATGCAGAGGATTTTAGATTCAGTAAATTAGAATGCACATTGCACCTTTGGATCTTCAAAGATGAATGTAATATTTAGAATATTGTAGCATTTTGTTCAAAAATTTGTATGTGTGTGTTTATGTCATGCAGCTTTGGCAGATATGGAAGAGACAATATTCTGCAGAAATGCTGATTTATCTCACATAATGTCATAAATATTCTATAAATGATTTTTTGCACAGAGAAATTTCAAAAGACACCGTTGAAAGGTAAAATAATTTATTGACTAGTGCAAGGAAGTGAAAAATTAGGTCTTAGGGGAAAAACAAGGTAGCAGCTAGGTAACAGCTGCATCCGCCGCCTCCCACAACCACATCAAATTACAACTAAAATCCAGAACCACCATCACTCAGAGCCTCCTAAGATCTGGCTGAACAGAAGGGCCACAACCAGGGAGCCGAAGAAGCACCGAGACCAGGAGGAGGGGCAGAGACACGGGTAGATCGGAGCTGAATCTCAGGGATTCGCCCTGGGCCCACACCTGGTGCCGCAGGTTAAACCCAGGAGGACACCTCGGTGGTGGGGGTTTCCCAGAAGAGGGAGGGGTCCCAGCCCCACAGCGGGCCCCCAGCCCCACAGCAGGCCCCCAGCCCCACAGCAGGCCCCCAGGGCCAGGAAGAGACGACCCCACAGCTCCGGGCTGTGAAACCAGGGGGGACTGTCCCTGAGGGTCTCGGAGGCTGCGGGAGCCCCAGCAGCTCCTCTAAAGGGCCCGGCACGTACTCACTCGGACGCTCCCTCTGAGCCCAGCGCCGGGCAGCAGCCTGAAAGGACCCGGGACACTCGGGGAGGAACTAACCTGCCTGAGATCCGGGCGAGAGCTGGAGGGCGGCTTCCTCCCAGGCAGAAGGGCTGGCAGAGGCCATGGTTCCTTTGGCGAGTCCTCCCCCCACACAGCCGGCGGGCAGGTGCCATGTTTGAATCGCCAGCACCTGACTCACCTTTGGCCCCGCCCCGTGATCCCCGGAGGCCCCGCCCCTCCCCACCTGCAGCTCATCCAGGCCATTTCCAGGGGCTTTTCTGTGCAAGTGGTCTCTCGAGCCCCATGCTTAGGACTTTCCTAAAATCTCTCAAACAAGCAGCAGCGGGCCCCATACAGCTTGATAAGCGGTCTCAGGCCTGGCACTAGCGGCAGCTGCATTGGCTCATAGCTTGGCCTCTCCTGGGCTCCTCCAAACCCAGCACAAGTAGCAGCCAACTACGGTTTGCTGTGTAGCTCATGCTGGGGGGCCCTGGGCAAGGCACTGGCACAGGCTGATTCTGCACCTCCCAGGAGGCCCCAGAGACAGTGCACCTGGTGGTCAGGCTCAACCACGCTGGATTACAACCCTGCCACATCCACAAGTGACACACTCAAGGGGTGCACTTGGTGAACACCAAAGCCCCACTGAAGTAAATCCTGCTCCATAGGGGTGTCTCCAGCACAGCGGCTCTCTGGCTGTAGTTGCAGCTGGTCCTCACAGCTCATTGGCCTGGGGGTCAATTCCTCCCAGTGATGCCCACAGCAAGCAAGGCACAACTACAACAGGTCAGTGCACACAGCCCACACAGGGAAGCACCTAGAAGGCCCAGCTCATGTGACTGGGGAGGCTGAGCGACTGGACCCTACAGGACACCTACTACACAAAGCCGCTCTACCAATTCCAGGAAACATAGCAGCTCTACCTAATACATAGAAACAAACACCAGGAAACAGCCAAAACATGGAGGCAAAGAAACATGTCACAAAGGAAAGAACAGAAGAAATTTCTAGAAGAGGCACTAAATGAAATAGATCCAAGTGAGCTAACAGATACAGAGTTCAGAATTTTGTTTATAAGGATGTTTAAGCAGACTATTAGGGAAATAACTGAGAAAATCGATAATATAATAAAGTGCCAATTTGAAATGAAGGCTACAGGAACTGAAATGAAGAATAATTTATGGGGAATCAACAGTAGAGTAGAGGACGCTGAGAATCAAGTCAGCAATTTGGAAAATGAGGAAACAAAAAACACCCAACCAGAAGAGCAAAAAGAAAAAGAAAAAGAATCCAGAAATATGAAGATAGTGTAAGGAGCCTCTGGGACAATTTCAAGAGGCCCAACATTCGTATTATTGGGATGCCAGAAGGTTAAGAAAGAGACGAAGAAATTAAAAACCTATTTGAAAAAATAATGACAGAAAACTTCCCCTACCTGGGGAAAGAAATAGACTTACAAGTCCAGGAAGCACAGAGGGTCCCAAACAAGAGGAACCCAAAGAGGCCCACACCAAGACACAGCATAATTAAAATGCCAAAGGTTAAAGACAGAGAGAGAAACTTAAAAGCAGCAAGAGAAAAGCAATTAGTTACCTACAAGGGAGCACCCATACGACTGTCAGCTGATTTCTCGACAGAAACTTTGCAGGCCAGAAGGGAGTGGCAAGAAATTTCAAAGTGATGAAAAACATGAAACTACAACCAAGATTGCTCTACCCAGCAAAGCTATCATTTAGAATTGAAGGTCAAATAAAGAGCTTCACAGATAAGAAAAAGCTAAAGGAGTTCATCACCACCAGACCAGCACTTCAGGAAAAGTTGAAGGGTCTTCTTTAAGAAGAAGCTAATGAACTAAAGAATCTGACGAACTGAATAGATTCATCGACATTGACTGATGCAACAGATGATCATATTTCAGAGGGAAGGTGGAAGGTGGGTGGAGGGTGGGAAGAGATTAACCAAAGAAGTTATATGCATATATGCATAACCCATGGACACAGTTAATACGGGGTGAAGGCCTGGGGAGGGGTGGGACCTAAGTGGAGAGGGTCAATTGGGGGGAAAAATGGGACACCTGTAATACTCTCAACAATAAAGATATATTTTAAAAAAGAAAAGAAAAAGAAAAATTAGGTCTTAGGTTCTTTAAAGATGTTATTGTGGAGATTTTGGTAAACAAATGGCAATATGCCTTACAGGAAGTCATAAAGAAGAGTTTCTTTCTAATTCTAGGATTCACATCATTGAAAAGTTTACCCTTAATCCCCAGGGCTTGACACCCACAATGTGAAAGACAAAACAAAAAAATCACTGACATTTTGAAAATCCTAACTGTATTCTTCAATGCACCAAAGAAAAGCCATTTAATTTATTAGATTATATCACTCATATACAGGTAGCATTCAACACTAATAAATGGATATCAATATATTCATAGGTCACTGCATAGAAAAATAACATTTCAAAGAGCAAATTTCATGTTTGAAATTAAAAAGAAAAGATGAATCAAGAACGATGACACAGTGAAATTATTTAGAATTTCACTTTCAAAGTATGATGATGAAAGAAAAGCAATTTGCTGTATGTAGAAATTTTGTTTTGTTAACAACTGGAGCCACGAGGACTGAAATCAAATTCTTAAATACATCAACATTTTCATTATTTCCTCCAGAGACACAGTATTTTGTTCAGTTGTTATTAAGTATTCAATTTAAGAGCAAATTTCAATAAAAATGTTGTTGAGGTAGACTGAGATGTCCTGCAGCTATCTACTCCTGCTGAAAATAAGTTGATCACACACCTTGCAAACTGCCTACGCTCACAGAAGCATTGTTTAATACAAGACAAATGAGACAATAATATGTTAGAACATTACACCAAATTTAATGAGAGCAAACCTCTGATGAGTTAAAACATTATGTAACACTTAGATGTGTCTTTAACAACATTGCTTATTAGAAAAACACTCAATTAGATTCTACAGATTCTTTTGAAAGACCCAGGTAAGTTCAACAAAGCAAACTCCTGGATCTACTTGGATATCTGAAAAAATTATCTTTACTCATTTGGAAAATGTGGATAGAATTCACTATTTAGATATTCACAAGCTGTATTATTTCAACCAACATAGTCATGAAGAAAGACATTATTCAAGGACATTTGTCAAGGACAAAGTGAGTTCATATAAAATTAAGACTGACACTACTTGAAGAAAGGGTTATTTTCCCATACTCAATTTATAGTCATAAAGATAAAATCACCACAAAGGAAAACTATTATTTACTGGCTTACATGTAGGTATGAAATAAAATAATAAGAATGATCAAAATAATGATCACAAGGGGATATAAAGGACAGTACAGGGAATATATTCAATAATATTGTAATAACTTGTATGGTGTCAAGTGGATATTTGGAATATTGGGGCAATCACTGTAAATTATGCAATTATCTAACCACTATGCATACCCCTGAAACATGTAATATTGAATGTCAGCTGTAATTGAAAAATAAAATTTAAAAAAATTAATGTAAAAAAATAAGTGATGACAATGGTAATGATGACAAAAACACACAACACAATAGCCATATACAATATTTGTTTGAAATGGGAAATTAACTCTGTAGGTGTCACTATTGAAAAAATCATATACTTAAACTTTTTTATAAGCATCATAATGTCATTTATGATAGAAAGCATAGGAATAAGTAACACAAGTGGCTGAGTTAACATGTCTTGGCTCATAAATTTGACCCCAATATTCCCATCAACATGATCATAACACAATATAATTGCAGAATGATGCACACATATACAGGGGGTAATATACAGTTCAATAAAAAAGCACTATGCATAGATCTTTGCGTATGCTTCTTACTATTCTGGAACCATAAAAATATTTTTTAAGCCTCCCGACAATATCCTCACTGAATCACGATGATCCATAGAAAATATATAAACCTCTCAATAAACTACTAATACATTGAAAAGACCTGGCAGAATTGCTAATACACGTTTAATCTTATTCTTTCTTTCCTTTCTCTTTTTTTCGGGGGAAGGGAGGAGAAGTTTGTCTTTTTCTGTTGTTTTCATAATACACATGCATTCAAAAAACATTGTTAATATGGGCATTTCCCTGGTATCATGCATATTAATTTCTGAAACAGGTTTATCTTCCCATTATGTAGCATTTTTCTCATCACTATTATTTATTCTGTTACATCAATATCTTATAATAGATTTGGGCAAAAAATAACCCTTTTAAAAGTTTTTTTGTTTTGTCTTTTAATTTAGAAAACTACTTAACTTTCCACTTTGACTGTTTCATGATGTACATGTATGAAATTGTTGAAAAAGAGAACAGGCCCCAAGTGGAGTCACTTACTAAGCCCCACTCGAGCAACCGAGACTTCAGGCCTAGCCCGCCTGCAGCTAGGGCCCCACGGAGCCTGGGCCTGGGGCCCGACGCGGTGGCCCAGGGGGGCACCGGGCACCCGCCTGCCCCACCCAGGGAGAGCGGTGCCCGCTTCCCGCCCCCTGCCTCCCGGGCCTCCTCTCCCAGCTGCTCGGAGCCCCTGGCTGCTCCCTGGACGGACGCTGCCTGGCCCGGGGTCATCTAATAAAGCCAGTGACACCTTTAGAATGCACTCACTGGAACTTCTGCTGCATAAGACACTGTTACTGTAAAACAGCCTTGAAAACTGCGTTGGTTTACCTCTGAAGTTCTAGAACCTGGCAAGCCTGTCAATGAACAAATGCTGAGGCTGTGAGAAAATTCAGATTTTGTGAGGGGGAAAAAGGTGACGTGAAAGTTACCAGGGAAGACATACTATAGCCTCCCACTACACATGACTCCATGATTTCATAGTGACCGCCTGATTCACAAAGGGCAGTGAACAATATCTATTGAGCACCCGCCGAACCCAGAACCGCTGAGGTCTTGGGAACTTGAGTCCATTAATTTGATTTTATACATTCCTTCAGTTTCTGTAACTGCACTAGAGACCATAAAGAATAAAAAGTAATCTTAATACATATTTTCTGTACCTGCAACTCAAAAGGTCAGATTTTTTAAGAAGCTATTACTATATATTAAGAAAAAAAGTTGAAAAGTGAAATAAGTTTAAGAAATTGGTTTCATTACTACAGAATTTTTCAGAGCCTTAAACGTGCGTACTTGTGTGATTTCTTTCCAAGAAAGGAAAGCAGGCAGTGGTTTCAAATCCTACTTGCTCACAGAGCCCTTGCTCTCTGAGCACCAATTAACATCTTTAAAAACTACTGTTATGGGGAAAGGCAAGGGGAAAAGAGGTGACTGACCAAAGGACAGGTCCAGAGGTTAAAGGGAAAAAATAACAAAAACAAATGTCATGCATTTTTTGCAAGAAACCTATGCATCGTGAGCAGTAGTAATTTCCTTTTCCTTCTTTCTTCCCTCCTTCCTTTCTTACTTCTTTCTTTTTCTTCCTCTTATATGTATAAAAATTACATATTTGTATATTATATGCAGATACATATTTGTAGCTAAAGATATTATATTTGTATATTTTGCTATAGCAAAGATCTTGTGCCCTTTTTTGTTTTTACATTAATTACAGTCAAACAATCTTTTTTTTTTTTAATTGACTTATTGTTTTTCTTTACATTTTAATATAACTGTGAAGTAGAGAAAATGCCTCCTTTTCAATCACATTTCAAATTTGTGGCCTGTTTAGACTGAAGTAGAAAATACCCTTTGGGCACATATAACCTTTCTGGCTTTGCTTTATTTTTCTGTGCTCTCGTCTCCCTAGGAATTGGGCCAGGTAATTCTTTATTAAGTTTATTTTATTGTTTATTAGCATTTTAATGTTTCCATAATGTTTCATGGTTTTTAAAAATAAATTGTCATTCAATTTTTTTAGTGGGATGATTGTTTTGAATATACTAGCTTGCCATAACTATAACTACACACGAAATCCGTCATATATATTGAATTAAAAAAAACTTTTAAGAATAATTATTTATACCTAAGATCTGAATAATAGTCAAAAAATAAAGCAATGCAAAAGTTTAGAAATAGTATGGCACTAGGGGAGAGAGATCAGGCTTAAGGTCCAATTCAAGAACAAATGGGGATGTAGGGCCCAGGAGCCAGGGTTGGCGGGGTCCGTGGATGGGAAATTATTGAGAGGAGACACTGAGGGTAGGGCATGCCTGCCTAGCCTACGTAACCGGATTCTCGTTAAAGGAATGCTAAGGTGATCAGATATTAATGTTTGGGGGATCTTTCTAAACTCAGATTCTTGTTAAAACTGGGCTAGGAAGGCCTGGCAATGCTGGGTGCTGGGGTGAGGCCTGGATGAAAAGAGGGTTCAGAGAGGCTTGGCTAGAGTTTGGTCAAGGAGAGAGTCTTTGTCAGGAGTATATTACAGGTTTATTAAATTCTTATTATGAAAGAATTCTATTTCGCTGGGCTATCATTCTTTCCCCATGAAATATTAAGTGAGTAGCAATCATGTTTCAATGCACTTTTAGGCAACAAAAAACCCAGTGGTGGAAAAAAGACAGCAGCCTTGTTCTACAGATGAAACACTAAGCATTTAGGCAACTAATAAATTACCTTAAATATTGATATGTTATGACTAAAATATATCAGGCTAATGTTATGAGGAGTGGCAGTGAAGACTTTAGAAAGGCTGGTCTGAGAAAGATTTCCTTCAAGATAATGTCTGAGCCCACACTTGGTGACTGAGAGGGATTCAGCCACAAAGCATGATGGGACCGGCGGCCTGGACAGCGAGCTGGCAAAGGCCCACGGCGGGAACCACTCCGGGGATACCCCCTAAATGAGCTCCCTGTTCCCACTCTTGCTCATCACAGGGCTATCCTTCATGAGCAGCTGGGCCGATTTCTTCAAAATGTCGATCAGACTTTGTCACCTCCCTGCTCAGGACCTCTCAAGGACGTCTGCCTTGCTCAGGTAGAATCCGGCCTGTGCCATGGGCTGCACGATCCATGCCCTTCCCCACGCTCTGCTCCTCCTGCCAACCACTGATGTCACCCTGTTCCGCTCTCCTCCATTCAGTTGCAGCCGCGATGGTCTGTTCGCTGCATTTGGAACACACCAGAGTGCACCTCAGAAGCTTTCCCTAACCCTGCCTTCCCCCTCGGCTACCTTCAGGCCTGCCTGCGCCTCTCCCCCCTCCCCTCCCATCTCTCTCTCTCTCTCTCTCTCTCAATTTTGGTCTCTTTTCAAATGTCTCCAGAGCAAGGAAGCCTTTACCAACCATCCTCAATTTAAACAGTATTCTTACCATCTCACTCTCCAACTGCTTACTCTGTTTATTATTTTCCACGGTACTTAGAACTCCTAGTATTTTATATGTTTGTTATTTTCTTTCACCCACTTTGCTGCCTCATAGAAAATAAGCTCCAGGACAACAGATTTTTCTGGATTCATTAAAAATGATATCCGCAGTACCCAGAAGTGCTCTTAAAATACAGCAGGTATTTGATGCTTATTTCTTGACTGAATTATCTCTCTGAGCTATGTACTGTTAGAATCTCCATTTAACTGCTGAGAAAATTGTCATTCACAGGGTTTGCATAACTAACCTAAAGCTGCACAGATAGTAAGATATAAATCTGCTTATATCTTTCCAAAAATAGTATTTAAAATTACTTAGTAGAACACACTTGAAAAGTAGTGATAGTGATATAACTTATATTAAAACAATAACAATTTAAATAATTGTCATATCTTTAAATTACAGAAATTATAAGTTTAAAAGATCTATGATGTACAAAGAATAAACAAACATCTATTAGTCAAATGTAATTGTAGGATGTATTAGAAAACTTGGTAGGCAATACTTCCAGTGAGTGTATCACGTGTTATAAGTAATGGTAGCTCTGCAATATTACCCTCCAGGAAAATGTACCATATTTCAAAGCCTGTTTTCTTGGATGGGTGTTGGGATGGGTAAAGATCAGATACAAGAATTTAGAAATATTGCAAATGTTGCAATATCTAAGTGCTAACAAGTATTGGCTAAAAGAAGTGTAATTAATTTGTAATGGTTTTAAAAGATGAACTATTGTATGTTGATTGCTTCTCCTGTGTCTTACTTATGCTAAAATGAAAATAAAAAGTTGTGTTCATAGTGTCTAATCCATATTTGCAAATATAAAATGTGGTGGTCCTATTAAAAGCATAACTGCCAGAAAAAAGATACAGATATCATTCCTCATCCTCTCATCTACAGATTTCCATATTTTTATCTTATAAAAGCTCTTATGTGTTTTACATTTTCATGAATTTGTGAAGTTGCATACTGCTTACTAATGGTAGTGGCAGTTGGAGCTGAAAGCATTTAGAAATAAACCATCCTACCTGAAAGTAAGACAAATGTAGATGCATCTTAAAATAATTACTTTTAAAGCTTTTGAATGAATGTGTGAAATTAGAGATAAAAGAGCAGGTAGAATGATTACTTGATAAATTGGAGTATTGTGTTTTGAAAGGAAGGCAAATACTAAGGAACAAAGACAATTGTGAGACTACATAATTAAACCCTCTCTTGAAAGGAAAAAATTCCTCCTCTTACCCATAGTTTGAGGCTGTCTTTAGCATTAAAGATAGCATTGCAATTAGAGTGATGCACAGCACAAGTACCAAATTATGTTTATTAGTGGATAAATATTCACATGTAGTATTTTTGTGTTATTAAAAATGAAAATTACATGAATTGCCTTTAATAGGACATAATAGAACGTTTTTGCTATGATGATGTCTTTTCTTTTTAAATGGCTTTAACTGAAAAAAATGTCGAAGTGACTTATATTTAGCAATTCCATTAGCCACTATCAGTCAGGACCTGAAGGAATTTATAGGAGCTTAAAATACAAGTAATATAACTTGTAAGAATCATTGCAGTGGAACTTATCAAAATAAAATGTAAAATAAAAGATTTAAACTCAGGGATATGTATATCAGTGAAACAACTAATTGACCTAATTATGCAAATCATAAATCTGATAATTCACTTGTTAGGATGCTTATTATGGCAAATTGTGAATTAAGCTACTGTGCTATATCTGATTAAATTTTGGAGGAAAAGTACCTTTTGGTAAGAGATCAAAATTAATTCACTTCTTAAAGTACATGAAATCTTTATGTCAACCAACCTATCGTTTAGTGTGCTAAAGGGAGAAACTTACCAGACTTAACTTTGAAATATTTATATGTAGATTTTCCAAAGCAAATATGTAGCCCCAGGCTGACTTCTGGCATTCAACAGAGTTTTATCCTGCATTCTCTAGATGTGAATACTTATAGAATTAAATTAACATCATCAATAATTAAAGAAAAAGATCATTAGAGGCATAAAAATTCATATATGTTCAGATAGAAACACAACATACACAAGTGCTTGTGTGCACCCCCCTCCCCATTGTGGTGCAGCAAGGTAACAATATTCCTTTTGTTTTGTGAATTCTTTAATAATATCAATTTTCTTAACTAAAGCCTTGCAAAGGTAGGGTCTCCCGTTACATAAGGAACTGGAAAGCAACACAGATATATGATGATTACATAATAAAGTTTTAAAAAAATGTAGAGGAATCAAGTTAGAAGAGGCAAGTGGCATCCCCTATGGCTCAGAAACATCTGAAACCATAAAAGGACAGTGCGTGCTCCTCAGGGTCGGCTGGGAAAGCTGTGAATTTTAAGAGGACCCTGAAGACATGAAAAGAAATTTATGAATAGAGTTTGGGTAAGTTGGAGGAAATTTTGGTAAAATTTTTACATCCATTCTGTATCAAATTATAGCAAATGAAGTAGAAAGATGAGTGAAATTATTGTATAGCAGTCCAAGAATATTTAGTATAAATGCAATTGTTCTTCGGTTCCTGTATTAGATTCCTAGAGCTTCCACAATAAAGTACCAAAAACTGGATGGTTTAAAATAACAGAAATGTGTTGCCTCACAGTTCTGGAGGCCAGAAGTCCAAAGTGAAGATTTTGGCAGGGCCACGCTCCTTCTGGAGCCTGTAAGGGAGCCCCCTTCGTCGCCCCTTCCCAGCTTCAGGGGACCGTCCCTCCTTGATGCTCCTGGGTTTGTGGCGTTACTCCAGTCTCTGCCCCTGTCTCCACACAGTGCTTGTTCTCTTTGTATCTGTATGTCATCTTCCTACTGCCCATGTCTGTCTCTGAGTCCAAGTTTCCTCTTTTATAAGGATAGCATCTATTGGATTAGGAACCACTCCAATGACTTTGTTGTAAGTTGATTACTTCCATACAGATACTATTTCCATATAAGGTCACAGTCTGAAGGACTCAGGGTTAGGACTTCAATACATTGGAAGGTGCCATGGGGAAGAGACATAACTTAACCCGTAACAGTTTTAATTCTCTAACATATTGCATAAGAAACATATGTACTGGGAGTGTTCTAAGATTGGGGAGGCAGTGTACACAGAGACGAAGAACTGAGCTTTAACCCAGGCTGACTCTGCCCATGACGCAGAGTGCATGGCATCCTCCGGCACATCACTGCAGCGCGGCCACTCCATCTGAGAACAGCAGCACCGCCCATGCAAGCTGTGAGGATTCCCAGAACGCCAATCTTGAGGACCAACCTCTAAACTATCACAAGGGTAGCCTCTGTTCAGTTTACATAGCCAAGTCAGATGGCCTACATACAGATGCAGTCTCAGACCTAGACCTTATAACTGATTTTCCAATCAAGGGAGCAAATTAACCTCATGTATTTCTCATAAAAAAAAAAAAAAAGCCCACAAAAAACAACTTTAGAAACACATAAGCAAGGTTCTTAACATTAATTAACTCTGGTATGTTCAACAATAGAATACAGGAATGAGAAAGAACAAACTACAATAATACACAATCATACTGATGATCTTATAAATATAATGTTAAGAGGAAGAACAGAGACACAGAAAGAACACACTGTATATTCTATTTGTATATTCTGTATATTCTATTCTATTCAAGAAATAACCTGTTTTAGAAATCAGGATGGGGTTATTTACCCTTGAGGGAGCACAGGGACTTCTAGGATTCTGAGGTGAGTTCTGGTTACTGAGTGTGTTCCCTTACTACACAGTCATGAAGTTGCATGCACAGTTGTGATTTGTGTCTTTTCTATAAATATGTTATGCTTCTATAAATATGTGTGATTAAAATATTGCTTCATGAGTAAACTGTGTAATTTAGACATAGGTGATTGTCTCTAATATTTTTCTCTACAACAAAACTTTCACGTGCCTTTATTTCTGGAATCAAATACATGGCACTGAAGGACTCACAAAGTTATAACCCATTACACCTTTCTAGTGTCTAATTTTCCATCTAAGTTTTAATACAATCTTTTCTTCAATCACCCCAATCACTCGTTTTTCTCTGATGCAGTTTCAAACCTGCATATCTAAATTCTATATTCTTCCAACGATACAGCTCAAATGCTATCCTTGTTTTGACTCCCAGCTCACAGTGTGTGTCGCCCTCTGTCAAGTACCAGTAGGGAGTCAGCAGCTCCGGCCACGCACTGAGCAAGTACCTCTCTGTTGCACACATTGCAGTTCAGCCTTACTGTTGGGCACGTTAGAAGTGCGGCGCTTGTGATCATGGTGGGAGTGTGAAGGCTCTTGGCTCGCTTAGCCTCTTAGTGCGCTTGAGGAGTGGGGCTGCACGGATGCGAGTTTTTAGTTGCAAGCAAAGGAAAATGACAAAAATTAATTAAAACAAAAAAATAATTTTATTGAGAGGATAGTAAATGACCCCAAGAATTCTCACAGTGTCTCAAGAACCAGTGGTTCCTTAAGTGAGAAGAAAGGAAGGGCAGCCAGCAGCAGAGCCAGGCACACGGTGGAGCAGCCAGTGGGCCGCCTCCTCTAGCGGCCGCGGGGACACTGTGTGCGGGGCCTGCACGCCCACCGCGGCAGTGCCCCTCCCTCCCTGCCTCCAGCTCCCGTGGGGCGCTTGCAGCCAGCTGGCCCCTCTGAGGGCGCCCTTCAGGTAAGGGGACCCCGAAATGCAAGGAGCCAGTTGGCCCAGTGCCTTAGTAAGGGCGAGGCCTGCACCAGACACGTCCTCGGGTTGAGGAGAATGGCTCGTTTTCCTGTGCAGAGAAAGAGGTTGGGGTTCGGGAGACAGAGCCCCCCAGGGGGCTGATCTATTTACACCCTGCAGCTGACCCTGCTCAGCCTGTAATAGGGTGAATGATGGGGCCACATTTCCTGACAACAGGAGGGAGGAGGGAGGAGAGAAGGGAGTCAACTCTCTAAAAATATATATTATGTTAAGTCCCAGTTAAGTTTTGGTTGTTGGTTTGGGGAACTTACAGTTGTTTTCTTTACACTATCAACATACAACTTGACTAAGAAATATAAAATCCTGTAGCCATTTTGTTTTGTTTTTTCTCTCTCAAGAAATCGAATTCCATAAACATTATAAAATTCAGTTTAATTCCTGTTTCCTTAATCTGTTTCAGTTTTCACGGCCCTCCCCTCCTGTTCATTTGCCTGGTGACCCAGCCGCCATCCCGGGTTAAACGTGGCCTTTCCCTCTCCCCAGGACACGGCTGGAAGCCGAGATCCACACAGTCGCTGCACTGGAAGCTCGCCGGCCATGCGAATATGATCCAAATATTTCTGAGGTTACAATAGTAAGTTTAGGTTCAGTTGCAGGTTTTCAATGAAGAAGGAAACTGCCTAAAAAAATGGGAATGACCCCATGAGCTTAGGTGCTTTATTCTTATTGTTTCAAGAGCCAAATCCTTCATTACGAAATAAATCTAGGTATTCAGTCCAAAAAACTAATCATCTCCCACATACGTTCTCTTGTAGGAAAGGCAGCAATTTTTCTTTATATAATGTAAATTCTATTTTTACATTGCAGCAAAATTAAATGAATTGCTGTTAACATGAATTGTGACAAGAAGGGTCATGCTTTTAATTTACATTGTCAGATAATAAACCTATTGCACTTGCAAATGCATTTACAAAAAATAAGCATGTTAATTAATAAAAAAAATAAATCTAATAGAATTTTGTCATGCAGGCATATTGCAGAGACTAAACACACAAAGGAAATTAGTGCAATTTTGGAAATTATTTCATTTAAAATTTATTTCTCTGTTCCTATAGGAATTTCCTTTTAACTGAAGTTTCTAATACTGCTAATGAAAACAGTTAAAATGGCCTCAGAAGCTAATTCTGGCCAGCTTTATTCGTTTTCCATTTCAAACCAAAATTCTTTGCTACAAAGCATTGCAATTGTATCTTTCATTCCAAAAGCAAATCAAAGTCCTCTATTTTTTGTTTTGACAGAAAGCAATAGCCTGAAGTATTTGACTGAATCTGGATAGTTCTGGAATAACCAGTGTGTGGAGTTTATCTCTTATGACCCACCTCAAATACATTTGCACTCTGCATAGTTATTATTTATCACCAAACCACATGTGTTCTTGCTGTCAAAACAAATTTTATGTCTATATCAGGAAAATATATTTTAATAGGCAAATTCTATCTACATTAAAATTAATGTTATATAAAGAAAATAATACATTTTGACGATTTTAAGTAATTATATAACAGTGGGAGGTATGAAGCAGTTTATAGACTAGAGTACTAAAATAATGAAATGAAATGTACTATCTTTTTTTATTCTTGATAATTGTAGAGTGACATTACATAAACAGGGAAAAATGATTTCTCAATATATATCAGAATCAACACAGCCTCTGAAATTGCTTTAATTTAACTTCCTTTAAGACCAAATATAGACGAATATTTAGCAGATATTTATGGAGGGCATACATTTTGGTCGACCCTAAGAAATAGAAAAACAGACTTTAGTAAGGCACAGGTTTTTCCATGGATGATCTCATAGTTCTTTTGAGGTGTACTTCATGCTTGCAAAAGCAATGTCAACTGAAAAATATTTTCAAAAATGAAGGCTTTCTTTGTACTAAAATGTCTCTAATAGAGAAAATAAATGTCATCGCAAATGTAGACATTGAGAAAAACAGCATGTAGCATTGTGGCAATTAAAGGTGCTTTTCACTTACTCTGTGCACATGCCTCTCTATGCATCTCATTCCTTCACAGGTATTTACTGAGTAGTTATATTACCAGCATCTGGCATAGTAATGGCCCAGAGTTGTGTCTAATAGATACAGAGTCTGCCTTCATGGAACTTACATTACAGTGGAACATCTGGGCATGAACATTTAATTATAAAGGCAGTGATTTCTGCTAAATAAAAAAGGGATAAAGCATTTAAGTCTCCAGTATTCAACAAAGTAGCTGGCCAGTTTGACTTTTTATATAATAAAATGAGAAGTGGGGGTAGGAGGTAGAGTCAATGTTCCCATTTTTAAAAGTTATTTTCTTTGATTTACATAGCAGGATTCTCTGAAAGAATGTCTCAGTTTTTCTGAGTCCTTAGCACCTAAAAGTCGGAATTTGCTTCCTGTGACTCTAGAGAATTTAATTCAGAAATACTTCTTTTGACTGAACGCTCCTTTTGAGGAAAGGTTCTTTTGGAGAGCTTTCTTAATCATTCAGACCTAAACTTTTTACTTACTCATTTTTCTTGATTTCACTCCAGATTTGGTGAAGTTAAATAATATAAAATATCTAGACTCAACTGTTTATTCTTTCATTTAATAATTTAAAGTGCTGAGCATGGAGAAAGGAGTATATTATATGTCTCCAGGGGATACTTTATTTGGTTTGATTTTAAATAAGAAGACTGGCTATTTGTTGTGCTGAAAACATTTTGTGGTTTCCAGGGATTAGAAGGAAAGACTAAAATAAAAGGAAAAGCCCTGAGCCAAGATGGAATACTATACAAGCTAGTAATTGGGTTTATTTTCAGAACATAAGGCCATTAATTGATAATTTAATTAGTGCCACAATAGTCCATGCTGTCTCTGATGAGTTTCTTATGCTGCTTGATTCATAATGTTTCATTTGGCTGTTGACAATACTGGATAATCCATGGTCCGAATGCTGTGTTGCTCTATTTTAGGGAATCTAACTTGGCCTTAGTGAAGTCTTCTGAGCTGCTAAAGATGTGACCGCACAGGGTAAGTAGGCATTTGGCAGGGAAAGGGTGTTTGGAGTGCAGAGAAGACGTGAGGAGTTGGAGGGAAGGGAAGAAAAATCCCGTTGCACATGGAATCTTCTTTTACCCCAGATTTATTTAGATATTATTGATGTAAGTTTAAAGCATACAAATAATGATTTGATACACATATATATTGTGAAATGATTACCACAGTAGGGTTTGTTAGCACCTCCATACCCTCACATAATAACCGTTGTGGGGGTGGGGGATGGTGGATTTAAGATCTACCCTCTTAACAAATTTCAAGAACATAATACAATGGTGTTAATTATAGTCGCCATGCTGTATATTAGATCCCCAGAATCTTTCATCTTATAGCTGGAAGTTTATAACCTTTCACTAACATGTCCCCATTTCTCCCAACCCCTAGCACTGGTAATCACCATTCTGCTCTCTATTTCTGTGAGTTTTAGAGTCTACATTTAAGTGAGAGCATATAGTATTTGTCTTTTTTCTATCAGACTTAATTCACTTGGCATAATAAGATCCTTATATGTTGTTGCAAAAGGCAAGATTTCCTTCTCTTTTATGGCTGAATAATATCCATCGTGTGTGTACGTATGTGTGTGTATATATATTTGTATCACATTATCTTTATTCAAAGTTTTTTCTTTTTTTTAAACTTTGTATTTATTAGGATGACATTAGTTAATAAAATTATATAGGTTTCAAGTATATAATTCTATAATACATCATATGTATATATTTTTATATAACTTTATTTTTATTGTTGACCCTATTATGGATGTCCACAAAATGTTGACATGAGGTCACAGACATAGTCATAAATCAAATAACTTACTACTTCATATGTGATGTTAAGGATATCTGAAAGCAATGGGAAGTTATTAGAGGGTTTTTAGCACTTGAAACTGAAAAAAAACCCCAAATGTTGAAAAACAGAATACCAAAAACTTAGACTTTTTTCTATGTTGTAATGCAAGCTTGACTTTGTAAACTCTTAATTCTCATGATTTGCCAACCTGACTCTGTAGAAGGGATGGTTACTGAAAGTGCCTTTGTAATTATTTATGAAACCACTTAAGAGAGATGGCACTCACGCTTCATGCTATCACTCAAAGAAACAGGAGTCTGTTGTGGGGAAGAGGACTGTGATTAGTTCCTCTTCTTATTGTTTTCTTTGCAAGTGGGGATAGCACAATATCATGGGGACAAGATAATTTTGAATCAATACACCATCCTCTTGTTTCAAAAGAAAGATTCCATCCTACAACCAATTTTCCCACAAGTGCAATTGTTAAGTAAGATGGGTTACAGACTAGAAAGTATAAATTAGCCCGGCCGGGCGTGGCTCGGCTGTTGAGCGTCAACCTAGGATCCAGGCGATCGGGGTTCGATTCCCGGTCAGGGCACAGGCCCGGGTTGGGGGATCGATCAATGACTCTCTCATCATTGATGTTTCTATCTCTCCTTCTCCTTTCCTCTCTCTGAAATCAATAAAGATATATTTAAAAAAAAAGAAAGTATAAATTAATTATCACAACTTCTATGAAATTTTAAGCAAAATCACAAATTCTTCCTTAGGCAAAATATACCAATAAAAATAAATATTCAAAAACCTTGATTTTTAAAAGGAAATCTACACTTAGTATACTAATGAACACTTAAAAAAATTAATTTTGTAATTTCTGTAATATCTTAGAAGAAAAAGAGAATCTGTGATATTTAAAAATTCTAGAAAGCACACACATTATGGCACATTAATGCAGATACCTATACCCATAAACTTGTATATTAATGAAAAAAAATCACATTTTAGTTATATTTCCCTTTGGTAGTTAGTCAACACCAATATTTATGTTTACATTAATATGAGGAATTATTTTTTTCAAGTAAGTCAGCTATTTTACAGACATTAATTTGCATTCATCTTTGTTTCTACTATTTGCATTTTGTGGGAAAATTAAGTCATTTTTCTTTATTTTTAGCCACTTAATTTACTATGTACTCTTTCAGAATAAATGTCTTCACCTAGAGTCCTACAAAATTCAACATGAACAAGCCTAACATTTGTGTGCTTAGAAGTTTTGATAAAAACAAACCAAAAATAAAACCAAAATCACAAAGGAATTTTGAATTCTTTTGTAAATTATTCCATGACAATAGATTGTTTAATCTCTAACCTATGTTTATGTTATTATATCTATATTAGCATGTGGGTTTTATATAGATCTAATCAAGACATAAACTTTCTTCCTTTTCTTGTTAACAAAAAAAATTATTTTAAGATTTTTCTGGAAAAGAAATGCTTCTTTAATATTTGTATTCTCTCTGTCCCTACTAACGGTGCATTTTATTTGATTTGTCTTTCCACGTATAATCTAAGGACATGTTCTATTAACACAATATCAGTTCTCTTGGAGATCTTAAACTTTAATATACCTCATTTTCTTAAAAAGAAAATGCATTAAATAATGGCACCAATAGTCGTTATTAGTGCTGTTCACCAAATACTTATTGCTCTCCACCTTCTTAATTAATATGGATAGGATTGAACTTCTGACTTCCTTGAGAGTGGTAGGGACAGGATTAGCCAGAAGAAGGGACTTGTGTGGCTTCCAGCTACACCGTTTAACTGCAGAGCTGACCCCTCCAAAACTTATTTCCTATTGCCTTGATGCCTAGCCGTGTCCTACAGTGTCTATTCAACCAGCTGAATTTGGCAGTGAGGGGATTACAGAAATAAAGGATATAGTCCAGGCAATCCTCATCAAGAAATAAACCTTTGAGAATTTAAGCCAGTGAAATTGTGTGTATTTGTTACTGGAGCATAACCAACATATTTTATAATCAAATAAATACACAATACATTTTTAAATTAAATAATATTGTGATTGTATCTTTAGGTTACAAAAAGATGACTATATCTTGAGTGCCCTCAATTCAAATTTTTGTGCCCAGAATGGCAATAAAACTTGTTTTACCATCTCTTTATACACTATATTATGCACTAGACAATTTTTCTCTTCCATGACAACTTTCTACAGATGCAAGTCTAAAGACAAAAACAAGAATTTCAACAGGGAGGGAAATAATGAGTCCCCACGGGTAAGTTACCTTTGAGATCTTCAGGGGATAAACATTTGCTCATCATGACCTTAAACATGTCTCAGAGAGAAAAAAGGGCTCACCATTGCAAAGCAGTCTGTTCACCAAGCCAGGTCTGTCAGGCAAGGCACCTGGACCTCATAAAAACATGGCATCAAAAGTAATCAACGCATGTAAGAGAATCTAAGTAACATTATGGATTATACTTGTTGGCATAAAGAAACTTATCCCTCAAAAGGCAACTTATCCAGGGTAATAATTAAAATAATATGTTCATTTGGGCTGAAATTTAAAGACATATAAGGCAATAGATGCAATGCTCTAGAGCATGTTTAATTAATTTACTATACCTTATGCAAAATCTAACAAACTTTATTAAAATATTAAGATAAATATTACACAGTATTTGAAGAAATGTGTATGGATCTAGCATATATCATTACTGCTACACTATTAAACGATGCTGGTTTCCAGGGCAGTTATTTAATTCTTCATATACTGGTTCCAAATTTCACTTGGCCTAAATTTTTAGGTCAACCATATTTTCTGTTTGCTAGACAGTATGCAGAGATTTCAATTTGTTTTTTTAAGGGGTGACAGAATACATTACGGCTTTTTCAAGTAGAAGCTTTTTTAAAATTTTGATTTTATTTAACCCTAAAACCACTGACAGATGTAAAGAGGGGTTATAAAAGCTCAGAGTAAGACTCAGATTCCACAGATATTCCAAACTACATCAACTAGAAGGGTTCCAGCTGTCCTCTTTTCCTATCCCCACCATTACTGGTGCCTTTAGGTTGTCCTAACTAATCTGGTTGTCCCCTATTTCTGTGTAGGGGCTGACACCTGATACAGGTGTTCCAGGTGTCAGCACCTAAGAAGTTGAGAGTCCCAGGCCACCTTCACCTCTCCCACCGTAATATCTGTAAGCCTTTGCATAGCCTCTTTCCCCTCCCCATCTCTCACCTCTCAACTCTTGAAAACCTACTATAGTGCCTTTAATTTCCCAATTCATAATCAGCAAACCTCTCACTATCCTTAAACACCTTCTGGAAACCCTCATCACCTCCTTGCTCTATCCTGACCACACTGCTTCTGCTTCTGCTTCAGCTCTCTGAAGCAGTGACTGTCCCTTCTCCCTTTTCCTTCACATCACTAGGTTTGAGTAAGAGTGATATCTTTCTTACCCTATTGACTCTGGCAAACATTTTCTTTCCTGCCTCCTTTACAAACAATACTTCAATCGAATGCTATTCATACTATTAAATTCCTTCAAAAAGTTTAATTTCTACTCTACCTAAGCCACCTATTTCCGTGGTGATAATTTTAGATCTTGTCATTACAAGTTACTGTCAACTCTGGATCATCTTGATGGCCTTTTTCCTGCTTATCCAGGTTAAATTGTATGGTGAGTTCTCATAATTACTTCCTCTTGTGTACCCTTAACTCAGTCCTCTCCGTCACTTAGCCTTATATGCATGGAAAACACATAATCTTGTTTAAATGCAATGATCTGCGTGTTTTAAATCTGCACCGATGCAAATAAATCTAAGAAGAAAAACAGCATTCACACTGTTTGCTCTCCCTTTAAAGACCAGGACCACAAATCCCAAGGGGTCTTAAAACTATCTAGAAACCACACGACATACCTTTAGCCTGCCCACTTCCCCACTGTCCTCAAGCATTATTTTATACTTTCTCTAGTCCCCTCAAAAACCCCATCTTTCCCTCTCATTCTTAGTTAATGACCTTTCTTTTTCACAGAGAAAACTAAAGCAATTCTAAAAACTTTAATAGACTCCCACTGCCACATGTAGACACCCATTAGCATCTGGGCCCAGGTACTCGGCCTTCCTGCCTGTTAACATAGAACTATCCATGCTCTTTTCTCATGCCAACTCCTCCCTCTTCACTACATACCATCCCCTGTCATGTGCTCCTTCAGTTCCCACTCTACAGATGCTCATTAACATCAGACCATGGCCATGCTGCCATTTCCTCATTCTAAAAAGAAAGGTCATGCAACTACGACCACAACAAAAATACTTCTCCTGACACATTTTTTTTCTTCCAGTGCCAATTTACCTGCTCATTTTGCAGAAAATACTCACCAATTTGTATCTTTACTTTTTCTCTTAAACCTATTTTGATTAGGTTCTTTCTCCTTACCATTCAGCCAAATTGATCTTGTCAGGTTCATCAATGACCTCCAAATTGCTAAATCCAATACCCAATTTTCAGTTTTAGTTTTACTTGGCCTATTAAGTAGCATTTGGCCCAGTTGATAATACATTTTCCTTTACTTGTTTTCCAAACCACCACAGACTCCTAGCTTCCTTCCTTTCTTACTGGTTGGTCCTTCGAGGAGTCCACTGTTGATTCATGTGCTCTTCCAATCTCCCAATCATGGAGCCGCCCAGGACTCAGATCTTGGTTCGTTCCCTTCACTGCTGAAATTCATTCTCTTTGTTATCTTAGTCTCCTATAAACCAACAACTTTTCAATTTGGTTCTTCAGCACTCTCTTTTCTTGGGGACCCCAGAAAGATACTCAACTACTTATGTAAGTAACATCTTAGAGTGTTATATGTAGACATGTTTAATGGGGATAGACATCTAATGGATAAATCAAGCTTAACATATGCAAACTCAACTCCTGACCCTTCCCGCCAAGCCTAGTGCATCTTCATTCTTGTCCATCTCAATGTGTAACAACTCTAGCTTTTCATCTCTCAGCCCAAAAACCTTGGAGTCGTTCTCGATTCTTTCTCTCATACCTCAAAATCTTTCAAGAAAATACGATGCTTTGACTACTAAATATATCTCAAATGAGATTATTCTCACTTCCACTGCCATCTACTCTGAACCAATGGCCTATCGTCTCCCTCCTGAATTATCACAACTACCAAACTAGTTTTCCTGCTTTCCCCTTGCCCTGTTGGAAGCTATACTCAACACTGCAGCCATTTTAATCCTTCATATTACCCCTTTGATAAAAAACCTCCAAAAGCTCTCCATTTTTCTCAGAATAAAATCCAAACTCTTTAAAATAGCTTTTAATATCCCATTCGACTTTGTTCTCTGCCTCTCTGATATCTGCCACAATCCTGTCGACCACAAGGCACTGGCACCTGGCCTTTTGAAGGTCCATGTGCTGGCTATTTCCTCTGCAGATATTAAGAGATCTTCAAGGTTAACTCATTCCCACCTCAAATGCTCAAATGCTACCTTCCTAATGAGATCTACTTTGCCTACTATATTTTAAATTTCAAACTGTCCTCCCTCCCAACACTCCCAAATCTCCATACACTGCTTTTATTATTTGTTGTATTTACCACCTTCTTACATACTGTACAGAAAAGCGTTTACACAGCCAGACTGACTGCTATCTTTAAAAGACTATTTTGCAAGGTCAACCCTTGACTGGCATCTAGGACTTGGGTTCTGAAAGTTTCCTATAATCGTATTAACTGGTAAGAACGACTCATTGTGCCAAACTGTTTATGTAAGCCATGTGGTTTGCTGTGCACAATTCTGTAAGTTGTGTAGTCGCTAACGGGTTAACTGCTTAGGCCCCTTGCTAATAGCTGTGGAGAAGTTCATACCCTGTGCTGGCTTACTTTCTCATTTAAGCAACACATCATTAACGACTGATCTTACTGAAGGCTCATGTATTAGTCAGAAGACAAACTAAATCACTATAACAAAATTTTTAAAAATATAGCAACTTCAACTAATTTGCTTGGATAACAAAGGAATATCTCTTTTACATATAAGTATCAGGAAATGAGTTACCTAGAGTTAGTGGGACACCTCTACCACTTTCCATGTGTGATATTCATAGTTACTTTGTCACCCATCATCCCCCAGCCAGGGACAAAAATAAGTCAAAGACAAGTGTCTTAGTTGTTAAGAAAATGATTCACTTTGAACATTTCATTTACGTCCACAATGCTTTCTTTCAAACAGTTACATGGTCACAGGCTGCTGCAAGGGAGTCTGAGAACAACAGTCCTTAGCTGGTTACCCACACCAACTAGAACTTGGGGACTTGCTTACTAAACAGAGAGGAGAATCTTGCTTTTTTCCCTATTAAATGCCCAGATGCTCTGCAATAATGTAGCTGTCTCCTTGTGTATCGGCAGCAGTGGATGTGTAATGTTCTAATTTCCATTGTCTTTATCTTAAATGCTCCGGGTTCTCTCTGCTGTGCGTATTATATTGCTATACGCTGTGCCTATAACAGAATCCTTTTAGGGCTGATGGTCCTTTCTTTCCTGGTATTTGATTTGGAAACAAGTTTCCCATTTATTCCGCTGCCCAAAAAAATGCAACACTATTAAAACTGTCTTACCAATAATCAAGCAATTCATAGAAACATATTAATTCAGACTACTATAATAATATAATATAATAATAATATAATTAATATAATATAATATAATATAATATAATATAATATAATATAATATAATATAAGCTAGCTTCGCACACGTGCAAACACCAAACCTATTAAATGTGACTTAAAACCACTTAAAGTTTTCTCAGAGATTTACATACAATCTATACTATTTCTCTATTTCTATACTTTTTTTTTTTTTAACCTGTAACAATTTGCTTTCTGTTCTTTATACTCTTAATCACAAAACCTGGAGTAAATTCTGCAAAGAGACACGTGAATGGGAACTTTCAGACATAAAGTTTGAATGATGGCCACATTATAGGATAGACAAGTGAAATATCAATGAAATAAGTGGGAAATACAGCAGAAGGAGAGACAAGAGATGTGCATGAGTGGTCACATATTGCCTGTAGGTTTATCTGTAGATAAGAAAAGACATCAATTTAAATGTATGGCGATAAAAAGTAAATAAAAACGAAGATTAAAGTAGCAGCTCAAAGAAACAGAGCTATATGGATATCAAACATATGGCGAGTGGTTGTATGATACCCCCTGGGTACCATTAAAACACCCACAAGTAATCTGATTACTTGTCCCATCTGGAGTCCACACAGCTCCAGGTTAGTTGCTGTGCACCTAACTGCATGCCCTCAAAATAATTGGTGGTGTCTTGATTTTTTTTCCTTATTAGCATTCTTAATCACTGCCAAAAATGGCATGGAAACAGTACCCAAAGTGCATAATTTAATATGACAAAGGAGTCTCATCTGTTATTTTTATTTTATCTCATTCAGTGTCTTTTATTTAGAGGTTTTGCAGACTGAAAAACATTTTTATTTGATCTTGTCTTATCAAGTGCCTTTGGTTTAGAAGTTTGCCAGTTTGAAACACATCATAGTCTCCATTCCAATCCATATCCATGTATGTATGTGTGTGACCATTGCATTTACACTCATTGGAAGCCAAAGGCATCCCTAAGCCTCTTAATTCAATAAATAAAAGCCTTATATTTCTGATGTAACTTGATTTTGTGTACTATTACAGCTTTCCTAAAATTTGTCTGTGTTGTAGACATTTCTTAGCAGTGCCAATATAAGAAGCATTTGCCAAAATGTTTAAATAAAATTATAGTGCTTTCAAATAAATTAGTATCTTAAAATTTATCTTTAAAGACAGTTTATGAAATGGAACATAAAGAAACAGGAATTCACAACGAATTTAATATTTCAGCTTTATATATTGCAATGCAGGCTATAGAGGTGTCCCAAAACAATGTATACACACTTTAATAGCTGATAGCTCAATTTTGATTGTTTTAATAAACATTGCCTTTATAATTATTCAAAGTCTGTATATACATTTTAGGGGGGCACCCTATATAAATGACCCTTTGGTAATCTTTCTCTCTCCCTCTCTTTCCCTCTAACATTTTTCTTTCTTTATGTCTTGTTTTTTAAGGTATTGAAATAAATCAATTAAATCAAGAAAATCCTGGCTCATTACAACTTTTATGGTGTCTTCAAACCAAATATTCAGTCTCTTCCAGGTCAGGACAGGCTACCAAGTCCAAAGATAGCAGCCTTCAGCAAGAATAGTTCTCAAAACCAACTTGCTGGGAATGACTTGAAGATGCTCCTAACCAACCTAGCTATAAGCCATGAAGGACGCTGCGCATTTATATAAACTTATTCTAAACTCTATTTACCCATTTCGTAATGCATTTAGCTCTGTTTCGATGTTCAACATCCATGGATTTGACTATCTTTAATAGTAATTTCCAAATTTCCTCCATTCAAGTAAATTTCATTTATCTTTGTCTTCCTATTTTCTCTCATATTAATTTCAGTTAAATTTTCCGCAAGCTGGCTGTCATGACTTTCTTTTTTAACATTTTAGTTCGAACTCACGCGCTCAAACCAGCCACATAATTTCCAATTTAAAAAATAAAAACCTGTATGGAAATGGAGGAAAAAAGAAATCTCTAACACCAATAAAATTCAAGTGAGAGAAACAACATAAGGACGGAATATTGGGGAAATTCACAATAAATATGAAACATATGAAGTTAGATTAAATTAAAACATCGTAATCAGAGGGAAGGGGGTTGGAGGGCTGGGTGGAAAAGGAACACGTAAAGGAATGAAGCGAAAGAACAAGAAAACAAACAACAACAACAACAAAACTCACAAACACAGACGACAGTGCGGGGGTGGCCAGAGGGGAAGCGGGGAGGGGGGCGGAGGAGAGGGAAACGGGGTACACGGTGATGGGAGAAGACTAGACTTTGGATGGTGCACACAGACTATAATAGGCAGGTGATATATTATAGGATTATACACTTGAAACCTATATCATTTTATTAACCAATGTAATGCTAATAAATTCAATAAAAAAGAAATGTTCACTAGACACTGATTGGTAATGTCTTGAATTTTTTAAAAAAAAGGTATCTTGAAAATGATTTTAAACTGATATTTAAAGAGAGAGAGAAAGCGCGCTTCTGCTCCTGGTGCGGGCGCGGGCTCTGCGCTCACAGCCCGCTCCTGGGTCAGCAGACGCCCGAAGGCGCAGCGGCGGGAAGCGCATGCAGGACGCAAACGGAGCTGCGCGGAATTTTCTTTTGAAATCCAAGTTTGCAGTTATTCCCTCAAGTTCTAAATTTCAGTGTACCTTTAAAACCCACCCCCTCAGTTCTGCGTATCTATTACTTCATTTTAAAGTTGTATGTTCTATATTTATAAATACTGGGTCATGAAACGCTGTTTAGGAATATGACGTTTGCATTTTTCTTTACAGTGACATGAAAGCAGTGATGTCATCATTAATTTTAATGATTTCGGTAATTTTCAAATAACTTATTTAAATTCATAATGGATTTTTATTTGCATATGTGTCTATATATAGATCATTTAATATATGTCAATATAGCTTTATATATATATATACTGTTTAAGTATATTCCACATTCATAGGATTTCAGGAAGGCGTTCATAGGTATTTTTATTAAAATACAAATCATCAAGAAAATGTTCAGAATTTTAAGCTAACATGTACATAATCAAATGGCATATGTGTTTGTATTTTAAGTGTTGCAACAACTATGGAATGTCACCTGAAAGCCAGTTACAACCTACTCATTGCCTTGACTCTCTCTACTGAAGAGTTAAGATAAATATTCATCCTTTTAAGTTCTTTGGCAGTTCTTTGGCCAGGTATCATAGTTATGACCAATTAGGTATCAGTAGAAGTACTTGTAGATATTTGGGGTTTTTTTGTTTGTTTGTTTTAACAAAAAGACAAATTAATGAAGTGAATGATTTCTAGCCTTTCACTTTCACTTTTCCTGGAACATAGACGTGGACGTTAGAGGTAAAGTAGCCAACTTGAAAAAAATCACACAGCAAGAATGGAAGGGCAGGACGAGAGAAGGAGCGGGGGTCATTTGTCACATCACAGGACTGTTGTGCCGTTTCCGCCCTGGCCTGACGCACTGAGAGCTACTCGTTACCGACATCAATAAACAGGTATTGCTTAAGCCACCATATTACAATTTCCTGTTATCTCCAATGAAAAGGAACTCTAAGTGACATAACTGGCTTATAAACTTTGGAAATTTTCTTGCCAATTTGTATTTTAATAAAATATTCCATGAATGCCTTTCTGAAAGTCACTAAGTAGATAAAGAATAGTAACAATAAAGTATTGCTTTTCTAAAATGTTTCTGTTGCAGACGTCTTATGATAGGAGCCGCACTGTTTAACAGTTACAAGTAGAAATGTTGGTGGTTATTTCTGTGAGCACGGCTGTGATATTCGCGCTGGAACTCCGTTTCACCGGCATAACCTGAAACACGCCGTCCTTCCAAGCGAAGCAGGGAAACACTGCAACCCGAGACCGGTGCTGGACGGCGCAAACGCGGCTTACTGTGCTCAGGAGGCTTCGAGGAGGAAACCGGAAAATACAGCCTACACTTTTCTCATGAGATAATATCAAACAAGACTCTGCATGAGCGCGGGAAGCCGAGGTCATACGCCGCCTCCGACCCGCCGACGCCGCCCGTGCTCGCTGCGGGCCCGGCCCAGCCCCCCGAACGCCCGGCGCGTGAACCCCCGCGCACTGGAACCCCCGGGCGGAGTCCCGCGCGCCCCGAGGCCGCCGAGGGGAGCCCTCCCCGGGCAGGGCAGGGGGCTGTCTCGGAAGGCTGAGAAGAGATAAGACATAATCTGTTCATGACCATTCACAAAAGCGGTGCTTGTGACTAGGAAAAAGAGACTAAGGACCACAAGGCTGGTGGAAAAGGGGAAAGAAACGGAAGGTACTAGCGTATGTTTTAATCAACACTGTACCCTTCCGCAGCGTGGCCCTTCGGTTTCATGCCGCGCAGGAATTGCCTAGTTTCTGTAGACTTTTAATTCTATCAAGACGGTATTTGTAAACTGTATTGTTCACAATACCTATTTTAATTATTTCAGAAAGCAGGTACTCAGACCTCTATGGAAGACTGAACTTTTTCTTTGTCTTTCAAAAACATAATTTTGTCTTCTTTAGCCTTTGATGGACGAAAACTTTTGTGATTTAAATTTAATTTGAATGACATTGGGTCAAATTGCTAATTATCCTAAATTCTGTCATGCTTGATAAGCTGTTCAGGAATAAGTATGTACACTATTCAGCTAGGATTCCTAGAAACCTTATTATACCCTTTTCTAATAAAATATTTGAATTTTACAGTGAGCAAAGGATAACACATAATTGAATTTGTCAATAACAAGATACAAAATTCAATTTAAATAGTCTACTATAATCAGTTTGTAATATATTACGACTATCATTCAAATAGATAAAAGATTGTAATAGATTAAATATTTCATGCTAATTATTCTGGTATTAAGACTTGTTTTCTTGTCACAGTTGAATTGTGACTACTTATCATACAGCTACTAAAGAGATTTCTAGATGTAGATAATGTCTAATATCTACATGACAATAAATAAAGTACCACAATTATTTCCTTATTAGAGTGATCCATAACAAATATAAAACATTTCTACTTTGCTTTTTGTTTTTTTTCCTGTTTAGATTTCAGGAGCTCAATTCCACAACATTATCGCCTATATCCTGTATTGTGTGTTCACCACCCCAAGCCAGTTCTCCTTCCATCATGATTTATCCCCCTATACCCTCCTAAACACCCCCCCCCCAACCCCAGCACTCACACTATTGCCCTTGACCATGAGTTTTTCTTTCTGTCTTTTTTTGCTCAATACCTCCCCCTACCCCCACCCAGCTGCATGATTTTATTGAAGTCTGTTTAGTAACTTCCTATTTTTGCTTATGTCTGGAAATTTTTTTTTAAATGAGGCCAGTTAAAGCAAATGTCCCACTGTAAGGAGAAGCTATAGCTTAAGATGAAAATATTTCTTTTCTAATTTTCTTTATTTAATAACAAATAAGGCAAACTACTTATAAAGAAATGCAATTCATAATTACATCTAAATAATTGCTGTTGTTGCTTCATATTAATTACAATAGAAGATAAATGAACTGAATTTTCCAATTTTACTCAGGCAATGTGTTCTTCAAAGACTCTCAATGGGAAGGAAAGGTGGCAATTGGACTAAATTAGATATAACTTCAACCTGATTGACTATTAATGAAAAGAAAATGATTTTTTTTAAAAAAAGAAATTCCTAGTTAAACTCTAAACCACAAAAGATGAATAATAATGGTTTATTAATAAGATGATGAAATAAGATTAATTGCTATTTCCTACAGAGAATTTTATTCCAAGAAGAAAATCATTAATCAAGATTTTGATTTACACCAACAGCTTTAAAACAGGCTGCCCTTACCAAGCCAGGACATAATATAAACAGAATTAGAATTAAATTCCAGGGGTAGTGGGTTTATGAACTATTAATGACTGTAGGGGTGTCATTTTTTCCCCTAAGGAATGAACAGTAACCAAACACGAAATTGTCTGAAGTCTAGTGAAGTTGAACTAATTACTTGACATGTTTTGCATTAAAGAAATTTCATCTACTGGGCAACTTTGCTGATATAGACACAGAAATCAAGAACTGTCTAAAATTTAGTATAAGTAGGGTCCATCTTCAGAAGAAATTAAGCCACTGGGGCCAAGATCCATTTTCAGAGAGAAGTCTCATTAAATATAAGGCGGCGCAAACAGGTTGCTCATTTCCCATGGCTGGAGCTGTGTATGGAGAAGGTGCCTACATGCTCCCGCGGAGCTAACTGCAGCGCTCACAGCATTGGGAGGGAAGCCCCCAAATGCTATCGGCTCTAATGCTCATTGATTGCCTGGCTAGGATAAGATACATTTTGAAGATGACTGTTTTTCTTCAATGGAAAAATGAGTGAATTGAAGGCAGACATGATTGATCATGTTGTAAGTAGCCCAACCATTCAAGGGGATGTGGTTCCTTGGGATAAGCCTGCATAGAGCAATCACCTAACCTAAACCACCACTAAGACTGCTAATGAGAAATATAGGGCAAGAGCTGAACCTCCAGGAGATTCAATATTGATAATGTCCTAACTGAAAGAAAAAATGAATTTAATAGGAAAAATTTTTGTTTGGAGGTTTTAATTTGTTACTAGTCATCCTGTGCGTCAAAGGAGATAGCCATAGAATATTAGAGGTGTTTTAATAAAATACGAGGCATAAAAATGAAAGATGTACTACATCATAATGGGATAGGGAGTTTTTAAGTATGTTTACGAAAGTTAAGCAAAACATTTGGTAATAATGAAAAATAATTCAATTATTTTATATGAAATATACTTTCATAGCAAAATATAAAATAGATACTATGTCTTTTGGTGGTATGACTTGCTCAATTTGGGGAATTTTTTTCATTGTATTGGATGGCTAGGCTAAGAAATCTGATTTTATGATTTTGTGAATCAATGGTATAAAAAGTACAAGCATGAAAAGTAGAACATTAAAAAAAAGGAATGAAAAAGAGTAGATTATAAAACTTTTTCACCTACAGCTCCATTCCCAGGAGAACATTAAGCATTCTATTCACTTAACATATTATTCAGTTTATAATATGAGACTTCGAGAGCGCTCTTTGGAATACAAACATTTCACTGAATGATTTCCCACACACTAAAGATCTTCTTTCAACACAGACAAAAAGTGGCCCAAGATAAAGCTGGTGGCTATAAAAGGGCATTTCAAAAGGCTACGCGTGATTGATATCGGGCATATGTATTTCGTAACTTAATGCCTGTGTGGGGTTAAGCACAGGTTATTCAAGTGTTTGCACACTGTGTTTGGATTGCAAGTATAGTTAGTGGAGGGAAAACACCACTTAGGATCGATGAGCAGCCGAGTAAAGGTGGTGGAGGTTTGTGTGACAAGCCGGGAATCGGTGCAATGGCCAGATTCTGTTTGCACGTGTGAGAAAAAATATTAGGGTAAGGAGCCGCTCCATTTAGCTTTTCTCTCTGGGATTAAGGGGCTCTGAATTTAATTAATTTTCAAATACTTTGCGTCCCTATCCATTTTATAAACTTGTGGTGTTTGCCTTCTTAAAAGTTTTCCTTTTTTAAAAATTCCATTCTACGCTTGTCTCTTCATCAATCTTCTTTCCACTGAAGTATTTTAAATGTTATTTTTGCATCTTTAAAAACAGCCTTCTATTTCCTGGGGTATTTCAAACCTATTCAACTCTATTACCTGATAAAATTTATAAATGTAACAGTAACAAATAAATATATATTAACCTCCTCAAACCTGCTTTTTCTTCTGACTTCATTCCCGGTAGCATCTTCCCTCTCACTGGTAACTCTAATTGGTTACCAAATGCTATAAATTCTAGCCAGACAATGCCCTTAAAGCCAGTCTGTATAAACCACCTTAGACCCGCCTCATCAGAACTGCCTTCTAAGTCCACCCGGAACCTTCCCCGAGACAGTTCTGTCTACACGGAGCAATGACATTGAGCCGGAGGGTAACATTTACAATTAAGGTTTCTATTAGTCAAATGATAATATAAGGCCTTGCTTCTTTTAGAGATCAGTGCTCCAATGTAAAATGTGTATTTTAAAATTTTAGTTCTGTTTCTTTCTTTGGATCTGTTGAGACAGAAACTCTGGGGAAGAAGCTGGAAATGTGCATTTTCTACCAGCTTTTCAGGTGATTCTCATAAATGATGACCATTGAGAACTCAGTTCAAAACTCTGCCCGTTGGAATTGCCTGGAGGACTAGTGAGAACTCAGTAAAAATTCTGACTCAGGAAGTCTCCAGATGACTGGGAATAATAAGCCCAGCATGCTCTGGTGCAGAGTGTCTGAAGATGGATGTTTGGGAATTTGAGAATTCTTAGCCTTCAGGATTTACTCCACATATATATATATTTAATTTATCTTTATTTTTTAAAGTATTACAGATGTCCTCTTCTTCCCCCCATTGACCTCCAGTAAAGTAAACGAACAGCAAAAATTATACAAATGCAAAAAATTATTTCCCCACTTATGAGAGAACACAAAAATCTTTAAAATTATTATGAGTCAGCTGAGTGTCAGATGACCATGCATAAGAAAAGTAAACCTGAGTCCTGCAGCTTCATAGATATGGTGAATTTTTTTAGAGGTTATATTTCTAAATGTTTGATTTCATTTTGGCATTTTCTTTAGAAGTATGTATCAAACTTTCCTTGATGATGAAAATCATCTGGGCAAATGTTAAAATACAGCTTTGCAGATTCCCTCTTACTTATGATTTATGAGGCCTGCAATTTCTCCCAAGTACTTTTATTCTTTTATGTTACCCTGGTCATTCCTATCATTAGGAACTTTAGAAAATATTTAAAGAAGGCTTTGCAATCAGTCATAATGAAACGGCATGTATAGTTAAAACAATAAAACTTTTGAAAAAATTGAACCCTTTTCCCCCAAAAGGGGTTCAAGGTCACACAAAACTACCCAAAGTCATATAAAACTAGTTCAACGTCAAATGAGTCTTAATAATTTTTTTAATAAATTAACTTAAATCTACTTTTCCTATTTCAAAGTAATTGAAGACTAAGAGATAGAAATGTTACTCCCTAGTTTCTATAATTTTATTTTATATTTTATTACTCAGTTTCAACTGTTCTTCTAATTATAGAAGTTAAAGATTAAGATAGATGTAAAATTGAGGTGTTACTTTTTTATCTGCTACAAAACAATATTTATTCTGAATTACTGCTCCAAAACATATATGTATTAAGAGACACTAAATTTATAATCGTCTTAAAAAATAATTTGTTTTTATATTGATTAACATAGTGTTATTGAACTATAAAAGCTAACTGGTAAATAGCTTTGACAGGAAATTCAAGCTATTTCTATTCTTTAGGGAAACTACCTTCAAACCCATCCTGAAAGATCGGAATCTAATCCTAACTTTGAAGTGTACAGAAAAGATTACATAATCCTTCAATAATCCATATTAACCTTTAACAACTTTTCCTGTCAGAATAATTATCTTTACCCAAACTGAACTTCTCTTCATGAGGCTCCTATGAATTTCCCCCCAAATTTCCAGAGAGCATCTCCAGTCTACTGAGTAGGCCTATACTTCTGCCCTAGTGTGGTAGGCAGGATTTTGGCTCCCATTATGTTACATCTGCAAATATGCCTTGCTTTGTTACAGGGCAAAATGAATTCATAGATAGAATTAAGAAGGCTAATAATCTTACCATACTTGTTCATGATATACAATTCGTTTTAATACATTGTTGGGTTTGATTTGCTAATATTGTGTTGAGAGATTTTGCATGTATATTCATGAAACACATTGTTCTGTACTTTTCTTTTGAAAGTAAGGTGATGTTGGCCTCATAGAATGAGTTAGAAAGTGTTCCCTCTGCTTCTATTTTTTGGAAGACATTGGGGAGAAATGAAATAATTTCTTTTTTATGTGTTCAGGAAAATTCACCAGTAATACCATCTGGGCCTGAAGTTTTTTCTCTTGGGAGATTATCAATCACTGACTCAATTTCTTTAATACATAACATATTCATAGTATATGTTTTTCATTGCGTAAGTTTTGGTGGTGTGTTCCTCAAGAAATCATCTCATTTCATCTAAGTAAGTTGTCAAATTTTTGGACATAGAGTTTTTTCATCATGTTTCTTTATTATCTTCATAATGCCTGTTCCTTTATTATCTTCAGTAGTGGTAAGCTCTATTTTAATATTAAAAATTTGTGTCTTCATTTATTTTTACTTCACCTGATTAGAAATTTATCAATTTCATTGCTCTTTTAAAACACCTGGCTTTTGGGTTCATTGATTTTTCTCTATTGTTTTTCTATTTTAACTTTCAATAATTTCTTCTCCAATTGTATTTTTTCTTTTCTCTTTTCTTTTCTTCTTTTTTTGTGTGCTAGCTTTAGGCATAAATTATCCTCCTTCTCTAGTTCCCTGAGATGGAAGTGCAGTTTATTGATTTTTATATTTCTTTGATTCTACTATATGAATGTAATGCCTTAACTTTTCCTCTAGGTGTGGTTTTAGCTATATCCAATGTTATATCAAGTTGTATTTTCATTTTCATTCAGTTAAAATATTTTAAAAATTTCCTTTAGACTTCTATTTTGATCTTTGTTGTAAAGAAGTATGTTTTACCTTCAAGTATTTGTGGATATTTCAGCTATTTTAAAATGATTTTTAGTTTAATTCAATTGTGGTCTGAGAATATAATTTATATTGTTTGTATCATTTAAATTTGTTACGGTGTAATTGATGGAACCGAATGTGGTCCATCTGGTGATTGCTACATGTCAGCTTAAGAAGAATATGTATATTCTGCTGTTGTTGGAAGAAGTGTTCTATAAATGTCAATTAGTTCAACTTGACTTACAATCTTGTTCAGTCATCTATATCCTTACTGACTTTCTGCCTGCTTGATGCAGTGGTCATTGAGAGAGGCGTGAAGTCCCAAGTACAGGAGCAGACTGTTTATTTCTCTCTCAGTCCTGTCAGTTTTCGTTTCACCTGTTTTGAAGCTCTGTTCTTAGGTGCACAGAGATTTAGAATCCGTCTTGCTGGAGGATAGCCCTTTCACCATGATGTAATACCCGTCTTTATCTCTAATTTACTTTTTTTGGAAATCCTCTTTGTTTGAAATTAGTAAAGCTAATAACTCTGTCTTTTGATTAGTGTACAGCATTTTACTAGAACTTACCTGAATCCAAGTTTTTATATGTGTAATGAGTTTCTTGTAGATATTATACACTTAAGTCTTTTTAAAGGTTTTAATCCTTTCTCACAGTCTCCCTCTTTTAATTGATGCCTTTAGACAATTGATTTTAAAAATGACTGTTGACATAGTAGGATTAATATCTACCATGTTTCTATCTGGTTATTATTTATTGTGTTTGTTTTGTTTGTTTTCTTCTACTTTTTTACCTTTTCCTGATTTAATTGAGCATTTTAAATCTTCACATTTCATATCCTTTCTTTGAGTATCAATTATAATATTTATTAGTTTTTAGTACCTGCTTTAGGTTTTCAGTATACATATTTACTAAATAGTCTGCCTTTATAAAACATTACTACTCCATGTGTATCCCAACCTTTGTGACATTGCTGTCATTCGTTTCACTTATCTATATGATATAATCACCCGATACATTGTTACTATTATTACTTTTAAAAGTTATGTTTTAGAACAATGAAATATAAGAAAAATAAAAGTTTGTTTTTACAGGCTATGGACTAGGGAATATAGAAAAGGGATGTAGCATAAAGGTAAGAACTTGAAGGGAGCAGAGAAAAAGATTTTAGAAATTTAAATAATAGATTATATACTTTAAATTAGTAGATTCAAGAGCTTCTTTTTTTACTTGAAGTAATAAAAGTTATTTTAATCAAAAGACAATAAAAGTGCTGTTATGAAAGGACACTAAACTTGCTTTAATTTTTGGATAGATTATTTTACAATAGTTGGCAAAGAATTTTTTATAAGGAATTAACTGGGTAATGTATGGTAAAGTGATCAAAGGAATATAAATTTAAAATGTTAGTTTAATTTGTATATACATATGTGTATATACATTAACATATTAATCTAACACCTTAAATATGTATATGTACATATAAATATAAATTTTAAAGGCCAGAACTTTTTCTTAGAGTCACAAATTACTGTCAAGTGTCTGCTTTCATAAGGAATTTGTTTTGTTACTTCAGTGACTAGGTTTTAAATTTTACATTAATACTTTGTTAGATATTTTTATTTTAGAAATTTAATGCAACATTTATAAAGAATGTTGCAGGAAATTATCTGCCAGTACTGCTGTTTCTATGACAGTTCCTATCATATTAGGTTTTGAAAAGCGTGTAATTAAGTGGTGTTACCACTGTATCATTAGAAATCAGACAAGATGCTTCGGTATTTGTAATGCACATGCTCACACAAATAGAAAGCATGAAGTTAACTTCCTGGTGGTGACTTGCTGCCAGATATTTAGAAAGAGTCATCCTGCAGAGTTAAGACCTCAAGAGCCAACACATTAAAGAGCTTTCCTACTCAGCACATTGGAAAGCATAATTATTAGCAAGCCTTTGCTATTAAAACATCATCAAATTATGTTTATAGAATATTATTCACTGAGAACTTCATAGCTGTTTCCCAACAATAAGCCTGACCGTATTAGTGCATAGGGAATGCTAGGATTGACTTCTTCAAACTAATAAAAAGCCGATGTAATAAATTATGACCCCAGAGTGAACAAAATAATACTTATTGGCCATATGATGTTAATGTAGCCATAAAAGATTTCCTCCCTACTCAGCAGTAGATGTTGAACATACATGAAGAACATACAAGATAGGAATTCCTTTATAGAATAAACCAGCACTAAAATGTAGAAATACATGAAAACTTTGTATTTCTCTATATGTTTATGCTTACTAAGCATTTGTAAAAGTATTTTAATAAAGGAGTCTCTTTAGAAAATATAATCATTATCAAAATATTGACTAAGAAATAGTATGTTTTCTCTGTGTCATTTTGTGTGCTATTGACTTATTTAATCATCTCAGCAAACATTCAAGAAATGTATAAAAAACCTCCCTCTGTATTTTTAAAGCTGAGAAAACTAAGCTTAGAGTATATAAATTACTTGCCTAAAATCATAATTCTGCAAGTGAAAAAGCCAGGTTTGCATTATCTTTTTGGTTTTGTTAATTTATCATTGTTTTGATTGGTTGCTTTTTTAATTGTTCATTGTCTCGGAATATTTTATAATTGTATTTATATTTGGCAGTGGATCTACCTTATCCATTGTAACTAAAAGGCAGAGAAATAAGTTTGCAGAAAATCGATACGTTTAGGCTACTAATTTCTTAACTTTATTGTGTTGTGATTTTATCTACCAGAAGGTAGAGGAGGAACAAAGAATGCAACTGATTTAGACTAAATTGTGTCCCCAGAAGGCTTCTGGCTGGAAATGTGAAGGAGACCGGAGCTTTGGTGGAAAATGAGCGCATCATCTCCGGATCTATAAACTGATTCATCAGAGAGATGCTTTGGGATTTGCCAGACATAGAGCCTAGGTACAGACAGACGTGTGCTCTGGTACAGAGTGAGATGTGGGAAGGAACTAGGCTCAGCGACAGCAGTTCATGTTGACGTTGGTACAGTGGTGTTCACTGCTGCTTTAGTCTAAGTATAAGACGGGTGCTGCCTGACATGCTAGTTTCTGTTGAAAGTTGGACTCTGTTCCCATAATTCTCTCCCATTTCCCATTACTTCTTATCTAGTATGCTCATGTGTTTTTTTCATTGACACATAATGGACATACACCATGGCCTAAGTTTAAGGTGTACAACACATTGATTTGATGCTTAGATTGCAGTGTGATTGCCTTGTAGTCTTAGCTAACACCTCTGTCATGGCTTCGCCATAATTTTCATTTCTCCTAGTGGTGGAAATAATTAAGATCTAGTCTCTTAGCAAGTTTAATGTTTATAATATGTTTTTATTATCGGTAATCACTGTCCTGTGTTTTAGAGCCCCAGGCTTTATTTATCTACTAGTTGCGAGTATATATATGCCCTTAAACATGGGATGTTCAGTTTTTAACCCAGTTAGTGATTTTGAAGTTTCAGCCCACAAAGAAATAAAACTTTGTCTTATTATTGTCTAAAATTATTCTCTTTATTATACAAAGAAGTTCTTATAACAAAATAATGACATTAATAGTTTGAAATATGTTTTATTGATCACTATAAAGAAAATAATTAATTATGAATTAAGAAAATGTTAGCTAGCTATTGTTTGGTGTTTGTGTAGTTTCTATAACATAAGGGAAAATGACTTCAGAGAGTTGGGCCTTGATTTACATAACATTTTAATTATTATGTATATTATGGAAATATTTTACACATCAGTAGAAAGGTAATAGCTAATATATATCATTTTTATAATTAATAATGTAAGCCATCCAATGCAGTTTAGTTAAATATCCACTCCACTCCCAACATTTCCCTTGAGGTTATGTTGTTTAAATGCTGCTTATACTTGTGTTCAGTCTACAATTACTGTGCAAAGTTATGGAGAGAAAACAAAAATATCAATAGAATAGTATTGGTGTATCATCTTATATACTTTCACGATTCAAAGGAAAAACAGAAAATTGCTACTGATCTCTCCCCTTTAATACCTACAAGAAAGATTTATTCCTAATTGAGTTAAATACATAAGAGTAATAATTTAAAATAGTTTTTCATTAATTAATCAGAAATAAAAACTGTAATATGCCTTATCATAAAAAATAATCCCTTCAAGACTAAATGTGTGCCCTTTCTTTAAGTTATCAATTGAAATTGAAACAAAGAAATTAAGAGAAATAAAAAGTTTCCTGTTGAAACACCAATGCCTAGTTTTTAGAACACCAATTTTGTTTTAAAAGTGTTAAATCTTTAATAGCAATTATAATTCTTAATAAAACTTAGGTGATGGATCTTACTTTGTTGTCCCTGGGTGCTATTGTTATTGCCAAATGAAAAAAGGGAATAACTTTGAAATCTATAAAATAATTATAAGGCCTATTTCCCAAACTATTCCAAATGAAATCCTAAAACTAGTAACCTAAAACATTATATATGTATTAATTTTCTTTAAAAATGATATTTGAGTTCTATCCCTGTGGGCTGAATCTTCCACTAAGTACTACAGTTGGACATAATATCATTTATGCACACAAACTTATTACAGTTTAGATTGATATTTAATATGTTTGCAAAATTTAGTTAGTGTATTTGCAAATTTTTAAGAAAATATAATCTATATATTAATAAATATATGTGATAATTAAAAAGTTGTTGAGATTTATTGTTAGAATTATAAAACAGGAAGGAAGTTCTATTTTGGGGATCCAGTTAGGTTAATTGAGTGGTCTCAGTGAAATCATAAATGGTACAAGAAAACTGAACTAGATAACCTAGGCTGTCAGCATTGAAATTTGGCTATATTAAGATACTGTCAGAGCAGAACAAGTTGAAACAAATGAGCAAATAAAAATTTATACGCAGCAGCCAAGTCACTGGAAGTATGATATTATTGAAAGCACATTGTATTGGGGAGTCTAAAAAATAGGTATTTATTACTCACTGTCTCACTATCATAATTTTTGGGTGACATTTCCCCATTCACATAGGCAAATGGACTGGAATTTATTATCCAGAATTAAAATTACCATTAAGTGTTAAATCAAAAATTAAGTGTACAATATCTACCTGCGGATAGGATTTGCATGTGTCTGCATGTGTGCACATATAAAGTGAAATATTTTGAAGTTTCTATACAGATATATGAAGGGTGGAGCAAAAGTAGGTTTATGCTTATTCCTATGGAAAGTAATACAATAATAAATAATAATGTACTCACTATACACACACACACACACACACACAGTTTTTTAAACATGGCTCTCTTTAGACCTTTGAACATATATAAAATAGGTTAGGTAAGTTCTTATCTAGTAAGTCCAACATCTAGGCTTTTTGGAACAGTTTCTATGGATAACGTCTTCTGTGTATATGGAACACACATTTTTTTGGGTGGGGTAAAATTGAGTACAAATTTTTTATTGGATAAATATACAGCTTAAAATGGATTTGAGGCTAATTGTACCATAAGCAGATTTTCTTAAGGAGCTAAACAAAATTATTTTAAAAAAAAGTAACATTCTTGTTTTCTTTCTTCCTTGCCTCATAAGTTTTTATTGAAGACTGAAGATTCTGAATATTATAATATTCTTCCTCCGGACTTGCTGCTGCTGTCTGTTTTGTTCTTTCTTTGTTTAATGCGTTTTCTGAACTAATTTTACCAAGCCTGTGTTCTTCGTCGTGGGTAGCCACTGAAGTGGCTGCGGTCAGCTAATGGTCTGCGCCTGGAGCGAACCCTGCCCAGTGCTCGGAGGCTCCGAGAGGGCGCCGGTGCCCACTTCAGCTCCCAGCGGGCAGCTACAGGGCCCAAGATGAGGCAGAGCCGAGCGCAGCACCTCTCGTGTCCCTCCTGAGCATGCACACAGCCCTCCACACGCGGGGCTCCCAGCAATGTGGTAGAGGTTTGCAAAGCCCGCACCCACTGAAGCATCTCATTTTCCAGCATTTCTCCCACGCTTTTTTATTAATCTAGTTTGCGCAAATTTCTACGCCTGCCTCAGTAACTAAAACATCTACCTACAAATGTTTTCGACAAGTGCCTCCCAGGTAATGGCTTTGGTGCAGGATGGATCTGAATCAGGGAAGACAAGCATTGTGAGTGGGTTTTCCTGGGAGTCACCGGACAGATTACAATAAGGAACATTATTGGGCAATGAGGTCAATTCTGCTCTCTCCAGGCCTGGTACCAGAAATAGTTTCTGTTATTTTGAACTATACTGCTGAGCTGAAAAGTGGGGGGAAAAAGACTAGTGTAAGTTAAAATGCCAACGAGTCTGACCATTCTTACAGATACTTGGTCATTTTTCTTGAGCGAGAACTTCCCAAATTGGTGCCAGCTTCTGCTTCGTTTCCAGAGTTCCAAAAATATTGACTCTGGCAGTTTTTGCCATTTTTTATTGCTGTTATGGAGGGCTGTATGTTTGCATTTCCTTACTGACATCCCCCGCTTTGATTTTTCTCTATTTTCTCTTTCTCAAACATGGGTCAAAGTTTGCGAGCAGAGAAGATGTAAACAATGATCTTTGTCCGCATTGTATTTTTGATCACATGATGAAAGCTCTTCGCAAATCAGTAACTTGTCAAGGTCATCCTTCCTAACTTGGTTTCTCATGCGTAACATTTCTCACCTGATGTGGAAGCGCTGAATCCATGTGTGACAGTAACGTCCTCTTAATTTTATAGTAGAGCTTTTGATATTCTGAAACAATATCTGCATTTCCATGAGAATCCTATTTCTTTCACATTCACCACTTAAACTGTATTGAACTTAATTTGTACTTAATATACATTTTCCAAGTGCACTATATTGCTACCCAGTATCTAACCCAGTCACCATTTAATACCTCTTTATTTCCCCAAAATTGAAGTCTCTGAATAAATTAAAAGAGGCAGTGTGTGCTTTATTGGCAGAGGAAAAATTAAGTAGTCACCAGAAAAAGTAATACCGCATGAGAGGGTACTCAAGGAGCATTCAATTAAATGCTATCTTTCCTGTTTTGTTTGGGTTTTCCTCTCTTTTTTGTAATCTCTATTTCATTAAGAAAAGCATGCATGAGTCCTCAGTTGTATTTTTCTATTCAGTTCCATAGTTTTTGTGCACTTTGCATAACTTGCATAAAGATTTTGTTACTAGGTTGATTTCTGACATGTATTTTATTTACTATGAATGATTAGACATTATAGGAAGGAGTTAAAGAGGCTGTTAGCCACATGAAATTTCTTAACAAATTTTAAAAATGGAAAGTAGCCTGGAAAATCTATCATGGTTAGAGAAGCTGAAATGGGATGGACTAAAGCAGCAGGAAACAACTTGATAGGAAACCCTGGTAGTTGTCAAAAAGAAAGATTGCACAGATGATGTATGTTAGAGACCAGTATCTTAGGAAGGAGGCATATGTGAGACAAATTTAGGGTACTGACATGATTGTTTGTTGAATAATTGTAAGGAGAAACATGGGGAGCCAAGGATAGTGTCACAATTTATAAAGTGAATAACTGGATAAATGGAAATTTCATTAATCAGGTAAAGGAATAGAAAGGAGTCACATGTTGGAATGGGAGCGAAGGAAACATATTTTCTTTTGAAACATAAGATTATCTTTCAGAACATCAGCTAACAGAGCGGGAGTCCAGATCTGGAGATGGGCATGTGGTAATTCAAGTGATGGTGAAGGAATATAGTTCACTGAGCGAGGGAATGAAGAGTTGCATGTCACACTATTAACATGTTTAACACAAATTACCATTTTTCCCAAAATAAATGACTTATTTCTTTCCCCTTCATTAAATAATAGCTCGATTCTTTCCATTAATGTGGCCACAATCATGATCTGTTAGAAAATCCTGTTGGTTCTACTTATAAAATATACTGCAAAATTGAGCCTCTACTACCTCTATCTCTACTATTCTGGCCCCATCATCCTTCCCGCAGGCACCAATATTCTCACTGAGATTACTGTGATAGTCTTTTATATCCTTAACACTGTATTTACTCCCTTTTGAGCTAAAGTATTCTCCTCACAGCACCTAGATCATAACACACTGTTCTCTGTGCATGACCCTCCAACAAATGACATCTCATTGTGTATAACGTTACCTGAAAGACACCCTAGGAGGCAACATCAAGCATCAGGTCATGTTACCCATCCTTCTTTCCTCTGCCTGCCTTCCCCCGCACTGGCCCTCCTGCACTGGCCCTCCCGCTCGGTTCTCCTCGCTGCTCCTTTAATGCATAACCGTGTTCAGATTCCTTGGGGATTTCTGCACTTGAAAATGTCTTCTCCTAGATTTCTACATTGTTCAGTTTCTTACCTGTTTCAGAACTTCAGTTAAATTTCCTATACTTTCTAACATATTTAAATTTGCAATTTATTACTCTCATACTCCCTAACTTCCTTTTTATTTTATTCAATAGCATTTCTCAGCACCTTGATTCTATTCATTTCTAGGGTTGCTGTAACAAATTACAACAAACTTTGCAACTAGAAACAACAGAAAATTATGCTTTCCCAGTTTTGGACATCAGATGTCCAAAATCAAGACGTCGGCAGAATTTGTTCCCTCGGGAGGCTCTGTTTCACGCCTCTCTCCTAGGTTCTGGTTGCTGCTGGCAACCTTTGAATTTTTTGAGTGGGGGCTATAGAACTCTAATCTCTGCCTCGTGTTCACATGGCCTTCATTCTCTGTCTCTGTGTCTTCTTCTTATAAAGACAATTGTCATTGGAATTAGCCTCCCACCCACAGCCCCCAAATCCACTATGTATGAACTCAAGATTCTTAAGTAAATCTACAAAGGCTATTTTTCCAAATAATATCACATTCATAGTTATTGGGGATTAGGAGTTGAACATATCTTTTAAGGGAACATCAGCTCACTACATTGACTTAGTATGAATTTATTTATTTATTTGTTAATTCTCAGTCTCACCCAACTAGAATGCCAAGTCCATGACAAGGATTAAGTATGTTTTGTTTATATTTGTTCCTTGACTAATGCCTGACACATAATGAGAACTCAATAAGGATGTGTTTAATAAATTAAAAAAAAGAAAATGTAGGCAAGGCATAGGAGTTATTAGTATAACTGGAGTCCCAAAAAAACAAACCATGGAAGGAGAATTTGAAAAAGAGGTCAAACCTGTGTAAAGAGATACCAAAACCAAAATAAAACGAAAGAAACGGTGCCCCTGAAGTCAAGAGTATTTGTGTAATTAGGGAACGGTTGCTAATGTCAAATGTCAAGCTGAACAAGGCATGAAAAGAGACCTGCTAGTGATCTGAATATTCATATTATGTGTGTGCCCATGAAGATCTCCCTGTCACTAGAAATGGTCTAAACTTGAGAGAGGTTTTGCCTGTGTATTCTGTAAAAAGAAGATTTATACAGTTCTTTCTTTCTATTTAAGAGAGGAATATATGCATATAAGATGTACTAATGATACTATTACCACTAATGATAAACTTATTCATTGAAGACTTATATTTGTTACAATTCATTGAAGATATTTCATATGATATCTAATTTAATTCTTCAAAAAAATGTCTCAAGGTAGTTACTCTTTTTCTCCCCAATTTACAAAGGAGGACACTGAAGCACAGAAAAGTTAAGAAATCTTTGCAACAATATACTGCAAGAAATTAATTGAACCTGGATCCAATCCTAGGCAGTCATGTGGCCTAAGGCACCTCCTATGAAAATGTCCTTCTTTCCCAAACCTGAGAGTTTTTCCTCCTACTGGCAGCTTTCAGCTGCTCACACACTCCTCTTGAGGGGCAGAGCCCAATAACCTTCAGCAAGGGATGCAGAATTCTATAAATTGCTCTCGAGATTATTCAGCTAAACAACTGTCATTCAGGCATTACTACTGCATTATTATGGTACCCAGAGAGAAGAATTAACTGGCAGTCTGTCCCTTTGATTCAAATATTCGAAGACTTGCTCTTCACAAACTAAAAGTACAATTTCAGGTAACAGAACTAAGAACAGATGTGTGGTACACCTCACCCACCTTCAATATCTAAGCCTCCACTGCATAGCTTTCTTTCTGATTGTCTAGCATAATAAACTTTTGCTATGTTGGGCCCTGATTCTAGCTGTTCCTCAGTCTGCGATGCTCTCCTGTAAGATGATCTCATATTTATCATTCAAATCTAAGCTCAAATGTCACTTCTTCTAAAAAGCCTCCCCTAAACATCTCTTCTCAGAAGTCCTCTAGTCACTCCCTGCCATTTCACCTTGCTTTTCTGTTTTTTTCATTAAAGTGCACATCTGATATTTTATTGATTATTTTTACTTTCTCCCCTTCATTGTGAGATGAGGAACTTTGTTTCATGTCTCATTTGTCTCCCAAATATGGACCAAAGCCTGGCACATGTTGGTAAATGACTGCTTAATGAATGAATGACATAATGTATAAATACATGGTTCTTACTCTTTAGTTGTTACAGGGGCATAGAAAAACAAGAAACTTCTGAAGATACTTCCTATTTACTGCTATTAAACTGTTTATAATACTTTATATTATCAGAAATTTGGATAATAAATGAATCTATACCTATTATACCAAATAGGTTATTAAATTTATGATAATGTGGACAGGATCCAAGATGGCAGCAGATTGAGTGGAAGCTACACTGACACTCTCCCAGGACCAAACTAGAATTACAACTAAAATATAGAAAAACCACCCTGAATAATCAACTGCAACTGAAGACGAGCTGGAGAGCACCCTCATAACCGAGCACCTAAAGTGGAGACAGCATAGAAACTGGTAGGAAGTGCAGAGGTGTGAGAGGGCTGGCTGGGCTCCCACAGGAAGTCGCTGAAGGTCCAGAGGGATATCTCAGCTGTGGGAGGTTCCCACTGAGAACTCTGGGCCTAAACCCCAGGCTGGGCTCCCCAGCCCAGAGCACCAGAACTGAGAAAGGTGCCCACATAACACCTGGCTGTGAAAAGCAGCTGGGTTTCTGTCTGCCAGGGAGAGACGGCTGGAAATGTGGGTACCCTCCTAAAGAGCAAACATGCAAAGTTTCATGTGCAGCCACTCACCTTGGGCTCCAGGGGAGGCAGAGTGGACCAAAGCAGTTTGAGGAGAATTCATGGGGCTGGACTAGGGGAATATATCTCAGAGAGCACCCATCTGAACCCCAGTACTGTCATTCCCCCATATGGCAGAGGACATCATTCTCAGGCAGACATTTCCTTCCAAGCAGCTTTTGCCTGGAGGGGAAACAATTGCCCCACCTGCTGGAAAACATATAGCCTCACCCAGTGGAGTTTCTACAGCCTGAGGCTCCTTTAGAAACTGAATAACAGCCTTTGGGTATTTTGAGTCTTTACCTATTTTGCTTCTGGAACCTGGGCTTGGAAAAGCAGACCTTGGTGCATATCTTGGTCCTTCCCAGATACACCCAGCCCCAGCAGAGGAAACCAAAAGCTGTGGAGTGTGGAAAACTTTAAACAGGGTATTCAAGGCCAGTCACAAACAACGTCTTACATTGGCCTGAACCAGAGACCATGAAAAAGACTGGGAGTCCTAGCAGATCTATCTAATACATAGAAACAAATCCAAACAGGCAGCCAAAATGGGGAGACAAAAAACAAGCCCCAAAAGAAAAAACAAAAGAATTATCCAGAAGCTGAGCTAAATGAAATGGAGATAAGCAATCTATCAGATATAAAGTTCAGAATACTGATCATAAAGAGACTCAACACCATGAAAAAAGATGTAGAAACTATGAAGGAAATGAAGAATTACATAGTAGAAATAAAAAAATTAAATAAAATAAAAACATTGGGAGGAATGAACAGCAGATTAGGGAAAGCTGAGTATTGGAACAGCAAATTAGAAGACAGGGTAGAAAAAAATCACTTAATCAGAGATCCAAAAAGAAAAAACAATTAAAAAACAGGACAGTTCAAGGGAGCTATGGGACAACATGAAACATAACAATATTCACATAATAGGAGTGCCAGAAAAGGTTAAAAGTAAGCAAGGGTTAGAGAACCTGTTTGAAGAAATGATGGCAAAAAATTTCCCTAACTTGGTCAAGGAAAAAGTCACACAAGTTCAGGAGGCACAGAGAGTACCAAGCAAGAAGTCAAAGAAACCCGCACCTAAACACATCATAATTAAAATGCCAACAATTCAAGACAAAGAGAGAATCTTTAAGGCAGCAAGAGTAAAATCAAGTTGTTACCTGCAAAGGAGCTCCCATAAGGCTGTCAGCTGATTTCTCATCAGAAACTCTACAGGCCAGAAGGGAATGGCATAAAGTATTCAAGGTAATGAAAAGCAAGGATCTGAAACCAAGACTACTCTATCCAGCAAGGCCATCATTCAAAATAGATGGTGAAATAAAGAGCTTTTAACATACACAAAAAAAGGCTAAAGGAATTTATCACCACCCCACCAGCATTGTAAGAAATGTTAAAGGGACTACTGTAATAAGAAGTTGAAATAGAATGAAAAACATAGGCATAAAGAAAGAAAATGGTAATAGGTAAGTACCTATCAATAATAACCTTAAATATAAATGGATTAAATGTCCCAATCAAAAGACATGAATGGATAAGAAAACAAGACCCAAATATATGCTAAGTCTAGAGACCATCTCAGAATAAAAGACTCACACAGGCTGGGAAAAAAGGCCAAAAAAATTCTGGAGGACTTTAAAGGAGAGGTTGACAGTAATACAGTCATAGTAGGGACTTGAACACCCCACTGACTTTAATGGATAGATCTTCCAGACAAAAAATCAACAAGGAAACAGTGACTCTAAATGACACACTAGATCAGATGGATTTAATTGACATTTATAGAACATTCTACTCCAAAGCTGCAGAATAGGCATTCTCATGTGCACATAGGACATTCTCAAAGATAGAACACATGTTAGGACACAAAACAAGTCTCTACAAATTCAAGAAGATTGAAATCATATCAAGCATCTTCTTGGACATTTATACCATGGGATACTATGCAGCTGTAAAAAAGAAAGATCCCTTACCCTTTGAGACATCATGGTGGGACCTGGAGAGTATTATGCTAAGAGAAATAAGCCAGTCAGAGAAAGACAAATATCACATGATCTCATTCATCTGTGGAATCTAATGAACAAAATAGTGACATAGAAGCATGGAACAGACTGAGGAATCTCAGAGGAAAGGCAGGGGTTGGTGGGTGTGTGAGAAGAGATTAACATAAGAATTTATATGCATATATGCATAACCCATGGACACAGATAATAGTGGAGTGGAGGCCTAGGGGGATCAATGGGGGGAAAAGGGGACATTTGTAATATTTCCAACAATAAAGATAAATTTTAAAAAATTATGATAATGTAAGCCTAAATTGTAAATTTAAAAATAAGCTTTATACCGGAAATTACTTTAACATAGTAGAACATTATTCTTTTTGTTTATTTAAAAAATATATTTTTATTGATTTTAGAGAGAGAGGAAGGGAGAAGGAGAGAGACATAAATTGGTTGCCTCCTGTATGCACCAGAAAACACAACCTGGATATGTGCACTGACGGGGAATCGAACCAGCAACCTTTTTTTGGTGCATGGAAGGATGCTCAGCCAACTGAGCCACACTGGCCCAGGCAATAGAACATTACTTTTACATACCCCTGATGATTCTGCTGCTTGTGGTCCACACTTTTAGGATTATGGGCTTAGACCAGTTGTCAGGCTCCATCAAAACCTTTCTCCTTTATTTCCCTGCTTAATAACAAACTCTCCATCTTTACCTTTTGCCCATTTAGGCTGAATAGAAGTCATTAGAATATGGTCCCTCAGATTACATTAAATGAAGCAGAATTGAGCACAAGAATAAAGTTTTTGATCATTTGATCTAATCTTATTTTAAAGATAATTAACTTCTATTAGAGAATATTGAGGGAATTAGGGCATTTATAATGTGTAACAAAGAAAAGAGTATTGAAATCTAGAAACTTAGAAAGACATTATAAAATATCTTATAATAAGAGTAGATTAAAGTATAATTCCATTTTTTAAAAATCTTATCAAAAAGCGGCTATAAAAGGAAAGGGGAAAAGATATTCTGAAAATGAAGCAGAGAGATAAAAAGAAACAATATAAAGAGTTAGTTAGAGTTTAAGAAAGTACATTGAAGTAGAAAGCCAAATATAGAATGAGTTTATTGTTCATAAATGGCTTTTAAGGTTGTAATGAAAAGCATTTACAAGGATATCATACTCAGGGGAAATATTCTAACAGAGAAATACTCCAGAAAGTAAGAACATTAATGATGATGTAAAATGGAGCAGTACTGTCATGTTATTTGTCAATTTTCTCATTAAGTTGTAGACAAGTGAGAAATAAAGACCCTGAAAAATAGTCCGTAAACAAAAAAGCAAACAAAAGAATAGTAATTAGAAAAATTTACCATATGTAAATCAGTGGGACCTGTTGACCTTGTTTTCTATAATTTTTAAAGGATTGTTTTATGTATTTAGCATTTTCGAAAAGTCCTCAGGGCATTAGATTGTACTGGCTTGTATATGAAGAGTCATTCAGTATTAAAAATTGCCTAAAAGTCTATAAACAGCCACAGCTAATGCAGTTAGAAAGAGGAGTGTAATGGGGTACAGAAGATTTGATGCTACATTTTCATGCTTAAAATCTTTTACAGTTTAGACAAAGCAAACTATTCAAATGATCTTTTTAAGTAAGAGTAAATCGGTAGACACTACAAATACTAGTGGAATTAGAAATATTATAAAGAGCTTTAAGCTATCAGTTCAATTTCTCAAATTTTTACGCTGTAAATAATTACAAATCTAAATCTCCCAAAGATTTCAGAATCTTCTGTTTGACGTTAACTAAAGATTGAATGTATCCTTATATTTTACATCTTATTTCCATTATCCCCACTGGAAGATAAAAGAGTTGAAAGAGGAGAGATGAATGAAAAAGTAATACAAGGGAAATTTAAGCAAAAAGGGTGTTTGGATATTACATGTCATGTGAGAAGCAGTTACTGCTTTTACTGTTGAGATTTCTGGTTGGATTTTCACCAATTTTATCTTTTCTAGAGAGAAAGATATCTTGTAAGAATCTAATGGCTAGAAGAAAAACTCTGCAACATACCATCTTTCAGAAAAGGCCAGAATGCATATCTACCAATTTTAGAACAAAACAAGCTCTGAGAGGAAATAGACGGATCATAAAATCATCAAACTGGTTTTAAAAATGTTGTCAAATGAGAGCAACATTTCTTTGGCCTGAGTTCAAGCCCTAAGCCCCAATACAATGCTCTTCAGAGGCAGGGTCTTTGGGAGGTAATTCAGTTCAGGTGACGTCATGAGGGTAGAGCCCTGTGATGTAATTAGCGCCCTTGTAAGAAGAGATCGGAGAGCATGATGTGTCTCCGCTCGTGCTCGCTCCCTCCCCGGGCTCCTATGAGGATGCGTCAGGAAGGCTCTGTCTGCAAACCAGAAAGAGGGCCCATAAAGACACCCGATAGGCCGGCACCTTGCTCTCGGATTTCTCAGGCTACTAAACTGTGGAGAAAGAAATGTTTCTTGTTTAAGCCACCAGCCAATAGTAATTTGTTGTAGCAGCCCAAGCTGTCTAGGACAGCCTGTACACAAAATGGTAGCACATCAGTACATCACCACAGGGGTGTGTGTGTGATTGCTTTTTTTGCACAATGTGGTGAAATGCACCAAGTCTTTACTTGAGCTCTCATGGAAAGTAAATAAGAAGGGAAAGAAGAAGAATTTTTCACAGTGGGTACCTGGCCATATCTTGCAAAATTCACTGACTTTGAACCATGTTGAAACTAATCATCAAGGGTGTGTTACAACTGTCACAACTAGTTTGGTTAAGGTCTAATCAATATCATTTACATCTTTAAATAAGAAATTTCATATTTATTTTCTTGCCTTCTTGGCCCCTTTATAACATCTTTCAACTATCTTTTAATGAAGATCACAAGCCTAATGTTAAACACTTATTGGGTAGTTTCAGCGTTTGTGATGTTTAATTTTGTGTGTTAACTTGGCCAGGCAATGGGGCCCAGAGGTTTGGTCAAACACTAGTCTAGATGTTTCTGTGAAGTTATTTTGTAAATGGGATTATAATTTGTAATCAGTTGACTTTAAGTAAAGCAAATTACACTTCGTAATGTGAGTGGTTCTTATTCAATTAGTTAAAGGCCTTAATAACAATAATTGAAGCTTCCTGAAGAAATAATTCTTCAAGACTGTAACATAGAAAGCTTCCCTGAGTTTCTAGCCTGCTGGTTTGCTCTGTGGATTTTGGACTCAAGACTTCAACTTCAACTCTGACCTGAATTTCTTGCCTGCCCACCTGACCCACAGATTTTGAATTTAACAATACCCACAATCATGTAAGCAAAGTCCTTAAAATAAATAAGTCTACCTCTGTATCTCAATATATCTATATCTTATTGCTTCTGTTTCTTTTTAAAATTTAAGTATAGTTGATATATATTAGTTATAAAAATTTTAGGTGTACGATATAATGATTCAGCACTCTTAAACCTTACAATGTGATCACTCCACTAATTCTAGGAACTGTCTGTCACTGTGCAAACATCACAATATTATTGACTATATTCCCTTTTCCACATGTTTCCCCAGTCCTCCTCCCTTCTGGCAGCTGTCACTTTGGTCTCTGTTTCTATGAGTTTGTTTTTTTTTGTTTGCTTGTTGATTTGTTTTTTGGGTTGTTTTTTTTTTTTCTTAGATTCCCCATATAAGTGAAACCAAACCATATTTGTCTTTCTCTGTCTGACTTATTTCAATGAGCATAGTGCACTCCAGGTCCACTCATGTTGTCACAAATGGTAATGCTTCAATTTTTTTTATTGCTGTATAATATTACATTGCATCTATCATCTATCTATCATCTATCTATCTATCATCTATCTATCTATCTATCTATCTGTCTGTCTGTCTGTCTGTCTATCTATCTATCAGCATCTATCTACCATATTCTTTAGCCATCCATCTATCAATGGACACCCAGGTTGCTTCCATATCTTGCCTATTGTAATAATGCTGCAATGAAAATCATAGGAGTACATATATCTTTTTGAATTAGTATTTTCATTTCTTTAGGTAAATACTCAAAAATGGAATTACTGGGTCATATGGTACATATATTTTTAATTTCTTGAATAATCTTCATACTGTTTTCCATAGTGGCTGTACCAATTTACAGTCCCACCAATAGTGCACATGGGTTCCCTTTTCTCCACTCACTCCACATGGGTCATCCCTGTGTGTGGGTAACCACAAAGTTTTGCTAGCTTTGCACCTTTCTCTGGGCAGTGCAGGCGCACTTACACATGCAGAAGTGAACCATAATCTCTGCACTTTCTCCAGAAAAGGTAGTGCTGCATGTGAGTACCACAGCCTTTTGCTAGCTTTATACACTCTCCAGCAGGGGTAGTCCCATCATCTCTGTACTTTATCTGGATAAGGTAGCCCTTTGGGTGGGTACCACAGTGTTTCGCTAGCTCTGTGCTCTCTCCAGGTGGGGGAGCCCCACATGCACACACAGCCCAGTGGATGCACAATGCAGCACCCTACTGTGTCCACTGGATCAACTTCTGTGTGACTGGGGTCCTTGAATGCACACTGTGGCATCACCCTGTTTCTGTTGGATACAGCTCCGAGAGGGGTGGCTAGGGATGCACTACAGAACTCTGCAGGCTGGCCCTGGATGGAGATCCTGCCTGCTATCCACATGCAGAGGAAACATAAATCATGTCACTTATTGATCAGTCTAGTCCTGGGCTGTTCCCTAAGTTACTGGAGAGCACTTGTGGCTCCTCAACCTGCTCCATGTGGCCTGTCTCTCTTGCTTGTTGAGCAGAAGCAGTTCAGTTGGCTCCCAGTTGGCTCCCAGAAGGAATTGTTCTAAATATAGTCATATATTTGATGTGTTCTTGGTAGGGGGCCAGATCAGGACCTACATACACTACTATCTTGGACTCTGCTTCTGTTTCTTCAGAGAACTCTCACTGATACAGGGCTCAATGCTTTCCTAGAAACTGTAAGACATACCAACACCTAGATCCAAAATTTTGATCTTACTATCCACTAGAGGGACTATTTTTATATCACTGAGCAGTGCTGCAAAAGCCTGAAGCTCAGAGACAGAAAATACAGTAGTGGACATCTTCCTTTCTTTTTTAAACATAAAATCTTTACAATGAACACAGAAGTAATGCTATGATTAATAAATGCAAGACTATTATTAAAAATGCTAATGATGGAATGAAATCTCAGGTTCTATTTTTACTATAGAAACAAATCATCTTTAGCATTGTTATCATCTACACCTTTGAACTCATTAGAAATTTAGCAAATATTGGCATTTTTGGTTATTCTTTCTAATTAACATTCTTAGGTTGTTAAAATATACTACTCTTCTCAACTTTGATATATTTGCTTAAACTGTCAATACAAGGAAGTATTTCAAGTATTTTGAAACCAAGACTAAGAAGGATCACATGGTTTGTGTCATAATTTTCTCTATAGGATAATATGCTAGAATAGTGTTATGTCTTATTGAACACATTAAACACTACAGTTGAACCTTGAATAATATGGGTTTCAACTATGCAGGCCCACTTATAAACAGAAATCTGCAGATAAGTGGACCTGTGCAGTTCAAAATTGCGTTGTTCAAGGGTCTACTGCATTTTCAGTCTATGGTTGGGAATCCACATATGTGGGGGCCAATTTAATTACACATGGATTTCCAACTGCATGGGTGGGCTGTGCCCCCAACCCCACATTATCTGAAGGCCAGTTGTACTTATTATAAAAATCCTCACTGGAAACATTATTAAAAAGCCAAAATTTGGGGGTTTTTTATTCAAGGCATGACAGGGGGCATAATATTCTTTTTAAAAGATGATAATATGTATGAGGCTGAAAGAAGTTGTCCCCAGCTACTGTTGTAATAAATACATTTGGGTAGCACTTTAAAATTTACAAACCACTTTCACACACCCTGTTTTGTGTTTTCATATATCTGTGATGTACAATAAACTCAGCCCAATGAATTATTTTTAAAATGACAACTGTCCCAGTATAGGTAATAAGTGATGAGTAGAAGTGGCTATCACCTAGATTCTACTCAATAAGGCCATTTCCCCCCACTTTACTATTCAAAAGAAAACACTGTGGTGGTATAAATGAACAAATGTATAGTTATTTCTTAAAAGCATCACAGAGACTTCCAGTCAAATAGCAGAGTTAGGTGTACACTGTGCTCACCTCCTCCCATGACCACATCAAAATTACAACTAAATTCCAGAACAACCGTCATTGAGAACCACCTAAAGACTAAGCTGAACAGAAGTCAGATGAGTAAGGACATAAAGAAGCCTCCATGAGGAGACTGGTAGGAGGGGCAGAAACACAGAATGGGCAGGGTGTAGGGATTAAGAATCAGGAGGGCTTCTCAGGTGTGGAGACAGCCACTGGAGAAGAAGGGGTCCCTGCCTCACACAGGGACCTTGCCCCAGGGCGCCAGTGCTGGGAAGAAAAGGCCCATCACTTCTGGCTGTGAAATCCAGCAGGGATTGCATCTGCAGGACCCAGGCTGCTGGAGTCCCAGGCACTCGCTGGAGGGGCCTGCTCGCAGACTCACAAACTCACAGCAGCGCAGAAAGTGCCAGGGCCCTGCGGGGATGGCCTGGATTGATAGCTTCAGGGTGAGGGCTAGGGGGGCAGGGGCACCACAGCTGTCTTCAGGAGCAGAGCGCTGGCAGGCACCACGGCTCCCAAGGTGAGCTCTCACCCAAAGCAGCCGGCAGGCGCAGGCGAGTGCAAGTCTGAGCTGTCCCTTCACCTGGTCAACACTGTTCACCTCACCCTGCTGATCTTCTGAGACCCCGCTCCACACAACTCGGATACCCTGCCCGTCACTTCCAGCAAATTGTCCACAGGAGCAGCCTATCTCAGTTTACACTGTGGACTTTCCTATAATCTCTCAGAGGCCCACAGCCCCAGTCAAGCAGTGGCTAGCCCTGTCATGCCGTATACCTCTTGCTAAGTGGCCCTACGCACAGGGACCCGTCTCAGCTTGCACTGTAACTCTCGTTAGGTGACCGCAAGCCTAGCTTAAGCTGCTGCAGCCAGTACTGTCTTGGAACTGGCTTCAACTAAGCAGCCACAAATCTTGCCATTTGGAACAATATGGACAGACCTAAAGGGTATTATGCTCAGTGAAATAAGTCAGACAATGGAAGACAAATACCCTATGATTTCACTTCTGTGTAGAAGCTAAAAAACAACAAAAAATGAACAAAACAGAAGCAAACTCATAGATACAGAAAACAAATTGATGGTTGCCATATGGGAGGGAGTGTGGGGGTGGGTGAAAGAGGTTAACAGATTAAGAAGTACAAATTGCCAGTTACACAAAGTTAGAGGGATTTAAAATACAGAATAAGGAATATAATCAGTAATACTATAGTAACTATATATGGGGTCAGGTTATAACTAGTCTTAGTGGCGTGATCACTTTGTAAGTTATACACCTCTAATCACTGTGTTGCACACCTGAAACTAATGTAATATTGTATGTCAACTGTAATTGAAAAAATGAAAAAAATATGTAAAAATATAACAGAATAAAATTACACAAAAACATCAGGCACAGAAAAAGAGCTAAGAGAGTTGTATGTTTCCCACATCCCTTTTCTCATGTGAGTTTCTCCTTGTGGGTAATGATCTTACTCATTTCTTCGGAGAGCTGTAAAGATTATTACATATGTTGTTAATAGGGAAATATTAGGGTCACATGTTATACACACTTAAGCAGCCCTTTACTTTTGGAAATGGTTCCTAACTTAGCACTGTCATAGAATATTTCTCACGTATTTTAGTTATTTCCTATACTAGAAAACACTGCTTTTAACCTTGACTCTCTTGAATAGGCATTATTTTGTCAAGCTAGGCTTCTGTCAGTGTTGAGACCAAGACCACCATCTACCTATTCATAAACTTTAATAGACTATGATTTATTTTCCCAAGGTTGAAATGTTAGCTGCAAGGACAGTGTTTTGTATTATCAACATTGTCTGATAAACATGTTGATTCTGTAACTGTCTTCTTTGTGTTTTTGTTCACAGTTCACATTCTAGTCTTCACTATAGTCAGTTTTCATTAATTTTTTCACTTGTTAAAGATCAGGATATGAGACTACTTTATTCACCTTTGATGGATCATGAATAAGCCTTTTCACAACAAGTATCCAATATTTTCAAACTGAAGTCATTTAATAAAGTATTGAAGAAAATGTAAATTTTCACCTTTGTGCAGGGAAGCTATGTATTTCAGGTAATTTAGGAAAGATCATCCCTATTCTGTACGCCTAGGACACCTGCAGTAGGGCATTAAATTGTCTGAGGACAGAAAGGCCTACTGCCTTCTATTATTAACTTCCAAAATGTTTATTATTTACAGCACCAGGAAAATTCCTACAGCTATTATCATCTTCTTTTGCTCCCTCACTCTCAGGTCTACCACAGTGCCATGCCTGATAACATTTTCAAGCACATCCTTAAGGATAGGTATATATGAATCTCAGAAAATACATGCAAATTTTATATAGCTGCAGTTTTTTGGAGAGCTTTATGAGATTTTAAAAAGGCTGTGTGATATCCCTACTTCCACGAGTTAAGAGTGATTTTTTATAAAGCACAATAAGCTGGTATTTTTAGCATATTAAAACAATATAATGCATCTGACTAGTTAATATAGCTGGTATAGAAAAATACCTTTGTGAATTATTTATTGTAAGTACAATGGTAGATATATGAGGGTGCAGATAAAGGTTATGCAATAATCTCTTTCTTTTTAACATATCTATTTAGATAGAGAAAACAGTTTGGACATCCACATAATATTTTTAAATGCTTTTTATCTAGGCAAAAAGATATGGCCTAATAAATTATATTTGACTTATGTATTATATAAATTCATTTTCATGATCAAATTTTACACTAAAAAGGAATACATTCTTATGTAGTAGATATTTAATATATGACTGCTGATATTTAATAAATCATTGCAGTGAGGTTTCAGTTCAAGATGGTGACATAGGAGGGTCCTATATTTACCTTTTCCAATGGACACACTGAATATGCAGCTACATATAGAACAACTCCCTATGGAAAAAACTTGAAACTAGCTAAATAATTCCTACACATCTGGTGTAGGAGAAGTTGAGATACAATCTCACCATACACCCCACTCCCAGCCGGGCATGTTGACTCAAATATGAACTTCTCCCTGAGGAACAAAGTTTTTGAACCTCACATCTGGCACCCCATCTTGTAAGACCTACATCTGAGAGAGGAGCCACCAAAACATCTAGCTTTGAAATCAAATGGGGCTTGCATCCATGAAACTTATACTTTATAGCTAACTGAGATACTCTTCTGGAAGGATTCTAGCATGTGGACTCACCCATATCAGGGACCAGAGAAGAGTCAGTCAATTGAGAGGTGCCCAAACTATATGTGGATATAAAGGCTTATTTGCATCAGTCTGAGAGACAAGCATCTATTTTAACACACATCTAGGAGCCTATTGAACTATTTTCCAAAGCAAAGCCAATGGGTGCCATCATTGTGCTCTCCCTCTCCCTCGCTCTAGTTTGCTGGTATTTCCTGGAAAGGAGCTTATATTCTCATCTGTCAACTCAATTTTTGCAGCTGCCATCCATGGGACACCTCTAGCAATTCCATTTATGGGTATTTTCCTGAAGGAAATGAAAACACTAATTTGAAAAGTTATATGCACCCCTATGGACACTGCAGCACTATATCCAACATCTAAGACATAGAAGCAACTACATGTCCATTGATAGATGAATAAATAAGCAGATGTGCTATATAAACACAATAGAATATTATTATACATTCATAAAAAGGAAAGCAATTTGCCCATTTGTGATAATATGGATGGAATTTGAGAGCTTTATGCTAAGTGAAATAAGTCAGAGAAAGATCAAACATAGGATATGATCTCACTTACATATGGAATTTAAACTAAAACAAAGTAACTTAAACTCATAGCTATAGAGTACAGGCTAGTGGTTGCCAGGGAGTGGAGGGGAGGTTAGAAAAATGGTTGAATGGGGCCACAATGTACAAACGTCTAGTTGTAAAATAAATTATTCATGGGGATGTGATGTAGGGTGGTGACTTCAGCTAACAATCCTGTATTATGTATTTGAAATTACTTAAGGGAGTAAATCTTAAAAGTTTTCATCATGAGAAAAAAAATTGGTAACTCTGTGTGATGATAGATGTCAACTTGTTTTATTGCGGTGAACATTTCACAATATATACAAATATCAAATTATAATATTGTACACTTGAAACTAATATAATGCCAATATATTTCAATAAAAAAATACTGTTAATGCAAATTTTCTCCACATATGAAACACATAGTTTTTCTACTTAAGGAACTCTGTTTAAAGCAGAATTGGAATAATTTATTTAAATGTATTATTTTAAGAGCTGTGATTCAGTCTAGAACATGTATTCTTTATCTCAGTGCAAAGAAGTACTAGAATAATTTTTCTATATTGAAATATGTTATCTCTTAATATGGACAAATATCGTTGAGCAGGAGCATCTACATGAATAGATTGAGGTACAAAATTTTCAAAGTAGGAGCCAATATTTTCGCTTAGGAAATGTTACGTTTGAAGATTTGTAGTCTAGATGCATGATGCTTTGGTAAATTAACTGATCAATTTGCCAGAATACTCTAGTCAAAGTACCATCTCTGTGAAAAAAAATGTTGCCATGTGGATGTGTGGTTGAATATTTTGATGTGTACATACAGCCTTCAAACATGTGAATGATTTCTGGGTTTAGTGTTGTTTGTTTGAGGGTATAATAGTGCATTTTGGTTATATAGTGCATTTCTGACAGAGCACTTATATTTCAGCAGTAGTCTAAACAATTTCTACTTTGAAATGGACAGTTTTTTATAATGATGTGCTAGTTAGGAATAGTACAGGTGTTCCAGGAAGGGCATTTGGTTTTACTGTATGCATTCTGCAGCATTCTAATACTTTGAACATTACAGTTGTTGGTGTACATACTTTTATAACAAAGAAAAATGTATTCCCTCAGACTGAAAACAAGAACAGTGTCTTTACACAGATTTGTCCACACTACTCAAGTATGGTAGACATATAGATGGAGGAATAAACCATTAGAAAACTAATGCATACTCTCAGAAAATTTACCCAGAGTAATTTCCTTTCAAAACATTTCCATCGTAGACAAGCCCTCAAACAACAGCATCATTAAAATCTTGTACTCAATGCAAGTGAAGCATCCTTCTTATTGAAGAACTGACTGGTTTCAGGTCTTTGGAAGCCTATCAGTTTTCCCTTACAATAAAGAAGTTTATATTAGAGGTGATTTCTAACTGGAATTCCAACTGAAACAAAGTGAAACAATCCTTTCAATTTATTATAATATCATCCTGAGTGTTAATTCCCCTTGCAAAATTCCAGTAAATGAAATGTATCTCTGTATATTTATTTAAAATATAAAATTTCAAATTGAGACTTCGTGACATAAATGTTTTCCTTCTGGGTATAATAAAATTGTTGGGGGAGGGGTTTGGGAATTAGAAGAAAAGCAGTGAGTTAACGATAAAGAAGTAGCATGTGTATTTTGCAGGGGCTGCTCCATCATTTTTAGACCATATTTGGAAATGAGACTTGTTAGGAAGCTGCTTGCATTTTTAACATACAGGTTTTTACTTTATGCTGTGGGGGAGATTAATGGTGATTTGGGGGAGTAGCTACAGCCAGCATCTACCTATTAGAATCTTGCTCTGCAACTCTGGAAGAGAAAAGGAATCTGCGTCTTGGAGCTGGAAGCTATGTAGACATGTGCTGGGGATTTTAAGGGGTGATACTGGTTCAAGGCAATGTTTTCTGCTCTGCTAGGTGATTTCTGAAATGACAGTGTCATAATCTAAGCAGAAGCCATATGAATCTGCTTATGAGGAAAGGACTTTGCACATTTCTCCTAATTGTATATAGGTTAAAAAAAGTTTCCCCAAATACTTTTTTATTTTTATTTTGCACCACTTTGTAAACCTAGGATATCAGCCAGTAACTCCCAGTCATCCAATTCCAAAGGGCATATTTAGCCTTAAAGTGGCTTACTATGCGCCACTACTTGCTTCAGATTTTCCTCTAATTCGACCAAAATTTAAAAAAATGTAAACACTATAAAAATTAATTTCCACAAAGAGAAGGGAAACATTGGTAGGCAATTAAACAGCGATGAGGCATGTCAATAGCTCTCTATAAGAAACAGGAACAGGAACAGGGAACGTTTGAGGAAACGCAGAAAAGAAATGCAGAGGAACCGGCGGCGGGTAGAGAGGCAGAGGGGCTGGGCGCGCACGGTGCCCTCGCCTGGGGGGCGCGGGGGGCAGCGGGAAGAGCCACGTGTGACAGGACAGGCAAGCAGCTGCGGCGAGGCGAAGCCTTTGCCGCACGTGTTGTGCGGGGATCTTTACAACAACCACGCAATGAGGGGAAACGGCCCAGGGCAAACGGGTTTTAGGGGACAGGACACACGCAGGGGAAATGAGAGCAGCAAAGCAAACCTCGCGGAGTTTCAAGGCGGGGAGCGCAGCCGCCGGGAAGCTTATTCCGGCCCAGACCTGCGTGGGCACGCCCCGCCCGGACACGCCCCAGCCTGTGCGTGGGCACGCCCCGCCGGACACGCCCCAGCCTGAGCGTGGGCACGCCCTGCCCGGACACGCCCCAGGCCTGCGTGGGCACGCCCCGCCCGGACACGCCCCAGCCTGTGCGTGGGCACGCCCCGCCCGGACACGCCCCAGCCTGTGCGTGGGCACGCCCCGCCGGACACGCCCCAGCCTGAGCGTGGGCACGCCCCGCCGGACACGCCCCAGGCCTGCGTGGGCACGCCCCGCCGGACACGCCCCAGGCCTCCGTGGGCACGCCCCGCTGGACACGCCCCAGCCTGAGCGTGGGCACGCCCCGCCGGACACGCCCCAGGCCTGCGTGGGCACGCCCCGCCCTCCGCACACTCCGCAGACCCGCAGTCAGGTGGATGACACTACGGAGGTGACTCACCGACAGCCGCCAGCAGGCCAGTCTTCCTGAGGGGACACCGAGGGCCGCCAGGCATCTAAACTATAAAAGACGATGACAGTAAACCGAAAAAAGAACAGACTCCAGAAGAAAACATTCAAGGAATTTAAAGAAAATCATTTTAACGGTTAAATTAACATAACCCAATAAAGTATAGAAGAATTATGTTTATAAGTATAGGAACAGGCAACTATATATTTTAAAAAAGATAAATTTAAGAAGGAGATAAAAGCTTTTCTAAATTGGAAAGATTGCCAATTTGAAAAACAAACCAAAAAAGTAAAATATGCTTTAGAAATATTGCAGAATTTAGGATAAAAAAACAAAGTACTGAGGCAAGTAATGGTAGAAGTTACAAACACGGTGAGGCAAACTAAAGGGGCCATTCTCAGAATAACCCGATTTTCTTTGAAATTGGAGGAGGGTAGCTGAAGAAAAAAAAAAAAAAATTCTTAAAGTTGAATGCATACGTTCAAATTTTAAAAATCTACTTAGTTCTCAGCATAACAACAGAATACATACCTATATTTAATCATGTCAGTGTAAAATTTCACACCAAGATTTAAGGACAGAGTCTAAAAGCTTCCAGAGAGAAGCCAAGTGAAACTGAACTAAATTAAATGAAGCGAAACACAATTTCTGCAAGAGAAGGAAAAGCAGACTGGCGGACGTCTTCCCATTGGGGGCACTAAGTGCCTGAAGACAAAGGAGACACAAATTATTAGCTGAGTACATTGTTCTTACCTTGGTTAAAATAATAATCTTAAAGGTATTTGAAAGACTTTGGGAATAAAATATTATGCTGGTAAAATACAGATACTTAAAGTCTATAACCTCAGGAACAAGTAAAAACAGCCTGCTATTAATATATTAGACAAGTGCAGAATGGGCCATTTAAGTTGCAAAACATTTTATTGTTCATTTAATCTATAGGCCATCGTAGGAAAATAAGTTAATGAACTATGTTAATCTTACTTGGGTCTATAAAAAGATTTTAGGCTTTTCTTTTAGTGGGAAAATAACAGTCTCTTGTGTTTAGCTTTTATCCTATATTTGGGATATTTAAAAAAACAAATGGTGGTCTCAGCAGATTTAAATCTAAATACATGAGACTGATTTCCTGGCACTGTAGCGATATTTTAAAATATCCTAAGAAAAAAGAAACTTTTACCTATAATTCACACCAGAATAATCAATTAATTCCTAGCATATTATAAAGATATTCTTAAAACATGTGCCCTTTCTTAGGGAAATACTTTGGGCTATATCCCAGGAAAACTACACAACAAATCAGGTGCATTTTGTAGAACTCAGGCACGGAGCAGCCAGCTGGGATCCAGCGAGTGCGCTGCAGCACTGGTTCGATACCTAGCTCTGGACCTGGTCCAGAAGAGCAGAAGAAGGGGGAAGGAAGGTAAAGGCTGCTGACGTCAGCCCGCCTGTATGGGGGCATTTTAAACTGGAGCAGTGGGAGTGAGGCTGCCCACAGGGAGCCCTCTGGGGAGTGGGTTGGTATAACAGGTGAAGGGGGATTTAAAAGTAGATCATGTAATTTAGAGTCAGAATGGCAAGATTCACTTATGGTCATCATTCATCGATAGCTCTGTACTTCAATTTCTTCATCTGTACAACTGGGATAATAGGATTATTGTAAAAAATTAAATGAGTTATTGTAAACAAAGCAATAAGAATGATGCATGCATGGCACAGAGAAATACGATATTTAAGAGATGAAGGAACTATGAAGATATGATGAGAAAAGAGTTTAGAAAACTATGTCCAAGAAATTCTAATTTTCTAAAGTGTGACATCACTTACAGAGAATATTGGTTTTCTATTTGACCTGGATCCCAGGAGCAATGTCCTTTTAGAGGGCCAGGCTTATATTTTTCCAATGGATAAAGAAATATAATTCTAACTCACAACTTGACTCAATATTAAGTCAAATTTACAAAATCAGACAAGTGACTCAATGACAAAAATATGGTAAACTCATGCTGGATGACATTTGAACTTTAAGATTAGACTTCTGCAAACTAAAACAGTTTTCAAAAAAAAGTCACCACAGTAGTGACAGTCTGGACTATCCCTAATGATCTTTCTGCAGCTTTGACCAAGAACAGAACTAAAGAGGGGAGAGAGAGGAAAAAAAAAGTCCCCATACACCTTGGAAAAGATCTGCTTCAGAACCCAACCAGACTTACATAGGGATTTAGTATAGGGTTTATTCTGAAAATTGTGTTTTCTGCTGAAGAAAGTTTGGGTTGGTTTCTGCCTGAGAAGTGTATTTGTGTTGGGTCAAAGGCAGGACTGAATTAAAATTGCCCGCAGAAGTTTGTTGACTGCAGTAAGTTGACCATAGATTGGCTGACTTTTCAAAATGTTATGCAGCTGTTAAATGATTTGCTTTCAGAAGAATGTTCACTGTAATGATCTGTCATTAATCAATTAAACATAAAATCAGTTATGGTATTGCTTGTCATGGTTAAAGAACTGCCATCAATTAAAAGTTTTAAACTTCCCTTGGTGTTCGCTGACAGTCATTGGTACAGAAGCTCTCTCTTTACTAAAACTATGAGAAACCATTATTTTCATCACTTTGACCTTGTAGATCAAGGCGTGCTCCTATTCTAGCCAAGTGGAATTAGCTTAATATTGTGTGTTTTCTACATAAATGACCTATTTTCTCATCAGCCGCTTGGTCCTATTGATGAGCATAGATTTCCTCATCAAGCCCTCTCATTCCCAAAATGCTTTAGGAATTTATCACTGCAGTTTCTCTCTTAAGCACAGTGTGGGTTGTATTACGCAAATTTATTGAGCTCAGGTGCTATTCCCCTTTTATTCCAAATATAATATAGGATATGAAATATTTTGTCATGTTCACATTTCGGGTTTTGTGCTCTTGCATGTTTCTCATTCCCTCAGCCTTTAACATCTGCTCCTAGTACAGTATGTGTCATTTGGGTTTCACTATTTTAAGTGAAACTTAGATAATAACTATATACTATTGATTTGGGGGATAGGTGGAAAGAATCTATGTTATGACTTATTTTTCACTCACTTAGACTGATTTATTTTGGATATATTAAGTATTTTCACCCTGCACCTCAGAAGGATAAACTACTGTGGCAGAGTTTGGTAATTACCTACCAGTAGTTAGTCTCTCTTCTTTAAAGAGAGAACCCCAATGTGAGTGGAGGTACCCACTGGAAGCAATGTGAACCCTTAGCAGTTGTTGCCAAGGAGATGCATTCACTGGGTGGAGCTTTAGGAAAAGCCCTTGGAAAGTGGATTGCCTCCTGCATCATGACCATTCGCTATTCCCTTCTCCTTCCCTTTTCACATTTCCCGGAATGGGGATGTGATGCGGCATGTGGAGAACCATCCCCTGACATGCACACTCTTCAGAGGCTTGAATAAGAACAGTGCCTTGAACACAGAAATACAACACCACTAAGCCAGTCCTGCACTGCCTTCCTCTAAAGTTAGCATTAAATGAGAGGGGACTAAACCCTATTAATTAGTTCAAATGAAGTATATGTACGTGTGTGTGTTATATGCAGCTAAATGCATTCCTAACTTCTACAGATAGCTCTGATGAAATGCTATTGCTATACTAAGTCATATCAACTTATACTTCATGATCACAAATAACAAATTGTATTATTTTATAATGACAGAACTCAGAAGTATTATACTAGAAAAAGACACCAGGAAATAGATATTTATAGGATATATACCTTTATTAATAAACATTTTGCATGGAACATATTTATCAAGTGATTGAATATCTTATTTTGTGTGTCAAGTGGCCAGAATGATGTCACTTATTTGTACAAACAAAAGAATAAAATGTAATTCATACTGTTTGTTAGCAATATATGGGCTGAAAAGTCAACCAAACCTTTCATATTTTAAAGCTTTTTTAGGCATTGTGTAGATATAGTGGATATATTGTATTATAGAGAATACGAATGGTACACTTTTTAATGATTTTCGATGGAGAGGACATTGAGATCTGCAGTCATGAAATATTCAATCACCTTTTGAAACCCCACTATAACAAGAGATATAGTTCTGCATTTATTATCCTTCTACCAAGAGCAAAATTTCCTCTTAAGTGCCTCTGCTTAACCAACCTTAACATAATTTAATTTTGATTATTAATCTCTTATTAAAATACTAAATATAACAAAAGAGGGACAGGTTTTATTGAACATTAAGGTACTTTTGATTAATTCTAGCTAAAAGCTTGCTGCCTCATCTTTTTCCTGGCCTAACAACTCTCTCTCGTTATGTAAAGTTGATTACATGGCAAAGAGTAAAGCAAAACCTTTGTGGTTTTTTTTTAAGTCTCTACACTGAGTTTTCAGGCCTTCTCACGCTTCGTTAACCGTTCTCCAAGTTAGTTACTTAAACACTTAAATGGTTATTAAATACATAAACAAGCACTTCAGGAAGTATATTTAAAGGCACTTGAATTGTTCCTGCGTCTAATATCCTGTCACACTTATGCTAACTTAGAGGGCACTGTATTAATAAATGAACTTTCACAGGGACAGCGGCACACTTCTTGCTAAGATGTGCATCCACCTACCACAGCTGTGATTTCAGTGTGGCTTTGTGACATTTAGAGCAAAGTGTCTCTGTCAGGAGAGCAGAGCCCAAGCTTTGAGTCTATGTGTATAGTACCTTTCCGAACCCGAGAAAGATTCATCCACTTTCTGGATTTAGTTTCCAGAAAGTAAGAGAGGGTGTTGACACACATGACATTTAAAGTTTCAGCCGTATCTGGAAGGCAATGAAATTCATGGGAGGATGGTAGAAAGCTCTCGCTCTCTTCTTCATACCTGTCCCTTCCAGGCCAGGCTTGAGCTCCCTCAGTTGTCACTCCTCTGTGGGACTGCACAAGCCGCTAGGGAGGGCACAGGGAGTGTTGGCTTTAGTATCAGAAGATCGGGACAGAACTGGGCTGAGTAGCAGTTTTACTGCTTACTGCCGGTGCGACCCTTCGTGAAGCAATTAACCTGCAGACACTCAGTTTTATCACCTGCTAAATGGAGATCACTGTTTCTCCAGACGATGAATGAGAAAATTTCTCAAGGCCCCTAATAGAGTGGCAGGCACACTGTATGAAGTCAATAAATATTTGGCCAATTACAAGTTTATAGATAAACTCTGACATGGAACACATTGGTTTATTGTGATTCATTGATAAGTAGTTTAAATGACTTTATCAAATTCCAGGAGAGCAGGAATTATGTTTGTTCATATTATGACATCAACCCCTTTAATTAAGCTTGTCTTTAAAAAATATTTCCTTACTGATCTTGAATAATATCAACAAAATAACTGTACTCTGAAAGACTAAGTGGGACAGCTTGTATATTTTGCTAGGGCAGAGTCTTAGAAAAGTATGTATGATTTAAGATTGTACGGAGCCCTGGCTGGGTGGCTCAGCTGGTTGCAGTGTATCCTGTACACCAAAAAGATTGCAGATCCGATCCCCAGTCAGGGCACATGCCTAGGTTAGGGGTTCGATCCCCAGTTGGGATGCGTGCGGAGGCAGCCCATTGATGTTTCTCACATCTATATTTCTCCCTTTCTCTCTCTCTCCCTTCCTCTCTCTCTAAAATCAATAAAATTATACCCTTGGGTAAGGATTTATAAAAAAAAGAGTGTACAGAAATGTTTCTAAAGTATAAGTCGATGCAGGGACATTTGAAGATGTGTGTCTTCTGTGCAGACAACTGAGAGACACATCTCAAAGGAAAGAAAATATACCAAGGTAAGTAAAATGCACCAAAAACAAAATGTTCCTGTTTTATTTCTTGTTAGTCAAATAGGTTTGAATTTTCACTAGAGGATGGGGAAGTTGTTGTTACTGCTTCTGTAGTTTAATTCCATATAGATTATATGACTATAAACTATAATCAAGGCAAAGTTCTTCCCCCTAATAATTCCTTTGAAATTTGGGTGAAATTAAATATCATTTTAAAATGTGTTGTTTTTTATACTGTTGAAATTAACTCACTTTTTGATCTTCTGCCATGATGTATTTATACTACAACATCTATAAATTATCAGTAGGTTTCTCAGACTTATGTTAATTCTGTAGTCACAATTCTGGGGTTGTCAAATCTACTTCTTAGTTGGGAGACTTCGTATTGTAATACATATTCATTATTATGATTATCTGATGCACAAACCAAATTTATACCTCTGTGAACAGTTTTTTCTTGCCCACTGGTCTACAAACATCAGTGGAGTAACTGAACCAGTATTTTCCAAACTAACTGCTGTGATTTGGCCATAATGACAAACTGTGCTAAACCAGCTACCCCTGCTGTCCTAGAGTCTGATAAAGTCACCTGAGCTACTCACCAAGGATTCATAATAAACTCACAGTAGGGTTTATCTGTATGTTTTAATATCTGGTTTAGCACAGGTGGGTGCCAGTCCAAAATCCTTCCCCCTTCAGTTAGTTACTATTTCCACTTTTATATCTGAAACATTCAGTTATCTATTCTGGTTTACTTTTAAAACTTTTGAAGACTCACAATCTTATAAATGTCCAAAATAAAATCTTAAAATTGCTTGTATATTGAAGCTTAAGTTAGATTAAATATTGACACTGAGGGACTTCGTGCTTTATTTTTATGCATCTCCATGTTTTTATACAGATACAAGATTAGCAAATGGTATATTTTTTATTAAAGTATTATGTATCAGGACAATGACCATTAAACTCTTTATGTTCTCTTAAAAATAGAAATAAATAATAAATAATGAACTTTTTATGTTCTCAATTAAACTTGTGAGTCTGATTATACTAATAGACAATGGCCAGATCGATGGAAAAATAGGACCCTGACTCACAATCTATAATAACCAGCCCAGGAGACCAATTCATTATCTATAGTAACCAGTCCACTAAGCCATCATCTTATCTATACGTCAAAGTTATAGAAAGTCAGAAAATGCCATATAGCCAAACAATAATCCTTGTAACAGTTGGCCCCAATGGCTAGGACTTGATTAATAACTGACAGCTTCCCTAGTCTTAGTCTTGCTGCCAACTTAGTACCAACCAGAGAAAGCCAAATGTGGACCCCTACCCAAACCCTGCATGCCCCACTTCTAATGGGCCTGTCTACAGCTTCCCCAAGCCAACAGCCTCCAACCAGGGCACATCTGAAGTGTTCCATTTTTTTCTATTAGAAAGCTTTTTCCCACTTCTCTTCCTGCCTTTGAATTTCTATCAAAACGCAAGTGATAGTGGTTGACTTCCTTGCTAGAGCAAGCTCTGACTAAATAGCCATTGCCTGTTATTTGTTTTTTTTCATTTCCATACTTGTCTAGTCTACATAAAATGAATTCATTTTAATACCTTTGCTACAAACATTTTTATATGTTAGGCTTCATGCCAGGCACACAGTTATGACTATGAACTAGATAAATGAAGTTCATGCCTTTATTTAATGTACAATTGGCAAAGAAAATAAGCAGTGAAAGAGAAGATATTAATATCATGGGTTACTTTGACGATAAAGCTATGCATAAGTTGTTCTGGGAATAGAGAGCGATCTGCAAAGAGGAAAGCTTGTGCAGCTAATAGAGAATAGGACATAGGCGATATGTTTTCAATATAAACATTTTGTGAACTATTAAATACAATAACCTTTAAATTTTTATTTCCAATTATTTCCTTTACTTACAAAATGATTAATTTTTTATCATTTTAACTTTAAAGTATTTGCAATATACATTATTTTTTAATCCTCACCTGAGGATATTTTTTCTATTGCTTTTCAGAGAGTGGGAGGGAGAGAGAGAGAGAGAGAAACATTGATGTGAGAAAGACAGGTTGATGGTTGCCTTCTGCACACTCCCCAACCGGGCCCAGGGATCAAGCCTACAACCAAGGCATGTGCCCTTGATCAGAACCGAACCCGAGACCTTTCAGTCCTTGGGCAGACGCTCTAACCACTGGCTAGGGGCCACCGTATACATTTCTCAAATATGCCTTCAGACTTGCTACTATGCTGATAAATATTCAGCTCAGCATATTTTTTTCCTTTTGGACTAATGCGGTTAGACACTCCCTTGAAGAGTATTTAATAGATCTTTCCTCTTAGATTCACATATGTTTTTGACATTATATATGGACCTAAAGGAAGATTTTGAAAATTTGGATTTGGTAATTAGTATTCTCCAACTGTCTCCACATTTAAGTAAGACCACTTAATTTTAGCTTATAAAACATTCTCTTCAAATTTTCACAATTTCAGACAAAAAATATTTATTCTCATTTTTTGGGCTAAGATAGGGTATTTGTTTTCTAATATATTGCTAGATTTCTGAATTCTTTTTGGAATTCTAACACCATTCAAGTGTTAAAAAGTTCTTCCTCAAAATTTGTACTTTAAAGAAATGGAATTATATCTAAAATTTTGTACTAATATATAATTATGTCAAATTAGTAACCTGGTTTTTGATCAAGTTGATTTGAAATGAACTGCAGCCCTGGCCGGTTTTGCCCAGTGGTTACGGCATCGGCCTTCAGGCCGAAGGGTCTGGTTCAGTTCCAGTCAAGGGCACATACCTCGGCTGCAGGCTCGATCGCTGGCCACGAATGGGCACATGTGGAAGCCGCCAATCTACGTGTCTCTCTCACATCGATGTTTCTCCTTCTTTCTTTCCCTCTCTCTCTCCCCCTTCTACTCTCTGAAAAGCAAAAGAAAAAACAACCTCGGTGAGGATTTAAAAAAAAAAATTAAAATGAACTGCAGAAAAGTTGAATGTTTTCTCTTCATCAGTGAGTATCCTAATTGTCTTTTTTTCCATTCTCTTGCTAGCACCTAGACACATGAGTTGTAACCTCAAGTGAATCATGTGACACTTTTAGTAATTAGTAATGCTTCTTTCTTATTTAATTTATCTCTGATAATAGACTATATTTTCCACACTTGGTGACTAATTACTTAAATTTTGAGATGTGCAAGTATCTTGGGAACAAAAAGGAGTGTCCATAACTGTAGTTGAAAGAGTTAAGTTGGATTTCAAGAGACACAGCTGGATCGTGGATTTTAAGCAAGGTTTTATAACAGCAAAAACAAGAGAAGGAAGCTCCTTTTCCAGAAATATAATTTCTATATATCAACTGTTTAGATTTTAAGTCATATAAAAATATTAGAACACACACATATTTAATGAATTAAATGGTGTTGAAGCCTACAAAAATAAGGGAAATCACTAAGAAGAAAGAACTAACAGACATTAATCAATGTAGATAATATGGTGTGTATCTTTAGAACCAAGGGGCATAATAGCTTCCAAAGACTAAGATTTTTGGATGTGGCTGTGGGCAGATCACCCTCGCTGTGAGGATGAGAAGCTTGATTAAACATTCTCCCCTGTACATACAAAGTTAGGATTCTGAAGGCGCTATAGTCTGAGGGTGGGAAAGAAGTGTCAGAAGAAAACATCTGGTACAGGCAGATACTGTCTTGTTCTAAGATTTGGATGGTGCTGAAAGATGAAATTTAAAAATGCAAAAACAACGGTAACAACAAAATTGGTGTGATTTTTTGGTAACTAGTTTATCTGCGCATGGGTTTGGGATCTAAATGCTCACTATTTGTATACCCTCTCCCCACTCCCACGGAAAACAACAACAGCAACATGAAATGAGCACTTTGAACTACAGTGGACCCCTTTGGGGGAAACCCTCAGGATCATGGGGAAAGAAATGCTAGAAAAGAGAAACTCAGTCTATGCCTCCTGGGACATCTCCAGGGGGATCCCAATGAAATTAAGACGAACTATTTAACTAAAATTCACAAAAATCATCTAACACAAAAAATGACAAGATACCTTTAGCAGGAGAAAGAAAAATCAGCAAATTTTTAGAAAAAAATGATAAACAAAAGGACCAGAATCCAAGCACTTCATATAAAGGTGTTATATATTACACAGTTTTAAAAACACATCTTTTTATGTTTAACGGAATAAGAGTTGGACTATAAACAATGAAAAAGTAGCAATAACATTAAAAAATAATCTGATATATTTGAAAGAGAGCCAGTAGAACTTCTAGACATTGGATAATGTGAAGAAACATAGAAACGAGATCCTTCAAAGGGGGAAACAGAGAAAGTGAGCTTCATGTTCGCTTCATCTTTCTACCTAATGGCAAACTAAAACATACGGCATGGGGAGGTAGGACACAGTGGACACAGTGGGCAATAATAGAGGAAAAGCTAGTGGAGAACAGACATAAGAGATGCTAATGTTTTTGACAATTGAGGGACAAGCAATCAGAGGAGGAAGCTGCAGAAAACAGGCCTCAGTTATCTTCATAGGGATCTCACCAAGGTAGTGGCTCAATATTAACCTTTGCTTGTGCAGAGTGAGACTCTGCAGAGCCTGAAAGACTGCAGGTGCTATGGAACTGGTAGCTGAAAAGAGATTTTGGTGATGATTTCACTATGCCACAGAGATACTAGAGTTCCCGCTCAGCAGTAGTTTAGAAACACTGGTAAACAACTTGATGATTTAGTTGAGATATCAGATAGATTTTATTTTGGAGTAAGAACCACGCCCCTGTAATAAAATAAACATTTTAGAATAAAAGGCAAAACTGAAAGATTCTTCCACTACTGAAGTCCAAGCTAAGCCTTAAAAGATCTAGGTGATCTTCCAGAAATGTAACTGTTCCTCAGAACAAAGGCCAACATTCTTTTTGGAGAGAAAAAATCATTGATTTGAGAGTGAAGCATTGATCGGCTGCTCCCTACAGGGGATCCAGCCTGCAACTGGGGCATGTGCCCTGACCAGAAATCAAACAAGCAGCTCTTCTGTGCACAGGATGATGCCCAACCAACTGAGCAACACTGGCCAGGCCAAAGTCAACATTCTTTAGAAGACAACATAATCCGGAATCACTACAATATATCATTTAAAATGTCTAGCATAAAATAAAAAATAACAAATTATTAGATACATGAAACAACAGAAAAATATAATGCATAGATAGGAAAAAACAGAAACAGATCAACAAATGACCAGTTTTGGACTTAAATATACATTAAAATATTTTAAAAGATTCCATGTAAAGATGGACAGAATTGGTAAAAATATTAAAAGGTAAAGTGGATTCCCCCCCAAAAAATCAACTATAATTATAAAAGTGCAAAATTCTATATCTGAAACAAAGAACTAATTGGAAACATTTAAGAGCACACTGGACAAAGAAAAGTAAAGGATCAGTGAAATAAAAGCAACATGGAGAGTAGGGAAATAAGGCTCAAAACATTTCTAAATTAATCCATGGGAGGCAAGAAACATACTATGAAAGAAATAATAGTCAAAGAAATAATAGCAAGTATTTTTACAAAATTGTTGAAAAAAATATTCATACCTAAAGATTTTATAGTCAAAGTGTAAAATTTAAAAAATAGAAACAAAGGACAAAGAGAAACTACTGCGTGACAGCTGACTTCTTGAAGTCATCAATGTAATTCAGATTGTGGAGTATTCAAAATAATATAGGAAATCTTCAACAAATTGAATTGTGTATCAAGTGAAGCTATTTTTTCAGAAATAAGGATACAGTATAAATGAGTAATTTAAAACCAAGAGAACCTTGCTATGAAAAATATTAAAGGACTTACTCATAAGAAACTGATTCTAGCATGATCTAAGAAGAAAGAAGAAATAGTAAATATAATGGTAAAGGTGTGGTTATTTCTAAACCAGTATTCTGAGTATAAAAAAATCACATAAAGAATATCTAAATTTTGTGGTTAAAAATACATTAAATTATAGAATGTAAGGGAGTCATTACAATGTAATTGGCATTTTAGTAGCTTATGATCCTAATATGTATTGAGCAGAGAACAAAATTACTGATTAAGGGAAGGCACTGTAAAGCTAATATTGCAGGTTAATATTTCAATGGTAACTACTTAAAGGACAGGATGAAAATGTGTATCTCCCAAACCAGTAAAAAATGAGAGCTGGAGATCAGAATGCTAAAAAGTAAGTCAATTTGAAAGTACGCAATAATTGAGAAAACACCCAGAAATATAGCATATTAGGTAGAAATCACAAAAAATGATACAAATAATGACAAATAGTAGTCACTATAAATATAAGTGGACTTAACTATCAACTTAAACTGCATATATTAACAGACTAGTGAATGCACACACACACCACACACTCCAGTCATGTTATCATCAAGAGACATACTGAAAACCAAAAGTAGAGAAATAATTAAAAGCATGCAAAAGCGCACCAGAAAAATGTTAACTTTAATGTGCTTTAATATTAATTTTGTTTGATACTTATATTGCCATCCAGAATCCAAGGCACGAAGCAATAATAGAAATGGGTATGTACTCATATCATGGTAAAGGTTTTTTGTTTTGCTTTTTAAATATATCCTTACTGATTTCAGAGAGAGGAAGGGAGAGGGAGAGAGAGAAACATCAATGATGAGAGTCACTGATCGGCTGCCTCCTGCAGGCCCCCGACTGGGGATGGAGCCCGCAGCCCGGGCATGCGCCCTGACCAGAATCAAACCCGACCTCCCGGATCCTAGGTTGATGCTCCCCCCCGAGCCACGTCCAGCCGGGCCGTGGTAAAGGTTTTAATTCATTGGAAGGATATAGCTATTACACATTTTATAAAGCTAACAAGGAAGCTTAAAAATAAGCAAATATCAGAAAATTGCAACAAGGAAGTGATAAATCAATCATCATATTGGAACACTTTTATCCATAGCCTAGTAGTTTATTAAGCAGCAACATATTTATTAGATATAGAATATGGGAAAATTAGCATATGTGATCTACTTAACATATAGAACCTTCAGCCTGTTAGAAAATGCACATTATTTAAGGATGTGGAAATCAGTTATGAAATTGAGCATAAATCATGCATTAAATGTGAGCCAACAAATCCCAAAGAATAAATTTTGTAAAGACCAAGGTGTGTTTTTTAACCAAATGCAATTGTTATAAATCAAAAATCCCCAAAAGATTTAAAAATAAACCTTTATAAATCTACAGATCATATACTTTTTTAAATAAAATCTAAATCCAGAAGGACTCAAAATGGAAATTAAACTACTATAATAAAAGTGCTACCTATCAAACTTGTTAAATGTTGATAAAACAGTAGAGAAAAATTTATAGTCTAAGCCACATACATTCAATAAGAAAGACTAAATAAATAACAAACTAAGCATACGCCTTAAATATTTAGGAAATAACACCAATATATCACACAGAGGAAATTGGAAGAAAGCATAAGAAAAGTAAGTTAATGAAATAGGAAATCAAGATAAAATAGGATTATAAAAACTCAGAAAAGGTGGTTCTTTGAAAAGATGAATTGATAAAACTATGTTGAATCAAGAAAAAGATACAGCACAAATAAAATTATTACAATATAAAGGGAAGTAAGTTTAATTACAGTGGGAATTAAAATATAAAAAAATAAACGAAGTACATACTTCCTCAGAAAATGCAAATTATCAAAACTGATTCTAGAAGAATAATTTCAAATATTTCTTATAATCAATATGAAATTAAATCTGTAATTAAAAATATTCTTATGAAAATGCAAATCTGAGCTAGTATAGAATGTGTGTTGTACTTCATCAGACAATCAAAAATAGTTCCAATCTTTTACAAATTCATTGAGAAAGTAGAGGAGGAGGGAATTAAAAGTATTTAGTATGAATATAAATTTAATTCCAAAACTAGATGCATCAATTGTCCCAAATCTTAGTGACTGGAACAATAAACATTTACCATCTATTCCTGAGATTTCAGGAATCTCAGACCTGCTTATCTGGAAGATCCTGGCTTAGAATCTCTCTGTAGGCTGCAATCGAGGTGCCCTGAGGATGCAGTGCCCTGGGGACTCACCTGGGGACGGTGGGTTTCCAAGACCCCCCCAGCCGTGGGCAGGCCCCGGGGCTGCCCGTCGTGGAGTGGAGACGTCGTTCCTGGGGATGGCTCCCCACGGCTGCTCCTGAGCAGCTGCTGGCTGCTGGCTTCTTGCAGAGAGAGGTGCCTGAGAGAGAAGCGCAGAGTCACTAGGACAGCTCACAAGACTTTCAGAGCCCAAGACTGAAAGTGGCATCCCGGTCCCTCTGCAAGAGTCTAGTCATTAAAAATGTCTAGTCCACGATTAAAGGGAAGGGCCACACCAGTGTGTGAATAGCGGGGGGAAGAAATTCACAGGAGACCATCTCGAAGTCCACCTACCACGCCAGATAGGGAAACTGAGGTGAGTGTAGGCAGGTTCATAAACGTAAATGCAAAAACCCTTATTGAAATAATAAACAGAAATGCAAAAATCCTTAAGGAAATAAAAAACATAAATGCCAAAATCTTTAATGAATAATAAACATAAATGCCAAAACACTTAATGAAATAATAAACATAAATGCCAAAACCCTTAATGAAATAATAACAATTAGATTGAGTCCGTGTTTTAAAATGATACTGTACCCTCACCAAATTGGGCCTGGCCAGAAATACGAAGGTGGTTTCAAGTTAGAAAAAAAAAAAGTTCACCACATCATAATGTCAACTACATTAATAGTACAAAGGCAGGAAAAAAACCCAATAAACAATTAACTGAATAGATGCAGAAGAAAATCTTATAATAATTTTCAACATCCAATCATGACAAAATAGTAAATTAGGAAGAGGAGAGGACTTCTTTAACTTAGTAACAATGTCAATCTGAAATCTATAGCAAACATTTTATTCAATAGGAAAGTATAAGCATCATTATCTGTAAACTCAAGAAACAGACAAAGACAGCCATTATTTGTATTTATTTAATATTTTCCTAAGGTTTTAACCAACTCAGTAGACAGGAAAAGTAACTGAAAAATGTAAGAATAGGAAAATAAGACAAAAGTGATATTGTCATACTTTATGATTGTCAATATAAATAACTACGGACAAACTTTATAGTTAAAAGCTTAGTAATATTTTGAATATTACATCAATATAAAAATTAGGTTTTCTACATCAGAAGTAGCTAGTTAATAAAACAAAAAATAAGGTATTCACCATAGAACAACATATACAGCATGGGGCAAAAGTAGGTTTACAGTTGTGAGCATGAAACACAGTTTATTCTTTATTCTTATTTATTAATTATTGCATTCTTTTCCATACAAACAACTGTAGACCTACTTTCACTCCACCCTGTACCATAATAGTATAGAAATTCATTTTTGAAAAAATACACAAGCTCTATAGCAAACACTATAATTCTGATAAGGACTATAGTACATTACGTATATATGGATAGCCATTACATACAAAAATAAGAGCAACTGGAAAGCACAAATGCTAAGGAGAATTACATAATTTATTATGGAAACACTTCACTTTCCATCTTCGTTTATCTGTTATTTCATAACCTTAATTATAAGGAGTCTTGCTTAGTAAAATACATTTTTCTTATAAAAAAAATTAAAAACCTAGTCAGTTAAAGAGATAAATTGGAGGCATTGTAATGAAAACCAAAAAATTATACATATATATATTGAATAAATGTCTACTTAAAATATAATAATAAAACATTTAAAAATTTGCTAGTTATAAATTTCTAAAGGATCAAATCTTACGCTAAAAAATATAACTTGAGGACATCATGGCACTCAGTTGCAGATAGGTTAAGTTAAAATATGGAGTTCATTTCATGCTTAGTATTCTATTGCCATCAAAGTTCCTTCTTTAGTATGACAACTATAAGAAATAAAAAGGAAAATCTGAAATTACATTTTCATACTCCATTCAACTGAAGAAGTTAATCATCTGTTCTGAATTAGGGTCCACATTTTGTATCCTCTACTTTTCTATTTGTCCTTGCTATATAACCTATAATACATTGTCACAGACAAAAAATGCAGTGTTTTGTGAACTGAAATGGAAGAGATTTACTCTGTTATTTGCTCTGAAGTGTGTGAACAAAATGATTTAGTTCTAAGGATTTGTGCAGAGATGTGTAACAGATTGACCTCATTTTGAAGATGACAACTTAAGTCACTGAAAAAAAGTGTATATTTATATTTATATATTTATATTTATATTTTTTATATTTATATATTATTTATATTTTTATTTATATTATATAGAAAATTAATTAATGAAATTAAGGTAAAATTTCTGAATTGATGCCCTTTACATTTTTATTTTAACTTTTCTCTTTGTATGGATTTTTCTTTAACATTTAAACAGAAAGACAGCAATGTTGCTTAAAAAACAGATCTTTTTAAAAATCTATCTTTATTGTTGAAGGTATTACAGATGCCCCCTTTTTTCCCCATTGACCCCTTCTATCCTACACCCAAACCCAAGCCTTCACCACACGATTGTCTGTATCCATGGGTTATGCATATGTGCATATAAGCTCTTTGGTTCATCTTTGGGTCAACCACCCACCCACCCCAACCTTTCCTCTGAGATTTGTCAGTCTGATCCATGTTTCTACATCTCTGGATCTATTTTGTTCATCAGTTTATTTTATTCTTTAGATTCCATATATGAGTGAGATCACTTGATATTGTTTTTCTATGACTGGCTTATTTCACTTAGCGTAATACTCTCCAGGTCCCTCCATGATGTCTCAAAGGGAAAGAGACCCTTTTTTGTTACAGCTGTGTAGTATTCCATGGTGTAAATGTACCACAACTTTTTTATGTACCCATCTACTCGTGGGTACTTGGGCTGTTTCCAGATCTTAGCTATTGTAGATTGCGATGCTCTGAACAGAGGGTGCATATATTCTTTCTGATTGGAGTTTCTGGTTTCTTAGGATATATTCCTAGAAGTGGGATCCCTAGGTCAAATGGCAGTTCCATATTTAATTTTTTGAGGAAACTCCATACTGGTTTCCATAGTGGCTGCACCAGTCTGCATTCCCACCAGCAGTGCACTAGGGTGCCCTTTTCCCCACATCCTCACCAGCACATCTCATTTGTTGATTTGTTGATGGTAGTCATTCTGACAGATATGAGGTGATATCTCATTGTCGTTTTAATTTGCATCTCTCTGGTTACTGACTTTCAGCATTTTTTCACGTTACTCTTGGCCTTCCATATGTCCTTTTTGGAGAAGTGTCTATTTAGGTCCTTTGCCCATTTTTTTTAATTGGATTGTTTGTCTTACTTTTGTTAAGTTGTATGAGTTCATTATATATTTTGGATATTAACCCCTTATCAGATGTATCATTGACAAATAGGTTTTCCTATATAGTGGGCTCCCTTTTCATTTTGTTGATGGTTTCTTTTGCTGTGCAGAGATTTTTATTCTGATGTAGTCCCATTTGTTTATTTTATCCTTTGTTCCCTTGCCTTACGAGATATATCAGCAAATTTCTAGAAAAATACAGTCTTCCTAAACTGAATCAGGAAGAATCAGAAAACCTGAATAGGCCAATAATAACTGATGAGGTTGAAGTAGTAATAAAAAAAACTCCTAGCAAACAAAAGCCCTGGTCTGGATGGCTTGACAGTGGAGTTTAACCAAACATTCAAAGAAGAAATAATACCGCTCCTCCTCAAACTATTCCAAAAAAATCCAAGAGGAAAGAATGCTTCCAAACTCTTTTTGTGAAGCTAGCATTAGCCTAATTCCAAAGCCAGATAAAGACACTACAAAGAAGTAAAATTAAAGGTCAATATCCCTGATGAACACAGATGCTAAAATTCTCAACAAAATATTAGCAAATCGGATCCAGCAATATATTAAAAAGATCATATACCATGACCAAATGGGATTTATTTTAGGAATGCAAGGCTGGTACAATATTCGCAAATCAATAAATATGACATATCATATAAACAAATTGAAAGAAAAAAAATCACATGATCATATCAATAGATGCAGAAGAAGCATTCAACAAAATCTAACACCCACTTTTGATAAAATCTCTCAAGCAGAGTTGGAATAGAGACATCATACCTCAACATAATAAAGGCCATATATGATAAAACTATAGTCAACATTATACTAAATGGGCAAAAACTAAAACAATTTCCCCTAAGAACAGGAACAAGACAGGAGTGTCCATTTTCACCACTCTTATTCAACATAGTACTGGAAGTATTAGCCACAGTGATCAGACAAGAAATATAAAAGGTTTCCAAATTGGAAAGGAGGAAGTAATACTGTTATTATTCACAGATGACATGATATTGTACATGGAAACCCTAAAGACTCCCCCAAGAAACTACTAGATTTAATAAATGAATTTGGAAATGTAACAGGATACAAAATTAACACCCAGACATGGATGGCATTTTTATACACCAATAATGAACTCTCAGAAAAAGAAACTAAAAGAACAATCCCATTTACTATTGCAACAAAAAAATTAAGATACTTAGAAATAAACTTAACCAAGGAGGTAAAAGACCTATACTCGGAAAACTATAGGAAGTTGAAAAAAGAGATAGAGGAAGATATATAAACAAGTGAAAGAATATATTATGTTCATGGCTTGGTAGAATTTATATCATTAAAATGTCCATATTACCCAAAGCAATCTATAGATTCAATGCAATCCCCATTACAATATAAATGACATATTTCAGAGATCTAGAACAAATATTCCAAAAATTTATATGGAACCAAAAAAGACCCCAAATAGCGACAGCAATCTTGAGAAAAAAGAACAAAGTTAGAGGGATCACGATACCAGATATAAGCACAGACCTTAATGTGTACCAATGAAGCAGGGATAAGGGCCTTCTCATGAACTCACCCATCTCTATAGTGGATTTTCTTGCAGAAGATTAGTGCCAGTTATGCCCTCTTCACATTGATAATAAATTAAGATTATATATTACTTCTTTTTTATTTTCCTTGCCATATTATGATAATTGTTATGATGAGAATTAGTAAATTGTATATTCACCTACCAGTTTAATTTATTTTGATTTCTAAAATAGGACAGGAACAAATTATCATGGCACATGACAAAATCACCACAATAGCATACATTTTAAAAAGGATATGACATGTACATAGTTGAAGTTACTTGGAAGATAATTTTATTTTTTTATTTTCAGGTTGATGATTTGTCTATTTCTTGGTGGAAAGGAAATTTCCATTAAAACATTCACTATGGTAGACACGTCTGAAGTTGGAAATTGAATTGACTATTACTAGGACATAGGTGATTTTTTTTTCTATGAAGAGTTTACTGCATTTTGAATTGAAAATATATGCTATAAGTAGCTTCTTTGTGCTAACATTCCAGAAACTCCTTGCATGCAGAGTGTATTTGCATTTAAATAAATTATTTAGATTAATAATCAAGTGCTATGCTAAGTGTTTTATAAAAAAGAATAAAACCATTAAACATCTTATAGATGTTGGTTAGTTTACTGAAACTAAATTTTAAGAACAACAAAATCAGACTCTTAAATTTTTTAAGTGCAGACAAAGGTACCTGACATGTAGTAGGCATGCAATTAATTAAAAGTGAATAAATATATAAAGTGATGAATGAAATCCTAGATCACCATAAATGGTTTTTTCTGTTTTTATTTATTGGCTGTTACATGAGCAATCCTGTTTCACAATGTTTGTGTCATGACAATCTTAGATTTGCTTTGGGGTAGAATGTGCTGAAAGGGGAAGGTAATCTCTGGCTAACCAGTCACACATTATAAGGTAATAGCATAAAATGATACACAGGAATAAAACAATGATATTGGCAGCCTGTGTAGCACATCGTATGCCAATTCTTTCCCCTTCAGAAGGTCTCTCTTTAGTGATTGTGCAGTCCAATTGGTACTGGAGTTTGATTTGTGGCTGGTGAAGGCAGCTCTTGCCTGATGCCAACGCAATCACCTGGAAAGGAAGATGATCTGTTCTCATACAAACCCATCACAAAACCTGATGCTCACAAAGACCCTTGGCACAGGCAACCTTTGCAATAAAATGGCTTAAGAGTGAAAGAGTGAATGCAGTGCTTTGTATTCCTTCGTTTGTTTTGGCCACACTGTGTCTAAAAGACAATAGCTGCCCTTATAGGCATAAATGGCCTCCAAGCTCAGACAGAATTTAGGTTTTTGCTGCTGCTATCAATTCTCCTGGGAATTTATTCATTAAAAAATGGTGTTCTTTTTTCCCCCCATTCAAATAATAAGAGATTCCAGACCTGGCCTTTAAAACCTCATGTTTGGGTCTCTCCACAAAAGAGAAGGCCTGAACATGATTTATGACTAACCTAAAGCCTGAATTTTCTTAATGAGCGTTATCAAGTGTTGTCTACATCCTTTTGCTGGGAAAGTTAAAGATTTTAGAGTTAGGCTGCTATTGCAAATGGAATTCCCATGGTTTTCCCAACACAGTTTTATTAACCTCTATACTGAATCAAATAGTGTCCCTTCAAAATGCATGTCGACCTGGAATTTGTGAATGTGACTTTGTTTGGAAATAGGGTCCTGACAAATGTAATCAAGTTAAGGCTAGCATGGGCCCTAAACCCAAGATGATTGGCTTCTTTATAAAAGAAGAGGGACATTTTGACACAGAGACACACGGAAGAAGGCTGTGTGAAGATGGAGACAAAGATTGAAACTTCAGTGATTGCTAATATTCAAGAGAGGCAGGGAGCAGCAAAGGAAGAATTCTCCCCACAGGCTTCAGAGGAAGGATGGTATTGCCAACAGCTTTATTTTGAACTTCTAGGTTCCAGAATGGTGGGACAAAGATTTTTTTATTTTTATTTTTTAAATATATCTTTATTGATTTCAGAGAAAGGAAAGGAGAGGGAGAGAGAGAGACAGAAACGTCAATGATGAGAGAGTCATTGATCGGCTGCAGCCCGCAACCCGGGCATGTGCCCTGACCGGGAATCGAACCCTGATCGCCTGGATCTTAGGTCGACGCTTAACCGCTGAGCCACGCCCAGCCGGGCCAAAGATTTTTTTTAAGCTTCTAAGTTTGTCTCAGGAAACTGATTCAGATTCTGGTTCAGGGAAGTCGGGTGCTATTGTAACAAGTATCTAAGATGTGAAAGTAGCTATAGTAAACACATGGAGATATTTTTCATTTTCACGCACACACACAAAAATGTTCTCTTAAAGGTAATACATGATAATAAAACCTAAATTGCATTTAAGGAACTGTTGGTAAAAATACAGACATTAAAGGTTATTCTGGTGAGAACTCAAAGAAAAAAACAGAGCTGTACAAAAGCTTCTACCATCTTAGAAAATGCATATATTGTAATAAACAGTGTTCTAGCAACATGAACATTAGTAACTTTCCTGGTGAGGTCCCTGATGGAAATGAGGAACATGCTATTGGAAAGTGGACAAAGGGCTACCCATGTTACAAAGTAGCGTGTGACCTGGCCGGGTTGTTTACTGCTGTTGAGTGGAAGGTAGAACTTGTAAGCAATTAACTTAGATATTTAGCTGAGGAGATTTCAAAGCCAGGTGTAGAAGGTACAATCTGAATTCTCTTTGCTGCTTATAGTATTTTGTGAGAGGAAAGAGATAAATTGAAGAATAAGTTGTTAAGTGCAAAGGATACAGCACTTGATGGTTTGGAAACTTCTCAGCCCATGCAGATAGCATGCCCTGGGAACAGGGCCAAGGTTGTAGCTGAATCACCATTTATTAAGGCGAAAGTTAGGCATGTGATTAGGCATGAGACTAATAAACCCAGCAACCTTCTCCGCAGAAGCCAGGAATAGAGATGGACTTATCCAGAAAGAATCTGTGGTTGGGCCCTGCTGTCTAATAGCATGGATCCCCTTAATATTAATGAAGACAAACAAGGGATTTGAGAATTTTTTACCAGCAGAAACACTGCCATCCTGGACTAAAAGACAGAGATGGGATGAATGTCTCTTGTCTTAAGCCACTAATTTTGTTTTAACTGAAGACCAGGGAAATGAATGTAACGTCTAAGAGAAGGAAAATTCCATTGAGTAGTCTCATGCCTAAGGAAGAATGTGGTCTTCTGTGATGGATGGCAGGTGCCTGAGGCCAGCTATACGAGACTCCTCTCTCTTTTGAAAAGAATTCCAGTGTCTTAGACACTGAGTTCAAGTAGAAAAGATAAGTATCTGTTTATATCCATATCCATTGCCATTCTCACATCCATATCTATATATCTATATTTATGATTTCATACATGTTTTTAGCTTTCTATAAAAGAATAAATATATAACAGCATAGGAAAAGAAGAAAAAATCAAGGGAATAAGATACCAAGGAAAGTCTAAACAAACAAAAAAGCCTTCAGGAGCATTTTCTGCTAGATCACAGGTGGACAGAGTGATCGACGACCTGTAAACCTATGAGGGCCATATAGGCAAATTAAGTGAAAGACATGCGTCAGATGCTTATATAGTGAACAAATGGAGTTGGTTTTTTTATTCATACAAAGAAATATGTTCTCACAAATTTTTCTTGAAACTATTTCAAAATGCTTTCTGGTTCCTTCAAAATGCATTTTTCACTTTTGATTGAGACATTGGTATAGCCATGTGGTCTTTGGGGAAACTACTTAACTCTACGGTGGCAGTGTAAAGACAGCCATGGATGGATGGATGGATGGATGGATGGATGGATGGATGGATGGATGGATGGAAAGAGAGAGAGAGAGAGAGAGAGAGAGAGAGAGAGAGAGAGAGAGAGAGAGAGAGAGAGAGAAAGAGAGAGAGAGAGAGAAAGAAAGAAAGAAAGAAAGAAAGAAAGAAAGAAAGAAAGAAAGAAAGAAAGAAAGAAAGAAAGAAAGAAAGAAAGAAAGAAAGAAAGAAAGAAAGAAAGAAAGAAAGAAAGAAAGAAAGAAAGAAAAGAACAAGACTGTAGTCTATTTACAGGGAAAAAGCACAGGACAGATCTGGCCCGCGAGTCCAGGCTCACTGATTTCCCTAGCTGACGCAGAAGGAAAGCAGCTTCGCTCTGACCGCGCGGTGCGCGGGCGCCTCTGCCCCACGGGCCGGCCCTTGGAGGCCGAGGCCGAGGCCGGTGCACGCGCATCACATGCGGCAGCAGAGCCTCGCCAGGCAGGCTCCTGACGCTCCCCCCGTGATCCCTTTTGCACGCTGCTGTCCTCACGTACATTTCTGACTGTGTTAGCTTCCTGCAAAAACATCTTCACAAGATTTCTCAGTAACAATACGGGAAAGTTCGAACCCCAGCCTCCCTGCCTCCAGGCTTCCTTAAAATGACTCCCATTATGCCCCTACACACATCTTGTTAAGTTGAAACACCGCCTCCACGCAGCCCCCCTCCGGTCATTCATCTCCTCCCGTCTGAAACGCCTGGGTTCACAGCTGCCGAAGTGTCACGTTTCCTCTTCTTCTAATAAAAATGTTCCGTGTCCCCCAAGTAGATGTCTTTCTCGTTAGAATTTCCACGGCATTTATTTTATTCAGACTTCACTTACGGCATTTCATTATTACATTCTGCTCATATTCTTCGTGTCTCTTTTATTATAATAAGATTTTTGAAGATAGGGCTGGTGCGTGACTCATCTTCATTTGCGCCCAAAGTATCTCACTAAGTGCCAAATAAATACTTTTCCTCTGAATTAATGTACAAGGGAAAACTATAACATAGCTTTATTTGGAAGGTGAGATTCTGTTTTATTTATGGACTTATTCCAAGTCATCCTAGTTTGCATAGAACTTAAATCATATTGCCTGAGGCTCCTTTCTTGCTGTGGCTATATTATGCATAACACAATCCATACACGCCCATATATGCATTCTTTCACAGCCTTTAAAAAATATTTGATGAAGTGTGGGGCTCCTTGAAGAAGAAAGGATCTGTTTAGAATAAAAAGAGGGCACATTCAAGCGCAGGAGAGCAAAAGTCAGCAACAACCTTGGTTTTCATCTTGACTCCATTTATTTGCTGGCTGACATATAAAGTACAGAACTTCCTTAGATTCTTAATTTTAGATTTTAATCTGTAAAACAAGGATTAAAAAAATACCTCCCTCATAGTTTCTTTTAGGAATAAGTGCTTAGCATAGATGAGTCATATCATTGGTACTTCAATTAATTTGGGATTAGAATAATTAATCAATAGTGAATGGTAGTGTGTATATATATATATATATATATATATATATATACAACATTATGTACACTGCGACTCTAAGTACATGAATATGTGTACAAGCCACAGTTAACTGAGCCACTGAAGAACATCACAAGTTGTAACAAGTCAGCATTACTATTTATGTTGAACAAAGCAATGTTCCCCAGAATCCAAAAAATATTTAAGGATGGACAAGTAATCAGAATCTATTTTCAACACAAACACACCATACGTTTTCAGTTATTTTTTCTTTTCCTTTTAAGATAAAATAGTGTGAGATGCTTCTCTGGCTTCATCCTTCCATAAATTGAAGGAAACATAGTTGAATTCACATGTAACAGATGAGTTATCTTACTTTACCTCATAAAAATAAATCATTAATAACTAAAACATCATAGGCCATAGCAATAAACACGGCACATAGTTCAACTTTGGAAAATTAGTCCAATTTCCTGCTATATTTAGGCATTTAATAATTCTTTTCTTCAGTGTATAGCACACACTTTCCATTCCAAATGTGAATCCCTTGAGGATCAGGATCTTGATAGTTGAGTTAGTTTCTGGTTTATGAAGCCACTGCCTCTATGGGAACTCAGTTTTTTGAAGCTATAATAGCATTTAAGTCTACTGGTTGCTACTACAACCCACTAAACTTCATTCTCAAAACTTGGCACACACTTATGGATGGAACATTTGAATATTTTGATATTCGTTCAATATGTACCAGTTTAGTTTTAAATCAGATTTTCTACCACATCAAAGTTAAAAAAGCTTCCCTAAACATGGTGTAAATAACTGAGCATGTTATTCTTACCAAGTAGCAGAATTTAAATATAATGTTTGGAAAACTATTGCTCTTGAGCCAGCCAGGCAATAGATGCTGCTGTTACCATGCCTCAGGCCTTCAGTGGAGAAATAGCCAGTTGAATTCGTAAGGCGAGACAGTAAACAGCAGGGTGGAACCCCGCACCCGCAGGTCAGGCGCCCGGAAGCTCACTAGCAGGCCAAATTGAAGTAGTAGCCTTTGTACGTCAAGGTCCAACTGAATACCTTTAAATGATTGCAGGAGTGCATCGTAGACTGGGATCAAATATAAATGCAGGAGCCATTGTCTTATGAGTCAAGAGACCTCATGTCAAAAATAAATGTATTTTGTTCCAGATATATTTTCTTTTAAGCCAGTAGGACCGTAATCTACCATTTACCTCCATCATTATTGGCCAGCTGCTTAAGTGGTTCTCAATTAGTTTTATCAGCCTGAAGGTCAGAATGTCCTGGAGATTAGGCATTTGGACTTGGAGCATTCTCACCCCTGTTGCTACTTTCAGCTGGATTTTGTACTACAGTTATCCTGATAAAACTCAGGAAATTGCAATAAAAAACAATTGTCATATAAATTCTGCATATGTGTGTGTGTGTGTGTGTGTGTGTGTATAAACATATAAAGTACAGAAAGAACTCTTAAGATATCACTTGGTAAAAATATTTGCAATTAAAGAATATGAAGGAATCTCTGGCATTTTATCAATATGGTTCAAGTTGTTTGATATTAAAAATACTATATAAAATTGTGATAAAATGAAAATAATCATTCACCTCTAGATATGAATCTCAGTGAATTGAAAACAGTTGGAAACATATGCATTTGTGCTATGGTTTCACTTACTATAAATAACATTTTAGCATTAATTCAAACTGGTGAGGGGTGAAGGCAGGGAGAGAGAGAGGGAGGGAACAAGTTGCAGGCCATGTGAGACAGAACATAACTGTGCAGGGGAAGAAAAAATACAAACAACTTAATAACTTAGACCAGCAGAATTATGACTCTTTTATAATAGTTAGAATGAGTGCAAGGAAGTGAAGTGCTAAGAGGTCAATTATTATAGGTCACATGAGTCACATCTATCAAAAGTTTGAGTGTCTTAATTAAGGACAAGAGTAATTGGAACTCCAGATTAGAAGAGCTTGGGAGTTTGATAGGCTTTGGATAAATCTCATTTCCTGCATTTACAGCATTGTTTGCTTGACCAAATTTATTAAACAACTTGAGATTTGGTTTGCTTGGCTATAAAACTAGACTAATTTTATCTACTCAAAGAATTATTATGAAAATTAACTGAGAAAGGAAACACTGGCTGCCTGGTGTAATTAGCGTAGTGCTTGGCCTACAGTGAACCCTGTTCAACGCTGGTGCTCGTTCTCAGTTTCTTTCTCTCTCACCACGTGACAAAGAGAACCATACACATAATTGAAGATTTACTTTCGCAAGCTCAGGGCTGGGGTTGTTTTTGTGTTGATTTGTATAATAACCCTACTACGAACATAGCCAGCTAGTGAATTCTCAAACGCGTCTTCTCACAGATCTAGTTACTATTTCTGGTCATTACCTGAAACCTCAGTCTCTCTCACATGAAGAGTGAGCCAGTGATCTCCTCCCGGAATGTTGCTACTTAAGATGGTTTATCATCTCATTTTGCTGGGTCAGTCTCACCTGGATAATATATAGATGTTTTTCGGATTTCTAATTTTTATCTTTATCTCATTTTGCTATTATCTTTAAAAGTGGGCCAAAGTGCAAAATACTTTGAAAAATGGGTCATAGATCTTTGCAGTGGATGGACCTTGAGCCATAGTGCTCTGGACTGTTCTCCTAGCTGACCTTAGTATATTGTCTGGATATTTTTTTTATATGGACTTTCAAACTTCACTCTCATCCAGTTCATGGATTTCATCTTGTGCTTATGATAACCCTGAGACTCAGTGCTAATGTCGTACTGAAATTCTGAAATACTCTTTATATGGAGTCCACCTGATCTCTCTTCTAGCATCTGAATCAAAGGAATTAATGCTGGTCTAGCATGTCTGACACCTAGCCATTACTACTTTCCTTTCCAAATACTTACCGGTACTTCTTTAAATAATTCATTGGAAGATTTGGTCTGGTTTCAGGTTCATGAGTCTGTATTCTTTTTCCACCATTTTTGCCCTTTCAAAAATTAAAATATAATTTTCTCATATCTTTTCTTTCACAACTGTCCAGCTAGCCATGATTACTCAGAACTTTCTACCAGTGCCTTAACAGTTTTACTACAACTTTTCTCAGTGGCCTGATAGTAATTGTCTGTAGTTGAAGATAGAATTCACTGAAGAACATATAAGTATTTTTTTACCAGTTCCTCAATCATCTTTAGCTTCTGTTCAGATTATACATTTATCCTACCTTTTTTAGACTGAAGATTCTGCTACTTGACAGAGGCCAGGACAGTAAAAATCAGGTTTCCTTACTCCGTCTGCTAAATTTACTACGCAAAACTGTGAGTATATCCTTTCTTTGTTTCTCTTACTCTAGTATAACTAGCAAAATCTCACCCCCCTCCCTTTTGCTAGCATATCATTTTTATGAAACAAGGCATTCTGGGTAGGCATACTTGACCCTGGATATATGTCACACTTCCTTTCACAAATGAGTCAATTGTTAAGTATAACCAAATATGTTTAGCATGTAATTTTAGTTGTAATCTATACTCAAATGCTTGCTCCCTGATAGCTATTGGAGATGTTGGTTATACTCTGTGTCAAAGAAAATATTATTTGGAATTCTTTAAATACTGTTTGAAAGGGTAACTTTGAAGAACTTGTGGATTTCAACTTTGGTATTCAGAATTTCCTCAGCTAAACTGTATGACAGTATGTTCAGAAATATTCTAAGAATTTTGAAAGTAAAAATAAATAACTCCTGCCTTAAGCAGTGTTTCTTGGGGAACAGACTCTGTGATGGAAATTTGTGTGCCTGTAGTTTATTAGGAAGCACTCTCAGGATCAACGCCTATTACGGAGTGAGAGAAGAAAGACTGGGATCAGGGGAGGTTGTCATGCCTGCTGGAAGCTCTGGATCTGAGATGTCCTTATTTTAGGCAAGGTGGTTGGGACTTTAGACCCCTGCATTGACCAGACACAAAGGAGGACTGCCCTGAGAAGAGCAGGTAGCCTCAAATGACGTAGTTCCCTTCATTTGAGGACAGTTTTCGGAAAATGAATTCCTCAATCTTAAGGGCTATCTGGAACACCATAGCATCTACTGCAATTCAGCTCTTGCACCACCCAAATTTACCTGCTTCATGTAATAAACTGCCCCCATCTTTGAAAGTCTGATCAGTTCCTATTCCTGGGGAAACCTAGGAGGAAACTTAAGAGGACAAACTATAAGCCTCCTACTACAGTTGGCCTTAGCACTGCAACTGATACTCATTATCTCTTTCCTCTACTGCTTACTCTAGCATCCCTTCAACTGTTTACAAACCCTAATGGTCTAGGTGCCTTACTTGGTGGGGTGACCTAGACCCTCATCCCTGAAAATTGAACACCCTCCCTCATCATGCCTTTATCACGCTGTATCTGCTATGTTGTCAATATATGATCAAATGTGTTCTTATGGATCATCTACATGGCAGACATATTCTTTCTTGGCCCCATGGTGTATACAGCATCCTATCTTCTCCTCACACTTTGGGTCACAGAGACCTAAAATTTCAATGCAGACCCCATGTCCAACAGTCTTTGAAATGTCAGGGTAGCCTCTGCTCCTTCTTTAAAAAATATATGCACAGCTAAATAAATATACGGCCATAGGTCCCATTAGGGAAGGAATGTGGAATCATTACCTTATGCATTTGCTGTAGTCTTGAAGGTTTCTAGTTCTTGGGGAAACTGGTCTCCCGGTAACATCCTTGTTGCCCATCTCTCTTGTTCCGAGGATGGTTGTGTTCTATTGCTTTTCACCATTACTCTGTGCATCTCAGACTGCCCTGGCTGCCACCTGTCTTGGACACTTACCCAACAAGTATGCCCAACAATCATACCTCCACTTGATCCCTGTTATTACGGATTCGATTCTGTAGCATTTCTACACTCATCTCTAACCTGCAGAGGACAGCCCCTAGTGAGATTCTCAATAGCACTCATGTGTTCTTCCTAGAGCATTCCTTGTGGCTGCAGTATTTTGACTGTCTTCTAGATTCTCTTACGGAGATTCGTCAGCCAGTGAGCTTTCTGGACTTATCTGTGTATCTAGTCCAGCATGCCAACTACTCTGAGCCAATGATCTACTTACTCTCTACCATGGCAGTTCCAGAAATCCTACTTCACATACTGCTGGCTTGCTTCCAAGGGCCATCCTAGTTGTGCATTAATACCATGTCCTGGGGCCTTGTCAAGGTGCTAAACCCTATATCATGGGAGAGTGTTCCATACTGATGAACTATTGTTTCTCTAACTTTATATATCACAATCCTTGACCCAGCACCCTTGGGCCTTATTCCCAAGCCTATTCTCTCTACTCTGGCTGGTACATGCACCGCAGCTCTTTTATGTTATAATCCCTTTCCTCCCTTAGCAGTCCTGGCATTTTCCTGACCAAATTATATTTCCCTTTCATTCTAGTTACTGGTATAGTAGCTAGGATAAAAGGTGAAGACAGAACCTGGGGGGGGGGTAGGTGTATTGTCTGGTAAGGCATGGTCCTCTGCATCGTCTTCATGGGAGGAGGGAATACTAGTTGAACTGAGAGAACTGGGTCACTTTTATAAGCCCAGAGGGTCCAGACGGACCCTGGGTTTTAAAATTTTGAGTACGATAAACCCAGTGCTCCCATCTACAAATCTCAGGGTCTCGCTCCTTCCCAATCAGGAACCTGAATTCAATTTATTAGCTCCACTAAACTTATAATAATAAAGTCCTGGGCAAGATCTGAAACTGTCTTTGTTCTCTGGCTGTAGGAGACAACAGACTCTTTAGGCTCTCAAGGGGACCATGTCACGTTCACAGTTTACTTTATATTGGTGGATAACCAACTTTATTGTCCACCTCCAACGTATATAACCCCCCAAAATAACCGTCCATTTTCATGATCCTTACAAGCATTTTTCCCCAAACCTCACAAACACCTGAGGTCCTGTCTGCCAGTGCGTCCTTTCGCGTTGGTAACCACACCAGCCTATCACAGTGAACCCGGGGGATGCCTGGCTCAGGCTGTAGTGGTCATCTGGCCAGCGCACTGCAGCGTCCACCGCCTAATCCCATCACGTTTACAACAGGGCAGAATAAAGCTTATTTCCATGGGGGGGGGGCGATATAATGGGCAATATAGTGGAATGTTGTACTATTAATTATATTTTCAGCCAACATGATAATGACTGAGTGAAATATATAGAATTCTAAAAAAATATACCTACAAAAGTTTAATATGTTGATAAAAATTGTTCTTTTTTTTTATTCATTTGGTCTCTAAAGAGTATTGACGTAATATCAATTATCACACTTTCAGCTTCAGGTAACAGAATACCCAAAAAGAAACGAATAATGTGACATGTGTGACTTCCCAGAGCAGTAAGTGTGAGAGAGGCATTTTACAGGGCTGGTTCAGAAGCTCAGCCACAGCGACCGGAGGGGCGGGGCTTCTGTACTTTCACTCCACCCTTGGTGACTCTCCAAGTGCTGCATCCTGACTAAAGTGTTTCACAGAGGGGAAGAGAGTGCATGGAGGTAAGAGCACATTCCCTTCTCCTCTTCATTTAGGGCAGAGGGTTAAAAAAAATTCTTAAGTTGAAATTCCCATTATCCAGAAATTTCCCATTTCCCAGAAATTTTTCGCTTGACTACTCCTAGAATTTCAAAAAGGGATGAAATTGCTCTCCTTGGCAGAGGTCAACTGATTCATTGCCTGAGATGGGGCTTACTGTTTCCCACACCAACTAAATCAGCATCTGTAAGGAAGGAAAGGGGAAATAGTTGTTGGAGAGGCAACACGTTGCTTTTGCCACAGGTACTGTAGGGGAATCAGATTCATGTGTGAATCAGGATGTGGAATGTGAGGTGTTCACAGTTATGGAACAATGGGTGTGATTGTATTAAATCAAATGTTCCTAACTCCCACAGGAACAATTTTTTTTTAATGTTGCAGCAACAGTGTTTTGAGAGAGCTTGAGCAAACCTAATGTCTTGGTGATGATTATATGGCATATTATTTAATATTTTGCATTAAAAATACTGTCATTATTTTCACGTATGGCATATCAGTGTGCCAACTGAAAATGATGACAACTAAATGTTCACTTCAGTGTTGCTTTTCTCTTTAAGCACCCAAAATATTCTGTTATTTCAGAAAGATGATGAAATATATAGTTTATTATGGAGAGCCTGCTATTCTTGCTTTTCTCCATCCTACAACACTCATACACACGCTCACAGTACCACTGTCCTTAGATACAGGCATAGCCTCCAGCTAGAGTATGTATGTTTTAAAGGAAGTATTTAATTTGAAATGTGTTTACAAATGAATGAATTCAATATGTGCTTCTGAAGCTTCTCTTACTCTTTTCTCCTAGCTCTCTGATACAGCTTAGTTTGGCTTTCTGTCAATAACAGTACATAGGCCTGGAGCACCTTTGCCTTTTGTCCCCTAATGACTCTCCACACTTTTTACATCGATCCCCCTTCTTATTTCTTTGGCTCCACTTCTTTGCTTTGGTAACTAAAGCAACACTCAGTGGCGTGTGACTGCAGGTTTCTCACCTATGGCTGTTTCTCAGTTTAGCTTGCCAGGTGAGTGGCCCAGGGGTTCAAGTTCAATCTCTTTTACTGTAAGTTTTTTCTCTACATTTAATCCTTTTAACAAATAATCTAAATTTTTAAAGATTGAACAATCCAGTAAACAAAAAAGAAATGTCCCTAAAAGAAAAACTTCTATATATGTTTAAATTTTAATCTATAAGTTCCTCAATAAAAATTAAGTGACATTTTATACTTTTTGGATTTGTTTTTCTTTCAGGATAACTGTTTAAGAAGACTTTCTACAATGTTATACTTTTTAAAGGGACTGGTTAATGATTATATTTTCATCTCACAGTGTAAATATTTAAATGTATGTATGGGTATATCTCATATAAATATGAATACTCATTAATATGATTTTTTAAAATTTAAAATGTCTTGTTTTAATTAATTCATTTTATTCATCACCCACACAAGATAAATAAATAATGGGAATACAAAGAACAAATGTAACATTAAATGCAAATTAATGTGGAAGTTCCTGTCGTGGAGAATCATGTATTAATCTGCACTCCACTCAAGTAGCCTTCTGTCAATTAAAGTTTATGAAATAATCAATTTTTTCCATAAATACAGGATGTAGTTGCAATAGCTTTAGCAGTGTACTTTTGCAAAGCATTATGATTATTTCATTAGAACAAAATGATTCTAGGTTGGTTTTCCTAAAAATCAATGGAATCATTGAAGAATTATAGGAAAAAGTAACAGAATCAGCTAAGTTATTCCTGTTTCATGGTAGAAAATAAATCAAAGAAAGGGTGCTTCAGGGGAACAGTCAGGGCATAGTATCAGTCCAGCAGTGGCCAGATAATCCACAGCTTTACTACCCGGGAGGTCCCTAGACCTTCATTAAACTACAGTTTCAAAGGAAGACTAACAAATTGAGGGAGTTCAGCCACCATGTACCGATGGGGCACCACAGATAGAGCTGATAAGAAGCATAGGCTCTAGAATCAGATAACTTGGGTTTGTACTCAGCTCTTCCACTTGATCTGTGACCTTAGACAGGACACCAACTCTCTTTCTAAGCCTCTGTTTACACATCTGTACAATGAAGAGAACTGGGGTGGGTGCCCCATTAGCCATCACTCATAAAGTGTTCGTGAATTAGCTTAGGCAGGAATCCTTATAATGACATTCCGCAGAAATTTTGTCATTATTGTTTTAAAGATGTTTATTTCTTGCCTTTTTTAGGAACTCTTTAACTGAAAGAAATATAGCCAACCTTTTCATGTCTTAAATCATGCTTTCCTCATGTTTCTGCTATGTATACTTTAGCTACAAAAATGTGTATTTTTCAAGTTATAAATTCTGCATATAAAAACTAATATATGCTAAGAAATTAGAATTAATTTTGGAAATCTGACTTGTAATCTTGAAAGGATAGATATATAAGGGAATAATTATGACACACTTTAGAACTACTTTGAAACTCTATTCAATATTAATTATTGCATTAGCCATTTTAACATTTTTTTTCTAATTAATGTTATTACTGTTTCCTTCATTGTCAAGTATGTTTCAGTCAAATTCTCAACAAAATTTAATATCCACTTATGATAAAAACACTCAACAAAGTGAAAACATATCTCAACATAATGGCAATATATGACAAAAACCACAGCTGACAAAATACTCAATGGTGAAAGATTGAAAGCTTTTTCTCTAAGATCAGAAACTAGACAAGGGTACCCACTCTAACCACTCCTATTCAACATAGTACTGAAAATACTAGCCAGAGCAATCAGACAAGAAAAATAAAAGTTATCAAAATTGAAAGTAAAAAAGTAAAATTGTCTCTATTTGCAGATGGTATAATTTTATATATAGAAAATCCTAAAGACTCTACTCAAAAAGTTCTAGATCTAATAAAAAAATATAGTAAACTTGCAGGATACAAAATTAACATGCAAAAATCAGTAGCATTTCTACACACTAACAGCAAATTATCTGTAAAACAAATAAAAAAAATGATCTCATTTATAATAGCATCAAAAACGATAAAACACTTAGGAATAAATTTTACCAAGGAGGCAAAAGATCTCTACACTGAAAACCACGAAACAAATTAAAGAGACACATAAATGCAAAGATATCCTGTGTTCTTGAATTGAAGAATTAATAGTGTTAAAATGTCCATACTACCCAATGCCATCTATAGATTCAATGCAATGTTGATCAAGATTTCAACAGCATGTTATTACAGAAGTAGAAAAATAATCCTAAAATGTATATGGAACCACAAAACATTTGGAATAGTAAAAGCAATCCTGAGAAAGAATAACAAAGTTGGAGGCATGATATTTTCGATTTCAAGCTATATTATAAAGTTATAGCAATCAAAACAGTATGTTGCTGGCATAAAAACAGGCACAGAGCCCAATGGAACAGAATCAATAACCCAGAAGTAAACCCATGCATGTATGGTCAACCAATATTTGACAAGGATGACAAGAATACTCAATGTAGAAAAGACTTTCTTCAATAAACAGTGCTGGAAAAGTTGGATATTCACATCTAAAAAATGAAATTGGACCACTATCTTTACATCACTCACCAAAATTAACTCTAAATGGATGAAACACTTAAATGTAAGTACTAAAACCATAAAACTTCTACAAGAAATTATAGGAAAAAATACTCTTGACATGGCTTTTGGCAACGATATTTTGGTTATGACACCTAAAGCACAAGCAACAAAAGCAATGTAAACAAGAGGGGCTACATCAAAGTACAAAACTCTGCACAGTCAAAGAAATGACCAACAAACTTAAAAGATGAGAATAGGCGAAAATAGTTGCAAATCATATATCTGATAAGGAGTTAATATCCAAAACATATTAAAAACAAAAAAACTCATACAACTCAATAGCAAAAAAAAAAAAAAAAAAAATCCAATTAAAAAATTGGCAAAGGACCTGAATAGAGATTCTTCCAAAGACATACAAATGGTCAAAAGGTCCATGAAAATGTGACCAACATCACTAATCATTAGAAAAATGTACAAAAGGTACAAACTTCCAAGTATGAGGTAAATAAGTACTGGGGATATAATGTATAACACAATAACTATAATTAATACTGCTCTATAATATGTTTAAAACTTGCTAAGAAAGGAGATTCTAAAAGTTTTCATCACAAGGAAAAAAACATTTTTTGTACCTACATGAGATGATAGATGTTAACTAAACTTATTGTGGCAATTATTTCACAGTATGTGTAAGGCGCGTTATTACAATCTGTACCATAAACATATACACTATATGTCAATTGATCTCAATAAAAGTGAAAGAAAAAAAGTAAAAAGAATACAAGAAAACTTCAGGCATGATAATTCTTTCGGTGTTATTTACATGTCTGATTTTGTTTGTGTTCCTATTCTGGCTCAGCATTTAAAATATAGTTGTTATAAATTATGATTAAAAAGTCTGAAGTCACTAGAATAAGTTACATATTAAAATTTTTATGTTTATCTTCTAGGTCAGAAATAATTTAAAAGCACTTTTATCATTTAATATCAGAATAATAGATATAAGTTTCACATGATCAACTTGTACCCATCTCTTTTGAAAAGTTTAAAATATGTTCGCTAAAACTGTATAGAAAGTCTAAATACTATCTGAATAATTAATAGTCTATGATAAGATTTCATACCAGTTATTAAAATTTTAGGTTAAATCATTAATATTATTGTGCAAATAAAAATTTATTTAGTTGGTGACAGAACTAGGAATTAAGCTAAAATTTTCATATTTTTAGTCTCAGTTGTATTTAAAATAGTAGCCTTTGGCATAACCCATGGGCACAGACAATAGTGAAGTAGGCCTGGAGGGGCAGGTACAAGGTGGAGGGGGTTATTTGGGGGGAAAAGGGAGACAACAGTAATACTTTCAACAACAAAGATTAATTTAAAAAAATAATAGTCTTATGTAAATTTTAAGGTCACTTTAATAAACTACCTTAGATACCTTTAAAATGCAAGATAATGTTAAAGCTTGTGTTCCATTAAACACACTAAAAATTATAAACCCTTATTTCTTTGTTTTTCTGGATCTTGAAATAATATTATTTACTCTATTTTTTTAATGTTTTTATTGATGTCAGAGAGAGGAAGGAAGAGGAGAGAGAGATAGGAACATCAATGATGAGAGAGAGTCACTGATCAGCTACCTCCTGCATGCCCCCTCCTGGGGATCCAGCCTGCAACCTGGGCGTGTGCCCTGATCGGAATTTGAACCCGATCTCCTGAATCACAGGTGGATGCTCAACTGCTGAGCCACGCAGGCTGGGCAACTCTACTCTAATTTGACTTTTGAGATAAATTATCAATTTACAAATGAGTATTAATTATTCACAGATGTTCCTGAATATATATTTCCATATATTCTCAAATTGAATTTGTACATCACTTTTATGATTTATTTAAATAGAATTTATTTTGAGATTTTTAATTGAAAAAACTGGGAGAATTTGGCCTATGTCGAATGATTCAAAAGAAAAGCTATAGAGTTTATTACATAATTTTTTTCATGTTATTTTATTCAGTGACCCATAGCATGTGACAATTTCAGCATTCCTTGGCAACCAAAGGATTATCTGGGTCAAAGTGACCATTTAACAAGAAATTGATGTGGAATAAGACATGCATTTTAGTAAAGCTTTTCGTTTTTTCAAGGCACAATGAGTAAATGCTATGCATTTAAAGTTAATTCCCTTTGTTAATTTAATGATCAAATATGTAATTATATTTACAAGTCAGTAGATCTGAGCTGAGTTGGTAGTGGCACAACTTGACATAGTGAGTACAGAGAAGAAAGCTGCACCCAGCAGTGAGGACCAGCCATGGTCCCCTAGAACTGCACTGCCCTGTGCCCCCACCTCCTATTCACGCTTATCCACCAAGCATTCTGGTCGCTGCCTGTGCTTCAGATGGAACGCAAAGCCATAAAATTCTGACTGCTGGTGCACATCTTGAAATAACAGAATTCCTTATTAGTATTTTGCATCCAGCTGTGAAGTCTGAAATAAACTGAACGTCATTTCCAATTGGGCTGGCTGAATCCATGCACGTACGACCCTTTGGTGTCTGCAGCCAAGGCCATGCATAACTTCATAATAGCTGCTTGTTCATAGGGTTTCTTTATAAAATTGTATAAAGGCCTTTTAAAATGATACCCAAGAACAAAATCCTAGTTTTAAATAAAATGTTTCCTCTTCATTTAGAACCTTTGAATAGGTTATTTAAGTTGACATTCTCTTGGTGAAGACAACTTTGGTGGCAACTAAGTTTTGGAAGCCATGAAAACTATAACAATATTATACACCAAGTTTTAAAAACATAATTGCATAAATAAGGAATAAGAATGACAATAAATATTGGGAATTAATACAGATAATAGGACTATCTTACGATAAAACAAATTCAAATAATAAAAATATTTATATGACTGAAGAAATTTTCTCTAGCAAAAACAAATTTCCAAAGAGTATTTCTGCTTATATAGTGATTACTGGAAAGGTGAACCTTATGTAAGAATTTCATATTAAAAAGAAACTGTTCAATATTAATTTTTTTTAAATATGTTTTTATTGATTTCAGAGAGAAGAAAAGGGAGGGAGAGATAGAAACATCAATGATGAGAGAGTCATTGATCGGCTGCCTCCTGCATGCCCCCTACTGGGGGTTGAGCCTGCAATCCGGGCATGTGCCCTGACTGGGAATCGAACCCCAATCTCCTGGATCATAGGTCGATGCTCAACCACTGAGCAGCACTGGCCAGGCAATATTAGTTTTTTGTGCTGTTAAAAGGTAAAGGCATGGAACAGACGACTTTTGTTTACCAAAGGACTTTAAGGTTTTACACAAACGTAGATCAACCCAGAGCCTGCTTTATGCTAGAGGACATTGGCAAACTGGAGTGTTATGCACATTAAGAATTATAAACCTGTGCACCATAAACTGGCTTATCAATCAGCATGGTTTGTGTAATATGCCTCTCTAGAACCTAGTGGCTTAAAACAGCAACTGTGTGGTTAGTTTATATTCTGCAAATAGACTATTAGTGCTAGGTGCAGATGGGCACTTTCTCTGAATTAAGCCAAGATTGGCCGGTGTGGTCTGAACTCGCTCATGTATCCTTATTAGCTGCTACGTTACACAGCACTGGCTGGTTTTGATGGCTTCAGCCAGGGAGTCCGGGCCGACTGCCGCTTCTCTCTAGCAGGCTGACCATGTTTGTTTACATGCAAAGTTGCAGTTACTATAGCAGCGATAAGGCAGCCCATCCGCAAGCCCCTAGTCTCGGCTTGCTTCACATTTGCTCTTTTCCAAGGCATGTCACGTGGCCTTGTGTAGCATAACTTTAGGAGAGAATTAACAAAGGACATGTTTATAGGAGGCAGGAGAGGCTGTTATTGCAGTCAGCTCACTTCAGCAGGCTGCTGTTCAGGAAGGATGATAAGAGATTTGAAATGACCCAGGCAAGCTGAGGCCTATGGAGACACAGGCATACATCTGGTTTACCATAATCGGCACAGTGCATTTATTTTGGGAATAATATGTCTAATATTTTATTTAGGTTTCAACTTGTTACTATGTAATGCTATAATCCCACTTTGATTCCCAAAATTTCAGCAAAAGTGTTTTTTTCCCTTTTTTTAATACAATGATTTTTTTTTTTTTAGTGGATATTCTGATAAATGAACTAGGGTGTTACCCTTCATGGGGTTAATTGGAATATGAAAAGGGTACAGATTAAAAGGCAAGAGTCAAAGGGAAGTCTGAAAATCTGTTAAAAGCAGGAAGTTCCAGCAAGAGATGTTTAGAAAAATCAAGATGCTCATAGACTTTTAGAGATTTTAGAAATGTTTTGAATTTCCTTTTCAAAGTGGGACAGACATATAGAGATAATCTTTATTTTCCAACTACTAAGTCCTTTGTATATATTAACTTGTTCAATCTCACAATATTCCCTTATGGTCTACTCTGTAGTCATTCCCTTTTTGTAAAAATGGAAACTGCAGCGCAAAGTGTTTACTTGATCTCCTCATGGTCACAGGACTGATAGAGGATGGATGTGTGAGACAAATCCAATGAGACTGCCTATGACCCTCAACTCCTAACCATTCTATTTTATAAAATGTGGTGGGAAATGAAAATAATGGGTTATTTTATGAATTCAAAACCAACACAGATTCTTTAATATTGCTGAGACGACCTTATTTTTATCCTGCACTTGGAACCCATTTAAAGCAAACCTATCTTCATGCTCTTGTCCACTGCCTGTTCCCCTCCTGCCTACATATTCCACATTCTGGCTGCTCAAACTTTGTGCTTTTTGCACATTTTTAAAATCTTTCTGGCACCATAGTAGGTCATCCTTCTTTTATATCAAATGTGTTAATATTTACCTTCACTTACTTTGTACATTGCCACAATGGACGGAGTTCTTAAGTCATTACATGTTAATATTAAATAAGGCATAGCTATAAACAAGCAAAACGGGTAGCTTCATTGACTTGGTCCTGCATTTTTAGAAGTTGCAGTCTCTCTCAACTTCTACTTCTGCTGAAGCATCTACTTTTTATCAAGAATGTTGTGATAGGTTGCCCTCATTTACTCGTTTCTTTGCATTACATAGGTTCAGAAGAGGGAATATTTAAGCCTTTCTACTTCAAGTATTAAATGAAGCGCTACTACAAAATAAATGAAAAACTGCATAACTTAGACAGCTTTAGGCTACTGATCTTGTATTACTCTGTAGCCCAGCAGATACTGTTTTCCAATACTAACATAAGGCAGGTTGTTGTTGTTTTTAATTAGGCAATAACAACTGTATGAGACATTTAGAGCTGCTATAACAAAATACAACAGACTGGGAGGCCTACACAACAGAATTGTATTTCTCACAGCTCTGGACACTGGAAGATCACGGTGTTGGCAGGGTTGGTCGCCCCTGAGGCCTCTCCCCTTGGCTGGCAAATGGCTGCCTTCTTACTCTGTCCTACATGGCCTGGCCTTTCCTCTATGCACCCACACTCTCAGTGTCTCTTCCTTTTCTTATGATGACACCAGTCCTGTTGGATTAGGACCCCACCTTTATGACCTCATTTAATCATAGTTATCTCCTTAAAGGTCCTACATCCAAATGCAGTCACATTCGGGGTTAAGATTTCAAACTATAAACTTGGGGAACAAAATTGTATCTACAACAGAACATTCTGAGGGATATAAATTATACATATAGCACAATTAAAACCTAGAAATGCTCAAGAAAGTAATTTCTCTCCTACTAAAATCTTCATTACTCTCATTATCATTTAGAGGTGACATTGAAAGCTTTAACGATAATGGGTATGACGTTAATTTCATATACAGGATGAGTAATAGAAACAAACACAAGCCAGGCATTGCTTCATTGTATGCTTCCTTACGAGGTAGAAGAAAATACTTGGAGAAAGGCGACAGAAGAGCTATCTTGAAAACATTCAAAGTCTATTTTAGACTTTAAAATAGAGTTATTTTCTTTTGTTCCCAAAGATAGAATTTGGATCATCTGGTGGAAGCATTAAATAGGGACATTTCAGCTTATTATAAATCAGCACAGCTTGTCAATCACAGAGTAGGTTTCTTTAAAAAGTGGTGAGGTTCCCATCCTGGACATGTTTCAAGAAAATGGTAAACCTCACCATCTGAGTGATAGGTTGTTATAATTAGGTAAATTCCAACACTAAAACTGTGACGCTGTGATGTTATTGATTTAAATATTGTATTTGTCTGGAAGTGGGCCAGACATGCTCCTGGAAAGACGATTTTCAGCATGACCAAAGCACAATTTAGAACTTAAAGACATCAAGAGGGAATCAAATCATTTTTTAAGTGAAAATTGGTATAGTTACTCAGATAAAAGAAGTCTTTTTTATTTAAAAAAATGGTTTTTTAATTGATTTCAAAGAGAAAAAGGTGGATGGGGGAGAGATAGATACATTAGTGATGATGAGAGAGAGTCATTGATCGGCTGCCTCCTGCAGGCCCCCGACTGGGGATGGAGCCCACAACATGAGCATGTGCCCTGACCAGAATCAAACTGTGATCTCCTGGTTCATAGACTGATGATCAACCACTGAGCCATGCTGGCAAGACTAAAAGAATGTTCTTAAATGAAAGAGAGTCTCTAAATGGTAATTGTGATGAGCTTCACGTATGAGTAGTGCTGGGGGCAGGAGACATGCATGTGTGGAAAGCCTAAAGGGAAGATTGGCCAGTGAGGTTATCTGGAAGTGTGATCATTAAGAACACTGCAGTTCAGAGGAAGACCTAAGAGAGAACTCAATCTAAATTGAGTCAAGCTCAGCAATTGTCTATAATTTGCTTGAGAGACTCTCCATCACATATTCTTTGAAATTGGATTTAGTATAAAGATTAACTATACATAATGGATTTTTATAGGACCTACAGGATAATTGGCTGGGAGAATAATTCTGTGATATCAGTGATCAGCTAGGCTCAGGAAATTCACCCCCCACAACATTTAGGGGGGATAATTTGAAACCAAGACTAAATCTATACATATTAAGTACCTCAATATAAGATGAAATTATTCAGAATGATAGATATTTCATTTATTTATTCATTCATTTTATTTAAATATATCTTTGTTGAGTTCAGAGAGAGAGGAAGGGAGAGGGGGAGAGAGAGAGAGAAATATCAATGATGAGAGTCATTGATCGGCCGCCTCCTGCACGCCCTCTGCTGGGGATCGAGCCCGCAACCCGGGTATGTGCCTTTACCAGGAATCAAACCGTGATCTCCTGGGTCATAGATCGATGCTCAACAGCCGAGTCATGCTGGCCAGGCTAGATATTTTATCTTTATAAGGGAATATAACTTTAGTGACTCTACATTTCATTCAAATAATAGTGCCCCTGAAACTAACATCTTATGTTTAACTGTGTTTACATATTTCACACAGGTTATCTTCATATGTCAATGTTATATTTAAACGTTTAAATTTTATAAAATTTAGTTTATTGTTAATTCAACTAAAAAAGGGGGCCTCCTCCTTTTTTCTGTGTATTATCTTTTCAACCACATTTTATCTCAATTGATTTTCACATGTGTATCAGTCATAGTGAGGGCAGTCTACTGCAGTAACAAATGAGCCGCAATCTCAGCGGATGGAGACTGCATCAGTTATTGTTCCTGTTGTGTCCAGTGTAGCCTTAAGGGCTCTCCTTACAATCTATCTTCATAAGGTAACATAAGAACCAAGGGCTCCTATTCTATGGTGCTGCCTTCTGAAGCACCCGTTCTATGGAGTCAGCACGGAAAGGAAGGAGAGGATGTGTACAGCAGGTTTTAGACCCAGGGTTCCAAGTGCTGTATGTCCTACAAACGTGCCACTTGCCAGAACTCCATCAGACGGCCTCAATGCAATCGCAAGCATCGAAGCTGAAAAACTTAGTCTTCCTTGGTGATCAGGAAGAGAAACATGAAACAGGAACTGGCAAAACATGTCGCGTGGCCTGTGCCTTGATACCTAAGGGCCTGTTCTTGGAAACAAGGAAGGAGGCAAGAGTCAGAATATTTTGGTAGGTGCAGCTGAAGGGCCAGAGGCTGATGAGGGACGAAGCTGTGGAGCAAAGTGAAGTCTGGGGGATGTGTTTCGATGAGAATGTAGCGACAACCTCAGACTAGTAAACCAGAGAGGAAGAAGTCATACATTATTAAAACTGAGGGGCCAAACAAGTTGTTAGAAAGTGATGTGTGGAGCAAGTAATTGGAGAGACGAGGTTAGCATGTGCTGCGGCCTGCTGTGTAGGACAGTGAAAGTGCTAGGCTGGATTAATTTTAGAAGATACATTTGATGTTCCTCCTGAAGCGAGATTATGCTTCATATGCTCTTGAGTGCTGGGACGGAAACATAACCTGCGTTGACCAATGAAATATGTATGCAAGTAACATGGTAAGATACGGAATAAACAGAGCCTCCTTTACCTCCTGGTAAACAGGCGGTAGGAGCTAGAAGCAAACTTTGTAGTCTTGAGATGTTTAGGCGGCTGGTGATTGCAGAGCAGCTTACCCTCTCCTGACCGATGAGAGATTCACACCGGGAGCAGGGTCCTGACCTGTCAGAAAGCTGCCGAGCTGGGTAGAGCACAGGGAAGATCAGGGCTAGAAAAAGGCAGCATATTATGCAAAAGTAAAGCATCCCCTTGCATAACTTGGCAGGCAGATGACATATTTAATATCTATACCGTTCAAGAAAGGGGGGGGGAGAGACCAAGAGTGTGGATCTCTCACAAAACTCTAATAAGCTCAAAGTTCCCGACATCAATTCCTGAGTAAAAATATACTTATAGACACAGTAGCTATGCCACTACGGACAATGAATTCTGCAATAAGGCACACACAGATGACACGCATAGATGGCTATGTATCTTGCTGATTGCTGCTATTCCAAGCACAGGGCAAACGCCTGGAACGTGTTGTCATAAATATTGTAAAATGTTTCTAGCTTGTAATATGTTCTCTTTCTCAAGAAAACAGAAAAAGAGAATGAAAAAAAAAATAGATACCATATATTATTATTTTTTTGCTATTTTTTCTTTTGTTAGCAATAAAATTCAAAGGAGAAAAGCTTTACGTATGCAGCTCCTGCCTCTTGCCTAATTCAAAACCACTTGTCCCCTTGAAAATCCCGCCCATCTCACGAGCTCTGGCTTCTCCAAAACGGTACCCTCGTAATAGCTGAATTCCTTGGCCTTGCTCTTCATTAATTATTTTTCTGAAAATTCTCCCATAAATAACTTCTCCATTATTGACAGTTTCTCAAGTTTGCTCAACTCCCCCCCCCCCGAAATTGACCACTACTCTTTATTCTCTTTATACACTGGAAGGGCTATACTACACTGCTCTGTACTGCTGTTTTTAAAATTTATCTTTATTGTTGAAAGTATTACAGATGCTCCCTTTTTTCTTAAGCGGGTTTAGCTTTCTCTCTTCCTGATATCTTTTTATCTTTGACTTTTAAAATGTCTTTAATTAATTTTCTGGTTTATGTTTTTTCTTTTTGCCCCACCTAAAAATCTCTTCCTTCCATTACTTAACAAATGGAATGCCTTTGTTTGTTAAAAATCTTGCTCTTACTAACTTATATTAAAAAAATTTACTTTATGTAGAGACCGCAGTCCATTATTGCTGACTGTTGAACAGATAATTAAGTGCTTCTCTTGCTCCAATAATTTAAAATATCTTTTTCAAATAGAAATTTTTACTCTCTCCAAATACTCCAGAGTTTTCCAGGTTTTTTTTTTTATTTCTATAGCTTAAAAAGTAGGTTTTTGGTTTTTTTAATTTAAGTATTTCTTTCAATTCTGCCTCTTTTGATAGTATACTGTATTCAGCTAGCATTTGTATCCAGAAACATGTATTCAACCCTTTATTCTTATAGCATGGCTCTATTATCTGATACAATAGGCTTTTCTTAAATGTGCTTATTTTTCAGATTTATTAATATATAATTGGCATATAACATTGTGTAAGTTTAAGGTGCACAACACTTGCAAATTAGCACAATAGGGTTAATAAACACTTCTATCACTTTACATAATTTACTTTTCTTTTGTGGTAAGAATATTTAAGTCTACTCTTAGCAACTTTCAAGTATATAATACAGTATTGTTAACTGTAGTCACCATAAGGCCTAGAGCCATAAGTTCCTTAAAAGATATATAGAAAAAAGCTTTGTGACATTGGTCTTGGAAACAAGTGACTTGATATGACACCAAAAGCACAAGAAACAAAAGCAGAAATAAGTGGAACTATACCAAACTAAACAATTTTTGCTCAACAAAAGAAAAAATCAACCAAATGGAAAGGTAAGTAAGTTATGGGATAGAGTAAATATTTACAAAACATCTACCTAATAAGGGGTTAATATTCAAACTATAAAAGACCTCATACAACTCAACAGCAAACAAATAAACAGAGAAACAAGCAAAAATCCCCTAACAATCTGATTTAAAAATTGGCCGAGGACCTGAATAGATATTGTTCCAAGGAAGACAACAAATGGCCAATAGGTACGAGAAAAGATGCTCAACATCGCTAATCACGTGGGAAATGCAAATCGAAACCAGAATGAAATATCACCTCACGCCTGTTAAAAAGGGCCATCATCAAGGGGACAAGAGGTCACAAGGTTGTGAGGATGTGGGGTAAAGCGACCCCTTGTGCACTGTTGGTGGGGATGTACGTTGGTGCAGCCACTATCGAAAAGAGTATGGAGTTTCCTCAATTAAAAATTAAAAATAAAACTACCATATAATCCAGGACTCTCAGTTCTAGGTATATACTCAAAGGCAATAAAATCAGAACCTTGAAGAGCTACCTGCACTCATGTTCATTTTAGTGTTGTTCACAAAATCCAAGACACGAAAACCAGACACAACTAACCCTGAGGTCCATCTGTAGGTGAAGGAATGAGGGAAGTCCTGCCGCCTGTGACACTATGGATGGACCCGGACAGCATACTACTAGGTGAAATAATTCAGACAGAGACAAATACTTTATGATCTCATTTAAATGTGGAATCTAAAAAAAAAAGTTGAATTTACAGAAACAGAGTAGAATTGTTATTGCCTGTGGTTGAGGGTTGGTGAAAACCAGGAGATGTTGGTCAAAGGGTATAAGCTTCCAATTAAAAAATGAAAATTTCTGGGGCTCCAATATACAGCATGGTGACTACAATAGGCTTTTATTTACATTTTACCCATTCCAGATTCAGTTGAATTGTATTTTCAATCCTGAAACCGACTTAAGTGCGGGAATGACACCATATCCTTAAAGAAATTTTCTTTCCCATCTGTTCTTAATGATATACAAATTTAGAACCCTGATATTTTGTATCCTGACTCCTGACATTTCATAAAAATTAAAATTTTCATATATTCCAAACATCTGTATACACACAGTAAAACTCCTCTGGGCTGAAGCTATAAGCATCCATTTGTTATTTTATTTGCTTATTAATTTATTCTGTAACTATTGTTTGGGGAGCCCAGGAGATACCAGGAATTGTGGCAGATCCTCTGGATGCAAAGACAGGGAAATATCGTGTCAGTTCTCAAGGAGCTCAGTGTTCTGTCATTCAATACATATGTATTGAGCACCTAATTATTATTTGCCAGCTATTGATCTAGGCCTTGGGGTACGATGGTTATAAGAGAGGCCAATATTTCTGTCCTTGTGGGACTTAAATTTGGAGGAGAGAGGGGTAGAGAAGTGAGAAACAACAACAACAATGCTTGTAATATATTACATGGTAAAAAGTACTTTAGAAAAATTAAAATGCGTTAGATGGGATTAGAATGTGGCAGGAAGAGATATACACAGTGTTAAATAGGCCAGTTGGAGGTCCCCTTTGAGGAGGTGCGACTAGTACAAAGGCTGGAAGGCAGTGGGGCATTAGCCGAGCAGGCGTCTGGAGGAAGGGAGCTCTAGGAGAGCCAGCTTTACGGTTAAGGGGGGTCAGGCCTAACTGCTCCGTGTGTTCAGCGCCAGAGGCCTGTGTGAATGGATTAGAGTGACAAAGGCAGGAGAAGCAGGGAAGTCAGAGTGATAACAAGGGACAGATCGGGTAGGTTATTTTAAGAACTTTGGCTTTTTACTGTCAGTGAGGTCCTTTGAGAAGAGGAATACACTGTGATTTAAGCTCCAAGAGCACCAACTTGGATGAGCTTGCAAAATATAAGAAAACTAGCAAATAAAGGTGCATATACCATATTTTGATTGCTATCATGGTACAAAGCAGGGGGTAACTCGAGGGAAGGGGCACTGTGTCTGTCCCTGTGTCTTCACAGAGGTTAAAGAAACCCACGCACTTCTCCTCTTATCACTTGACACAAGGATAATGACTTTCAAAAAACGGTTTTGTCCTGGGCGGTCCATGACGGCTGGACCTTGTCCGTCTCGCTCTCCACAATAACCTGAGTGTCTCTCAGGCTGTCTGTCACATATCAATTAGCTTTTGAAGATGGAGTCATTCAGAATTTGAGCAGTGGCCTTCCAGATAGAGGAAAAGGCATGTAGGTGGGCTTGCAGGGCACTCAAGCTCCTCCTTCTATGGAATGGTGGCCCTGGTCTGAAGATCTTTCATGTGATTCTTTTTGTTTTTCTCAGTTATAATACAGTCTTCTCTTCCTAGCCAATTAAAATTTAGACTTAAATGTTTTTCTTTCCATAGGTTGCATACAAGCACTTTAAGTGGAATTAGGGCCGTATTTCCTGTGTGTTTTCCTAGTCGTCAATCTATGCCTTCCTGAGGGGACTTAACTTCTCCCTCCTCAAATACCGCCCTATGCCGATGCCTCAGATCTGCCTCGAGCTCCCGCTCTGTCCTGAGATCCAGCCACATGGACACAACCAGATTCTAAAAATCATCACTTAACATTTGCACAGATCTTCAAAACTTGACCTGCCTCCCTGACCTGTTTTGTTCTATCTATATGTCATTGGATGTCACTAAGAACCACCGCATTTCTTAAGCAAGTAGCCTGGTCATTAGCTGGATTTTTTTCCTGCTCTTTGCTCTGCCCTTTCAATCACCAAATCCTGTGTGTTCTAGTCCTAGCTGGCTGGTGAATTTGTCATTTCTCTCTGCCTCCATTGCCAACTCCTTTCAATGTACCATCCACTCAGGCCAAGATTATTTTAACAGCATAGCATTTCAACTTCTTTCGCATTTCTTCCAGCACGATCTTTATAAAATGTAAATCTGACTTTGGCATTCCCTGAAGAAATATATCCTATGGCTTCCTGGGAGAGAATTTCTTCATTGATTACACAATATCTATTTCCTTCTTTAATTGCATTCAGGAGCCACAATTGTGCCCAGGATAGCTCCTTAACAGTATGGACTCAGAAAGGAGGAATGCGTTTTGCCATCCCTCTTTCTCCGAGCCTGGGTTATGGCTGTGATGTTGGAACTTCAGCAGGCCTTTTAAACTATGAGGCTATGAGAATAGTAACCACGCATTCATGAAGGCCCAGGGGCTGAAAAGAAGGCCACTGAGTCCTTGATGTCTGTGTACCGCTTACCTCTTAACTTCTTTTATATGAGACAGAAATAAACATTTACCTTATTTAACTACATTTTGTTGTTGTTATTGTTGTTACATGTAGCCAAATATAATTCCCATTGCAGGATGAGCTACATAATTTGTACAAAAGAATAAAAAATGAAAATGGAGGTTCCTTTGTTCAAAAATAATTAAGACTTTCAAGGTGATGACATCAGGGCATTATACCAAGTATGTGCCTCCTTTAAGCCAATCCCTATGAGACCAAATGAGTCACAAACCCACAACATCGAGCCTGTTTAATTGAGAGCCACCTATTCATCTTCGGTAAATTCTAAAGACCTATGCATTTTTTTACTAGACCCTTTGCAATCTGGCATTTGCTTGCCTTCCCAGACTCGCCTCTCACCACTTGCACCAGGCTGCAATCATAATGAACTATGAACAGATTCCTTATATCCCTGGGATACGTGTATCCAATGAACCTCACCATATATTCCTCATCTAGCTAACATCTGTCCACCTTAAATGTTTCAACTTTGAGGTTATTTCTTTCTGGGAAGCTTCCTTAACTTTCCAAGCCTAGCTGAAATGCCCCGATATAAATTCCTATTGAAAGTTATACTCTTCTAACTTACGAATTCACAAAATATATGTGTTAGTTATTCTACATGCAACTACACATAGTGGTCTCCTTTGCCTTGCTTCATATTTTTTGCACCTAACACAAGATATAGTACATTCAAATATTTTAAATTGGATATTAAATAAAAAACCTTTTGAGAAGTAGATGATTCTAAATTTTATTTCTAAGAAAGTATTCTTAATTTTTCAACAAACAAGCCTGTGTGATGCGGGTTAACTAGTAAAGCAGAAAGATAAAATGGTTACCCTTTGAAAGGTAGAGTGTTAAATGTCAGAGAGTCCATAGGACACATTCCAAGTCCACTGGGACCCAGGGACACTGTGTCTTCTCAGTTGTAGTATCAGTGTGTGTGTCATAGCCTGTGTGGCCTTGAGCATCTAAAGCAAAGAACCTGGATTAATATTCCTAAAATGTGCTGCATAATAAAAATCAATGCTCACAGACCTCTCAAGTCCTATATTCACTTAGAAATTATTTTCCACTCAAGTAGTGGTTTTTGTTTTTGTTTTTATTTTGCATAGATAAACATACTGTAAACTTCAAAAACTGGGGAAATGTCCCTGAGAGTGTGAGAGCCAGTGTGGTCCTTGCTGAGGACAGTGACGAAAACTAGCACTACAGATCCAATGGAAATTAGTTCAGCTGGAGAAGTTTTACCTTTTTAAAATGTGCACAAAGCAGTTTTTTGTTGTTTTTTTTTTTTTTGGTCTAGGTATGTATAATTATCACCTTATGACCTTAAGTAGACCATTTTAATGCTATAAAACAATAGATATCCCATTACTTACTAGATTTGTTAATATCTATCAAAGGAGTTGGTCCCAGCTAGATAATACAGGATTCTTCTCTGTCATTGAAACATTACTCATAGGTCTCGGCTTGAAGTTCATCATAAAATTTAAAATCACCATAACTTCTGAAATTTTGTTTTTGGCTAACGATAGAGTGAGAGGGCAGGCATATGCTTGGGTGCCTGTGTGTGTGTGCAGGTGTGTTTCGGTTACATTTCATTTTGGGTTGTTTTGAAAGGCAGAATCACTTGAGTTCTTTAAAATCGGTTTAATTAACTCACTTCTTTTGAGTCTGATTTATTTATTTTTTTGCCTGGCTTTATTGCTCGCTCTCTCTTCCCATCCATAAGACTTTCCTTCTATTTTTAATGGGCCCTTTACTTTATGTCCCTTTGGTATTTCTATCCCTTTGATATTTCTCTTCATTTGTTCCATTTTTATTTTTTAAATCCTCAACCGAGGATATTTTTTCCATTGCTTTTCAGAGAGAGTGGAAAGGAGAGAGAGAGATCAAAACATCCATGTGAGAGAGAGACACAGGGACTGGCTGCGCCCTGCGCGCCCTGCTGGGGCCTGGGACAGAGCCTGGGGCCAGGTACGCCTGGAAGGGAAGCCCAGGCCCTGCGGGTGCCAGGCCTCTGGGCACTGAGCGGAGCCAGCCAGGGCTCTCCGCTTGCTCCTTCGGGCGCTTCGCCTCACACCAGGAGAAGTCGGCAAGTGCGTGTCTCTGGAGGCACATGGCCCGCTCCTGCCTCTCCCCAGCTCCTGCTCCCGCTTTCTTTCCTCCCTCTCCTTTCTGCCTTGCAAGCCCGTCTCTCGTTGCCATTTTCCTGTCCACTTTCTGAACTCCCCTTGCTGTCTGATCTTTTCCATTTCCCCCTGCAATCCCATTTTATTCCTTTTTTCTCTCTGACAGTGGGGCAGCACCACACAAGGGAAAGGTCCTGAGGCTCGGATCCGGAGAGCGCTGGGTTTCCTTCTGGCCTGACCCTTGCCGCCCCTGTAGACTTGGCCTGGTGGGTGGCCCTCTCTGAGTCTCAGTTTCCCTCCAGTGAAACCGAGATCACAGCAGCCCTTCCGTGGGGCTGTTGCCAGGGTCAGACATCTCCCAGTTGCCAGCACTCCGCCTGACGGCCCCTGCTCCCATTCCCCCCATTATCACTGCCCCCGCAGGGTCCTGGGGGGCACTGGGCAAGGCCTTAGGAGGTGTGGTGACTGATTTTTCCTTTCAATGTAGAACTGCACAGCCAAGCTGGCTTCTGTTTTAATTTGACATGTTTGGGGGCAGTTTGTACACAGAGAAGTTTCACTCAAAGGTTATATTTAATCGTCTTTTCATAAAACCCCACTAATATATACTTGTCCTCTACACAGAAAATGTTACATCTGGTAACCTTTATATATTCAGATTGTGTTTTATATATACAGATTATATTTTTGACTGCCAATAATCAGCTATAGCCCTTTCTTCTCCTAATTCTACTTATGCAATTAGATGAACAGCAATGCTTTTCCAATAGTATGTTACCCTTTAATTGCACACTTTAAACATGAAGTAAATATACTTACTTTTTCTGAAACCATGATGACATTATTTTAAAAAAGTAATTCCTAGTGTTTCTATGACTATGAATATTATTGAGGATGTCCTGTTATCTTAGAAATATGGGTAATTGGATAATTTAAAAACAGAATAATACCCCTAATAAAATTCAGGAACCGCTGTGAGCCGATTCATGACATTCAGACTCTCCAGCAATCAAAGAAAACTGCGGTCTCTTCAGTCCCCCTGCCCAGAAAGGAAGCTCAGGACCTTGCTGGATTCTCGGGTAGTGAAAACAGTATGTGCCCCACTTGGGCATGTTCCTTGGTCCTTATATGGTTAATCTGTCTACCATTTTTTGAGTGGAGCCCAAATCAGATTTGCTTTTTTGAAAAGCAATTTCTTAGCCGACATGGTTGGCTTCTGGTGAGAGCTCTCTTCTAGGGTCACAGATGGCTGCCCTCTTCCCCAGCCTTTCAGGGCAGAGGGAAAGGGTGATGGGAGAGAGACTGAGCCCTGGTATCTCTTTAAAAGGCCACCACCAATCCCATCGTGAGGGTCCCACCCCCGTGACCTCATCTCACCCTAATTACCTCCAAAAGGCCCCATTTCCACATATTATCACACTGGGAATTAGAGTTTCAACATATAAATTTTGGGCAACATAAACATTCAGTCCATGACAACCAGTAAATTTTCTCATCAAGACTGAACACCAGACCCAATATTCTGTTAGTAATATGGAAAATAGGACCAGTCAGACTGACTGTTCTCAAATAATCTGCTATGGTCTGAATGTTTTTGTCCCCCAAAATTAATATATTGAAATCCTAATGACCAGTATAATGGTATTAGGAGATGGGGCCTTATTAGGTCATTAGGGCAGAACCCTCATAAATGAGATTAGTACTTTTATAAAAGACTACACAGAGCTCCTTAATCCTTTGCACCATGTGAGCATATAACCCAGAAGACAGCCCTCACATGATCCTGTTGGCACCCTAATCTCAGACGTTCAGCCTCCAGAACTGTTAGAAATAAATTTCTGTCATTTATAATCTATCCAGTCTGTGATATTTTGTCTGAACTAAGAGACAATCCTTCCAAAGTCAAGGGCTTGACTCAATTATCCAAAGTTGAGAACCCTAAGGCTTACCAGCCATCTGAGACTTCATGTTGAAGGCAATTCAATCTGGGTATCCCAACTGCTATAAGTCCCATGTGGGAGGAGTATCCAGTAACTAACAACATTTTCTTTCCAGAGCATCTACGTGTGCACCCAGGACTGTACATCTTATGTAGATGGCATGCATTAGGCTGTCTGCCCCTAAGAACATGGTGGCTTTCACCCTAGGAGCAATTACAAGAGACTTCCAAGTGTTAAGTTAAATACTACCAGGAGAGCATACAGCCTTTTGAAGAAATATCTTTGAAATAGGTCTACCCTTAGTTACAAGAGAGTTTCCCAGAAGGATAACTAATTCATTAATTACGTGCACCTAGAGGGCATTTGTTCCTACCATGGGAGTCATCCAATTAGAAAAGATGGTATGAAATGTGTCTGGACCTCAGAAGGCTGAGTTCCTGACTGTCTGTCTGTCCACTAACTTGTATTTCTCAAGTTTCCCTCTTGCTTTGCAGACTCCACTACGCCAATTTCTTTTGTTGAGTCCTCTTATCCTGCCCATCTTTCTACTTGGGGGGATCAATAGGTCCCTAAACTCTGTTCACCTCTCATTACATCTTTTTCCTCTCCCTTCTTTTCTGTCTCTTCCTATAATTTTAACTACCACCTACATACAACATATTCATATCTAAATTTTTATCTTAAACATCTTTCCTTAAAACTGCCCCATACATCCATGTGCCAGATACTTTCCATAAACATCTCATTCAATTCTCACACTAACCCCATAAAGTAATTATTTATCCCCACCTTACAGATGGTAAAACTGAGATCTGAAGAGATTCTATAACAAAGTGATAAACCTAATTTTGAACCCATGAGTTAAATGTTATGTCATTTTTCCCACTTCCCTACTTATATGTGTGAAGGGGGGGATAAGTAAAGTAGGATTACTGTTGTTTAAGACCCAAAATGAGCATGACATCTCCTGTGGAAGTTTGTTTCTGTTCTTAGATACAAGAGTCTCTGTGGCAGGGACCCAAGATGGGTTTCCTTTGTACATTTTATGTTCTTTAGAAAGCCCACCTCTTCCTTATAAACCTACACTCCTATTTATACTTTCACCCGTTCTTTCTCGTCCCTAATCCTGTAACTGTTACCTAAATAGAGCACCTTCATGTATTTCTCATCTTATAATATTTTATACGGTGCCTATAAGTTTCTCCGACTAGATTTTTAGTTCACTGAGAATGGGGATCTGTTCATAATGTAATTCTGATTTAAAAACTAGAGGCTTACATTTTATTAAATAAATCAAGCAACCGTGGTTTTGGCTTGTGGTTTTGGGAAATGTGTCAGCCATATTTTTGTTTATGTGATATTAAGCAAAGCTGTTATTTTTCTCTATACATGTTCACTTGATAATAATGTTTATGCTAAAATTTTCTAGGTTTTCTAAGCTATTAAAAGTCTACATGTACATATAATCATTTCCCCCTTTCTTTCCCCATCTGTTTGTTATGAACTAAAAACAGCAGACATCGAGCCAAGTTGGGATCTCTATCACAGAAACGGCCTGGGTTTCAGGCAGCTCCACTCCCCCACCCCTCCTGGGCTTCTGGCTTCATAGAAGCTAATGCAGAGATTTCATTTAATGTATGAGACCATGAGGTCATTATGGGTATGATAGGATTGGGAAACTAGAGTATTTTTTCTGGGCTTGAAGCCAATTATTACTATAGAGAAACAAAACAAAATGAAACAAAAGGATCCAGATCTAATAATTTCATTAGTTCTCCAGTTAATCTTGTTAGTTCTCTCTACTTAAGTTTAAATATTTTCTGTTAAGAAATCCCCATGATCCCAACACATTTTTTTCTGCAAGAAATTCAGTGATGTTATTTCCAGGTGGTTCTTTCTGAATTCTGCCCCAGGGTAGACTTTTTTTGTTTTGTTTTAATGACAGTACTAGAGCAAACATAATCATGGGCTCTTGACACCCCAGGCTTGAGTTCTATCCATTGCATTTCAATGTTCCTTATCCAGAGTACTTTAACTTGGTATTCCCAAACACACTCCTTTAACAAATGTTCTTTCAGATGTGACAGTATTAAGAACACACTGGGGAATTATCTGGATCTTTCTATTGTACTCCCCAAGCTAACAGATTTTGAAAGCTTCTACCCACACATGTTTCTGCTATGGTAACATCTATACTAATAATAAAATGCCAGAATTTATATTTCAAAACACTGCACTTGAACTAGAAAAGTAAAATGGCCACTTTAAAAGTTATTAGAATATAACTTAGGATATATATAATATATATGTAAATTTCAGAAGCTATTAAGGAAACGGCTCAACCATTTTTGAAAAAAAAAAAACTCTCAAGTTTTTGTAAGAAAATATTGACTCTAAGACTTGTTAACTATTCATTTATCTATTTTTGTCTTTAAGGGTTTGAATCTATTGATGCTATTATTGGAATTACTGAATGCTGAATATAAATGTTATATTTTTAAATAGCAGTTTATTCTGAATATATTAAGGCTAAATACACAGTGTTTGATTTATAAATACATATTAAGTGCCTACTAAAATTTCAAAAAAATTAAAAATATGCAATAGCTGCAATAAATGGCTTTTTACTAAAAATTGATGTAAAAGTCAGTTACTATTTTTTTCTTTGTGTTTTACAGAGAAAGCACTAGTACCACAAAAACATTGTACACATTACTCTGGATGCTCCTGTGGTCCTAAAATGTAATATCCACAAGGGCCAGGATTTCTGTCTGTTGCATTCATTTGTCATCTAACAAGCCTAGAAATAATGCTGGACACATAGTAGGAACTCAACAAATATTTGTTGAAAGAATAAATAATTACTTCTTGACTATCAGGTCAATAGACATAAAAGCTTGAAATATCAACCCGATAGCTCAACATGATCTCCATTGCTCTTTACTAACTATATACAGTCCCCCCAGGGGATAGAAATGACTTCATTTTAACTCAAGGGAAAGAACAAATGAGGAGACAGTTGACAAGAATTGCTTTTCTGGAGATAAAACAATGAGATTGAGGACCTATTTACAAGATAAATTAGGTTAATCTGTTGTATTTTGGGATTAAGATTGCTGTTGTTTTTATGTTTCATTTTTTTCCTACACAAGAAGCAAAATAACACAGTAGAAAAATTGTAGCAAATATTCAAGTTCTCTTGTGGAATGGCTCTGAGGGCAGAGGTTGGAAATCCAATCTTAAAAGCAAACCTTTAGCCAATCACTCTCCTACGTCTCTTCTTGCCTCAGCATTTTCTCCACCTTAAATCATCCCTGCCACCCTCACACCCCCCACAATGAATGTAGACCCAACTTCATTCTGTACTCCTTGAGAACTACCTTTTAATTTTCAACCTGTAAAATTGGTCTTAAGATTTAATCCTATCTAAATGCCAGAAATTCCTCCACTTGACAAGTCTAAATATTTTGGGGGAATTTTTTAAACAGTTCCCAATTTTGCTGAGATGACTTAGTGTGTCAGTAGTTGGGATGCAAAGAAAAGTTCGGAAACTTAATTGATGTTTAGATACCTTAAAAGGTGACTTCCACTGACACTGCTGAAGAAGTATGGAAGGGCTACCTGGACATCCATAAGGGGCCCCATTTCCTTTTCACAGTGAAACTGAGAATCCAGCAAAATCTGCTGTTACCCACTGCAGCTTGAAATCTGACTGACTGTGACAAACCATTGTTTCTTGACCCTGACAAGAAGTGAAACACTTTGAGGAATCCTGTTTTGTAGCTATCTGACAAAACAATTATTAGAATAATAATTTCACAGGGGACAGTGTATGTGCAAGCTTTTTTAAACTCGGTAGTGCTCTGTACATGTTCGTTGTTTTCATTCTCCATAATTAAATTTGTCATGAGTTACAGTTTTCAGGGCTGGGTGAAAAAGTCTTTATTTAACTCAAGCTTCCTTCCACATTAGCTCAGAAAGTTTGTCTCCTGGACATTAACTAGGACAGCTTTCCAGAAAGCTTTCTCTTGTTTGCAATGCCTTTGTGGATGATTTCTTAAGGTTCCATAGCTGGTTTCAGAATGGGGCATTTTAGTTGGTAAATGAATTATTTGTGAAGGAAGGTCACTGTGCAATGTATTATTAAAAACCCTGAAGATGATGCAGTTCGCTGACTTTTTCTGAAAATAGTGATTCCTGAATATTTTAATGCTAATTGAACCTGGAGTTTGTAATGGAAAGAGTTGGAGGGTAATAAGGAAGCTCTAGAAGGCCCTTCAACCCACCGGAGTACAAGGCCCGCTCTCTGTGTCAATACTAATTCACGTAGTCACACCTTGACTTACAAAAGGACATAAAAACATCTCCCCAGCCATTCTCATGTCATTTGTTATATCTGTGTGTGTGTTCTCAAAAGCAGTCACTTAGTGTTTCAGTATATGCAGTGACATTTTTCGATGTGAAAAATCAGCTTGTGGTGGATGAGCACATGAGATTTTTCCATCCACACCCTCAGTCCCCACTTAGGTTATTTTACTGCAAATATGTTCTCCTTAAGCAACTGCTAATGAGAGATGATCCCGTCAGGAAATAATTCTGGTGGAGGAGAAACCCTGCTCTATGTGACCCTCTCCAATGGGCATCCATTTAAATACCTCGGCTCAGGGGATCTCTGCTGCCTGGTCCACAGCAGAATGAACATCAGCTTATATGATGAACAGAAGCCATAAACTCAGCCTCTCTACAGAAAGGGGTGTTTATCTATACAACAGTAATACTCCAGGTATATGTATTCATATAGTTATGTGATCTCATTGTGTCTCAGTTTTGTGCTAACTTTGAGAATCCACATACATAATACCCTTGATTTTTTTCTCTAGAATAGTTCTAGAAAAGTATTTCTTCTAACCCTAAAATTATTTTGAAATGTTAACTTTGCATAGTGGTAGAAAGTGGAGCAAACAAGGGAGTAGGCCAAGGCTTGTGTCCAGTATGTGAGAATTTCCCTCACAAATAAACTGTCAAGGGTGTATTGCAGTTTGACAAATTCACCTTACAGGCCTGTAAAGGTTACATCATTTTCCCAGGAGTCTGCCATGTGCTTTGAAAAGCAAGCCATGACTTTCCATACTTTCCATTAATTTCTATACTAGGCCATGTTTGCATGTATAGACTATGTTCTGCAGCTATTGTCTTGGTCCATTGAGGCTGTAACAGAAGACCATAGGCTGGGCTGGGTGGCTGATAAACAACAGACATTTCTCACAGTTCTGGAGACTGTGAAATCCAAGATTTAGATACTGGCAGATTTGGTGTCTGGTAAGGGCCTGATTCCTGGTTTATAGTTGTCTGTTCACTATGTCTTCAAATGGCAGAAGGGGCAAGAGAGCCTTCTGAGGTCTCTGTCACAAGGGCACCAATCCCATTCATGAGGGTTTAACCACACAAAACCCTTATTTTCTTTAATCTGGCCTTTTCTTTTGATTTTCTTTGATTCAGGCTGGCCTCACCCAGCCCCCTGACTCATCCACCTCCCTCTCCCTTGATTAATCATTAAGTCCCCGGGACATTGAGGTTCTGGTCAGCATCCAGTAATCTTAGGAGCAAGGTCTTGAGTTATTGACTATAGAGACGGAGTTTTCAATCAATCTAAAGATAAAATGTTAGCCTCAGTTGTGTTTTAGCTCTGGACCCAGGAAAGCAGAGTGATCCCACTGAACAAATCCCTGTAAAATCAGACAGAATGTCTCCATGGCTGACAGGACTAGATGCAATAATCATTTACCCCATCCCAGCACCAACCAATCAGTACAGACCACAGCCCTAAATCCTATAGTCACCATGATTAATGATGTTTTCCCCTATGTAATCCATCCCCTGGATGCCATTGGGAAGCCAGGTCTGTGAGCATCTGCTCACCTGTGGCTGAGCATGGAGCCATCCCCCCAACCCACAAATCCCTACTTTCTTGGCTGCAAGCTCCTATTCATGTCTTATTTGGCTTTAATGTGTGTAGGCAAATGGACTCATTCAGTCTGGTAATAAGGATTCCACCTTCATGAACTAATCACTTCCCAAAGGCCTTACTTCCCAACACTAGTACATTGGGGGTTAGGTTTCAAAATATGAATTTGAAGGAGATGCAAACACTCATTCTAACAGCAGCTATTAAAAAGCTAAGTTTCTAGCCGAAATGTAGGCTATCACTCCCTGCTTGATGATGCCATCAAGAACCTTGTCTCCTCTCCTGTTCTGCCTTACTTAGTATGGCAGCTGGATGTCCAGGCATCAAGAACAGTCAGGCATGAAAGAAGAGAAAAAAGCAGCAGAACTATGTTTCATTAGCTAGGAGTTGGATACATGACCATCAGGGAAGTAGTAAAATTGAATTTTAGCTTTTACAACCTCTAATAGTACTCGTAAGCAAACTTCTATTTCCCACATGTCAAAATGCCTTGTTCTCTTAGCTATTTTCGAGGCACTGTTCCTCTAGAAAGCAAGGATTTGTCATTTAGTAGAAATGCCTCAGTAAAAGTTGAAAAATATGGTACTAAAAAATAACACCTATATCATAATTTCATAATTTCACTTATATTCATAGTTTAGGAAAACAAAACATGTTTGAGGGACTAAAAGAAAGAAATGACCCTGTAAATGTCAGAAGTTTTTATCACAGAGCATCTGTATACAATCTGGGACCACCTATCCCTAACGACCTACAGAGCAGAAGTGCCAATCTGTGTCCATTCCCAGGCAAAACTCCAACTGAAGTCTAGAAACACTGAAGTGCATGCAAGCCAACTAGGGTTTTATATCTGTAAGAACTGGAGAACCACACTCATTAATGTACTTACAAGATCTAAAAGAAAGCCAATGATGTGTCTCTTATTACCCCACTGAGAAATCCATTTGCTTTCTTTGTTCAAGAGCTCAATCGCCAAAACCCTTTTCTGTCTATGCCAGAATGTTAGTTCCTCAGTAGTGATAAAAAACAATAACACTTGGAAACATTTTCCTAAAATATTTATCCTGCCAATTGTTATGGTCTGAGGTTTTAGACACTTCTTTGCTTCTGTGTTACACTCTACTACAGTATATTTTCATAATAGGCTATATCTGAGACGACTCATAAAAAACTAAAACCAAAGATTTTTGAAGCTATAATAAACTTCAAGACAACTCTTTAAAGCTTTCCTGTTTTCAGGCAGTCGAGATAGTACTATACTTAGTTTAAGGAAGGTATCCTAAACCCAGCATGAATTCAATAAGTGGTTCATGTGAGAGAAGTTCAAAACAGTGATGAGAGGACGTGACAGTACTGAGTCCAGGAGGTCAGATCAGCAAAGAGCTAGCTCCTGGGTGTCCAGGCAGGGCTAACAGAGGCAGGGATTTTGCAAATCCTCTTTAAAGAAGGATATCTTCAGTGAGGCCTGACAGATAAACAGGCACTGTGTGTTGCACGAGTCATAAAGTATTGGATGTGCGGAAGGAAGGAAAGGAGGGAGGAAGGACAGATGTAGGCAAACTCCAACCAACAATAGAGTTCAAGAGCAAATCCACATTCCAAGTGCCAAGAGCAAGCCATTGCTGAGAGTTCACGTAACTGCAGTGCAGCAGGAAGACCCGGACCTAGTTCATCTGACTATCCAATTGTTTTCAGCCAGGGGCATTTTAAGAGTCCTATTTAGGTGAGTGAAAAAAAGAGTCATGTTCCCGGTTCTAATTCAGAGAATCAGGTTTTTTTTAATTAATTTATTTTTTAAATATATCTTTATTGATTTCAGAGAGAGGAAGGAAGAGGGAAAGACAGATAGAAACACCAATGATGAGAGAATCACTGATCGAGCCCGCAACCCAGGTATGTGCCCTGACCGGGAATCGAACCCTGATTGCCTGGATCCTAGATCAACGCTCAACCGCTGAGCCATGCCCTGCTGGGCAAGAACCAGTTTTAATAGATAAATTTCTGTCTCTTACCTGGAAACAGAAAACCAAGAAACTAGTCCGGTTTCCAACACAAGAAGAATTTGCAAGAACCGTTTTATCTGAAAAGAAGAGCCAATGTTAGAGGAGGGCACAAGGGAAATAACCATCAAAAACCCAACACTGATTCTGCTGGTGAGGCCTAAGTCATGGGCGACTGGGCCAGAAGCTGGGACTTGGCTATGGCAACGAGCAGAAATGCTCAAAAAGCAGGTTTAGCCCAAGTCAGCGTTATCAGTACAGTTGGTTTGACTCAGAGTCACCTGACTGAGCCTTTTTAAAATGACTTTGTTGTTGTTGTTCAATTGTTCGATGCACAACCTTCTAAAAGACAAGAAGTTTTACAGGTTTGTAACAGGAACAAAAAACAGCGCTGTCTCTTGCCATTTCTGATCCTTGCTTCCAAGAGCCAGCTGTTTTAAATATTTCTCGTAGTAGTCACCTCCGTGCTTCTAACTGGAATGCTTGTTTTTGTTCTGTGAGTTTGCGATTCTAGTTTTAGCTACGACCTATTGAGTTACTACAAGGGAAGATGGAGACATAGCTTGCGACACGGCACCAGCGCTTCTCAGCACGTGCATTTGCCTTTTCCCCACCCTGCCGGGAGAACTAGTCAGTACATCAAGTTATTATCCCATCATACATTATCTCTATGTAATTACTGCTCTCAATTGAGCCCTTTAGAATAGAAAAGTTTCATTTCCTCTCTTATGCAATTTTTATTTTTGCTGAAGTTCGAGATTGCCTAATTTTTCATTCGTTTTGTTTTCTGTACCCCTGTCATGAATTCACTTTTCTACTCAGAAGTATACAGCTTCCCTAAATATTTTTTTAAAAGGTATCATTTTCACTTTAGTGTCACTTCTGGGCATCTCGCTTTACTGGAGCCTTCTGTCAAATAGCCCTGGTTTTCTGTGAGCCCTTCGCCATCACCTCCAAAATTCCCTTCACCTCCCTCCTGGGGAAATTCTCTGGCGTTCTTAATTCCATGCCCTCCTTTCTTCATCACCGCACCCATTTTTGTGGAATGTATATTTTAATATGCTCTTGAGAAAAAAATGGATGAAAGGAATATACTCTGAGACCATAACCACTAAGGATTTCTTCCATCCTTGGTTGATAAGATGGCTGGATATAGAAGACTAGTTTAGAAATGAATTCCCTTTAGAATTGTTAAGGCATTACTAAATTGCTTTCTGGTTTCCAGGGTTGCTTTTCTTTTTCTTTTCTTTAAATATATCTTTATTGATTTCAGAGAGGAAGGGAGAGGGAGAGGGAGAGAGAGTTAGAAACATCAATGATGAGAGAGTCATTGATCGGCTGCCTCCTGCTCGCCCCCTGCTGGGGATCGAGCCCGCAACCCGGCATGTGCCCTGACCGGGAATCAAACCTCGATCTCCTGGATCCTAGGTCGATGCTCAATCCCTGAGCCACGCCCGGCCGGGCTCAAGGGTTGCTTTTCTGAAGCATAATACAGTTCAGATTGCTATTTTGTGAGACCTGTTTCTCAGGAAGCTTTTGTGATTCTTCATTTGAACTTGGTGTTTTGAAATTTCATTGCGATGTGCCTTGGTGAAGATTTTTCTTCACCCCTTGGTATATTAGTTTGCTACAGCTGTCATAACAGAATACCACAGACTGCATGGCTGAAATAATAGATTTATTTTCTCACAATTTTGGAGGCTGGAAGTCCAACATCAAGGTGTCAAAGGTCTGGTTTCTTCTGAGGCCTCTCTCCACCTTCCCAATGTGCTCTCACATGGTCTTTTCTCTATGCAAGTGTGTACATTGTGTCTCTTTGTCCAAATTTCTCTTCTTGTAAGGACACCAGTTATAACGGCTGGATTAGGGCCCACACTAATGACTGTATTTTTAATGTAATCACCTTTTTAAAAATCTGTCTCCAAATACAATCACATTCTGAGGTATAGTGGGTTAGGGCTACAACATATAAATTTGGGTGGGAGGCACATAATTTAGTCTGTGACATTTGGGGGTAATTCCTTTAGTTCTGATACAACTCCTCAAATTATTTTTAGGTAGTTGATGCTTCATCCATTCTCTCTGGTCTATCTTTTTGAGATTCTTACTATATGGATGTTGGCTTTTTAAGTGATCTTCCGATTCTTTAAAACTGTGTTCCCCATTTCCTTCTCTCTGTATTCTTAGTCTTCTTTTTTAGTACAGTTCTTGGGCTTTATTTTTTTCATATTTATTTGTTTCTCATGTTATAGTTTTACTTTTTTAAGAGCTGTTTTGATTTTTCTGTACATTTTATTTATGAACTTGTCTTCTTGTTTCATTAGTTTATTTCACTTATCCCTAAACACCAGTAAATATCAGGATTTAAAATTTTTTACGTGTTCTTTTCATTTTTCCTCTTTTTATCTTTCATATCTTAGGATTTTCGCTCAAATTAATGGTGATTTTGGCTGTCCATTCATATTTTAGAGCATTCCCTTGACCCATACATCTAGCAGGTGTAGGTGGAAGTGCTGGCAAGTTCCATTATTATGTTTTTGAGCCCTCCTACCACCCAACATAAAGGCACAGGTGGACACCAAATCTGAGTCTCTATCAATTTGGCTAACACCACTTGCTCCACCCAGGTGATTCTCTGAAATCCTGCTCAACTCCTGGTACATCAGGATGAACTCTTTTAAGCAGCTGTTCTTCACAAGTGGTTGGATTTGTCCCATACCACAGAGTTTCATAAAATCTCACAAAGGTCCACAAACCACAAACAAGCAGCAGCTAGCCTGAGAATATACTATATCTCTTGCTAAGCAGCCCCAAGCCTGGAACTAGGGACAGCTGACCTCAGTTCATAGCCTAGACTCTCTGAGGCACCTCCAAGCCCAGCACAGCCACCTACCAACTGCAGATCACTTTGTAGTGACTACAGGGTGAGCAAGGTGGGCACAGGAGCTGACCTTGGCCTGTCCTAGAGCCCCTACCACCAAGTGGCCCCAGAACCAACACATGAGGTAGCAGGGTTCAGACCACACCAGAGCACTACCCAATTAGCTCCACAAATAATACACACAAAGGGTGGACTCAGCAGGCACCAGATCCCCATTAAAATGAATCCCCTACCATGGAGTCATCCCCTACATAATAGCTCATCCATTGTAATCATGGCCATTCCTCATACTCAGTGAGCCCGAGGGTCAATCCCACCCACTGACATGCAAACTATAACAGGAAAGCACACACAATCTACACAAGGGACATCCCTGGAGCACCCAACTCAGGTGACCATGGAGACTGTGCCACTGGGCCCCACAGGACACCTCCTACATAAGGCCACACAGACAAAAACTGAGAGATGTAGCAGATCTGCTCAATACACAGAAACAAGCACAGAGAGACAGCCAAAATGAGAAGACAAAGAAACATGTCCTGAATGAAAGAACAGGACAAAACTCCAGAGGAAGAGATAAATTAAATGAAGCAAGCAATCTATTAGAGAGTTCAAAACACTGGTTATAAGGATGCTCAGTGAGCTTAGGAGAAGAATAAATAAACTCAGTGAGAACTTACAGAAGGAGATTATACACCCTAAAAAAGAACCATCAGAAATGAAGAATACAATAGATGGGATCAACATTAAATTAGATAAAACCTTGTGTTATCTAATCAGGGATTTGGAAGACAAGTTATAGAAATGACAAATTATAATGTACATCTGAACTAGATATATATATATATATATATATATAATCTTGTATACCAATTTTACTACAATAAAAATTCAATAATAAAGAAGTTTGAGAGGGTCAGACATATACAAGGTTCAGTGTTATTTCTAGTTCTATAATCTTCAACAAGTTGCTTAATATCTCAGAGCTTCAACTCTTCTCACTTTTAAATGAGAATAAACACCTGACTCACAGTGTTGTGCAGAGATCAAGTTGAACAGAATAGATAAAAGGCCCAGTATAGGCTCTCAACAAGTTGCATCTATTCCTGTCTCCCAATCCCACCACCACCAGCCAAATCATGTTTCTGGAGCATGAAGGTGACCAGATTCTACTAGTCTGGTTGTCACTGTTCTGCCAACAGTCTTGGCCAAGAGGGTACAAGGTCTACTCTTCAGAAGGCTCCACAAGATGGGACAAAGATGAGCAGAATTTCCCTAAAGGGCTCTGAGTTGGGGGTGGAGTTTCTAAATACGCAAGTGTAATAGGTGTTGTCTTGGCAGTAACTACAGAACATAAAGCATGTTCAGAGGAAATGGATAATTGCACTTCCTTCTTAAATTGGGAAATGTTTAGCATTACCTCTTAGGGAAACATTCGTCTTTATCATAAGATCTTCATCCTTGCTCTCTGAAACCTGTATAAATTATTTTCTCAGAAGTACAGGGTTTCATTTTTCTCTTCATTTTCTCAATTTAATTAAATGTGCCATAATTACCCTGAAACCAGTCTAGTATTTTACAGGCTTTTCCAACCAGAAGCAGAATGAGATTGAAGCTCTTGGACTCTAAACCCTTAACTCTGACCATAACCTCTGGTAGGCCCAAACTTCTCCACCTGTCTAACTTTAAATTTTAGGAAACTTGTAGTCTACAATTTAATTTTACAGAAAAAAAAGTTTCAGCAACTACTTCAGAAAAATTCCTTCCAATGTTTTACTAAATAAACTATTTGATTAAATAACTTATTGTGGCCTGTGTACATTTGTTTAAATATGTAAAATATTTAACTATAAATCTTTGCTATTTCTCAATTTTGTAATAATTATATATTTTTATATTAAGTTGATAGTATCTTATGAAAGTAACATTCTTGAAATTCAATAGTAAAATTTCAGTTTCATTTATTTAGCTGTAAAAATGCATACAAAACCAATGTAAGAAAGCAGGAGGGATTGTCCAGATTCTATTTTAGAACTTTAAATAAAGTACTGTGTAATTGTACATATTTTGGAACTAGAGTAAATTATATAATTATGAGTTGATGTGTTTGGTTAATCTATAGAGCCTTTTAGAATACTATACATGGTATTTACAATTATAGAATAAGACTGAAAGTATGGCACATCAAATGCTGAGGCTAAGTTAATCTTTAAAATTGCTGAATCTAAATGTTAATGCATGTCTTCAAAGCTTAAAACAAAAACTACACCCTCTATTTAAAAAAATTAGTTAAAAAATTAGTAGTGTATGACATTTTCCCAAGTGGAACGGGATATAGCTTCAGGAATTTCTTGGCTGGGAAGGAAGAGTGAGTCTTGCAGATCCTAATTTGATGACAGTCTCCTTAGTCTAGATTATACCTATTATTTTTATTAGAGCATTTCAATTCCTGCTGACATTTAGTTCACTGCCTTATAAATTTTTAGAAATAACTTTTGTGGGCAACACTTTGTTAATTCTCAAAGCTTAAATCTGCTCAATTTCATCAATGAACCAAATATGGCATTCTCCTGATTAAAACACTGTAATTTTTGGCCCGGCCAGGCATGGCTCAGCGGTTGAGCATCAACCTAGGATCCAGGAGATCCCTGGTCAGGGCACAGGCCCGGGTTGTGGCTGGATCCCCAGTTGGGGGCGTGCAGGAGGCAGCCGATTGATGACTCATCATTGATGCTTCTTTCTCTCTCTCTCTCTCTCCATTCCTCTCTCTGAAATCAAGAGATATGTTTGGGGGGAGAAAACACCCTGTAATTTTTTGAAATTTGTTTTTCCAAATATACACCTTATCAAAATGTTTGTACTGCTTTTGTAACTTTTTACTTTCTTAAAGCATTCCCCTCTCCTTATTTGAAACATTTCTTTACACCTCAGGAATGTTGCCACAATACCAGAGCATCTGCAGATGCTGATGGGTAAAATACCAGAGCATCTGCAGTGCTGGTGGGTAAAGGCTGGTGGGTAAAAATACCAAGAAAATTACTAAGGTTATGCCATTCAGCAGATAAATTTTTGTTCTAAAAAAATAAAATTTTCAATTTCCTATTTTGCTAAAACCCTTTAAACTTGAGTTAGAATATTGTAGCATATTAGGATAAAACATACTTTCTTCTCTTTAGTGTCATTTATTTTTTTGCTTGTAATAAAAGTTGCTTTGATTTACACATTTCAAAATTTTGCTTGACTAGTGGAAGTTGTTACCTGCATTATTAGTATTTAAATAATAGAGTAAACAACAGTAAACACATAATAAAACAATGCTCAGCCCTAGCTGGTTTGGCTGAGTGCTTGCAGTGTTGGCCCTCGGTCTGAGGAGTCCTGGGTTCAATTCCAGCCAAGGGCACATGCCTCAGTTATAGGCTCCATCCCCGCCCTGGTTGGGGTGGGTGCAGGAGGCAACCAGTCAGTGTCTCTCTCTGTCTCTCTCTCTCTTTCTCCCCCTTCTGCTCTCTCTGAAAAACAATAGAAAAAGTATCCTCAGGTGAGGAATACCAAAAAAAAAGCCCATTTTTGCATTCACACATTTTTACCACCTTAATGAAAAGATACTTATTGTAAGCTTAAGAAACAGAATAGTGCCCCAGTGTTCAGGGCGCTGCGTGAAGAGTTAGTTGTGAATGTAGAAATAAAAGGCCCCTCCGTGATACCCAGAGCGAGCAGGGGGAGGAAGGGAGAGGGCCTCCTGATGCGTGGACCAAAGGGCACCAAAGTGCAAAGGATTCTAAGACAGAGGAAACACAAGGCTGTCACAAGGCAGGATGTGTTCACTGCAATGAGTTTGTTGAAACTTTTCTCTCCTACCCAGTGAGTGAGAATCAAAGCTCTAATAACTAAGTATAAAGACATTTTTCTGAGGGTTAGCGATAAAGGTTTAGCAATGTGATCTAGAAAATGCAGAAAGAGACAGAGGAACCCTGAGATGTAGAGGGCCAAGTTCCACACTTTCATTAATATTAAGTGGCTTGCTTGAGACTCTTTTCTCCTTGTACGCCTGCCAGAGGATATGTCTACTGAATCTTGATTATGGAGATTTTATTTATATGGAAGCTATTAAAAATCAATGACATGGAGCAACTTACTTTTTAATATACTTCTGCTTTTGGTTGAATTTCGCTCTATATGGAGATGGATAGCGATTGGCTTACTAGCTTAACTTTGCTCAGGAATGCTGCTCCCATTTATAAAACTTAAGTCAGTCTCCACTTGTTTTTCCTGTCCTCACATTCTCAGGACTTTACAATAACAATAGATCTTCGTATATTCATGTTTTGGGGTTTGTTTTTTTAATAGAACTGAAGGGGGAAAAAGATTCTCAGTCAAATGTTCCCCAACTGAGCTCCGTCTTTCTGAGCTTAAAGAGCGATCAATGGACATACATCACCTCAAATCTCCTTTCTACTGTGGCTGTGTCAGAATAACATAGACAAGCATGTGTTTAAAACTGGTATTTTGCATCTTTATTTCTTAAGTAGAAATATTCAGGTCTCCATGTATCTTGAATTGTCTAATGTCCCATGAGTGTTTTTGTAACCATAGCAATGCTTTTAATATTATTCTTTTAAACTAACATTAAAAAAATATATAACACATTATACACTTATCTCTATCCTCAGCTTTTCTCTGCTCTTTCCCTAGGCTGCCCTTTCTCCAAGATTGCTAAAGTGGTTGGCAGCCAGAGGAAGAAAAAATATTGAGATGCGGACAGTTAATTAGCTTTAGAACTCTAGTGCACCTCCTTATGTGAGAGCCATCGTTGTAAATACAAGCCTGCTTCAAAACACTCTCTCATTTGAGAGCAATCGTAACGAGCACCATCTGCCAAAGGGAAGCAGGAAGGTTGCTCGGAGCAGTTGGCTCACACAACGAGCCGCAACTTGCATCATTGTGTTCTAGCTTTTTGTTTCAAGAAAGTATGTTTGATTTGACAATGAACTCTTATGTTTTCTTTTAAATATTATTTACATGGGAGTTAAACATCAAATAAACAACAGGCATGGATGTTAAGAAATTCAGGGTTGTTTTCCTTTGCATTCTTTCATGTAGCAGAGGATTGTACTCTGTTGTTCCTATTTGCCTTCAAATTGTTTGCATATGTTGCAATTAAATTTTTGAAGTTTACTGATTACCTATGTGTGCAGAACAAAGTATCATCTTTAATCAATGTGTGTTGTGCAGATAAATAATATGTATATAAAGGCTGTCAGGCACCCTTGGGGTATACTAAAATTACTGGGCACATTTTTCTATTGTTAAGGGTCTTATTGTCTAGGTTTGCAGGCAGGATATATAAATAATAATGATGACAGCTAACATGTTTGGCATGCATTATAATTCGGGTAGAGATTCTCATTTAGATACATTGTTGTTGTTGTTTTTGTAATAAAACAATAATATTTAATTGCAAATCAAGACATACTATAATTCAATGGCCATGTATGGTTCCAAAAGAGGTTCTTGCTATTCTTGAGAGAATGAAAAGTAAATTGTTGACCAAGGGATCAGGAAGACATCAAAAAAGAGGCTACATAAGATTATCACTGATAGACAGGTAGGAATAAATTATTAACAGATAAAAATAGGGAAGCCCGATGGGAATCCATTTAGCAAAAGAAGATTAAAAATTTGCTTTAAGATGGCCTGTTTCAGATGCTACTCGTTAATAAAGGTAGAAAAAAGACTCAGTTGAAGAGGTAGAACTGAAACTCAAGTGCCAGTTCAGATAAGGAGTGACCAGTCACTCTGAGCCTGTGTTGTGGTTTGAGGGTAGAAGAGTCATCTTGGTTTAAAGTCAAGGCCGTGTGTGGAGTGGGGTGTAGGGTGGGGGCCTCTGGGTACTTCACTGTTGCATCAACCAGAGCAGTTCTGGATGGTCTATTTTATCTGTTTATGACTTGGGGTAATGTTCCCATTGAAGAAAGTATTTTATATTTAGAAAAATTATTTGGAGTAATACCGAGAGCTGGAGAATTCTGCCAAAGTCTGGATAAAGCTGAAGCCGAAAGAAGTATCATCAAAGCAGAAGGCTCAATCGGAGTGAGAAGAAAATGCAGCTGGTGTGAGTTACACGTAACTAAGAAAAGCGGACTTTTGAAAGGAGCGTGGGGACTATTACAGGGTGATGAACTTGCCAGGAGAATGGGTCTACGGAAGGTGGGCTGGATTTAGCGGCTGGCTGCCCACTAGGCTTTGGGACACCTTCCTGGGGAGAGTAAGAATGGAAGTCGGCTGAGGTAAGCTCAGAATACAATGAAGGAGGGAATGAAGAATGACAGGCTCACAAGCATAATGAGAACTTTTGTCAATAAAAAAGAAAAAAGAAAGGAAAAGGCAGTCAGAGAGATCAGTGAAATCAACTAAATCAGTCACCAACAGACAGCGGTTACTGCTCCAACACTGAGTGTAGGCGTCCCGCCGGGTTAGCCCTGCCCCGTGCGACACTCGGCAATGTCAGGGGTGCTCTGGGTCTGCACTGCCTCCACGACAGCGCCGCTAGCTGTGTGTGCTTGCGGAGCACTGGAAAGGCAGCTAGTGCAACTAAAGGTTTAAGTTTTATTTAATTTTCATTATTATTATTTTTTTCAATCCTCACCCAAGGATATTTTTTTCCATTGCTTTTCAGAGAGAGTGGGGGAGAGAGAGAGAGACAGAGAGAGAGAGAAAGGGAGAGGGGGAGAGGCGGGGAGGGGAAGAGGGGAAGAGGGAGAGAGGGAGAGAGAAAGGGAGAGAGGGAGAGAGGGAGAGAGAAAGGGAGAGGGAGAGGGAGAGAGGAACATCAATGTGAGAGAGACACATTCACTTGACTGCCTCCAGAACAGACCCGGACCAGGGCAGGGATCTCATCTGCAACCGAGGTATGTGCCCTTGACCAGAATAGGCCCCAGACTCTTCAGTCTGCTGGCTGAGACTCTAAGCCAGGAGTGGGGAACCTTTTATCTTCCAAGGGCCATTTGGATATTTATAACATCATTCATGGGCCATACAAAATGATCAACTTAAAAAGCAGCTATGAAAAAAGCTGGTAGATATATTGAATTCTGAGCCCTGCCTGCAGTTGCCTTGACAGGGCCAGAACAAATGATTTCAAGGGGTATATAAGGCCTGCGGGTCAGATGGTCCCCACTTCTGCTCTAACCACTAAACCAAACCGGCTACAGCTAATTATTGTAAGTTATGTAGCCACATGCAGCAGATATAGCTATTGCTTATATAAACAGAAAACTGGAGTATTATCTTTTGAAATTGAAGTATGATCAATATACAATATAATGCATCAATCTTCAGTGAGTAGCTTGATGAATTTTGAGAATTGAATATTCTGATAAAACTACCTCCCAAAGCAAGATAGGAAATTTTCCAACAATCCAAAACATTTCTTCATGCCCTTTCACATCGATTTCCCTCCCGCTTCTTAGAGTGGCCACCTTCTGATTTTTCATATAAAGAGATTCTTACAGTATTTCTCTATTTTTCATTCATGTATCAACGTATTTGATATTTATGTAGGTGTCAGTTTCATTATATGGATAGACTGTAATGTGTTATCTGCTCTCCTAATGATAGATACTTGTATTGTTTCAAGTTTGGGACTATATTATCTGTTTATGACCAAAAGAGAAATGTCAGCCATGACTGTTTCTGCTGCAAGTTGTAGGATACTCCAAATGACCTGGCTTATGTCATTGATCTATCTATTTAGGGAAAGATTTAGTCTCAGTTGCAACTTAATGTAGGTGCTCACACAGTACCTACATTAAGATTTCCTTTCTCTCGGTTCATCTTAGCTCTTCTTTCTGTCCCACACAGGATCTATCTTCATGGTGGCAAGATAGCTGCAGCTGCTTCAGAGTTATGTGAACATAACTCTATCAAATAATATATAAATAATATAAATATATTTCTATCCAAGATAATTATTTAATATCTTTCAAAAAATCAAAATCTATCTTCAAATTGTAGCTAAAACAATCTAGATTGCCTGGGCATAATGCGGTAGATAATTTGATTAGCAAAAGAGATTGCTTTTTAAAAGAAAATTAAGAAGGAAGAGATAAGCATAGTATAGGATACAGAATCTAATGATTAAGATTCTGGGATTCAAGTAAAACAGTTTAAATATCAACACTATCACATCTCAGGTACATGATATTGGTCAAGTTATTTGGTTCCTCTAAGTCTATTTCTTTATGTGTAAAATGGGGATAGTTTTAGCACTCAAACCCTGTTAGGTTGTTGTCAATATTAAATGAGATAATGTATACAAACGTTAGCACAGTGCCTGGCACAAAAGATGTTAATTTAAGTCGTTATTGTTATTATTAAATATGCTCAGTGTGGTTCTCCTATAAATACAGAATTTGAGACCATGGAGAATTTTTATTTTATATTTGAGAACTTAAATGGAGCTGAGGGCTTTTTCTAAGCTCATACACTAGTAATTATATTTGAGAACTTAAATGGAGCTGAGGGCTTTTTCTAAGCTCATACACTAGTAAGTAGCTGACTCAGAGTTGAGACTCTGCCTCACTTTTCCCTCCACTTCAGCAATAACACATAAGCGTCCTTTCAGGCCCTGGTCTGTTATCTTTACCTGTTCTGTTTTTAGACATAAAAAGGAGTCTTAGTTACAGTTAGACGAGCACAGCTACCTCCCCCCACAGCGGCAGGAGTCGGAAAGCCGCCGAGCCTCGGGGTGCCGGCCGCCTTTGCTCTCGGGTGGCCGCCGGCTTCCTCGCGCCCCCCGCCGCCCGCCTGCGCCGAGTCCCCGCTTCCCGCCTGGGCCTCCCGGCGGGACCCCAAGGGGCTCGTCCGCAGCCCCTCCGGCCACCGCGCGGGACAGGGGGCGACAGGGGTCCCCGGGCTGCCCGGGTTCCGGCGGCACCGCCCTTCCCTCACTGGCACTGGCACTGCCATCTGGTCCAGGTCCCAGCGCGCTGCAGGACCCGCGTGCGGCGTGCCCGGGGCTGGTTGTCACAGGGCCTGTCACAGAGAACTGAAGGCAGAGCCGGTGCCCGGGACGCGGAGGAGCCACGGCCAGGCTGCCGGCGTGGGGCGCGGCCTTCGGGGGCGCCGCGCCGGGCACCGCCCTTGCTGGGGAAGGCGGGAGGTGCGCTCGGCCCCCCAGGCCCGCCTCCCGGGGCCCGCCCGCCGCCTGCCCGGGCGCTGGATGGAGGCCGGGGAGAGCCCGGCACCAGCCGGGGCAGCGAGGGCCTGGGGCAGCCCGGGGCCTGGGGCGGGGCAGGGGGAGGCGGCAGGCCTCGGCGGGAAGGCGCCTTAGACAGGGGAGGGAGAGAGTGCAAGCGGGCGAGCTCGGGGGACACGGGGCGGGAAAGGCCGGGGGGAGGAGGGGAGGGGGGAGGGGAGGGAGAGAGAGGGGGAGGGGGAGAGGGGGAGGGGGGAGGGGAGGGAGAGAGAGGGGGAGGGGAGGGGGGAGGGGAGGGAGAGAGAGGGGGAGGGGAGAGGGGGAGGGGGGAGGGGAGGGGGGAGGGGAGGGAGAGAGGGGGAGGGGGAGAGGGGGAGGGGGGAGGGGAGGGGGAGAGAGGGGGAGGGGAGAGGGGAGGGGGGAGGGGAGGGAGAGAGAGGGGGAGGGGGAGAGGGGGAGGGGGGAGGGGAGGGGGAGAGAGGGGGAGGGGAGAGGGGAGGGGGGAGGGGAGGGAGAGAGAGGGGGAGGGGGAGAGGGGGAGGGGGGAGGGGAGGGGGGAGGGGAGGGAGAGAGGGGGAGGGGGAGAGGGGGAGGGGGGAGGGGAGGGGGAGAGAGGGGGAGGGGGGAGGGGAGGGGGGAGGGGAGGGAGAGAGAGGGGGAGGGGGAGAGGGGGAGGGGGGAGGGGAGGGGGAGAGAGGGGGAGGGGAGGGGGGAGGGGAGGGAGAGAGAGGGGGAGGGGGAGAGGGGGAGGGGGGAGGGGAGGGGGAGAGACGGGGAGGGGAGAGGGGAGGGGGGAGGGGAGGGAGAGAGAGGGGGAGGGGGAGAGGGGGAGGGGGGAGGGGAGGGAGAGAGAGGGGGAGGGGAGGGGGGAGGGGAGGGAGAGAGAGGGGGAGGGGAGAGGGGGAGGGGGGAGGGGAGGGGGGAGGGGAGGGAGAGAGGGGGAGGGGGAGAGGGGGAGGGGGGAGGGGAGGGGGAGAGAGGGGGAGGGGAGAGGGGAGGGGGGAGGGGAGGGAGAGAGAGGGGGAGGGGGAGAGGGGGAGGGGGGAGGGGAGGGGGAGAGAGGGGGAGGGGAGGGGGGAGGGGAGGGAGAGAGAGGGGGAGGGGGAGAGGGGGAGGGGGGAGGGGAGGGGGGAGGGGAGGGGGAGAGGGGAGGGGGGAGGGGAGGGAGGGAGAGGGGGAGGGGGAGAGGGGGAGGGGGGAGGGGAGGGGAGGAGAGAGGGAGAGGGGGAGGGGGGGGAGGGGGGAGGGGGGAGGGGAGGGGGAGGGAGGAGGGGAGGGGGAGAGGGGGAGGGGGGAGGGGAGGGGGAGAGAGGGGGAGGGGAGGGGGGGAGGGGAGGGAGAGAGAGGGGGAGGGGGGAGGAGGGGGGAGGGGGAGGGGAGGGGGAGAGACGGGGAGGGGAGAGGGGAGGGGGGAGGGGAGGGAGAGAGAGGGGGAGGGGGAGAGGGGGAGGGGGGAGGGGAGGGGGAGAGAGGGGGAGGGGAGGGGGAGGGGGGAAGGGGGAGAGGGGGAGAGGGGAAGGGAGAGGGGGAGGGGGAGGGGGGAGAGAGGGGGGAGGGGGGAGAGAGGGGAGGAAGGGGGGGAGAAGCAGCGGGAAGCAGCGGGCAAACCAGAGTTGCTAAAACAGAAAAGCCAGGCCTATTATGGCAGTAATATTGGGAGCTGGGGGTACTTGCAGTGCATTTCTGTGAGATCCTGCGATGTGCCCCAGAGCCTTAACTGAAAAAATAATCGAAATCAAAGAAGTAATAAAAAAGCTGTGGGACAGTTACACCATGGAATACTACGCAGCTGTGACAAAGAGGGATCTCTTGCCCTTTGGGACAGCAGGGAGGGACCTGGAGAGCATGATGCTAAATGAAATAAGCTGGTCAGAGAAAGACAAGTGTCACATGATCTCACTCATGTGTGGAATCTGATGAACAAAAGAAGCTGATGAACAAAATAGATCCAGAGACACTGAAACATGCAACAGACTGAGGGATCTCAGAGGGAAGGGGGAGGGCGGGAAGGGATTAATCAAAGAATTTATATGCGTGTAAGCCTAACCCTGGACAAACGATAGTGTGGGGGTGGCCTGGGGTGGGTGGGAGCAGACCAACGGCGGGGCAAAAAAGGGGACATCTGTAATACTTTCAACAAGAAAGCTTAAACCTATTTAAAAAAATCAAAGGTGGGAGATACATAGATTGAGGTGTAGAGCCAGCATGCCAAACCAGCAAACAACTGAAATTCTCTGGTAAGGAGGCAATGGAAATTCAGTTTACATTCTTAATGTTTACCTATAAGTATCTGTAATTCATTTGTTTTTAATCTGATATATCTGGTTAGAATTCTGCCCATATTGTGCTGATTGAGTTATTTTTACATAGCATTTTGATTCTGAGGTATGATTATGAGAATCCTAAACAGGACTGTGGGAAATGAAATACCTGAATCTGTGAACACTATCCTGACACTCTAGTCATTACATTTCTGCATCTTATTGGGGCAAATGACAAATCGTTATCTTAATTTCTACACAGGCTGTTGATACTATGAAAGGTAATTAGATTGATTATGTTCTGGGAAGAAAAGTCACCAAATTTTACACTTCTAATAATATAATTTGGATACACTATCCAGGAAAACAAAACGTTTGAAGCAGTGTGAGACGGAATTACTGGGCAATATTATTTTTAGCTTTCCTTTATGTAAAAGAGATTATGCACTGTCTTTAAATATTGGACACATGCCATAGGTAGAGCTAATTATGTGTTTTGGTGATAAACTAATTTACTAATATTACTACTCATATTAAATGTATGGAATTACTCTTTGGTATTTGGTATTGCTGGTAAAATGTGATCTCAATATTTTAACGTCTACCATTTTCCACTGTGAGATTTTCTAGGATAAACTGCAATACATCCCACCCTCCCCCTTTTGATGTCTTTTCATTGATATTTGAGTGACTTCTATATAGGTCTTTTTTTCATGGATGATATTTCCATGCCTAAATAGAGATCAATACATGTTTTAATGACTTTTCAATCTGCCTCAGTTTAAATTTTCACTAAAAATCATTTCCACAAAGACTCACCAGAACCCCATACAGCACCACAGTTCTCTTGGTCAAATGCTGATTTAGTTTTATGCCTCCTTGCTGTCTTTTATTTGTGAGTCTGGTCAGCTGGTTTCTTGCTTTATTGTTGAAACAGCTTTTCCAGACTTCTTATCCAATCATGGAAATCTTCTAACCCAATCCAGAAAACATCAGTGAATCATAGTGTGAATTTCATATACACATTTCACAACAGCTTCTTATTCTCTGAGGCCTCTAGTTAACCTGTTCAAAGTATTTCACTCAAAGTCATCACAATGAAAGGCAAGTTGCCCGATCTACTTTAATATAAGATGCAAATCATAGGAAAAAAGACAAAAAGCACTGGTGGAGCTGTAAAAAATCATTTTTAGTGAATTAAAAAATAGTTTTCTATACATTTATAAATAGAGGAATGGTAAAAATATGTATATAGTATTTTCTGTTTAAAACACAGAGGAGGGTTATTTTAATGTCTTTCTTTTTTTAGGTAAAAAACCAATAATATTTGACATCTATTAGCTGATGAGTATTAAAACCCATCCCTGATAAAATAGTTCTTGATTTCTTGTCTTACTACAAAATTTTCATTAATCTTTTTTTTAGAAAAAATGTTTCATAATAGTCATTGCTTCAGAATCGCGGACCTGCTCTGAATCTCCATAGTGTTTTGTCTAGAGGCCACCATGTGATTTGAACTACAGATTTTCCTCTTGTTTCTTTAGGGAATTCTGTTAAACCTAGGTAATGCTTAATATGTAAGCATCCTGCACAAATAAGGAACACAGTTAGCCTATATGTCTTAAACAAAACAAATGCCACATTATTTTTATGATGGATATACTAAGCTTCTATGTTCCTAAACTTGGGAAAATTGTTACAATATTTGTATAGCTCTATATCTGGAAGATCCTTTCCCTAAGGTTCTCTGGATTTAGTTAATTAAAAAAAAAAGTGTCCAAGGGCACAAGTCGGCACAGGGCATAATCCACATTCGGGTCTATTCTGTCTGGTACCCAGGCCCGTCCTGTTTGAATCCCTCCGTAAGGGCGGGGTGCGGTCACCAGAGGTCAGCACACTCAGGGGCACCTTCCCGAGACGGGTGCAATGTATGGAAGGCTTTTGAACATTAGTAAGATTTGGACGTGTGGGAGATGTGGGAGAGATTTTGAAGATTTGGAGCAATACTGAGCACAGTGTACCTAAAGGAATGGAAATTTCCATAAGGAATTTAAAGTGCAGTGGGAATGTCACTTTGGAGTTGTGGTGACACATTGGGAACAGAGGGAAAAGCAAGCACATTGTCCAGGGCTTATACTAGATTACCAGGTAGAAAGCCAAGATGACTAACCATTAAGTAACTAATAAAATATTTTTTCAATAAAAATATTTTTTAAAATATTAGAGCAGTTCTAGAGTCACAGCAGAGTTGGAAGAAAGACACAGACACTTCCCATATACCTTGTGACCCCTACGGGCACAGCCTCCTCCGCTATCACTGTCCCCCACCAGGGGCTGTAACTGATGAACCTGCACTGGTACATCCCAATCACCCAAAGTCCATAGCCTACCTGGGGGTTCACTCTTGGTGCTTTACATCCAGTTACACGTTTGTGCAAACATGTAATGACTAATCTCCATTATTATAACATCATACGGAGTATTTTCACTGCCTAAAAACCCTCTGCCTATTCACCCCTTCCCTCCACCTCACCACTGAAATCTTTTGAGGATGAAAATATCTAGACAAAATCTGTATTTTGGGAAGATTTAACCTGATGTTGACATTCTCTAGGGATGTGAGGGAACACACAACAGCAACATCATCATCATCATCATCATCATTTTAGTTGTCATTTGGAATAATTCATTCGTGCAGCGAATATAGAAGGAGGGTCCTGAGTGAACCCTGGAAGTCAAATTCAGTCTCAGAAGAGAGCACAGCTCATAAAAAGTAAGTTTCAGGACAGTAGTGGGAGAAAATGGGATCCGATTCATTCTACATTTTCTAAGTAACAGCTAAGCATGAGCTCATTATATTGTTAGATTAATCCTGTCAAAACGAGTAGGGGAAGTGAAAGAGAAAGGACAATTTAGACAGAGACAAGTTTGATATGCTGTAAGAATTATTTTGTCTCAGATATGAGCCAGAGGTCAATATTTGAAAGTTTTAGCATGGTCTTAAGAAGGGTCAGAGCGTAGGAGTTAAAGAAGTGACGCCGCGCCTGTCGCCCTGCAGACTCTTTCCTTCTGGAGGTAAGAAAGAAGAGCCAGTGAGAGGGGCAAGACCAGTGAGTAAAACAAAAATAACAACGCTGCCTTTTTATAGAGAAAAAAGTAGTTTATAAAGTATGAAATAAGAAAAGAATACTTTGCTTTTTTTAAGAGAAAGTAAATATTGAAAGCAAAGGAACAGACATTTTACCAAAAAATAAATTTTCTAAAACAGTTTCATATGAACATATGATCTTTTTCTTTAAATAAGAGATTGCAAAATAGTGTGCAATTTCTAATCTCTGAGAAATGACACGATAAAAAATTGTGATACCTTGAATGAACTGCTCAGCTCTCATTAATTACAGTAATCTATGTTAGCTAGTAGAACCAACTTACTTAAAACACTTAAAGCACTATTGCCTAAAACATGTCTTGTTTGAGTGGCTATAATTTTCATGTGCAACAGCTTACATTACGCTAAGAATATATCCAAGGTGTACAAACAATTAGGCGATAATCACGTCATCATTTGGACCCTATGTTTCCTTAAGGGATTTAAAGATGATAGTTCCAAAATATGAATTGATGTTCATAGCATGACAGATGTAAAATTGAATTGTGAGATTTGAAGCCCATCGAAATATTTCTAAGACCAAATTGTCTCCTTGGAAATTAGTATGCATATTTCATATTGCTTTACACACTTCCATTTTAGTTGACTCCAGTTCCCTTAAAAATCATAAAGAATGCTGACTTCAGCTTGGGAGCATATATCATGGAGGAGTCCCCTTCTGTTGATAGTTGCTGCCTAGGGAAATTTGATATGTCTAGGTTATACGCATTCATTACATTTCTTGTTATATTCAGTAGCAGTTTTCATCCTATCTTTCATGGGCCTCCTTTCAAAATCGTTTAAAACCTGGGAAGACAAACCAAAATTATACCTCTCTACTCTTCAGATACACCACAATAATAGCAAAGTTGAGGCATGGATGATTCTGAATTGGTATGTTATTGGCTTAAAGACATTTTGGTGTAACAACTTGGCGTAATACATAAAACGCAGGCAGATTTTAATAGAGCTCTGTCTTTATTTAGTAGAACTCCATCTCTTCCTTAAATCAGAGGATTATTGTATGAGTCAAATATGCAATTAAAATCAAGAGCAGAAGACTAGCATCTGCTTTTAGATCCGGGGGGAAAAAAATATATTTGCAAATTATAGCTCAGACACATGGGCTATATTAGGTTAAAGTACAGCTCAAAGAAGAAATGAATTTTAAAAGGTCACTTTGTTAAAACATGCTGAGAGGTCACTTTGGATAATGAACTCCTCCAAATTCATGGGCGATAAAACTTGGGAAACTGAAGTAACCACAGAGATATGTCCCCGTAATTCTGGAAAGAGCCATGGGTAGGGGAAGGTTGTGTATATTGATGGTTTTTCTCTAGGAAAATGCAGACTAAATAAATACTACCCCACCCCAACTCGCTGACTATGCCGAGAGCAGAACAGAGCTGTGGGAAGATGTTGTGACCCGGTGTGCGAATCCTGCCATGTGGGAAACGTTACGGTCACTTCAGGCCAGGGCACTGAGAGATCGGTGTGTAGCAACTGAGCAGTACACTTATAAAAATCAGAAAGAAAGGTGATTATTGAGGTAACAAAGATTAAGATCGTGTGACCAACAGTACTTTCCATTTTTGGAATCTCAATTGAGACCATTATTCCCAGTGTTTTCAGTGGTTTTATTAATCTGATAATAAGTGTGTGGGACATCAGAGGATTATGAGTAACACAACTTTTTGTGTCTTCACTTATATCCTCACTGGCTAGAAAATCCTGGACTTACTTTTAAAATTTTTAATTTAAAAAAAATTAAGCCATATTTACCTTCATATCCCAGGGTGTATAAGAATATGTGTTAAAATATAAGTGCTAATTAAATTTTGGCAGTGAATGAATGACCCTCTTGGGATTAGAGAACAAAGCAGCACGTGGAATCTTCAGACTACATAGAAACTGAGTCCAATGTGGGAAAACGTGATAAAGGAATTTACAGAGGACAAGAGAAGAAGCTCAGTGATTCTTAAACTTTTAAGGTCATGAACCTTTCGAGAGAATTTTTTCAATGGACATAAATGCGTGCAGGTGCGCGCGCGCACACACACACACACACACACGCGCACACACACACACACACACACACACGTTGCCCCCTGCACCTAGGGCTCCTGGCCCATGCCATGCCCTGTTCCTAGCCAGAGCCCCGTTCTTCCGACCTCCGGCCTTTGCACAGCCTGTGGGAGGTGCTCGCAGCCCTGGCTGCCCCCTTCCCCTACCTGCCTGATTACCCCGCACTTCCCTTCTCCGCATAAGAAGGACAAGAGCGCCCCCCGCGGGAGGAATCACATGCTTGCCCCCAATGAACCCCCTGCCGGTGTAACCCCGCAGCAGGCCCGTGGGTACACGCGCCCGAGGGGCACAGGCCAGCGGCCGAGCTTCAAGCCCAGACACAGGCCAGCGAGCGGTGCCCGCCCGGCGCGCGGCTGCAGGGAACGGGCCGGCCGGGGCGGGGCCGGTGGGCATGGGGGGGGGGGGGGGGCCGAGGCAGGCCCCGGGAGCGGGAGGCGGGAGCCCCGCGGCCGGGGCTGAACTGCTGCCCCCCGTGGAATTTCTTTTCCAGCGGGGAAGCCTCGGCTCCGGCCCAAAGGCATTCCAAGTGGTTCAGTCAGGCCCCACCAGATTTCCTTGGAAAATCTTTTACGTAAACTGATTATAGATTTTAATCACATCTACGGGAAGACCTGCAGAGCAACACCTAGATTAGCACCTGCTTTAGTAACTGCGGACTACAGCGGGCAAATCCAGGTAGTAAAGCGCCACAAGCCCTCCACTCACGGACGCGGGGCCCAGGGTGGAGATCAGGGGGCAGAGGGGTGGGTGGAGACTGAGGAGGGTAAAGGGGATAAATGGGGACGGAAAGAAAAAAAAACTATTAATAAACTAAAAAAAAATCATGAGGGTGGTATAAATGGTCTGAGTTTTTAGGTTTTGACATTATTTTATGGCTGTATAATGCCACATCTCTTTTCCTCACTATGTTAGCATCTAACGCCCAGGCTTGAGTGTTTGGATCCTTGGTTCCTAAAATACAGCAAATGTATTAAATAAGTGTTATCAGAATTAAATTGAATATTTATGATAATCATTGAAGTAGAAAATCATCTATTTTATATAACTGAATTATCCAAACGTATTTACTCATGTATTGTGTGGCTTTAATTATTACTATAAGTATAACCTATTTTTCTCAGTATCCTGTGTGAAATATTTTACTCTGATGATACTTTTCTCTGATACATTTAATATATATATGTATATACATACACACATATATTACATAAACATGTACCAATCTATCAGATGATGCTATTAATATACATATTATTCCTGTCTTATGCTCTCAGCCAATGAAACTTAGTGAATAAAACTGTTGTCTATATTCTTAGTCAAATATTTTCTTGCACCCTACCATTGCCACTCAGCCAATAAGCGCTAGGTTGAGCTATCTTAAATTCAGAAAGGTGTTTGGAGTCTCTGCTGTTTACTGTGGCTCCACGTTAATATTTTCCCACTTGTTTAACACTATGCTCCATGTCTGGAAAAAAACGTGTACAAGTGATAACATAATAGCATCCTTTGGCGCATCCAAAAAGTTAACTTCAAGAAGATTCAAGGAATATACAGCACACACAGAGCTAAAGTTGAATTGGAAATTAGGGATTTAAAGAAGTCTCCATACATGTTAGGATTTTAATAGATATTACTTTTCCTGGGAACATTACTCAACAATTACAGAAAATGTAGCTGGGGGCAACTATGGTCTAAGACATGCCATCACCTCGGTAGGTTCAAAGAAATGAGGAGAGTGACCACCGAAACGTAACGTGAGCACTCAGAGCCGATTTATAGTATCTTTCCCCCCCCTCCTCTAACTCCAGGCAAAACCTGACACCAAGGACTGAGACATTTTTAATGCAAGCATTGTTTTCTATGTGTTTGGTACTAAATTACTGGGCGGAGAGGGATAAATATAACAGAATAGTCTATATCCTTATGAAACATAAACACCAAATGAGAAATTCAGGGAATAGTCATCTGAGAAGTGAGCACAATGATACCCGGATAGCACTGTAAGGACAACGGTGAAGGGCCAACATCAGACATATCTCTGTGCAAGAGAGGCACAGACACGAAGTGGAAGAGAAACTTCCCGAAGGAGGTGGCGTTAGCGCTGGTCACACTTTGCCTGAGCAAAGAGAAGGGGGAGAATCCTGGGAGGCTGCAGTGCCCGGGAAGGCCTCCGGCCTGCGAGGAGACCCGCCTGGCTCTGTGGGAGATTGGGGTACAGGAGAGTCGGCGATGAGGCTGAGGTTGTGACCAAAGTGGGAAGGGACGTAAGTAGCAGGAAGGAAACCCTGGGATTTATTCTTAGAGAGAATGGCCCCTGAGAGAGCCATCAGCATAGCGAGTGCTGACAAGAATAATTGAACATGAGGATTGGAGAGAACACTTTAATTTAATAAATGAATCGGATGTATCACTTACCATAATGGACAGAAAAAAATGATTTATTTTAGTGCTAGTAGTAGCACATGAGGCCAGTGTTCTAGTAAAAATGATTTGGTTTAATGAATGAACTTGTAAACGTACTGGGCAAGAAATCAAATGCTATGTCAGGTACAAGCTGAGCACACTACCACTTTTCCAAAAGTGAAATGTAATAATGAGACTTGTCAGGGATCTGAAGTAATAAATGTCATTAAACAGAAGAGAAGAGGAGATCGCTTTGCTTTCATTTACCCAAGGCCCTGGAGTCCCAGTTCCTCAGAAAAACCTAAAAGCCTATTAATAAATTTACATTTAAAATAATGAATACATTATTGAGTGCCTGATTCAGGCATCCCGTCATAAAGGACAGGAAGTTTTAAATAGGTGATCGGTCTCTCAAAGACGTATGGGAAAACACCCCTCTCCTCATCACTGGATTAAATGGAATTTGCTAGCACTGATTTAATCAGTACTCTGTAATCAAATCAGGCATGAAATCAAGCTTTAATTATATATCATTCTCCCGATTAGAACAAATTGCCAAATCACTGGAAACGCCCCTAACTGTGGGGGTGGATGGCAAAGGATGGGGGAAGCAAATCGTTTATTTAGTAAAACAGAGATACAATTAGATTTCTCCCAATTTACTGAATAACTTTCTCCCAAAAGTTATTCCGCCTTCTTTTTTAAGCTTCCCTGAAAGAGCTTAGATTCCTTCTTATCGCACAACTTAAGCCTGCCCTAAACAGCTATAGCAAGAAGGGAGATAAAACTATGTGTTTTCTATGAAATCTCCTCCAAAAATACTTCAAAACGTTACAGCTTTTTTAAAAAAGTGACAACGACTTCCTAGTTTTCTATAACTATTCTTATTTAATCCGCCAATGAAAAGTCATTTTATTTAAGAGAAGTTGACTTCATTATAAAAATTGTGCTTTCTTCTAGGTAAAGTCATGTTTAGGGCTGGACATAAACCTTGTGAAACCCTTGACTTAAATATTCAAATTAAATTCTAGCAACAACCTATGAAGAAGGTACATTCCATTTTACAGATAAGAAAAATGAGATTAACATGCTCATCAGGCAGCTGCTAAGCAGCAAGTGTGAAATCAGATGTGCTGATTGCAGAGGCCTGTTTCATGTTACCATTATAGAAGCCATTTCCCATTATAGGACTGATTATTTTGCGTGTTCAGGATGCCAGCAAGGCAGGTAATGGAGATGGGGAAAAGTACCCTCTCAGGTCAACAGAGCTCTAATAAATTAAATCGTTTCAAACCTGAAAGTCAGGCAAAGATTTTGATTGACATATCAAGTCATTCAATTAAAAAAAGTTTGTTGATGACCGATTGTGTTTCTTCACCAATTCAACAATATACAAATGAAATTATTCAGTATGATCACTATGTTTTATTTAAGTAATCACTATGTCTTATTAAAGGGATGCCTGGCATTAAAACTAGAAAAATATTGCCTCAATTACTAATTTTATTTTGGTTTTTATAAAACTGGGAATAGACATGATGCATAATTGGCACACCTTTGTTCAACTCTGTGTTGACTTATTGCAGAATTTTGTTCTGAAGGACAATTATATGCAGAGCACCGACTTGGATATTTTGTTACCCAGAAAGAAAATTTACACATAATCCTGAGCTCTCAAAAATCACATCATTTCTAGAGGGCATTTATTCCAAGTAGAGATTCATGGTTAAAAAAAAAAAAAAGTAATATGTTTAAAGAAGGTTATGGTTGAAGAATGTGACTAGAATAATTTAAAGAGAAAATCAAAGAAATGATCAATAGACAGAGAGGCACAGCAGACAAACTATAGCCAAGTGAGTAACAAGAATAAAGCGGTGGGTGGGAACGAAAGGTGTTACAGAAGGAGAGGATCTTGGCTGAAAGGTATAAGAGCAACGTTTGGCCTGTACTTTCTTCTGCTTATTAGAAAAATATATTGCTCCATGTAGAATTTTGAAGAAAAAAAATTGTAACCCTAGAATTGTAAATTCAATCAAGCCATCATTTATATGGGAAAAACAAAAATAAGGACACAATTAAAATTTAAATGGGCCCTGACCACTGTGGCTCAGTTGGTTGGAGCATTGTCCTGTGCACCCAAAGGTTTTGGGCTTGAACCCCTGTCAGAGCACATCCCTGGGTTGCGGGCTCAGTCCCCCTAGGCCTCCTAGGAGAGGAAGCCGATCAATGCTTCTCACATCAGTGTTTCTCTCTCTCTCTCTCTCTCTCTTCCTCTCATAGGTGTGCAGATAGTGTTGGTGGGAAAAAAATTAATGGGATACGTTTGTGGGAATAAGAAGGGGTTGGTCTCAGCAAGTTAAAGAGAAGGTGCCACCTTGGAAAATGAGTAGGAGCTTGCTAGCTGATGAAGGGCACAGTGTAGATGAGGGGAGGTCAGGAGAGGGCCGCCCCGTCAACAAGGGCACAAAACAGGCAAAAATGGATATAATTCTTTGCAAATTTGGGGACCCATGATTTGGCTAAAAAATTGGGTACATGGTTAAGAGAGATAAATGTGGGGATTTAATCTGGAGCCTGGCTCTTATCGATCTTACAGGCTGTAATAATTAATTATATTATTTATTCTAAAATAGGTAACATAAAGCAAAACTTGAAGAACATATAGAAGTTAATTATATAATTTAGATACCATGTTTTATCAAATACTCTATCCATTCCATCCCTTGAAAACTTTAAGTCTCATACCACTCCAAGGAAGCATGTGAACACTTTTATTTTATTGTTTTTAGCCACAAACATTCAGTTAATTTCTAAAAATTGTTGTTGTTGTTGTTGTTCAGATATAGTACCTATACTAAGTTTCTCGTAAGTTGACAAAAACTATTCACAATATATTTTATATTTTGAGTAAAGGAGTGAATTTTTAAAGATCTCTCAGTTAAGGTCACTATGAAAACCTGTGCTAGAGAAGTAGTCCACCATGAACTTGATGTCAATATTGTCTTATGTCAGACGAAGCAAATGGTCTTTTTCAAAATGAGCATATAGATATTTACTGGTAATTTAATACCTGTTATACAGCCACTTTCTTTTTCTCACTTACCTACAGGACTTTACATTTCAGATGATACCAGGACTTGTGAAAATGCATAAATAGCCCTGGCCAGTGTGACTCATTTGGTGGGAGGATCGTCCTATACATCAGAAGGGGGTGGGTTCCTTTCCCAGTCTGGGCACTTACAGGAGGCAACAGATCTATGTTTCTCTCTCACACTGATGTTTCTCTCTCTCTTCCTCCCTCTCTCCCTCCCTCTCTCCCTCCCTCCCTTCTGCTTTCTTACAAATTAATAGAAACAAATAAAAAAAAACCATAAATAATAATAATATATTTTATTATCAAATATATTTTAAAAACAAGTACTATAAATAAAAACATGAGATAAGAATATTCATTTGATTTTTATTTTTTAAAAGTTATCTTTAATGGTTTCAGAGAGAGGAAGGGAGAGGGAGAGAGAGAGAAACATCAATGATGAGAGAGTCATTGACCGGCTGCCTCCTGCACACCCCCGACTGGGGATTGAGCCCACAACCCGGGCATGTGCCCTGACCAGGAATCAAACCACAATCTCCTGGATCCTAGGTCGATGCTCAACCACTGAGCCATGCTGGCCTGGCAAGAATATTCATTTTAAATTTTGTATAGAAGAGTCTGTTTTCTCTAAGTGTTTTCCACTTTGAAAAATGTTTAGAACCCTTTGAGTCAATGCCCTAAAAAGTTACAAGTTTATTGCCCGTTTTGAAGTCTTTATTACCATCTCTGGATGAACCTTTGTTTCTCCCATCGTCTAGGTACACTTTACGCTGATAACAGGGATAACTCTGCCAGCCACGCACAGACCCCTTCTCACAACTCAGTTAAATTCCTCCCTCCTGTCGCATGCAGCTAGGCTTGCTGAACTGCGATGTTTCTCTGCGTGCAGATACTCTTTTGAAACACATATCATTACATCAAATTCAATGTCATTTTCAAGTAGATTAGGGTGCCGCCTGAGTGCCAATATTGATAAACAGCCCACTCTTGTAGAGATGATGGATTTTCTATTAAAAAAAGAAAACAAGTTTAACCAGTACACATATTTGGACACAAAGATCACCTCCCTTTTTATATAGAATTTTCAAGACTCCACAGGATCCCTGGCGTCATGGGCTCTGCACTGGCAGCCTATTTACTCCCACTGTGGCAAGCGGATGTCCCAGTGCTCACATATGGTTTACGGCTTTGTCGGGCATCAATTGCAGCAAATGCCTGCTTTTCTGTACTTGATTATACCTTTTGTAGTGCTTTTCCTCAAAGCCTTTAAGTCAGAGGTTCTCAAGGACTAATACAGAAAAGGGCAAGTGCGAAGCAAGATATGCGCCTGTCTAGGATACCAGCATATGGCTCCCAAGACATCTTTGGAATAAAACAGCTCTCTAAACTAGTATAAACACATTATTAGCTTTACTTTGCTTAGCAGACACCTATAGAGATTTCTCACTATCTCAGCCTAGGCTATGCATAGAATAATAAATTCTTGGGGTTTTAAATTTAGCATCCTTTTGGGTCTCTATGTAACAATAGAAAGTGGCTAAAAACTGCACTTTGACAAAGACTAGATTTCTGTTACTACAGGTTACACAGTATCTTTCATTAATTTGAATCACAAGCTCTTCTGCCAGGCTAACATGTATATCCATCCTATTTTAAACTTTGATCCCTAGAAAACAAAACCTGAGGCAAGGATTATGGCTAGGTTTTGATTTAAGAAGTACAATCCCGAGGCAACAAAAATGAGGTAAATGGAAGGTAAACCGGGAAAGGATGGCAAACAATGAGAGTGGTGGCAGGTGTACCCATTTTGCAACATAGGACATAAATCAGCAATGGGAGGGGGATAAAAAGAGTGCATTGACTTGCCCCTCTCTAAACTTCTTTCCCAGGGGAATAACTCCACTTCACTGCTAATATGGTCCTTTTTAGTTGTTCAAGAAGCCAGACCGCATGCCCTGTCCTGGGTGCCTCATTCAGTTGAATCGGTGGAAAAAGCCAAGAAATGAGATCATGAGACATTTTGGGTTGATTGTACAGAGATAGCAAAGCCAGAATGCCCAGCCCTACTAGGCAAACATCTGGTAAACCCCAGGCAGCGAAACCACTTGGGCTCAAGCTATGCTCACTGGAAGCCAAGCCACAGGTTGTGGCCAGGGGTCTGGGCAGTGATGGTCCTGAGCAGACGGGAGGAGGCGCCTGGGAAATGACCAATATTCAACAAACACTATAGGATATAGCACTGCATTGTTTCCCTTAGGTCTTTTTGATGCTACCCATGAGGCAGGAGATGCATGATTATTGATTATAAGATCAAAAACTATAAGCACTTTTAGTGTTGAAAAATGATATAAATACTTAATATTCACTGTGTATCAATTAGTAGATAGTTTATATGGGTAATAAGTCAGTCAAAGCCACAAATAAAGTGGCCAGTTTTATTTGTTAAAGGCCTGGTATCTTCTAGAAATAGCCTAATTTCTGTGGATAGAAAACTGTTGAAGGCTAAAATCTCACAGTCGAGATTCCCAGTTTAGCTGGAGATCCATACGAGTGTATAAAAAGAGTAAAAAGAGTGGGATCGTAGTAAACGCTAAGTGGAAGTAACTTCAGGATAGTATTAGAACACAGGAGAAAAACGTCAATAAGGCTTGGAGGCAGCATCGGCTTATTTAAGGAGAAGATCGTTAACCTAGTCTCAAAGGGTAAGAAAGAAAAACAGGTGGAAAAGCAGACACCCTCAGTAACGGGAATGACAACAGATTGTGTGAAAACAGTTGGGAGAATGACAGTGTTCGGCGCATCAGGAGATAAGCAAGATGTTTGACTAGAAAACAAGGGAAGAGTTGAATTTGGGGCTCCTGGGCTCACTGTAAGCATTTTAGCTTAGTCCTGAAAGCAATGAGCAGCTGTTGAAAACTATGCAGGTCCCTGACAATACCGGTTCTGAATTTTGGGATATCACTCTAGTTGCCCAGGGAAATCTATTAGAAGTATCCACTGGGCAGAGACTAGTCAGGACTTTGTTGTGTGGAAATAAAAGGAAACCAACCAAATGAGAGCGAGCAAAGACTATTTTTTCAGAGCTTGCTATAGCAGGGGAGCCAGCCACTGTCACTTGCCTTTTGGCAGAGACTCGAAAGCAGACAGGGGATGGGAAAGCTTCACAGTGGAAAAAGGGGAGGCCTTCAGGTGTGCCCTGGATGGAGGCTGTTGGCTTGGGAAGGCTGGGGATGGGCTGCCTGGAGAGGGGCATCCTGAGCTCTTGCTTAGGGGTATATACTTGGCTTTATGTTGTTAGTCCTAAGTTAGAAACAGGGAGAGAAATTAAGGAATCTGTCAATATTAATCAAGTCCTGGCCATCTGGGGCCAGTTGTTTTAGAAGTTAGTGTTTCGCTTCCTGGATTATTACTAGAGACAATGCTTTGACTTCCCACAGCCCGGCCTCCTGGGCTGGCTCCTGCAGGCTGTGGGACGTGTCTGGCCGGCGTCCGCTTGAAGACTCAGCCTCTCGGTTGGTACAGTGCAGTTAACCCATGAAGACTGAGGTAAAGCAGGGGCAGTGGGGGTGGGGTAGAAAGAGATTCAAGAAGTGATGAAGGGAGTTTTGTGATGACTTGTGTGTAAGGGCAAGGATACGGAAAAGCATTTTACGTGGGGCTAAGCCCACCTGGTGTAGCAGCAATTGGAACAAGAGGGCCACGGGCAGCAAAATAAACATAAACGGTGGGACTGCATCAAACTGAAAAACTTCTGCACAGAAAATAAACTTAAAAACGAAAAACAAACTACCAAATGGCAAAATTTATTACTAAACCATATATCTGATAAGGGGTTAATATATAAAATATATAAAGAAGTCATAATTCAATAGCAAAAAAAAAACCCCCAAGTAATCCAATTTAAAAATTGGACAAAGGACATGAATGGACATTTTTCCAAAGAAGGGACATTAATGACCTACAGTGACTCACCCCCACTAATCATCAAGGAAATGCAAATCAAAATCACAATGAGAGGTGACCTCACACCTGTTAAAATGGCTCTAATCAAGAAGACAGGGGACAGCAGGTACTGGAGAGGATATGGTAAAACGGGAACCCTTATAATTGTTGGTGGGATTGTAAATTGGCCCAACCACTACAGCAAACAGTATGGAGGTTTCTCAAAATATTAAAAATAGAACTACCTTATGACCTAGTAATTCTACTTCTGGAATAGTCTGAAGGAAATGAAAACACTATATCAAAGCAGTATCTGCACCCATGTTCATAGCAGCATTACTTATAATAGCCTAGGCATGGAAATAACCTGTGTCCATTGACGAATGAATGGACAAAGTAGTCACACACACACACACTCACACACACACACACACACACACACACACACACGAGTCTTATTCAGGCACAAAAAAGAAAAGATTTTGCCTTTTGCAGCAATATGGATGAACTCTGAGGACATCATACTGAAGAAATAAGTTAGAGAAAGACACATACCAAATGATCTCACTAATGTGTGGAATCTAAAAAAAACACCTCGTAGAAAAGAGGTCATATTTGTGATTATTAGAGTTGGGCAGAGTGGAAGGGAATTGGAAGAATGTGGTTAAAAGATAACAACGTTCCTGTATTAACGCAAGTAAATACTCTGTACAACACAGTATTTGTTACGATGTATAACATGATGACTGTAGTTAGCAATTCTGTGTGGTGTACTCCAAAGTTGTTAAGATAGTGAATCCTGACAGTTCTTATCAGAAGGAAAAAAATAAAACATGTTTTTCCTTTTCTTGTTCTTTGTATCTATATGGGATGATGGTTGTTAACTAAACATGGTAATCATTTCACCATAGATGTATGTCAATATGCTGTATACTTTGCTTATACAGTTTTGTATGCCAATTATATTGCAATAAAACTGGAAAAGAAATAAAAAATAAATATCCTTTTATTGCTTTTGTAATTTTTTTCCTGATCAAATGTTATCCACGTTGAAAATATTACTATAGTACTAATTTTTAAAAAAATAACAGCCTATACAAATTTCATTATTCTCTTAATTTTCTCTTAAAATTCTAAAACTCATATACTTACTATTAAAATGATAGAGATATCTGTGCATTGTTCTAAATATTCTTGAGGTTTTTAGAAAAGAATATCAATAATTTTTTACTGATTTTTAATAAAATTATTTAAAATATTAAAATAAATTAATATAAATTATTGTTTGAAATTTTAAAACACGTTGAATAATATTCTTCAAGGACATTCACTCCTATAAACAGAGCTTTTGTTGATATCAATGGAATTTGCTGTTTTACTAAAAGAAAAAGTGTTGAGTGGATTAAAAAATTATGAATTCTTGAGATCAGGAACATAGGGAGGCAACCCACAGAGAAGTGAGCAACAAAGAGAAGTTGGAGAGAGTTAGAAGTTATTGAACTATACTTCAGGTGTTTTTCTTAAAAGGAATAAAAAATATTGTGGAGATATTTTATAGATAATAGAAAGTAATTGAAAGTCTACAAGCTGACATATTCCTCTAAGAAAAGTAATATGTAGCAACAATGTGAAAGACATAATATATTGTGCAATTCAACGAAGCCAATGGGAAATTGTATTGAGTATATTCACCTATGCTTAAATCACAAAATCAATAGAGATTTGCCTCTGTATGGGAAGGCCTTGAGAAGATAAATTTTAGGGTATGAACACTAAATAATACTGTTTTTATCTGCAGTATATTGAAAATAAAACAATTTTTGTAGGTAGTACTGAAAACATCTTTGAATATTAAAAATATTTGGAAGAATATTTAGGCATCATCATCATTAATAAACATTTATCAAATATCTAATGTAAATATAACACCATTGTAGATCTCTGAGTGTATGACTTTATTTTTTTGGTTTCATTTGGTATTTTGCCCTATGCTAACATAAACCCTAAAGGTACAATAGAGTAAGAATAATTTAAACTCTTCTTTTAGCCTGGGCTCCCCCCACACACATTTTTTATGTAATAAACATTATACAACATATTTAAATAAAACTGTTACTATGTAACTATTTTTTTCTTGCATAAAATGAGTTCATCCTGAAGTTAAATACTTTGTGAGTCTGGGCTGCTAGGTAGTCTTTGAAATGCAATCTGCACTTAACAGATAAAAAGAGAAGGAAGTAAACTGTTTCCATGCACTCTGAAAATTCCAGATGCTATTTCACAAGCACAACCCAATCATTAAGTCAACGTGGAGTGAATTAAAACACAGATGAAGATGACCGTGATAAGAGCCTTACAACATGCATTTAATATTGGCAGCCTAAAAACACAATTGCAGTGATCTAACTGGGCAGTGGCTTAATTTCTACACATTCCATTATTTGGAGCATAAATAAAATTCTAAAAATAGTTTATGGCAAAAGATTGAGGATACATGAGAAATAGAACTAGTTTTTCACTGCTGAGAAAAAAACAATCAGAAAATAAAGGATACTTTGCCACTCAGAGTGCATCCTTCCTCAGAGTGCATGCATATGTGCACTCCGAGACACAGAACAAACTGATACAATAATAAAGAAAAAGAAAGCAAAATATGGAACAGATGAGATCAGGCCTAGAAATAATCCCTATTAATATTCAAATACATGTCAAAATTTAAGGTTTCTTAAAATAACATTTTATTTAGTATTTTGAAAGCTTTTTTTCCTAGAGAGAAAAATCTATTTTTAGTACAGTATCAAAAGCTCAATGCCATTTAAGAACAAAAAAAAAAAATAAAGTATGAAAATAGGTAATACACTTTCCCTAATGAAATTACATTTGCTATTTTTCTCTCTGAATTAGTTTCAAAGGACTATTAGTACACCACTAAAGTCTCTTTGCTCTATAACAATAGTACACACTTGTTGATTTCATTGTATTTGTTTTCAGAAAATTCATGTATTATGTTTCTGAACAGTCTTGAACATGAGTTAAAGTACCCATTTAATACCAAGTTATTCTTTTAAATTTAATCAATCATACTAAGTGAATATAGTTATTTATTTCATTTGAACTCTGTACAGCTTGTTATTTTTACTTTTCTATGATATGACGTATTAATGTTTTTGATGTGGGCCTTTTAGAAATGTAAAATATCTTCCTTTAGAATAGCATAAGGTACATTTCAGGTGACCATACATCATCTCAATTAGATATTAGATGTAGAAACAGTTTAAACTTAGTCATTAATAAATTTTTAAGAAAATATTAAAGATATGTTTCCTTATCAGCTATGTTACTGTGCTGAAAATATTTTTAAAATGTTTTTATTGATTGAATTTTTAAAGAGGGAGGGAGAGGAGGGACGGAGAGGGAGGGGAGGGGGGGGGAGAGAGAGAGACAGACAGAGACAGAGACAGAGACAGAGACTTTGACTTGTTCCACTTATTTATGCATTCACTGGTTGGTTCTTGTATGTGCCCTGACTGGGGATCAAACCCACAACCTTAGCATAAAGGGACACAGCTCTAACCAACTGAGGTACCTGATCAAGGCCATGCTAAAAATTCCCTGGCATCTATCAAATGTCATTAGAGTTTTACAAACAGATACAGCATCTAACCACAGTGGCCCAAAGAATACTAATGTAGTTGCCTGGAGTTTGGCACAACCTTTTTTGAAAGTTGATTTTTAAACTCTAGATCAGTGCATTTTTTTCATCAGTCATCTATTTACTCTAATAATGGTGTCAGTAAATGTGATGACAATCTATTGTCATCCCAAAATATGGCTTAATATACTTAAACATAAATGTTTTTCCAACATGACTTACTACTCAAAACAAAGAGTGAAGATATTCACTGATAGATCAAGGAGGCATATCTTTATTTATGATGGCTCTTTCCAAGGAAAATGTTAAGATCCCAACTAACTACTAAAAGACTTACTCTAATTAATTTGCACATATTTAGGCCTGTCCCTCTGAAGTAAGATGCTGAAGTGTTTTCAATAATATTCGATCCTGCATTGCTACACATTTTATTTTAAGACTCTTTATCATGGCAAATATTTAGTGTGCCTGTCTTACAATATCACAGGCAAAAGTTTGCATTGCATAGATATAGCTTTTCCCATTAGATGGTTAGAAAAATTATACACATAAAATGCTATCAAATTTTAGGAATCTGCTGGTTCCCAAACATTAATTGATTAGTTGGAAAAACAAGCTACTTACTATCCAATGATCAACCAGGAAAGATAATAATTGATGTTTTGGTGTTTCTTGATTTGTGAATGGCATTGTATTAGGTCTCATGAAGAATCTTAAGAGTAATTGAAATTTATACATAAATGAGAAATACTAGGCAAATACACATTAAAATGTGGGACATAAAATTTGCCAAATGCCTATAGAAGAAATTATGTACTTAGCTCTGAAAGAGATATTGAGTTCATTGAGATGACTATCTGCCCCAAAGTCTAGTAATTATTAAAATGAGTGCATCAACCAGGGATTTTAAAATAGGTATTTTAAATTTTGAAGGAGAGGATGGTTGGGTTAGGGGTGGGAAATGATTCCAGTCTAGAGCCAAAACTTACACAAAGTTCAGAAATAAATATCTAAAATGTATCAATAGGGAAACAGCCATATTAGCTAATTTAGAATGTGACTTCTACAGAGACAGCAATGAAAGCTAAGTGTAATTAGATGAGAGAGGGCAATGGGAAACAGATGACATACATTTGGAAAGAGATACTAAAGAGCATGTATTTGAAAATTAATGGCAAGTACATGCGACTTTCTATAAAGAAAAATATAAATTTTATATGTAGATAGTTTACAAATCTGATATCCTGAATAAAGTGTTCAGTTAGATCATCTCATGGGCGACACCCATTGAGCTTGGGTGGTCAAGGCTATGAAGTGCTCTGTAAATGCCAAAGAACTACTCTTCCCTTCCTGGAATGAAGATTTGGGAATTACAGATATGCCAATACTTATTAGTAACTTTTGATAAGATCATGAAAGGTAGGCTTGGAAATTTTTCTTGGGGAAGTTAATAAATGAACCACGGATCAATTCTTTAATGTGTTTTATTAGTACAATTAAGGCTCATTGATTTGACTAACGATTTCAAATAATGTAATAGTTAATATTTGTGTCTAATTTAAGGAGCTTTAGGGACTCCAGAGCATGTTTGGCTCAACATCAAAATGAAGAAACTGGGATTAACATTTGGATAGAGAAATGTATTAAAATGACTTGAATCTAATAGAAGTTAAGGTCACCTTAGAAAATGGAGTTCAAATTTTTAACTCACAGGCAAGTTTCTTTATTAAATGTTGGAGTTTCTCAATGCTAAGATGTAGCCTCTTTCCTTTTCATTGTACTTCCTCCCTTGGGATAATCTCATCCATGCCCATTATAACAATAACCACTTATATGCATATTAATCACATATTTTTATCTCAAGCCCAGGCATCTCTCAAAAGTTTTGGTCTCATGAATACAATTGTGTACTTGATATTTATGCGTGGATCTTTCAAAGTCACCTGAAGCTCAACAAGTCTCAAAACAAAATTAAGATCTTCCCCACACCCATTATTTTTTCTTATTCATTGTTTTGAGTTATACCGAATGGTAACAGTATTTATAACAAAATAAGAAAACAAAACAAAGAGCTTGGATTAATTCTCATAATTATAACCTTGGTTTTAAAGTATTTCAGACCCTTTGTTTATGATAATTTCTCTTATACCTTGATATTAAATTCTTTAGAATTTTATTTTCTTAGTTTTTGTTAGTTTAAAATGTTTTGTTGAGATTGAAATCATCATCATGGCAAAATGAGAACCTTTTTTATCTCCTCTTAAATTCACAACTAGTCGAACATCTATAATCCAACAAAGGTTTCTCTGCTCAACATACAAATAAACCTGAGAAATCCACATATCAGTACATCTGAAGATAAGCATATTGTAATATATTGGGAGGTGGGGCAGGGGTAAGTACAGGGATGGTGTTTGTGGACACATTTCCATGACTGCTGTGACTCCAATTAGTGTGGTAGTGGTAGAGTCAGGGTGCAGTTCCATACTATGCCTAGAGCGTAAAGGGGGCAGAAGCAGTATGGCACTTGAGAATCCAGCTTTCTCCCCTCTCCACTGTGGCTAAATTTGTAGCAGCATCTAAGACATCTAAGGCCCCTCAGCTATAGTACAGTGGGACAGCAGCCATAAGGAACAAGGAGGCAGCACTGCAGTCTTCTGAAGCCAACTCCCTATAACTAGCCACATCCCCTCATTCCAGTGCTTGTGTCCTGAGATCAAGGCAACCTGGACACAGCAGTGACACCCACCACCTAGTCACCAAGATGTTGATTCCCATTACATGCAGGAATGTTCACCTACTATGACCTTGGAAGCTCAAGTAGCATAGTTAAAAGGAAACAAAAACTTCCACTATAGCAGCATCTACTGGAAAATAAAAGTAAGACCTCTAGTTAATCAATCTGCTGAATTGTTAAGAGTTCACTATTTCAAATGTGCTGATAGAAGAACAATCCTTCAAATACCATGAACAACCAAGAAAACATGGTAACACAGAAAGAAAATGACATGGCTCCAGAAACCAAACACAAAGTCATGGAAGTTTATGATTTAAATGACAAAAATTCAAGATAGCTGTCATCAAGAAACTCAAGGAAATACAAAACAGCACAGAAAGTCCATTCAATGAGCTCAGTAATAAAAGTAATGGGTAAAAGAAGAACTTCACCAATGAGATTGAAAATATAAAAAAATAGAAATTCTGGAGCTGAAGAACCCAATAAATGAGATAAAGGATGCATTAAAAAGCACTGGAAATAGTGCATACCAGATGGAAGAGAGAATTAACAAGTTTTAAGATAGAAATCTAAATATAACTCAGGTGGAAGGAAGATAACTAAGAGTTTTAAGAAATAAAAGAACTCTATGAGAACTGACTTTATTAGAAAGTGCAGCATAAGGATAACGGGTATCCCAGAAGGAGAAGAGGGGGAGAAGGGAACAAAAAGTTATTCAAAAAAATAATTGATAAGAAATTCCCAAACCTAAGGAAAGAATTGGACATTTGAGTATGAGAAGCTAACAGAAACCTAATTATCTCAACACAAAAAGACCTTCTCCAACATACATTATATTGAAACTGTCAAAAATTAATGATAAAGAAAGAATTCTCAAGGCAACCTGGGGGAAGAAGTAACCTATAAAGAAAACCCCCTCAGAATATTCAGATTTCTCAGTAGGCACCTTACAGTTCAAAAGAGAATGGAATAATATATTTAAAATATGGAAAGGAAGAAACCACTAGCTAAGAATAATATATTTAACAAAGTTATCCTTTAGATATGAAGGAGAAATAAAGGCTTTCCAAGACAAATAAAAGCTGTGGAAATTTACCATCATAAAACCTGCATTATAAGAAATGTTGTGAGGAGATCTTCTTCCTGAAACAAAGAGACAAAAGTATATAAAACGTTGTGTAAGGTGACAAATATACAGACTAAAGTGGGAAATTGCAACTCTATTTCAGAATAGGATATTAAACGCTTTATATAACACAAAGGTTAAAGGGGCAAAAAAAATTATAAAGAACTGTAGTTACTGCAATTTGGTAATGAATACACAACAAAAACATAAAAGACAGGAGGAAAAGGGTAGATCTTGTACAGGCAAATAAGGGTAAGATGTTATCAGAAGAAAAGGACTATTTTTATCTACAGGACATTTCATACAAACATCATGGTAACCACAAAACAAAAATCCAGAGCTGATACATAAAACATAAAAAAAAGAAAAATCAGATCATCATAAAACACATACACACACAAAGGAACCAAGCCAACAAACAAACAAAAAACCCCACCAAACTGAAAGAACAGATAGAAACACAGGGAAAAGAATCAAAGGAGGTACACAACACCCAGAAAATAAAAGATAAAATGGCTGTAGTAAGTCCTCATACATCAATAATCTCTCAAAATATAAATGGACTGATCGCAACCAATCCAAAGCACAGAGTAGCTGGATGGATTAAAAAACAAGACCCGACTATATGCTGCCATCCGGACATCAATTTCAGCTCAAAAGACATTCACAGGCTCAAAGTGAAGAGGTGGAAGAAGAGACTCCAAGCAAATAGTATCCAGACCAAAGCAGGTATAGCCATACTTATAGAAGACTAGGTAGATTTCAGGAGAAAAAATGGTAACGAGACAAAGAAGAATATTTTATTATGATAAAGGGGACAATCTATCAAGAAGTCAGAACATTTATTAATATTTATGCATCCAATCTAGAAGCATCAAAATATGTTAAATCAACTAGTAACAGAACTAAAGGAAGAAATTGATAATAAAACAATATTAGGAGACTTTCACATGCCACTTAAACCAATGGATATATCATCCAGACAGAAATTCAACAAGGAAACATTGGTTTTAAATGACACATTATATCAGATAAGCTTAATAGATATTCATAGAACTTTTCATCCCAAAATGATGTGGAACAACTGTACATGGAACATTCTGAAGGGTGGAACACATGTTGGGACACAAAATAAGTATAAATATATTTCAGAAGGTTGAAATCATATGAAGCATCTCTTCAGATCACAATGGTATGAAGCTAGAAATCAACTACCAGAAGAAAGCTGGAAAAATCACAAATATATAGAGAGTAAAAACCATGTTACTGAACAACTATTGAGCCAATGAAGAAATAAAAAAGAAATCAGCCCAGCCAGGCATGGCTCAGCATTGAACATTGACTAAGATTCAGAGATTGAGGTTCAATTCCTGGTCAGGGCACATGCCCGGGTTGTGGGCTTGATCCTCAGTGGGGGGTGTGCAGGAGGCAGCCGATGAATGATTCTCTCTCATCATTGATGTTTCTCTCTCTCTCCCTCTCTTTTCCTCTCTCTGAAATCAATAAAGATATATTTTTTTAAAAGAAGAAAGAAAAGGAAATCAAAAGATACATAGAGACAAGTGAAAATAAAAATACAACATATTCAAAATATTTGGGATGCAGCAAAAGCAGTACTAAGAGGGAAGTTTATAGCAACAGAGGCCTACTTCAAGAAACAAGAAAAATCTCAAAAAAATAATCTAATATTACAACTTAAGGAACTAGAAAAAGAAGAACAAACAAATCCCCAAATCAGTAGAAGGAAGGAAATAATAAGAATCAGTGAGGAAACAAATGAAATAGAGAATAAAATAACACTAGAAAAAGTTAATAAGAACTGGTTCTTTGAAAAGATAAACAAAATTGGCAAACCTTTAGCTAGACTCACTAAGGGAAAAAAAGAAGATTCAAATAAATAAACTCCCAAATTACAGAGGGTGAGTTACAATAAACACCACAGAAACACAAAGGATCATACAGAACACTAGGAAAGGCTATACGCTTCCAACTGGTTATACACTGGACAATCTCGCAAAAAAGGAATAGTTACTAAGAGCACAAAACCTTCCTACACTGAGTGCTAGAGTTAGAAACCTGAACAGCTGGAAACACTAGAATAAGGAAATTGGAACAGTAATAAAAAATCTACCAAAAAACAAAAGTCCAGGGCCAGATGGCTTCATTGGTTAATTCTATCAAACATTCAAAGAAATCCAAACCTATTCTTCTCAAACTCTTCCAAAAAACAGAAGAGAAGAGAATGCATCCTAACTTATTTTACAATGCCAACATTACCTTGAAAACACCACCAAGCAAGGGCATCACACACACACACACACACACACACACACACACAGACACACACATATCAGGGGCCTAAATCTGACAAATATGGGGGGAATCCTCAACAAAATACAAACAAGTCAAATACACCAATACATTAAAAGGATCATGCATCACAATCAAGTGAGATTCATTCAAGGCATTTAAGAATGTTCAGCCCCTTAAATCAATCAACATAATATATTACATTAACAAAACGAAAGATAAAAATAATATGACCATCTCAATAGATATAGAAAAAGCATTTGACAAGATACAACATCCATTTATGATAAAAACTTCCAGTAATATGGGTATAGAAGGAAGTATCTCAATATAGTAAAAGCCATATATGACAGACACTCATCAAACATGGTGACAAATGAAAGCTTTTCCTCTAAGATTGGGAACAAGACAAAGATGACCACTTTTACCACTGTTTTTCAACATTGTAATGGAAGTATTTGCAAGAGCAATTAGACAAGAAAAAAGGTATCCAAATTGTAAAGGAAGAAGTAAAACTGTCACTATTTGCAGATGACATAACTTTATGTATACAAAACCAAAAAGAATCCACCAAAAACTATTAGAAATAATAAATGAAAGCAGTTACTTTGCTGGATATAAAATTAATATACAAAAAAATTTCATAGTACATTTCTCTGTACTATGAAATGTTAGAAAGAGAAAGGAAGAAAACAATCCCATTTACAATCACAAAAAAAGAATGAAATATATAGGAATAACTTTTAAAAAGAAGGTGAAAAACCTGTACACTGAAAACTATAAGACATTGTTGGAAGAAACTGAAGACACAAATAAATGTAAAAGTACTCTGTGTTCATGGATTGTAATGATTACTATTGTTAAAATGACCATATTACCTAAATCAATCTACAGATTTAATGCAATTCCTATCATAATCTCAGTGACATTTTTCACAGAAATCAAATAAAAAATCCTCAAATTTGCATGGAACCACAATAGAACCTGAATAGCCAAAGTGATCCTGAGAAAAAATGAACAATGTCAGCAGTATCACACACCCCAATTTTCCAACTATACTACAAAGCTATAGTAGTCAAATCAGTATGGCACTGACATAAAAACAGACCAATAGAAGAATTGAGAGCCCAGATATAAAACCACACATATATGGGTAACAAATTCATAACAAAGGAACCAAGAGTCTACGATGGAGAAAAGATTATCTCTTCAATAAATAGTGTTAGGAAAACAGAACAGCTACATGCAAAATAATAAAACTAGACCACTATTTTACACCATACACAAAAATTAACTGAAAATGGATTAAAGACCTGAATGTAAGACCTGAAACAATAAAATATGAAGAAGAAAACATACGCAACAGGCTTTTGGATATTGGTCATAGTGGTGTTTTTGTGAATTCAACTCCAAAGGCAAGGGAAACAAAAAGCAACAATAAACAAACAGAACACACCAAACTAAAATGCTCTACACAGCAAAAGTAACCATTAACAAAACAAAAAGTTAACCAACCAAACGGGAGAAGATGTTTGCAGATGATATTTAGGATAGGGATTAATATTCAAAACATGCACAGAACTCACACAACTCAGCAAGAAGGACAACAACAAAAAATCCAGACAATCTAATTGAAACATGGGCAGGGGATCGGAAAAGACATTTTTCCAAGGAAGACATACTGATGGCCAACAAGCATGTGGAAGAATGCTCAACATCACTAATTATTAGGGAGATGCAAATAAAAACGAGATATCACTTCAGACCTGTTAGAATGGCTATTATCTAAATGACAAGAAGTAAGAGCTGAAGAAGGTGTAGAGAACAGAGAACCCTTGCACACTGTTTGTAGAATTGATAGTTGCTATGGCCAGTATGGAAAACAATATGGAATTTCCTTAAAATAAAGGGAACCTCAGTACACCGCTGGTGGGAATGCAGACTGGTGCAGCCACTGTGGAAAACAGCATGGAAGTTCCCTCAAAAAACTAAAAATGTATCTGCCTTTTGACCCAGCAACCCCACTTCTGGGGATCAATCCTAAAAACCCTGAAACACCAATCAGAAAGAATATATGCACCCCTATGTCCATAGTAGTGCTCTTTACAATAGCGAAGATCTGGAAACAGCCCAAGTGCCCATCAGTAGATGAGTGGACAAAAAATGTGGTATATTTACAGAATGGAGTACTATGCAGCTGTGAAAAAAGAAGGAACTCTTACTCTTTGAAACAGCATGGATAGACCTGAAGAGTATTATGCTAAGCAAAATAAGCCAGTCAGAGAAATACAGATGCCATATGATCTCACTTATATGTGGAATCTAATGAACAAAATAAACTGATAAACAAAATAGGACCAGAGGCATGGATACATGGAACAGACTGAGATATCTCAGAGGGGAAGAGGGGTGGGGAGGACTGGAAGAGATTAGCCAAAGAAGAAATATGCATATATACATAGCCCAGGACACAGACAACAATGGGCTGAAGGCAGGGGCTGGTTGGAGGTGGGCAAAGGGGGGGAGGGGGAATTAGAGACATCTTTAATAGTATCAACAGTAAAAAATTCAGAATAGGTAATTTAGCAATTCCATATAAGCTATCAATTCCTCTTCTTGGTATCTATCTGAAGGACATGAAAACACTACTATGTAAAGATATATATACTGCCATATTCATTGCAGTATTATTTTCAATAATCAAGATAAGGAAACACCTTAAGTGTCCATCTATGCTGAATGGAAAAAATAATACTAGGCCACCAAAAAGATGAACTCTTGCCATTTGTGACAACATGGATGAATCTTGAAGGTTATTACACTAAGTGAAATAAGTCGGATAAAAAAAGAACAAAAGCCACGTGATTTCACTCATGTGGAACATTTTTTAAAAAGTAACAAACTAACAAAACAAAGCATAAACAAACCCACAGATACCGACAACAGAATGGTGGTTACCAGAGGGAAAGGGGTGACAGGAGGTGAATTTGATAAAAAGGGTCACATATGATAACAGAAGGAAACTACTTTTGCTGGTGAGTATGCGACAGCATGTATAGATATTTAATTATGATGTTGTACTCCTGAAAATTATATTAACCAATGTCACCTCAATACATTTAATTAAAACAAAAATGTTTTGTTTGTTTAAAATGTTATTTTGTCCTAGCTTTTAAAATTATGACTGCACTTAGTATGTGCAGTTGGCTGTCATTTCTCTTAGCGTGTTGAGAACGTTATTCCACTGTATCCGGGCTTCCTTATTGTTACTGGGCGTGCAGGAGTTACTTCAATATCAGTTCCTCTGAAGTTAGTCATCATTTCTCTCTGGGTGCTTTTAGGGTTTTCTTTTTGTCTTAGGTGTTCTATATTTTAACTTGCTATGTCCAGGTGTATATTTCTCTTAATATTGAGAGCATTCAGCAGCCTTTGCAAATCAGAGGAATGTTGTCTTTAATCATTTATGAAATATTCTCCATTATCTTGTTAAATGAAAATTTATTTTGACTATTGTATCTCTTATTTTCTTTCTCTCCCCTTCATGAGTCCTAATTGGATGTATAGTAGATCCTATGTCTTTACTCAATGTTTTTATATTTTTAACCTCTTTGTTTCTGTATGTTACATTTTTGATCATTTCTTTACATCAACTTTTCAGGACAAAAATTCCCTTCACATTCTCTTGTCTACTGTTAAATGCATCACTTAAATTTTTATATAAATGGTATATTATTAATTTCTAGGATTTTTATGCAATTATATTCTATTTATATAAACCTGGCAATTTTAATCACTTGCCCTTTACTCATCATTTCAATTTCTTTATATTGTTTAAAACGTATTTTTACCATTATGTTTGGTGATTTCCGTATCTGAAATCTTTGTGCATTTCAACCTTGTCTTTTTTCTTCTGTCACTCATGATAGCCTGTTTCATTTGTTGTTATTGATTTTGTTTCATTGTTTTTGCCACTATGATTTTATTATTCTTTTTGCTTTGTCACTAGGAATTCCTGAATTTCTCCCATTGAAGGGAGAGCCTTCAAAAAAATTGTATCTGCTTTGTCTTAAAATGCATCTGGGAGCACTATCAACATTTAATCATTTTATTATTTTTTTAAATTTATCTTTATTGTTGACATTACAGATGTCCCCTTCCCCCCCCCCCCATTGATCCCCTCCACCCCGCATCCACCCCACCCCCAGTCCTTCCCCATAACAATGTCTGTGTCCATAGGTTATGCATATAAGCATATCAGTTCTTTGGTTAATCTCTTTCCACCCACGTGGGTGTGGGTACCCCCGCCTTCCCTCTGAGGTCCCTCAATCTGTTCCATGCTTCTATGTCTCTGGATCCATTTTGTTCATCAGTTTATTTTGTTTATTAGATTCCACATATGAGTGAGATCATGTGGTACCTGTCGTTCTCTGACTGGCTTATTTCACTCAGCAAAATACTCTCCAGGTCCCTCCATGCTGTCCCAAAAGGGTAAAAGATCCTTCCTCTTCACAGCTGCATAGTATTCCATGGTGTGAATGTGCCACAGCTTTTTTATCCACTCATCTACTGATGGGCACTTGGGCTGTTTCCAGATCTTAGCTGTTGTAAATTGTGCTGCTATGAACATAGGGGTGCATAAATTCTTTTTGACGGGTGTTTAGGGTTTCTTAGGATATAGTCCTAGAAGTGGGATCACTGGGTCAAATGGCAGCTCCATTTTTAATATTTTCAGGAAACTCCATACTGTTTTCCATAGTGGCTGCACCAGTCTGCATTCCCACCAGCAGTATAACATTTAACCATTTTAAACTAATTCTCACCCTGAAGTAGCATAACCTCATATTTAGGATTCCTTAAGGGAGTTTTCCTCTCCTCTTCAGTAAATTAATTTCAGGTATCTTGTTTCTCTCTCCCTACCTAAATACTAAACATAATAATTAACATATATCCTGGATGATACGTATTTTATTAAATGCATTTATTTCAAACTGTCAAAATCATGAGAATTTGGCCAGGCCCCAAGTGGTATATATCTGCAATGATTAATTGAGTGCACTGGGTGGCCAAGAGAATTCTTACTCCCCTCTAATTGAAATAAATATAATGCTGTGCCCTACCTTCTGTTGTTTATAGTTCATTTCAGTTAAATAATTTAGTGTGAGGGCAATAATCTCAGCATATGCTAACAAGAACAGAAATACAAAAAAGTAAAAGGCGCAAGAAGATGATAGGCACAATTTATTTCAAACCAATTACAGAAAACTATTCTTTAACTTTGGCGTGAAGTTAATTTGGCACAAACAGGGTTGTTTACCAAAGTTCTGTTTTAATCATTAGTAAGAGGAATTTCCTATAGCGCTCAAACTTCTATTTCAGTGTATAGTATAAAATGCCTTTTGAAGTGTTTTCTGGGCCTGCTCACCTAGTACACGTGTGCACAGTATCATATTTAAGAACTCTAACTGTATATAGACAAAGCAGTTATTTCTCTCTACCCTAAGTGTGATCTAAATAGTCTGATGTACCAAGTGCTATCCAAATGCACCATTTCAGAAAAGGTCTTCTAAAGACTATCTTGTATTTAACCAAACTAATGCTGTGATCATTAATGAAGAAACCTCTTTACCTCTCCCCACAAGTGAAACATAGAATATAGAACCGGTATAAAAACAAAATAGCAGATGAACAAAACTAAGAAATGTATATTCTTGTTTTCTATGCTGCTGTGAATTACTCTATTAAGTTAGTTTGAATTCTTCATGAATTGATTAAAGCTGTTTCCCTGTTTCCATTAAGTGGAGAGACATTCTGCACAATTGGCCAAAAGAGCTTTTTATTAAAAATATTTATAGTATATTTCTATCTAATGAAATAATTCTCTTGATTCAGAATGCAAAGGCAACTGAGAAACATTCAATAAAAGAAAACAAAAGTGAACTAAAATACCATTTTACAAGAAGAATCACCTCTTTGGGTTAATCCTTGTAAATTTTTGCTTATGTCTATAATATATATGGATAGATAAATATAGAAAATATGCAATACATATACATATATAATAAATGTGCTCAACATACATCTCACAGCACCTATTGCTCAGATCATATATAATTTGCACGTTTTTTTAAATACACACATGTACATACACATATACTAGATATACAGTTCATACAGCTGCTCTCTTTGTTTTGATAAACAATATTGAATACATTAATATTTTCCTTTAACTCTTTGTTTTAAATGAACTAACTTTAGTGGATTGTAGCATCATTCTACATAGTCTAAATGACTTCGATATGTTATAGAAAAAATTTTACAATCAGTGTTTAATAATATCTCTGAGGTACATATTACTAGTAGCAAAACTGTATGGATTTAGGATAGAAGCAGAGCTGTTTGAAATCAGCACTGAAATTTTCTAGTACAATCTCTGATAAGTTTATCAGTATCTCAGGTCCCTAGCTTCCCCCTCTTTAAAACCAGATATGAATCATCCCCTCTATTCACTGGGGTGAATTAAACTGAAAGTGCATGTGTGAACTGCTCAGCATTAGCCTAGCATGCAGCAGGCACTCAGTAAATGTCCCTTGTTCCATTTTTTTCAGATGAGGAAGTGGAAGGACAGAGAGAGAAAATTACTTATCAATACATACTCAGTAGTGGTAAGAGCAGCGAGTTGGACCCTGCATCCCAGCCTTTCACACTCAGTACCATTTTCAAATATTGCTTTTTTTTTTTTTTAATATTTCTCTATTGATTTCAGAGAGAGGAGGGAAAGGTAGAGAGAGAGAAATATCAGTGATGAGAGTCATTGCTCGGCTGCCTCCGGCATGCCCCCTACTGGGTATTGAGCCCACAACCCAGGCATGTGCCCTGACTGGGAATCGAACCTCAATCTCCTGGATCCTAGGTCGAGGCTCAACGACTGAGCCACGCCAGCTGGGCTCAAATATTGCCCTTCTAATGTCGAGTACTCTCTATTGACAAGACGTATGAAAGAAATGACATCCAAGTGTGGCTCTCAGCTCCGACTTGCAGAATGATAGGAAAGATGGATATTTTCCCCATGCCCTATGCTACGTCCAACAGAAGGGAACTGGCTAGACTCTTCAGTGTAAATGGTTTACAAAATATAAGAAGGAACTAACAGAAATGAAATTAAAAACAAAAGATAAAATTATTCTGCTTTAATGCTGGTTCTAAATTCATTGTCCTAAAAAAATGAGCAAGGGTAGAAGAGTTTTTGCACCTGTCACTGTGCCCTTTCCCAAACCAATTCTGTATAGCCTTATTCATAACAACATGCATTTTGCACAAATTCTAGGTCTGTAGTAGTTTGGAATGCAATATCACAGTTATACATTTTTGTATATTGCTATGAGTAATTAGTATACACATTGAACATAAAATAAATGTAACTAATTACATGTGAAATGTAGAGAAAAATTCTGATTCTCTGGTGAAATGAATTAATGGAGTCTTGACTAAATTGGACCATGTCTTTTAGCGGGTGTTAACTGGCCTTATCACTTGAAAAGCAGAAATAATTTTGAATATTAGATTAAAAATATAAACCTGAGACTACTCATATTTGAGCTAAAACTATTTGTCAGTAATGATGTTGAAACTAGAATAAACTTCAAATAAATACGTAAAATCTTCTAAAGCTGTTGGTCAGCATGTCTGAGACCTAAAAATCCATCTAATTCATATTCCTATATCCAAATAGGGATATATACTCCTGAGAAAATATATTATTTATATGCTTATGTTGGGTGAAATATAAAACTTGGTTGTCTTGTTTTTATTGAAAAATCACGATATTATGAAATGATATGGAACCTCCCTATAACTCTATATCTTAATTTAATACAGAAATAGCAGAAAGGTCAGAGAGAGAGGCCAAGACTTCACCTCGGCAAAGCAAGGTAATGTGTGATAACTGTGGACTCGTGACTAGCCAGGGCCTGGTCCTCAGTGTTTCCAGATGTGGGACTTGGTTTGTGGGTATAACCAGACTCGATTTGCTCTTAGGAGGCTGAATCATGCTAATTAACCAGTAAAGAAACTATTTATAAATAAGATTCCAATTTATTACTTAATTGTGGAAGGTATATCTTTATCCAGAAAATTCATGTTCTCCTAACCCACAATCATTTATGTTATCAAGGTCACAAGACAATAAATTCATAATCAGAATGTGTCAGTGTTGTTTGGACATAACATCCAAGCAGAGAGAGCCCGGTGGCTGTGAGCAGAAGGTCTCAAATGGAGCTGGTTTTGGGGTGGCTCAAGGTTCAGATTCACATGGGTAGATAATATGGCTACTGCATTCTCTAATGCTTAATAAAAATTCAGAGGTATAAAGCACCTTTTTTCAAAACACTAATATACCCTAACCAGCATGTGAAGTTTGAAAAACATTTCATAGGTGATTCTGATGCACAGTTGCAGAGAGATTTCTTCCCAGCCGTGGGGAAGCTGACTGACCATCCACACTGTGCTGGACAGTCTTCTGTGCGAGTCCAGGCAAACGCAGGCCCGCCAGGCTTCCCCGGGCTGCATTAGATAAACCTGTTTCACTTATCTAGTCACTGTGTTAGTTCCTTTTTATTAATCATCACCTATCTTCATTTTATAGATGAGGGATTTGGAATGAAAGATGTTGAATAACTTGGTCACAGGCACATAGAGAAAAAGTACCATAATAACAAGGATTGAGACAGTTGTCCATTTAAAATTTAAATCCTTACAACTCACTTGCCCTCACTAGGGACAGTAGTGATAAAATAAGTTGTCTGGTATTTCACAGGGCACTGGGAAATATATAATCACATACTGGGTTTTTTTTCATATAATAATATCATTTATATTTTGGTCATATTTGCATTCCGATGATAAACCTTAGTTGGGTTCCAACGATTCCTAAATTTCCACCACACCGAAAACAGTTTTGGATGAGCTACTCTGCTTCTAAGAAGAGGTGAAAAGAAACCCAACCAAGGTTAAATGTAAGTAAAATGATATGGTTACTATGTTAGCAACTAGACAGAGCAGAATTGGGAATGGTCTAGAAGAAGAAATCACTAGAAGACATTTCAGAACAAATTTTTGGCCTTAATCTTAAATATATCAATGCTTGTCCTTCAAACGAACAGCATTCCTAACTGTCACTATCTGAAAGAGAAGAGCAACAGCAATACAGAATCGCCTTTTTTTTTTGTTTATCTTTATCGTTGGAAGTATTACAGCTGTTCCCTTTCTTCCCCCATTGGCCCCTCCGCCCCACGCGCCCACCCCAGGCCTTCCCCGCTCTGCAGTCCGTGTCCACGGGTTGCACCCAGGCAAGTGAGTTCTTTGGTTAACCCCCCCCCCCCCCCCCCCCCCCCCCCCGCCTTCCCTCTGCGAGCCCTCCGTCTGTCCCAGGCCTCCACGTCTCCGGATTCACTTTGCTCACGAGTTTATTCTGTTCATGAGTCCCCGCGTGAGTGAGACCGCCTGCCGCCTGCCTTCCCGCCGGCTTTCCCCGCCCGGCCGGGCCGTGTCGCAGCCCCCGCCGGCCTCAAGGGGCCCCGGGCGGGCGGCGCCCCCAGAGCCGCGCACTGTGCATCCCGCGAAGGCGCTCACACCCCGCACTGTCCATCCCGGGAAGGCGCTCACACCCCGCACTGTGCATCCCGCGAAGGCGCTCACACCCCGCACTGTCCATCCCGCGAAGGCGCTCACACCCCGCACTGTGCATCCCGCGAAGGCGCTCACACCCCGCACTGTGCATCCCGCGAAGGCGCTCACACCCCGCACTGTCCATCCCGCGAAGGCGCTCACACCCCGCACTGTGCATCCCGCGAAGGCGCTCACACCCCGCACTGTGCATCCCGCGAAGGCGCTCACACCCCGCACTGTCCATCCCGCGAAGGCGCTCACACCCCGCACTGTCCATCCCGCGAAGGCGCTCACACCCCGCACTGTGCATCCCGCGAAGGCGCTCACACCCCGCACTGTGCATCCCGGGAAGGCGCTCACACCCCGCACTGTCCATCCCGGGAAGGCGCTCACACCCCGCACGTCGCTCCCCTTCTTGTGAGATGAGAGGTGTTAATGTCGCTGGGGAATCCGCTGGAAACAAGTGGACTTTTCTGAACCCAGAAGGAGGCAGTTTAATGACATCCTCATGTAACACAGACTCTTGGTCTCCGGCAGGCACAGACTGTTAGAAGCGTCTGCGCCTCGGCGGGCTGGGGAGCTTCGCCAGGGAGCCTGGCTGTGGCTTTAACAGGCCCAGTGTTCGAACCCTGGCGGCACCGGGATTCTCCGAAAAGGCTCCTGCAGCCCCGAGAAGGGAAAGCACAGGGCTTTCTCTCCGAAGGGCCCCGTCCCCATTGCCTCTGACACCCCTGCCCTCACCTGGTATGTTCTCTCTTACCACGTTTGAATGAGGCGCAATCTCAACTCATATCATTTAAACGAGAACCATGCTCTCTTGCATTTGTGTTTATGCTGTAAAATCGAGATTCACGAGGCTCAAGGAAACACAGGCTACGGGTGTGTTACAAGTGAGATTGCTGAGGGCTGTAGAGCTAAGCAAACTGAGTCCCGTTTCAAATACAAATATGAAAAATACACGCTTATGTCAGAAGAGATTATAATAAATATAAAAATGTATACCCACTTCATTAGATTTTTCTAGCATTTAAGAGGAAAAAAAAATATTTCAAAGTCTCCTCCCAAGAATGATTGCCACACAGCAGAACCTCGGGGTGACTTGTAGGTGAGATGTGTTTGGGCCTCACAATGAAAATCGCACCGGCTTTCGCGGTGTCCCTAAGTGACCCCCTATACTAAGTAGGCCTTTCAGACAGATGCTAGCTGCCTCACGGCACAGCTTTCTGAATTCAAACGACACAAAACAAAGGTTCAGCCCTTAAATGCTCCTCCAGTGATTGAAATGCTCTTTGATTTGATTAAACTTTTACATTTACCTTCATCTCCCCTGACAGAATCATCCATTGTTTTCTGCTTAGCTTTTTTGTGACATTACTACTAAACAGAATATCTTTGTTCCTGAGTGCACTTTTCTTTTCTTTTTTTCTTTTCTTTTTCTTTTCTTTTCGATACACCAAATAACAGAGTGCCTCTTCTTTTGGCCAATACATCTTGAAAAATTGTAGTCACTTTAAATACTGTATATTTTATATCTCTATTGGCCTTTATATGTCTAAATCTACATATAATTAATCAGTGACATCAATGATAATTATTGCCAAAACTGCACTTGCTTTGCCACAATTGGTCTTGAATGGACTCTGAGATATTCTGTCATATTTGATTGTGTCTATATATGACCGCATAATGCATGCACTTTAAAAAGAAAGAGTAAATCAACTTATTTAAGCAAAACATTAAACACTGTAATTACATTCTCCATTAAAAATATTTCAAACCAATGTGCTCTGACATATTTCTAATCAATTTCCACTAAAAATGCTTATGGAGGGCACATGCTTGACTTAGACAGAACTTAGTGGAGCCCAGCCGGGCATCGCTCAACGGTTGAGCGTCTACCTAGGATCCAGGCGATCGGGGTTCGATTCCTGGTCAGGGCACATGCCGGGGTTGTGGGCTCGATCCCCAGTCGGGGGCGTGCAGGACGCAGCCGATCAATGACTCTCATCATTGACGTTTCTCTCTCCCTCTCCCTCTCCCTCTCCTTTCCTCCCTCTGAAATCAATAAAGATTTATTTTTTTAAAAAAGAACTTAGTTTATAATCACCTTTGAAATTTTAACTACTCATTTTGAAACAGTGTGACTGCTAACTAAAAATAACCGGATGCTCTTGCTTTGTCACAATGGTTTCAGTATAAAACCCACATGCACAGTTATTCTGTACTTCTGCCCTCTCTTCTAACACCTCTCTTATGGTCGCTACATTTAAGTCTCTCACTTTATAATCATAACTGCCCTGTCTCCCGGCCCCTATCCTTCGATCTCATCACCCAAGAAACTCTCCTCCATCAGGATGATCTAATGTTACTTTCTTTTTGTTTTTTGTTGTTTTGTTTTGTTTCATAGCCTACTTCTTTCTAGCTCAGGGGTTTCACAGCTACTGTTTCCTCATGCAGATTCTTCTTACCCACTCTCCTCTTGGCTCTTTTCCTGCTCTCCCCCTGGGTGTTTGGTTAAACGTCATTTCCACAGAGTGACTTCCCTGGGTCCTTGATCTGAATCAAGCTTCTTCTGCTATTTCCTCTCAAACTAAACTACTCTTTTCCTTTATATCACTTATCACGTACACCATTTATAATTGTAAATCTATTTGAACAAACTCTGTTTCTTTTACTAAAAAATAAAGCCAATGAAACAAACAAACAAAAAAGTTCATATGGACAAGTTCCATGTTGTTTTTTTCTGGCTTTACCATAGTATTAAATACTCAGCCCGGGGACAATATTTTGAATGAAAAATTGTTGGTGCGAACATTACGTTTAATGGACAAAACAATGCTCTGTGAAATATCTAAGACAGTCTTTTTACATGGATTATATTCAAACATGATCCCTAGTGAGAACAAATGAGTTTTGGTAGAGAATTCGCTTTTAGGGAGTTAGTTATTTGAATCCCAGTTGTGGCACCGGCTAGCTATATAACTGATCAAGTTATTGCACATATCCTTTCCACTTCCCTCACCTATACGACAGGAAAGGGCAAGCAAAATGCCCGAAGTGTCATATGCAATCAATAACCAGCAGCTATTCATCCTGTAGAAATGTGTCACAATAGGACTATATGACGGCACCCTTCTCTTTTCCCAGATTTCACAACAGTAAGTGAAAAAGATTCAAACCATTTCTACTCTTGCATTGGTCACTACTGCTTCAAGCAACGTTATTTAGTGATTTTATCTTACTTGTAACTTTTATTCGAGAATGATGATCTTAACTATAATTCAATGTTTTGTAGAGATCAGGGGGAACTCTATTTTGCAGAATGTTTCATAGATCAGGTTTTGCAGAATCTGCAAAAGCGACTGGAAAAATGAATCGCCTACTATTATTGTGTGAGCTCCTAGTGTGTATGTATAATGTCCTGGTGAATATACTATTAGAACATAGATATGTTTCCATAGAAATCAGAAATATTTTCCTTCAAGTTATGCCTTTTTTAGCATTTGGTCATTGATGAAGATCTCCAGATTCTGTTGAAGGAAAAAATATAATTCTTCACCCTATGTCAACACAGGAAAAATAGTGATATAGAATATTTACTATTACATTCTACGAAGACTTTCATATGCACACTAGCATTTATGCAAAAGCTAAATATGGTGAGAAGCACAGTAGCCTTTATGGGATTTAAATTAGAATTCCCTTTACTCTCCTAAGGATGGTAGGCTTGAAACAAGTGTTTTATTTACAAAGGTGGCAAATATTGTTCTGGGATTTCAATATTTCTTTTGTTGGGATTTAGCTTACAAAATCAAGCTCATTTAAACATGGTTTAAGAGTGAAGTATGGGCAAGCTTCAGGGTCTTAATGACATATGGCTTTGTTACAATAAAAAGTAAAATGATTTAACACATTTTGGTTCAGTGATTTTTGTTTTGTTTTATTTTGTTTTAACGGTCGCCCTGGTGGTTGGTCGTTTGGTGAATAGAGATAGGTACTAACTATTCTCTCTCCTTCCCCAGTTAAATTCTTACTTCTGTTACAAGCGTGGTCCCAGGTAGATGGAAAGAAGACAGCAACCTGCACAAAGAATTCAGTAATCTATGCTAAGACACTGCATCCTGCCTCGTCAGGGCGGTCTATTTGAAAAGAGGAGGGAATTTAAACCCCATAAAGCTGACGAAAAGTATCTGGGTGCAACTGCTTCATGAAACAGATCCTCTGTTTTAAACATTACCATTCTTGGTCCCCTCACCAGCACTTCACAATAAAAATGAGCCACTACTGGGGCATTGCGCTGCTCAGAGATTTCTCAGATCACTGTCATTTTATATACCAAGTTTACATGACCACTTATGTTGAACTTTAAGCTAAAATTCACAGGTGTTCACTTTATGGATTTGGAATTCCTTCAGGAATTTTTTTTTTTTTTTTAATTAAACAGGCAGGATTTCTTTTCTTTTCAGCTTTATGCAATGTGTATTTCCCAGCAAGCCCAAGTCATTAAAAGGCACACAGGATCCACTTGCTCTGTGATTTTTCCTCTGAAAAGAGTTAGCAAATTGGATGCTTTTCAAGACAGAGGCCTGTCAGCACCACACCGAGCTTTCCTTCCTTGGCTCTCTTATCAGACGGTGATAACAACTAAACATGAAGAAGAGCAGATGCCTCTGAGTCTGTAATTGAACTTCTTTAAGCGTAATGACATCTCTCTCCTTTTGAACTGGCTTGGCGAAGGCTGATATTCGGCAAGAGCAAACATTCATACCAGAACGACTTCGCTGTGGTCCCAGGTGGACTCTTCCCTACACTCTTGCTGCAGCTGGCAACCTTTAAATCAGACTAAAGCCAAATCATAGGAGAGCCGAAACTTGGGTCACATTGAAATGCAAGACGTGCACCGGCCTGAGAATACATATTATGCATTTGATTTTCAGAGGATTATACTTTTTCCTGCATTGATAGGACCAGATGTTGCTGTTAATACATCTGGGAACCATATTTTTCTTTGTTTTGTGTCAGATGAGAGGATGCTGGCGACTCTGAAAAAGTGCCAACTGATGTTTCTCAAGCGGCTGAGGGCACTAGGAAGGTAGATACTGGCCCATCAGAGTGGAGTGACAGTGTTTCGGGTCATGGGAACTGTGATTGACCAGGCAGTCCCATTACTTTATGTTACAGTTTTCAGGGAATCCACAATCCTCGGCTCCTCAGCAATTTTCAATGAATACTGGATGGTGTGATTGGGTTTTTGTTTTTTTTTAATTGATTTCTTTTTAGAGAGAGAGGAAGGGAGAGAGAGAAACACCGATTTGCTGTTCCCCTTCCCTATGCATTCATTAGGTGATTCTTCTATGTACCCGGGCCGGGGACAGAGCCCACAGCCTTGGCTGATGGAGGTGGCGCTCTAACCAACGGGCCGACGCGGCCGGGCCTGAGGTGTCGCTTGGCTGACATTGCCAGCGCAGTGCCTGCAGCAGATCCTCAACATGTCGTCATTTGAATTGATGACTGAATGAAATGCAGCCACTGAATTGATCTGTTTTCCTTCCACACATTGGGGCTAAATATATTACTTGTTTTTTCTCTGTGAGACAATAGGGTACATTGGGAACATATATATATATATTAGTAATCAGACTACCATTGTTTTAATTCTAATTTTGTGAGGCCTTGGCAGGTGGTCTTATTTCTCAAAGCTACTTGAATTAGAAAAGAAGAAAGCTGACACACTAATCTCTGAGATTCTCTGATTTCTAAAAGTCTATGTTTTCCGTTGCCTTTGATAGTAAGGCACAATTGTTAACTCATAGCTCACATATCTTTTGAACTGAAAACACCATATTTAATGCCTTCTATTTTCTGCCCTAGTTTCTTTGGTCCTTCCAACATTTTAAATTGAAATGTGTTTTCCATTCCACAAACCTTTTTAGTATGCACTTTCTTATTTTTTTTTAAAGTCCAAAAAGTATGCCTAGTAAATATTAGTATTATAATTTTATTGTTAAAATTATCATCATACCATTCTTATAGAGATAAGGCAATTGAAAGTTTAGGTAAATTGCCAAAGGTCACCCAGTTAATAGCAGGAATGGAACACAGTGTTGTATCCACATCATTGGTTTGAACATTCAAAGTGTACTAGTGGACTCTTTCTCTAAACTTGGAGGTAAGTGACATAACAGGCCAAAGTTCACTACTCTATATAGCCCCACTTTTCTGGAAATTTGCAACCTAAGGCTCTCAATGCCACTACTGATACAGGTAAAACATATACACAAATTCTAGAAACATTATGAAAAGAGATGCAGGCAGTAAGCAGTTAAATGAGTAAATGCCAATTGCAAAATAAAAAATTAGGGGAAATTATAAGCTATATAAATCACAGCATTATTAGTCATCTGAAATATTCTCACCTTCTATTAAAGAGTGAAATCTTCAAGTCAAAGTTTAGAAATCATTTATGGAAAGTTCAAATAATAGTCAAGGAAAAGCAAATTAAGAGAAGTAGGCCTGTGGCCCCAGGCTAGGTATCTGTGTAAATTAAAAAGTCGCTTTAGTCTTTGGTTTCTTCTACTATAATACAAGGATTGGACTAGAGAAACATGAATGCTTCCTAATTCCAAGCTTTGTGATACAATCTTTTTTTGAAAGCTTAGTAAACTCTTCAAAGAATAGATCAGAAAGTCAGCAGAGAATTAGTCACTAGTAGTCCAAGCCCCGATTCTCAAATGCTTCCATTATTAACTGTTGGACCATGCTAAGCTCTCCAAGCCTCAGTTTCTTCAACCGTGAAATTGAGGTGACATTAATACTCTCCCCCAGAGAGTTTTTGTGATGGCTAAATGAGACATTGCAGGTAACACTTCCAGAAAAATGCCTACAATAAAATAATACCTAACATGTATTGAGTGCTTAAGAAAGACTATAATAATCTTTCAGAAAATTAGCTTTTAGTTTTGCTAGGGGAAGAGGGTAATTTTATAGATGTATTCACAGTGGATCTACAATAATATAGCAAGAAACCGAATCTCAGCCTCTAGGTCCCTCCTTTCCTTCCTTCAATACCTTCTATAATGTGTCACTAAAATTGTGGGTTTACTGGGGTTTTATCACAAAAGGTGATTTCTTCCTTTGCCAGCTCTGCTCTGCACATTCTAAAGTGTGTTTACTCTCTTTTCAGTACCTTTGTCAGTTTTGTGTCGCAGCTACCATCTAAAATCCTTCTTTGAAAGTTCATTTGTTGACATTTCATGGTCATGACAATATCAACTTTAGGTAGCTAATGCCCAGATCTGTATTTCTAGACCTCACCTGATTCCTGAGCTTAAGACCTTCATTTCTAAAAGCATGGTCCACATTTCCCCATAGATGGCATTCAAGTATTTCAAGCTCAGTTATCCCAATAGGGCTCAGTTTACTTTCCAATCCACCCTCTACCTCAACTCTAACCCTATTCCCTAATTTTCAATATTTTTTAATGGCATTTTATTCAACTCTACCTTCTCAGACTCTTTCTCCCTGCCTCCCCCCCACTCCCCATGCTGAGTAAGGTTCAACTTCTGTTCAAGTCTATCCATACAAACACTCAAACTCCTCCACCCTCTGCAGGCTTACCGTGCTTGTGCTCGACTCCTACTCACTGTTTCCACTAGAACTGACCGGTAGCTTAAATTGCTCTTGAATTTTACCCTCCACAAAACTGACAAACTAGTTTACTTACGAACTTCTATTTATTTAGAATGCAACAGAAACTCAGTAAGCTCGTCTACAAACGGCTTCTATTACCTCCTCCTAGCCTATCTTTACAGCCTTTTGCCCCACTGACAACAGTCTAGTGTCATCTATAGACACGCCTGGGGACACTCACAGTGCACTCCCTGTTGCCATGCCTGGCATGAAAATAGATCCTCACTTATACTATAAACTTAGTTAAGCAAAACAAAAACCTTCCTAAACCCTAAGAGAGCTTAATCACATCTCTCTTGGCTATTTCTGTAAATTGTAAAGTATCTAATTATTGAACATATCTTATAAATGTATGTGTGCTCACTTTTATATATTAAGTACACTATCACCCCCTAAAGCAAGCACCATGATAAACATCGTGGTGATCTTACTAAAATGGCAAGAGTAAGCCTTCCAGGGACGCTTGCACAATGAATGAATCGCTCTTTCCCTTTCAACGCTTGTCCCTTCTTGTTAGGGGCATTTGTTTCTGTAATAGGATTGTTTACTAAATCGTGAATATCTGAAGGTTGGAGACACTACCTGAATAATACTGTAATCCTCAAAGATGGAGAACTATGTTTATTAAAAGGATCTATAATATATGTGTATTTAATGGAAATTTTGAAGTCTTTTTTTTTTGGAGGGAAGATATGTATATTATTTTGTATGTTTTTAAAACCTATAAATGTTTATCTCTAGCTTAAAGTATATAGTTCCTGCCTTTTGGTTATTCAAAATAATAATGACAATGATTTTATTTATCATCCGCTTATTCTAGAGATATTTAAAAGGACCTCCAAAGTAACTTTGATACAAGATTAAATTAAATTTAAATATAAGAAAACTGAGTCAAAATGTCACACTGGTTCCAACTACATGCTTATGGTATTAATCTCATTATAATTTTAATTTTGTTACATAGACACCATTATAACCAAATATTTGCTGTAATAGCTACATCTAAACTACAATTCTGGGCTCTCTAGTTTCAGTAATTTATACAAAATTATCAAGAAATGAAAATTAATAGTCATAGTTTATGCAACAGATGGGTTCTAACCAATATATTATGATACCTAAATACTTTTCATTTATATAGCTTTAACTTATTTCAAAGATCTGTCACTCATGTTGTTAGTGTAAAAATATTTTTTCTTCACTTTAGAGTTACAGCTTTTGAGTCTTAATGCACTACTCCTGTGTTTCTTAATAGGCATTCTAGAAATTTTATTAATAACCGTATTTCTAAAAATATTCAGTATTTTGTCAGTTATTGATGATTAAAAAAAAAACTTTTAAGGTCTTATTTGTTATTTAAAACCACTTTATGAATGGGTATGTGTTATAAAAATGCTTACATCTTTAATTTATAGATTTACATTGGAAGTGATATTTAATATATTGGTCAAGCCCACACAATTAATAGATGGCAGAATCAGGATTTAATCTGTATCTTCAGATTATCAATTCATTGCTCCTTCTACTTTATATATGAAAATATGTTGGGGCATATTTTATCCCTGACCTATTGAATTTTTGAAAGAAAACGAATCTTTTAAATTTATCAACTACCATATAAATCTGTCCATGTAGCCAGAAAAATCTTACTAAATCCTAAATCTGGTTAAGTCAGTTCTCTGCTTGTCCCATTTTTGCCCTGGGACATTCCAGCCTCCTCAGCAAGGGTTTCAGATCATGCCCCGAGCTCCTCTCCCACAGGGCTCCAAGAGGAGCATACTGTGGCACATTAAATATTTTCATTTCCTTAATCTATGGACTTTTCTGGCATTCAGACTTTCCCAGATAGTGTCTTCTTCCTTGACTGGGGCAGAGGTTTCGCTCCTGCTCATTTTTATGTTTCATGGTTGTGCACTTCAAGACTCATTTATATATCATTTCTTCGAGAGCCCTTCCTTGATCACAAGCCCTCCCTGCGAACTTAGATCCAGGCCCACGCTCCTTCATGGGCTCAGTGAGACTGCTTGTCGCACGCCCTTCTCCCGTTGCTTGGAGCCCCCTGCGCACATTACTAAATCTCCCCTTAGACCTTGTTCGATTATATCTCGTGCCTAAAATGTCTAAAGTAGATGCTGCAGTAATGTTCTTCGAATGAATTACAGCTTTCCTTACCTGCCCTAGTTCCATACCTTTCAAACTCATTGAATTATGGGTGAACTCTTACAATTTTTAGCTTATGATTTGACAGTTTTAAGGGTGGATGATCTGTAACCCAAAATCTGTCTGGCAAGTTAGGCATTAGGATTACATTTTAAACCAAACACAGGAGAGCCTTGGCGTTCGTGGGTTTAACATTGGCATGCTCTGCAATGGTGTGCCGATCTACCAGAGGTCAGGGAAATATAACATACACATTGACTGAGGCATAAATTGGAGACAAATACAAGGTTAGGCACATGTGAAGAAATGAGCCATTTCACTACCTACTGAGGCTAGCTAACCTCCCAGCTTCTGCATCTCAATGTGGGCTTTATTTTTCTGCCACGTAATGTCATCCTTTCTTTTCTTTAATTGTCTTAATTAAAATCCAGCACTCTGGGTTGGAGAAAGGAAAAGTTTTATGAAGAAAATCATAAGGTTTAAAACATTCACTCATCTCCGGTCATTTCTGAAACAGGTTGAATGTAAATAAATAAATAAGAATAGTAATATTTGCAGAATTGATATTCACAAAGCTATCTTGATATATCAGATAGAAATTTCAAAGTGTATTTTTTATAGCACTATTGGTATTGGTTTTACCCCAATAGCAATAAATGTTATAAAAAGGGGGAAAACAGTATATTGTATTCTGATCATTTGTGTGAGGATTTTTCTTTCTATTTTAAATAATTTCTGATGGGTCTACAAAGCTTTATAAAGTCACTAAATTTTGTTTAACTTAGTTGAGGCTTTTGAATTCACCGTTCCCTAACTTCCTCTGTCTCTTCTCTAATTGTCTTCTTGAAGAATATTTGATCAAGTTCTCTACCAATAATACACTTTTTTCTCTTTTCACTTTGGTTGCAGAAGCTCAACCTTTTACTGCTGTCAGTGTTTGAGTTTCTCTTTTCTACAAAGGCCTTCATATTTAAATAAAAACTATGTCTCTTCTAATCAAATACCAAATCCTAAAGTAAATTATATTGACTTAAATCAACAAGCATCTACAGCAATTTTTCAACTCTTAAATTAGTTTAGTTGGTTCTTTCTTTGATGGTGGTTTTGACCTTCAGCATCAGATTAGGTACGAACGTTCTCTACACCAACCGACAGGCACAAAACTGTTTCCACCTACATTTTCGTGGGCAGATTGGAATACTTCCTGAAGAGATATGGACTGAATTGAGGAGAAAAAGGGAAAAAGGCACAGACTGTTAGAGTGATTTCTCTTAGGACCAAATCATTGTATTGACAAATCAGTACTAAATGGATATAAAATTAGGAAACAACAATTTTAGCAAAATTTTAAGGAAGCAAAATGTATTGTCTTAGCTATATAATGTGTACATATTATGGGATGAAACTATTTTTGACTATTGGACAATTTGAATTTGTTAAATTATGAAAATGTGAGTTATGCAAATTATATATTATGGATATGTTTAAAATTAAACTGTAACAATCAGAGACTGTCTTTAGGTAATAAACTTGAAATAGTTACACATCAGAAACTCATCTCTATTGCTGTCAAGGTTGAAGTGCTACATTACTTTGTAGGTGTTTCTCTTTGATAGAAAAGCAAATGACACTGTATGGTCATATTGCTCTACTGTTAAACATTTAATAAATTTGCATAATTATTAAATAAAAAACTATCTCTATTTACTTTTTATATCTAAGTGCTATTGTTTATACACTATACATAACCTTTATGTTTTTATTTAAAATAGGTTGAACTTTTTGAATTATTTTAAATTCTGTTGCTTAGTTATCGGTAATGAAAATAAATGCTACCAATGATCACAACAGGATCTGTGGGTTGAAATGAGCCGAATCGAACTAATCAAGGTGAAAACTTTTATCCAGTTTAAAAGGTAGAGTCTGGAGATAACACACATACTGGTAGATCTCCAAAGTCATCAAACATTAAATGTTATAGGTAGACTGGAAATTCAGCAGGTCTAGGAGGTAAGGAATTCCACAAGAATATTATTAGGTCAGTGAGTTTTAATCCAGGGGCAGAGATTATTTCCTACTTGATCTGTATCACTGTGTCATTTTTAATGAGCTGGTGACAGAGTCACAAAGATACCAATGGCTTATCTTAAATTGTATAAATAATCTAAGTTGAATTTAAAAAATTTTAGAGCCAATAATTTAATATTTGGAGACTAATTATATACTTTGTTAATTATTCATAACTTATTTCATTAACCCCACTATTCATTTGTTGTCATTAATAACTATAGATGCATATTCTATACAAGCTAAAAGTTAATAATGTTTAAAAATAACATATGTTGATTATATTGTGTATAAATAATATATTTTTTATTTTTATTCATGCTTATGCATTCATCCTTTTATCATTGTTTAGGACTGCAAGTTATAATTAACAAATGATTACATTGGAAATATAATTTAATAATACATTTAAGTGAAATATCTGCATTTGTCTCACATAGTGACCCATAAAAAGGCAGATAAGGTATCTTCCTACTCTGTAACAAAACCAGAACACTAAAAACAAAGTAATGAAAACTAAAGAGAGAAAATCTTAAGTAATAAAAAGATTCATCTAAGAGTGAGTGTAGAACATAAATCTTTCTTAGATATGTTGCCATCCAATAGGTTTATGAATCATCTTTATTTTTTCTATTAAAATTTTGCTAGATTGGACTAAAAGATAGAATCCACTGTGCTTTTGTTCATCTTGGCATTTCTTGGACATAATTTTTATAAAATAGAAGCAAGATTTTTATTGTTTGTATTCATATTTATCATTGAATGCAAAAGAAGGTGTTCTATATTGTTTACAGACGAATTGAAAAATCTGTATCAGCAGTCCTTATAATCTGCTACCAAATTTCAAGTTTCAGTAGAAACTCTTTGAGTCCAATTTTCTAACTTACCTTCTACATCTATAATAGTATTACTATGTTAACTTTAACTGATTCAGATTGACATATTTCCTGCTCGAAAAGATGGTGCAGTATAAAAAAATTATTCCAAATTTCAGTGTTTTGGAGTCAAAAAGACATGCTCTCTTAGCCGTCTACTTCATTGATTGGAGACATATCACAACTTACTGAAGATGAGTTTCTCTTTAAATCAGGCATAAAATAGTCTGTGTGTGTTTGGGGGAGAGGGGATAAAAAATGCATACAAAATCCCTGGCCCATAGTTGGTACAAAAATAAATGAAAGCTGATATTATTAAATATAAATACCAATAATGAGGAAAATGAGACTTCAATCCATGACTTTAAATTCTCATCAACACTATTTAAAACAGGATCAAATTTAGAGATTTGTAATTAAACAGGAGGGTGTTTTTCTTTAACACTAATTAGAGAGTAAACATTGGAAATGTAGTGAACACCATGCCAAAACAAGAGACAAACAGGCAATATTTAGTGATAGTCTTCCACAGTGCTTGTTTTCACTTCTAGTACTGCTCACTTAGGCTTTCTGGTGCTATAGTCACATAATTCCAAAAAGTTAAGTTTCTTCATATCCATACTACCTAGTGGCTTGATGAAGGGAAAATTAGATCTTCAGTGACACAAGATGCCACACATATACCGAGGCTGACCAAGCCTCTCAGCTCCACTGAGATGACAGATACCAGTGCAATGGTAGGTGGTTCCTGACTTGGAGGAAGAATTTGAAAACTATTCTTTTTTCAATTGAATTTACTGGAGTGATGTTGGTTAATAAAATTACATAGTTTTCAAGCATACAGTTCTATAATCCATCATCCGTATATTGTATAGTGTGTGCACCACCCAGTCAAGTCTCCTTCCATCACCATGTATCCCCCTCTACCCTCTACCTCGGCCCCCCTTTCCCTCTGGCCATCCCCATACTGTCTGTGTCTATGAGATTTTTTTTTTCTCTTTGCTGAATCCCTTCATGTTTTTCACTCAGCTCCCAACCCCCTCCCCTTTAACAGCCGTCAGTCTGTTCTCTGTATCTATGAGTGTGTTTCTATTTTGTTTGTTAGTTTAATTTGTTCATTACATTCCACAAATAAGTGAAATCACATGGTATTTGTCTTTCTCTGATTGGCTTATTTTACTTAATATAAGACTGTCCAGGTCCATCCATGCTGTCACAAAATACTTCCTTCTTTTTTATGGTTGAGTAAAATCCTCAATAAAATATTAGCAAACCGGATGCAGCAATACATTAAAAAGATCATACACCCTAATCCAGTGAGATTTATTCCAGAGATGCAACGTAGGTTGGCACAATACCTGAAAATCACCAAATGTGACACAGCACATAAACAAAATGAATAAAAATCACATGACCATATCAATAGATGCAGAGAAAGCATTTGATAAAATCCAGAACCCATTTATGATAAAACTCTCAGCAAGGTAGGTAGGAATAGAGGGAACATAACTTAGCATAATAAAGACCATATATGACAAACCCACAGCCAACATCCTACTCAATGAGCAAACACTAAAAGTGTTTCCCTTAGAACAGGGAACAAGACAGGAATGTCTGCTTTCACCAGTCTTACTCAACGCCTTAACCCACACCTCTTTATTTGGGGATCTCACCACTGTCTTCCCAAGAGAGGTGAACTACTAGTTCTCACCTTCCTCCATTATGGATGATTGGGATAAATTTGATTTGAGTGATAATTATCACACGTGCTACAACTCTAGGGCCATGCCTTGGCGAGTAAGGTGGGTAGTTTTATACATTATGCAAATTATTTATCAAAGCATTATTTTTAGTATGTGACACCTGAAAAAAATCTTCCTAATTCTGTTTTCCCCCCAAATATATCTCTATTGATTTCAGAGAGAGGAATGAAGAAAGAGAGAGAGAAACATCAATGATGAGAGAGTCATTGATCGGCTCCCTCCTGCATGCCCCCAACAGGGGATCGAGCCCACAACCCTGGCATTTGCCCTGACTGGGAATCGAACCCCGATCGCCTGGATCCCAGGTAGATGCTCAACCGCTGAGCCACGCCCCTCCGGGCCTAATTCTTAATTTACCAAATAAATAGGTTCCCCGAGTGTGCTGGAGCTGCGCCATCACTGGCTCTCTCTAGGAGCGGAGAGACTAATAATCCAGGGGACACAGAAAGTCACCCCGGCTCCCTCCTCCCTTCTTTTGGGACTGTAACATTTAAACACACACCTAAGGCTTTACAAAGTTACATTTTATTTTGTAAACATCTCTCTCTCCCCCTCTTCCTTCCTCTCTCTGAAATCGATAAAAACATATTTTAAAAAATATATTGGTTCTAATATGGATCTTCTATTTACTACTTCTACGACGAGTTACCAACCAGTAAAGAAAATAATTCAATAATAGAGCTGTTAATATTAAATATGTACATTGGAAATAGAGCTACTTTTTCTACTTGCTATTCATTCCAAACATATACTTTGAGTCCATTCCCAGGTCTTTCTAGATGCTACATTTTCTGTCATTTTCCATATTTGCTTTCTCTTCATATTTACCTCAATCTAATTTGTTTTTCCTAAGTAGACTTACAAATCACCTGTGAATTTCTGAAGTTACCCATGGGGCTATTTTTCTCCCTGAGTTTGTACAACAATTATTTGTGTAATATTTTATGTTATCTGCTGATATGCCTAAGAGTTAATATCTAATTTTACAAGCACTTAAATTTTAGCCCCTTAAGTGTGAAGTTCCCCTACACTGAGGACATTTTATTACATCTTTATAATGCCCATGATAGAACAGGGCACTCACATATACTTAATAGGAATTTAAAATAAATAACTATACTTACATTGGTAAGTTAATATTTGGCAAAAGTTTTAAGTGATACATTAATGTGAGTCTTACTTATGTGTTGGTTAAATATTCCTATGCTCTTTATCTTCAATTACCATAATTAATAAATTGTATGTTTTACTATCTGCAGTGTATAAACACTATTGAAGTGTTTATGAGAATCTATCAGGAAGATATTTATAAATTACAACCGTGACCTTGAAGCAGAGTCACAAAATATAATTTCATTACAGTTTAGCTGTGCAGAATTTCTTTATATGGTCTATCATCAACCCGGCCTTCCATCAAAGCACATACCTATTGCTAAGGTACAGAAACTTATCTGCTTGTCTAATTTGGTTTAAAGTTAAACCAATGTGATAATTGTAGGAATCCTTTAAGTGGTGCTCTGTATTAGAATACTATTCTTCTGCATATAGAATCAATTGTTTTCAAATTTTAATATTTTGTCCTATTCCCAATTTTCAGTTTAAAAATTCATTTAACCACATATTTTAATAGATTATTTAAAATTATTAACTAATTATTTTTGTTTTCTAATACTTTATGTATCATTTTTAAATAGGACATCTGATTGCTCTTAAACTTTTAAAAAATTGTCTAAATATTTTGCATTTTAATTTAAACTCCAAATCATTGTATGCTGTGCTTTAAGCCTTTATTTATATAAAATATTTTTATCTTAATTAAAGTGCTATGAATCTATACTAATGAGTTCTTCTAATACACTGGCAGACAAGGTCTTCATACACCATATAAATATGTATGATTTTTGCTCTTCAAAATGATAATATAATGCAGCAGGTGTCACATCTTCATTTAAAAACCAGCTGAAAAAAATTTTAACATATTCTTTTAATAGTCTCTGATATGTTAAGTCACAAACTCAAACTTGATATTCCTTTTCAAGTTTTCACTCTAATTAATATTTATCTCTTAAATACCATCATTCTGCCACTGTGTAAGCAATCATGATCAGGTGGATGGCCCAAATGAATTGTCAAGGGAGCATGGAGGTCATGATTTCCTCTGTGGGGAATATTTTTCTCAACTTGGGCTTAAGGTGTGTTTCTTGCCTGAATGATATCTTTATAAAAGAATTGAAATAATCTCCTAAACTAGAGGTCAGCAAACTATGGTTCTTGGGTCATATGTGGCCCACCACCTGTTTTTGTAAATAAAGATTTATTGGAACACAATCATACCCATTCATTTATGTATTGTCAAAGACTGTTTTGGTGATTTTATGGTAGTGTTGAATGGTTGCAACAGAGACCCTATGACTTGCAAAGCTGAAACTACTTACTACTTGGCGCTTTATTTGCCAACCCATATCCAAAATTAAAGATATATTGATAGAATTTAAAAGTATATCACAAACTAATCAAGCAAAAAACAAAGAGCCCAAGTAAATAAAATCATAAATGACAGAGAAGTTACAACCAACACCACATAAATGCAAAGAATCATTAAGGAATACTATGAATAATTTTATGCCAACAAATTTGACAATCTAAAAGAAATGGATACATTTTTAGAGGTATATAACCTTCCAAAACTGAACCAGGAAGAATTATAAAATCTAAACAGGACTAATACTAGTAATGAAATTGAAGCAGTAATAAAAACAAAAAACAAACTCCCTACAAATAAAAGTCCAGGGCCATATGGCTTCACAGGTAAATTCTACCAATAGTCAAAAAAGAATTAATATCTATCCTTCTTAAACTATCAAAAAATTAAAGAGGAAGAATTACTTCCAAATGCCTTTTATGAAGCCAGCATTACTCTGATACAAAAATCAGATAAAGGCATTAAGAAAGAGAAAATTACAGACCAGTAACTTTGATGAACATAGATGTGGAATTTTTCAACAAAATATTACCAAACCAGATTTAACAGTACAGTGAAATGATTATACACCATGACCAAGTGGGATTTGTCTCAGGGATGCAAAGATGGTTCAATACCCATAAATCAATCAATACAATATATTACATTAATGAAATAAAGGGTAAAAGTAATGTGATCATCTCAATAGATATAGAAAGAGCATTTGATATAATTCAACATCCTTTTCTAATAAAAATTTTCAGCCAAGTGGTTTTAGAAGGAACATATCTCAAATACAGGTCATATTTGACAAACCCACAGCTAATATCATACTTAATAGCAAAAAGCTGAGAGTCTTTCTTGTAAGATCAGGAGCAAGAAAAGGATGCCCACTCTTAACACTTCTATTTCACATAGATTGGAATTCCTATCCATGGCAATCAGACAAGACAAAGAAATAAAAGTCATGCAAATTGGAGAGGAAGAAGTAAAGCTCTATTATTTGCAGATGACATGATACTATATATAGAAAACCTTAAAGACTCCAGCAAAAACTATTAGAACTAATAAATAACTTCAATAAAGTGTCAGGATACAGAATCAATATACAGAAATCTGTTGTGTTTCTATATACCAATAATGAAGACCAGAAGAAACTGAGAAAACAATCCCACTTACAATTGTATCAAAAAATATAAAATACCTAGGAATACATTTAGCCAAATAAGCAAAAGACCTGTACTCTGAAAACTGTAAGTTACTGAAGAAAGTAATTGAACAAGATACAAATAAATGAAAGGGTATTCCTTGCTCATAGATTGGAAGGACTAATACTATTAAAATATTCTTCTTACCTAAAGTAATATACAGATTCAATTTTAAATCCCAATTAAAATACCAATGACATCATTCTCAGAATTAGAACAACTAATCTTAAAATTGCTATGGAACCGAAAAAGACTCCAGATAGCCAAAGAAATCTTGAGAAATAACAAAGGGGGAGGTATCATGCTCCCTGATGCAAACTATAATATAAAACTACAGTAATCAAAACAGTATGGCATGAAGAGAGAGATATAAATCAATGGGATAGAATAGAGAACCCAGAAATAAATCCTCACTTACATGGTCAATTAATCTATAGCAAAGGAGGCAAGGATATACAATGGGTTAAAAACAGTCTCTTCAATAGTGATGGCAAAACTGGACAAATACATGCAAAAAAATGAAATTGGACCACTTTATTACACCATTTACAAAAATAAACTCAAAATGGTTTAAAGACTTAAATGCTAGACCTGAAATTATAAAACTCCTAGAAGAAAACATAGGCAGTAAACTCTTTGACATTACTCTTAGCAATATCTTTTTGTCTATATCTCCTCAAGCAAGGGAAACAAAAAAATACACACATGGGACTACATCAAACTAAAAAGTTTTTGCACAGCAATGGAAACCATCAGTAAAATAAAGACAACCTACTGAATGGGAGAAGATATTCACAAATGAGGCATCTACTGAAGGATTAACATTCAAAATACGTAAGAACTCATACTACTCAACACCAAAATACAATCCAATTTTTTTAAACAGCAGAGGACCAAAATTGACAATTCTCACAAGAGGACATATAAATGGTCAACAGACATATGAAAAGATGCTCAACATCACTAATCATCAGATAAATGCAAATTAAAACCACAAGGAGATATCACCTCACACCTGTCAGAATGGCTGTCACCAATAAATCAACAAATAACAAGTGCTGGTGAGGATGTGGGGAAAGGGAACCCCAGTACCGTACACTGTTGGTAGGATTGCAAATTAGTGTAACTACTATGGAAAACAGTATGGAGATTCTCAAAAAATTAAAAACAGATCTGCCATACAGTCCAACAATTCTACTTCTGGGTATCTATCCAAAGGAAAAAAACTCTAATTCAAAAAGATATATGCATCTCATGTTCACTGCAGCATTACTAGTAATAGCCACGATATGGAAGCAACCTAGATGTCCTTCAACCAATGAGTGGATAAGAAAATGTGATACACACACACACACACTCACTGTAATATTATTCAGGAATAAAAAATAAAATTTTGATGGTATTATGCTAAAGGGTATTATGCGAAGTGAAATAAGTCAGACAGAGTAAGACAAATACAACATGATCTCACTTATACGTGCAACCTAAAAAAATAAATAATAAAAAAGACAAAATGGACCATAAATATTGAGAACAAGTTCATGGCTGCCAAAGGGGAGAGAGTAGGGAGATGGGTATAAAATTTTTGTGTTTGTTTTTTTAAAGTATTCATAGGAGACAAATAAAGCTCTGTTAGAACCAGGGTGCTAAATGTTTCTCCATTTTCTTGGGCACTTCTCTTCTAAGATTAACTTGTTCCCAATTTTAAAGGCATTAAAAAATCTTATGTAAAAAGAGGTAAAGAGCCTGGCCAGGCGTGGCTCAGAGGTTGAGCATTGACCTAGGATCCAGGCAATCGGGGTTGGATTCCTGGTCAGGGCACTTGCCCGGGTTGTGGGCTGCAGCCGATCAATGACTCTCTCATTGACATTTCTATCCCCTATTCTCCCTTTCCTCTCTCTGAAATCAATAAAGATATATTAAAAAAAAAAAAAAAAAAAGGTAAAGATTTCAAACCCAGAAGTCATATGTATCAAGAAATATACTATAACGTCACTTATATACCAAATATCTTGATCAATATAAGTGCTCAATAAAAGGAAAACAGCCCTGACTGTTGTGGCTCAGTTGGTTGGAGTGTTGTCCTATGCACCAAAGGGTCGTGTGTTCGATTCCCAGTCTGGGCACATACCCAGGATGCGGGTTCGATCCCTGGTTGGGGTGCATACAATACACAATTGATGTTTCTTGAATCAATGTTTATCTCTCTCTCTCTCTCCCTCCCTCCCTCTAAAGGAAACCAATTCAGAAATGAAATGAGTGGCCTTATAATGTAATAATAATGCTAATATGGCATTTGCCACATGGTACTGTATTCTGAATAATTTTGGTGTATTACTTCTTTAAGTCACAATAATTCTATGAATTACAGTAAGTGGCAGAACTAGGATTCAAACCTCCCAAAATCTGACTTCAGACTCTTTGCTTAGCCAACAATCCATACTAACTCCTGTACATAATAAGTTTCCTATCTTTGGAGATGTTTAGCTGGCTTAATAAAAACTTGCCAGAACTGTCGGGAAAGAGAATACTTTAAGGCCATTTCCCACAGTAAATTCCCATGAATTTGTCATATCCAGATCAACAGAGATAAAAAATAAAAAAATAAACGTCTCTAATTTCAAGAAGATCCACTGTTTGATAATTTTATGACACAATAAAATTTTGATGTTTCTAAAATTAGAAGACATGCTAAGCCTCCAAAAAGTCAAATTTTTGACCTTTTAATCTCATGAAAAAGAAAAGAGGGAAAAAAGGGTCCCAGTGAAGAGGAGGAGCATGAAAACTATTTTTTCACAATTCACTTGGTCTCTGACTCATTAAAAGCTATTACAATGTTATATGGAATTTTCCAACTTAACAGAAAGTCATTTCCCCATTAAAAATTAATGTCTAAACATAAATTCATCGAAACAATACAGCCTGACTGGCACGCGCCGCTGTTAGCTAACGGATATCTATATTACTAATACACAAGATAGTTCATGGTTCAGACACGTTTAAGGCGCGTCTCAGTCTACGAAGATCACCTTGCTCTGTTTTCCCAATCAGACCAACACCAAAGTCTCATGAGACACCATTCACCTCAGTCACCAGCCTCCCCAAGTCGCTGTGGGAGGAGACAGCTTAGAACCTTGAGTCCCGAGGATATGCACCCCCTCCCAGCTCACTCTCTCTCAGGGTAGGAGATCTAGAACGGGAAGCATCTTATTTCCTCCCCAGGGTCCCCCAGCATTTCCATTAGCCCCTGTCCTCACCCTCCTGCCCCATCCCTCAATCTCAGTTGGAGATCTGACTCTCTTTAGAGCTGTTGAAAGAGAATTAGACCTGAAATTAAAAGGTTAGGTGCCAGATTATGACTCTGAAGGATCAGCCTGTGTTTGTTAGTGGCTCACTTCTTTTTACTTACTTTCCCCATTAGAAACAGAGCATAATGATAACCTACTTTATAGGATTTGGAAAACATGAACTCAAACGTATATTCTAAAAAACTCTGAAAAAATAACTACCATGCCTTAGTAGGTATTCAGTGTATACCTGTTCAGTCTGAAACTGAACAATCAATTCATCTTTCCTTTTTAAGGCTCAGGCAGAGGTGCATTCTAAGGCACGGTTATATTTATTATTCTATTCTTTCTCATATATTGTATGGCTGAAATTTTCCATAATAAAATAAAGTATCTTTTAGGTCAAATTGTGATAAGAATTAGAATGCTAAAAAGTTACACATAAAGTCATTTTATATCTTAAAAGATATTTAGATTCTAATGGAGGAGATAAACTTAGTTGATAAGATTTAATATTTTTCAACAGATTTTGAATGAGACTAAACTTCTCACTTATGTGCATATTTGCCTAAATTTATATGGGCATAAAATTATTTTCCATTGCATCTAATGGTACCATATGATTTTTCCAATTTTTTAAATAATGGCCACTATAAGTCATGAAGCATAGTTATGGAATGCTGGGGGACAGGGGCGGTGAGATTAGAAATATCAATCCTGTGTCAAAAGCAATGACTTGGCTTATTTTAAGGGCATGTGTACTCCAGCAGAGGCTAGAATCCAACATCTATAAACAAAGGTAATCAGAAGACCTGCACAGTGTTGGCTTCTGGTCAGAATTTGGCCTTTTCAGACTTATCTATCCTCAAATAAAGGGGACAAACCATTACCATAAGTTTCTTTCAAATTTAAAAATTATTTCAAGTTGACTCCTCCTTCCACCCATGGGCGAGGTCCAGCTATTCTGAATTAAACAATGCTTCAGCTACATCATCTGCTTTTGATGCTACATAATTCACTAATGGATTCAAGGGAATTGTGGGTATGCCTTATTTTCAACATTACCCTCCTTTTATGCATCACAAGAAATAATACTGGAATACTTCAAGTACCTGTGCTTTGAAACAACTCGAAAACTAACATACAATATTGCTCATTACTGAAGTCTACTTTGCAGGCAGAGTCTACATTTATGATTCAAAAATAATAATGTATAGATATGAACTTTTAGCACCAAAGCTGTAATTTCTGAATAAGTCTCACAGAAGAAGAATTAGCTTTTATGAATATAAGCTCAGGCAATGTAAGTGGAATCTCTTTGAGAAACTTGGAAGAGGTGCCCTACTTTGAAATTAAGTGTTCATACTAAGTATAAAAAAATAATGTCTCTGTGTGGTTAAATGGTTTTTGATAGGAGCAAAGGATTGTTTTCCATCATCGTTAATTCAGTTCTATGCAGTATTTATGAATGTTTATCATTAATACTCACACTTCCTACATCAATGCAGCTGTCATATCATTGTCAAAAGTTCATCAATTCTTAAATTGTGATGAGTTTGCATTTGTTTCTATGATGCATTCATTAAAGCATTAGATTAGTCCATAAATTAACCTATGAAATTATGTGATAAATCCCATGTTCAGAAGTACCCATTCAATATTCCTTTAAAAATTGTTATAGACATAGTTATGGATGCCAGTTAGCTCCCAACTCCTACTGTTTAAAGGGTATTTTACCTGTAGTCCAAAACAAAGTATATAGAACGATGAACATCTTACCCTGAGCGCAGGAAAATGGGAACATCATTTCCACTCTGAAGACTTCGTGGCGTGGTCCAATGGTAGACGCTTTCGGACTAGAGGGCCCTGTACACAATGTCATTATAGCAGGAATTCTGAGTGAGGTCTCTAGTGAGACTATCTAGTAACTAGGCGACATACTGAAAGCCTTTCTCCTTTGGTCTCGTGGTTATTTTCACTTGGATTTACAGAATCTCCCACCTGCAGGTTCAGGCCAGGACTGTTTTTGTCTGAAGAGGGAAATAAATCAGCGGCCTCAGCCTCCCAATCTTATAGCCTGCAATATAGTCACATTTCCAGCCCTGGTATTTTGTGGGCCACGACTGTCAGCTTCTTTATGATTCTCGCCACTGTGGCCTGCTATGCCCGTGGACTTCTGTCCCGACAGTCGGGTTGTGGTGTGCCCATAGAGCAGGTTGTGCCTGAACACCAAACACTCCCCGCGCTGCTTCCTCCATGGTGTGACCTAGTGCTTCTCAATGTGACAGTTTCCGAGCACATGCATCAAGGCGCCAATGTTTTCTTGGAAAAACACAGCTCCCCGGGCATGGGGTACACAGGAACTCGCTGTACTGTTCCTTCAGTGAGAATCTGGGACCATAGGTGCTCTTACCACTCTTTGTCCGTGATGATGTTCTTAGATTTATCTACTGAGGGTAACAGCTTCCTAGGCATAGAAATTACATCTTCACCTGAAGGCAAATATAAGCGCGATGATCCGCCAAGCGATCTCCTGAAACTGGGGACTGGCATACACATCAAGTGGCGCTCAGCAGGTCCCACCTCAGGCAGTGGGCGACAGACCCTCCCCTGCTAACCTTTCACCTGTGTCCCCTCCTGCCACACCTCTGAGTTAGGACAGAGGCTAAAATTAGGATGAGAAATACTATTTAAAAAAAAAAAAAAATTGCCCTGCCATCACACAGAGGTGTACAAAATAGAGGTGTATCAAATAAGGCTATTTAATGTTTCTTATGACTCTCTAGGATTATAAAGTTAATATTTATTACTTATCTTATTTACTTATATTTATTTATTTAAAATAGATTTCCCATTAAGTAACCAGAAAATAGAAGTTACTAACAAGTTACTTGACTGTAGTGGCTCGAATTATATTATATTTCATGCCTAACTAGAGAAAAAGCTGAACTATTAAAATAACGTGCGAAACCTGACTCACATCATCCGGCTGGGGAGCCGGGGTCAGGCATCCTGGCCCCCGGTGCTGCTCTGCGTCGCTGGGGACCACACCAGAAACTACTAGTCATTGTGAAGAATTGTTTAAAAATGAATGTGCTGAAGATTTTCTGATTCACATTCATTATCCACTGACCTGCTCTCAATGGATTTCACAAAACGATGCAAAACTAATTACCTTGGGCCAGGCTGTCTGGGAAATAATGGCACAGTGATTTAGAGAAGAGCATGCATGCTGTAGAGGCCTTTTGAAATAATAGTGTATATTCTCAAAATTAAGTATCACACTTTTTTAATGATAAAACTTTTGCATTTGAACTAATGCACCATCGTTTCTTTTTTCAAAAAAATCAGTACTAAACAATGAAGACCCTTGCGGGCAAAATATCAATAGCATCACTTTGCTTCATGTTAAGTCACCTTAATATGCTTGAAAAGCAGCTTGTAAAAATATAGCAGATTGTGTGTGTGGAGGAGGAGCTTCAGAAATGAGGAAAGAAAATAATATAAACCATTGGGAAGGCTTAGAGCAAGTCATTTATTACCGCTAGTTATTATCTCTCTGTCGTAATTTACCACAAAAATAATGTTGCTGCTTCTTAACAACATGCACCGTGGATAAAGAGGATGTGTTCTAACGAAGCCTGTCTCGTTACAAGGGTTTACTGATCTTATTGAGATGCAGGAGGATTCCGCAAATCTTTGTACAGTTGAGTGCAGAAAAGGCAGCAGTGACATGGAAATGCACTGTTTCGGAGGAGGGTCAGCTATCGGACTTTGGTTAGTAGAAATGTGATGTGTGGAGTCAGCGCATTGCAGAAACAGGTGGAGGTCACAAGACCGTATAGAGAAAAACCGCCAAAATTAAAAAGGCGTGTGTGTAAGATGATGATGTCCTTGTGACCACAGAAGTGAGGCAAATCAAGAACACAGTGGGAGTCTGACCAATTACTCGATAGACTACTTACTCCTAGAAGCCCTGATTCCACTTTTCTTTCCCTGCGAAAGAGAAATCATACGCAGATCAGCAGAGTTAGGGCCAGACCTTCCTCTAGTGCTCCATTTGACTGCACTTGGGATAAAGTCTGGAGGGGCTTGGAAGATAATTACAATGTACTCAATCAAACGCTGAGGTCAAGAGGAAAACAAACTGGATTATACACAAAACGTCCATGTAAATCCTCACACTGGAAGAACTGGGTTAGATCCATGCAATTTGTTTTTCCTACTGAGCGCTGGAAAGCCCCTTCAAGGAGCAAATCACATAAATGATCCGCAGGCTGTTTCACAGCTAGTGCCTGGGAGAGCCTCGGAGGCAGAGCAGCAGCTCAGGGGCCTCCTTGGGGTGGGGTGGGGTGGGGTGGAGGGGGGCTGCTGGCCCCGTCAGCGGGGCGGCCTTCACACGGGGGAGGCCCGGGAGGCTAGTGCTGAAACCAACAATCACATCGGGGCTGCCTGCTAGGGGCCCCTCTCCCTGTGGTGGGAGCTTTGGTCTCTCTTCTCCTTCAATAAACTTTTCTTTTCCCTTAAAAAAAACCGATTACAGCCACCCCTTTCTTTCCCTCCCACTTATTTTACTCTGCCCTGCTCCCTGTAGAAAAAAGCAAATAGAAACTTCTCTTTTAATTTAATAAAGAGAAAATATAATAGTACCATTTATCTAGTTTCAATTTGTAGACAATTCCTATCAATTCCAAGGATCAAGGGGAAAACAAACCTTTTTTTGAGCCAAGAGAGAATAAATGAGAAAGTGAGAAAAAAATTAGCATTTTCTGGCATGTACAAATAAATGTATAATCTTTGGTTATTCGTAATTGGCACAAAAAGAACTGCTCTGCTTCCTTGGATGCTTGGACTAAACATTCATGTGAATATTCAGATACAATATATTATATATTTTACACTAAATATGTAAATTTTATTTTTATAATATATATTTGATTGTTTTTACAGACAACATAAAAGACAATACTTGTTTGAAAAGAATGTAATTTTATTACAGTTGTGTTTACAATTATATTACCTCTTTTAACTGTGTCAAATTGGTTATTATTATCTGTTCTTTGTTTATTTAAACGCTATCATAAAAGTGACTTGGTCATTTGGCAAACTGTTACTCGAAGCACTTGTGTAGAGCTTTCTGTGGTGCCACAGCCCAGAGTCCAGCGCCTGCTGTATCTGCCCAATATCCTTGTGTTAAACGTCTCTACTACTGAAATTATCACACCGCACTATGATTATAGACGTGCCCTCAATGCACTTTTTGGTTGAATGACAAATAGTTAAATGTTAAAATCAATATTTGGGGGGCTGATATCGTTATAGACTTGAGGAAAAATCTGAAACATTTCCCAAAAAGGTAGTTATGATTATAGTTTCACTAATAAAAATGTTAACAGTTTAGAATCTCAGTTAGGAAAAACCATTTCTCCACTCATTTCCAAGTGTGTTTGGTGGGTGCGCAAATGTTTTCAGGTAATTCTGCCAAAGCAGGATGTCCTGATGGTAGCGTTGATGGTAACGTTGCCACTAAGTTTGAAGATTTTCCATCATCTAGGTAAAGATTTGTCAGTTCTTAAATTTCTGTAATTTCATCAAACCAATCCCTCAAATTGGAGTTGTTTGCATTGCTTAACGAAGATGCTGCACATTTTCAGAATATAATATAATATTATTTGATCAGGAATACTTTTCTTAGCTGTTTTTTGCAGTTACCTGCCTAAGATAAAATTTCTCTTAACATGACAATATGTTGATATTTGTCTTCAAGCTTCCCAGCAGTCCACATCATCTTTGATTTCTCAATATCTTTTTCTAGACAATCATTTCAGATGTTTTCCCTGTCTCGTAAAAACACCTGTATTCCTTTAACACATCAGTGGTAAATCTTTCCCATTGCAGGTATAACACAATCTGCAATGGCTAACAAAAATTTTCGTAACAACTAGTAAACGTGTTCTTTGAGGAAAATCAAGCTATTCTCTTGGTATATTTCTTAGGGAGTTATCACAATTTGTAGCTAACTTATTAGATCCTACAGAGACACGGTGGCCCTTCCTAACAATAGACTTCACCAGTTCTAGTCTCTTGTCTCAACATAGTGAAAAGGCAAGAGGACTTAGCCATAATTCATATTTTACACAGTAGCAAAAACCCATAGACTACTTCTCCTAGTTTAATGCTATGAATACAGTATGTGTATTATCCTTACGCTCATTATTGAAATCACATATTTAAATTAAAAAAAATTCTCTTAATATTGCCTCTAGAAATATAGCAAAGAGAAATTTAATTGGTTTCAATGTAACAAATCTCCAAAGCCCCACCTGCATCTCAGCTTTCCCTCCATTCACACTGATTTCAGCAGGTTCTGCGAAGCAAAACATTGCGAGACTCCTTATAGCAGATACAATGTAATAAATATTTCTGCCATCAAGTCACATCATTTTGGCTATTTCTTTAGCCCATTCTAACAAATAAGCTATATTCTCTACAAGCAAGCTGCCTTGAAAGTTGGCATTGTTATTGGCAGAGTACAGTGGTAAATCTTTAATTCAATCTTCTAAAAAATGTAATAGCTTCTCTTCCATCTTGTTTGAATATCTGATACCAGACAAAGCAGTTCCATCATTTCTTTTAGGTCATGTAGATGTTTTCTTTGGATTAAGCAGAGTGATAACATTAGCTCACTATTTTCCTGCTTAAGGGCAGTAATTCTGTTACATCTTCCATGTTATAATTACTTTTCTCACATATAACTGAAGGATGTAAAAAAATTATCCATTATCTGCTTATTTATGCCACTCCCAGCCTTCGCCACATTTGTTTCATTGTCAGTCCCAGTTCCATGGCATTTGCTTCACCCATTTTCCATTCTATAAATAGTTCATCCATCAGATCCACTCACTTGTTAAATATGTGAGACCCAGAAATTTCTAAACAAGTAAAGCAGAGAATAATTAAATTCTTCATTAACTAATCATAGCAAAACTTAATATATATATATGATTGTATCTTTATGTCTAAATGTATGATTATATAAATTAGAAAAATGCTAACTTAGTAATATTCTAACTTTTCTGTTGGTATAGCAGAATATAAATCAAGAATAGTGTTTCAGGAACATGTCTTATAGATAGAACTTTGTTACTTAGAATTTATAGCTTGAGTTAAACTAAAAATTCTTTGATATTCACCCACATTCTATTGCAGTCATTTCAATAAGATTGTACTCAAAATTTTTGCCTCTATAGGCTTAAAATCATCAGAAAAATCTATTCCTAAATCACTTGTGAAAACTATATTTTATTCTTACCATTTTTATTATCACAACTAAAGGTGGTTTATAATAGATATTTTTAGTCTTTCTCTCTTATGAAATTTTGTAGTTGCATTTTGCTCTTAATTTATCAATTTGTAAAGAATTCCCAAAGAGGACTACTAAGGCCAAAGCTAAATTTCCATGCTTCCCAAATAGGTATTTACATAAATATTCTCTCTACTGGACCGTGAGAGTCATCAGAAAAGGGGCTTCATTGTATTTCTCTCTTTGAGTGTCAAGAAAAGAGCATGAAAGACACTAGGCACTCGATGAACACTTGCTGACTGAAAGACTATATGCTTAAAAGGACACAGCATCATGTAATAGAAAAGTACTGCATTTGTATTGAGAAGGATTTTTTTTCCCCATTTGCTAGCACTGTGATATTGGGCCATTCAATTAACATCCCTGAGCATAATTTTCTCTCATCCACAGGAGACTCCCGACCCCCCTGAGTTGTGATATTTATGAGCATATTTTAAAATAGTGGTGCAAGGCTTGCTGTTCATCAGGTTCTCAGTGTGGGGAGGGGAGGGGAGGGGAGGGGAGGGGAGGGGAGGGGAGGGGAGGGGAGGGGAGGGGAGGGGAGGGGAGGGGAGGGGAGGGGAGGGGAGGGGAGGGGAGGGGAGGGGAGGGGAGGGGAGGGAAGGGGAGGGAAGGGAAGGGAAGGGAAGGGAAGGGAAGGGAAGGGAAGGGAAGGGAAGGGAAGGGAAGGGAAGGGAAGGGAAGGGAAGGGAAGGGAAGGGAAGGGAAGGGAAGGGAAGGGAAGGGAAGGGAAGGGAAGGGAAGGGAAGGGAAGGGAGGAACTAATGTTCCTATTGATGGAGGAACTATTTGCTGCCCGTTATAAGCAGGGGATCCAACTTACTTAACAGAATGTACTGAACTGAAAAAATAGTATCCAGCCATTAAAATTACAAACTTTTTTTATTGTCACATAGCTCGCAGATAAATTTCAAACATCAGATATTTTCTGAGAAGTCTTGTGAAGTTTATCCATTTAACTGCCCGGTATCAAAAATGAACTAATCTCATGTGTCCAAAGCCTGTGAATAAGGGTTTCTGCTTGTGGGTCCTGTTTCTCCCAAATTATAAGGAAAGCACATAAATCATTATATTATCTCCTCACAGTCTCCCTTATTTCTAATAATTGGTAAGGCTATTTCTTGGCTCTCAACAGCGCGCTCAAAGGAATCTCTTCACTACGTGAGTTCTGCAAACTTCCAGATTTTCACAAGAACTTCAATTCCTCATATTCTTCATTCTTTCCCATTCCCTGAAGCATTGCAAAAGTATATTAACCGGCACGACATTCCAAAATGTTAGCATTCCCATCCGTCGTTTCAGTCTTCTCAGTCTTAATAACTGGTACCAATCGCTCTTTGCATAAATACTGATTTGATTCAGGTAAAAATGAGCAAATATTTTCAAGTTTATTGGAACTGCCATATTGAGGCTGCAGAAAATATTTTCCTATTGATATTTTGGTGGCTGCTTTTCCCACTGTCTGTATAATCATATCTGGAATATGTCATGTGATTAAAACCTACTAGGTACTTTTTAAAACTAGGATCTTTTATGTTTTTGTTTACTTGTTTTAAGTTGCAGGGATGGTGGTGGTCAAGCTCCTACCACTATTGTACACTTGTCTTGTCTTTTCTGTATTTAAGTGTTTTTTTGTTTTGTTTTGTTTTAATATATCTTTATTGATTTCAGAGAGAGGAAAGGAGAGGGAAAGAGAGAGATAGAAACATCAATGATGAGAGAGCCATTGATCGAGCCCGCAACCCGGGCCTGTGCCCTGACCGGGAATCGAGCCCCGATCGCCTGGATCCCAGGTTGACGCTCAACCGCTGAGCCCCGCCCGGCCGGGCAGCGCTGCTAAGTGTTTTTAATTTACATGTTCTTTGATACGTCATTTAGTACACTGAACACACTGTGTCTTCAGCATGGACTGTTCCATTTGTTGCCGTAAAACAACCCTCTTTGTACTGTGCATTTCTTTCCTTCTCAAATACTCTGTCAGATACTAATGCTGATCCTGCTGTTTGGGGCATGAATGTTTGTCTTCTTATTGACTTTGTTCCTTTCAACTTTCTTTGTTCATTTGTTTTATGTGTCTCTCATTTTTAACTCAACCACTGTCACTTTAAATATCCATTTACTAGCCTACCCACAGACACAGAACAAAACAAAACATTACCCTCCAGTCAGGCCTCAGAAAGAGGTTTAGACTTTATCTCTTAAGCAGAGATCAAAAAATGTCTCTTTTTTTGCTTTGTAGTTAGACTCCCCACCGCTGCCAGTCATTCAGTGTAGGCAACTGGAACTAAACAAACCGTCTGGCTTGAAACTCAGACTTTCTCACTGCACTGCTTTCAGTCCTGCCTTACGGGTACTACTCAGAGGCCAAACGGTGTGGGGCCGACACAACCGAGGAGAGGCTGCTGACCAGCCAGCCTCAGAAAGAGGGGCCTCCGCATCTTGGAGGCCTAAGTGGTTCCTCTTTTATCCCTTTGTTTTCCAAAAATAAACTGGACATCCTTAACTCAACAAAAGTGCCTCAGAACCTTATATTAGGGACCTGGGAGCAATCTTGCCCGCTTGTTCATCAAAAAATAAACAAGACCTTGATAAGGGCTGCAGATCCAAGGGAGGTGGTGAACTGCCCCACGCCCTCTGGGTTGGGGAGGAAACAGAAGCGCGTGCTCACCTGGGCAGGGACACAGACATTGATCATCCAGCCTGGCTCGGGGCAGGTCTCAGCACACAAGTAGAGTGGGACAGAGACAGTGTCGATGCAAATGAGAGGGGGGCATTGCCGGAGCTGCGCCCACCCTGGGGGACACTTCAAGGGGCTACGCTGTTTGGCAGTCACAGCAGCAACTTCTCCCTCGGGCGACACGGACAGCAGAGACCTTTCCACGGACGCGGTGGTGACACCCTACATACCCTAGTTGTGCCGTCGGCAGCTGCACACACACATTTCTCGCTAGCAGCGCCCTCATTTCTGAGGAGTGGCCTCCACGACTGAGGGGAGGAGAGAGAAAGGAATGGACGCAGATTAAAGGGCACTAGAGGAAAGCAGTCCCTACCGTCTGCGTCAGGACTTCAGCAGGAAGCTTACCCACAGCCTCTGGGAGCACCCCGTTCAAGGTTCTTCCCACCGGGCCGGGGCACCCCTCAGGCTCCAGGTGCTGAACTCACACCTCTCTCCTCCCTGCTCTCTCCCTGTGCATGGTGCCAAGTGCAGCCGCAGGAATGAGCTCCAGTGAACAGGGAGCTTGCTCAGAAAATGGTCGAAGATGGTGGGCAAGGGAAAAGCCACAAACTTCAGATGCAGCCCTATCTTCTAAAATACAAAATAAAGGATTGTTTTTTCTTATTTTTCTTATTGATTTTAGAGAGGGAGGAAGGGAGAGAGTGAGAGAAACATAGATGTGAGAGAAATGCATCAATTGATTGCCCCTTTCCCACATAAACCGCAACCGGGGCCCAAACGTGCAACCGAGGCATGAGCCCTGACCAGGAATCAACCCTGTGAGCCTGCAACCTTCTGGCAATGGGAGGATGCTCCTACCAACTGAGCCACACTGGCCAGAAGAAAGGTTTCAATAGCCAGTGGTGAACTGTAAGAACCAAAGAAGACATAAAAAGCTTACTAAAAAGTTACATGCTGCTTCAAATGCAAAAAGTAGAACTGCATAGTGACCAAAAACATTTTAAAATCAAGGAAATATAGCATTACAAAATCAAATAATTCTCCAGCAACTCAACTAAAAAGCCTGGTATATTGTGAGCTAACTTATAAAGGAATTCAAAATAGCTGTTATGAGGAAATTCAGCAGGCCACAAGAAAACTCATAAAAACAATTCGATGAAGGCAGAAATTAAACTAATGAACAGAAGGAATTTCTTAACCAAATATGAAGGAGGAATAAAAGTTTTCTTGGGCAAACAAAAGCTGAGGGAGTTTACCACCACTGAAACTTGTAAGGAATGCTGAGAGGAGTTTTCAAGCTGAATGACAAGGTATTAATCAGTGGTGTTAAAACATGAAAGCATAGCACACACTCACTGGTAAAGGTGAAACACACAGAATTAGAAACCTTAAGATGATGTTACTCACTCAACTACAGTATAAAAGTTGAAGGAAAAGAGTAGTAAAAACTACAGCTACCATAAATTTTCAATGAAAGCATGACATAAAAAGAGGGAGGTTGTGATGTCAATAATGTAAAAGAGAGGAGTAAAAGGTGAGAGCCTGTGCAGGTGTCCAAAGGCAAGTTGCCATCAGCCTAAAATGGAGTATGAGATGTGTTATATAATCCACAAAGGTAAAGACAAAGCAGAATCCGAGAGTAGATCCTCAAATGACAAAGTGGAAACATAGCACACCGCCCTGGAAAAGAACCGATTTACGAAAGGAGGCGGAGGCAGAGGGAGAGAGAAACAATACAATTTCAAAACAAGCAGAAAGCAGTGACTAAGGTGGCATTAGTAAATCCTTACATATTTACATAAGTATACATATATACTTACGGCTGTTATATCCTTTTGTATTGACCCCTTTATCAGTACATAATGACCTTTCTTTTCGTCTTTTGTTACCGTCTTCTGGCTTATAACCTATTTTATCTGATAGAAGTATGGCTACCCCTGCTTTCTTTTGGTTTCCACTTGCATGGGGTATCTTCTATGTCTTCACCTGGCCCCTATGTGTCTTTAAAGCTGAGATATGTCCTCTGTAGGCAGCATATAGTTGGGCCTGTTTTTTATCCACCGGCCTCTCTGTGCCTTTTGATTGGTGAATTCAATGAGCATTTGCATTAGAGTAATTATTGATATGTGAGCATTCATTGAGCACTTACTATACGCCAGATGCCAGTGATTAGAAAACAAGAACAAGCTTAAATGCCTTCCTGGAAACTAGACTCTGCTAGTGGGGAAAACCATAAATAGATTGATAGATAACATAATGGCACGTGGCATTGTCAAGTAGAAAATTGAATAATGAAAATTAAATTAAAAGGTGAGAAGGCATACCATTTAAGTTTGAATAATCAGAGAATGCTTTAGTTAATATTTAAAGGCCTCCATGAAATGAAGAAATAAGCATTGGAATCTACATAGAATATTAAATTCAGAGGTAACAATGAAAAAGACCTGAGGTGGGTGCTGTTTCTGGTTTTATTGGTCTGGTTGGTTTTTTTGTTTTGGTTGAGGGGATTTTTCTTTTCTTTTTTGGGGGGATTGGTAAACCAGGGTTGTAATAATATAGCCATACAAGGTATAATGTAGAAGCCTCCTTTTTATTTTAGGTCTTTAAAAGGTGGCATATTTTGCCAGGCCAGGGTGGCCCAACGATTGAGCATCGACCTATGATCCAGGAGATCACGGTTCGATTCCCAGTCGGGGCACATGCCCAATTTGCGGGGTGTGCAGGAGGCAGCTGATCAATGACTCTCTCCATTGATGTTTCTCTCTCTCTCTCCCCCTCTCCCTTCCTCTCTCTGAAATCAATAAAAATATATTTTTAAAAGGTGGAATATTTTAAACCAACTTTTTTTTTAAGGATCACTGGGAGTGGTACAGAGGGCAAGCGTGAATGCAATGCATACGGGTAGGAGTCACTTGCATTTGTTGTTCATTTGTCTAGAGGAATAGTTGTGAAAGTGTTGAGAAATGATCATTCCACAGATAAAGTTTGACAGCAGAATCAACCTGCTTTGCGGATGGATAAGATGTAGCGTTGAAAAAAAGATGTGACAAGTACAGGGGAACTTCAAGTTTTATAATATACCAAACAATGGACTGGATTTACATACTTTTCTAATTTAATCTTAAAATAGCCCATCAGGTTCAGTGACATTACGCCCATTTTGCAAATTAAGAAAGAGATTTCAGAGAATTTTAGTTTTTGTGTGCATCACACAAAGCATAGATTGCTTGTTTCATTTTCTTTTGATCTTACTCCGCATTGTTGCTATTGTGAGGAGCCATAAAACTTGCACTGTGCTTTATAAGTTTTCTCATTTACTTCGCTGATACTATTTTCAATCCCAATTTATTTTCTGTGGTGCGATGAGATGGCAATATAAATGGGAAAATCCAAACACAGGGGAGATTATAAACAGAATTTTGGATTCAAGAAACTTAAGATATAGGTGAAAAATTACGAGCACTCTCCTGTTCCTGGGTTAAAGCGTGGGGAGCGGGGCAGGTCTGGAAAGACGGCCGGAGTCCCGGAGAGGCTGGTCTCTGTGCTGAGAAACGTGGGCTCGCAGCACCTACTCCCTCAAGACCAGAATCTTTAATGGTGGCTTTTTAGGCCAAAGCCTCTAAACCTCTTAGCCTCTACTAACCTCTTAGCAGACTATGGGAAATCACAACAAATGAGCCATTTCTTTAAAAGTACATATTTTTCCCCAAAAAAATCATTTTAGAACTCAAAAAATGAACCATAACTATTGCACATAGTGTCATCCATACCCAATGTAATCATCTCTTTTTAAATCCCTGCATTAAAAAAAAATCACTTACTGAAGAAAAATCTTCTCCAGTCCTTAAGTTATTTCAAAGGTCAAAAATTAATTACTGTGGATTAATACACAAATTATAATTTTAAAAGCTACCAGTTTCACCTTTTTATGTTTAATTAGAAATAATCTGTTTTACTTTCCAGGAATCTGTCAAAATTTTGGATGTGGTTTAACCACCATGGTAACCGGCAACGGAGTCTGCTAATATAAAACAAGAAGTTACAGCTAGTCGCCTGAAGAAAACATTTTTCACTTTCTTCTGTGGGCCTCCGTATCTCCCTGACTTTAAATTGTTCTGACAAGCAGCACATACTTTATTTGGAGTGAATACCTCTTCTGTAAGAAAATCAAAGTAAAGTATATAAAAATAGTTGACCACAATGACCAGATTTTTACACATTCCATTCTATTTTTTCTGTTGCTAAGCTTCAGCACAGATGGTTTTCCAGAGTATAAAGAATTTACTTTTCTCATGGTATTAGTACATTGTACCACTGTCTCTCTTTTACTGTGCAAAGAAACTTAAATCGTTCATGTCACAGGTTGGTAAATAATAAACCTCGATTTCCACCTGTGTGGGTTACACTTTCTGAAAATACTCCAGTATTGTGCTTTGGCTTGGCTGGCTGTCTTCCACTTAGAAAAAGGAATTACAAAAGGAATAGCATTACCCGCCATTTAAAGAACTTGGCTGCAGGGGTACTTATTAACATAAAAAAGTCAAGTCTCTAAAGCAGAGGAAAAGCTGAAACAATCGTCCTTGTTGTGTTATCCTCAGAAAAGCTTCCCTCAGGTGACTGCCCCGCACCGCACTGGGAACAGCGCTCCTCCGGCAGCTGGCTGCGTTCCCCTAGAGTCTGGGTTCTCCGTCTATGCTCAAGTTTCAAGTTACTTCTTAATGTAGGTGCTGTTTTCGTTTTCGTTGCCATTTGGTAGTTGTAAACATGATCATAAATCGTATTGTCTCTCTGCACTCCATTAACACCTCATTCCATGAGAGTTTTATTGGCTTTTCTGGACTCAGAGTGCAATGTAATATGAAACTGATTTTGTTGTTCCGAGATGATCCCAAGTTGACCTCCTGGAATTCCCTGACCCTTCTCTTTGGAAATGGCCTGAAGTGAGGGAATTAGAAAGCTTCACGCGCACTTTTTTGACCTGTGAAGAGAGCTTGGTCCCCTCTCTAGGAACCAAAGTTCATGAGGCTGAACCAGCAGGTTACAGACATCATTACAAGATGGAACTGAAGACTTAAGCTCGAACCATAGCTTACAGGTCATAATAGGGCCTATTCAAGATTTTGGTCTTATTCTCAGAACACCAGGAAGCCACCAAAGAGGATTTTAAGCTGAGGGACACATGATCTCATTTCATCTTTAGAAACATCATTTTGGCTGATGCCGAATAGGACACCAATAGATATGAGACAAGAACAGTCACAATGAGTAAATGGTAAATGAAGCCAGAGTGGGACCATTTTAGGTACCAGGAGGAAGTTATTCTGTGCCCATCAAAAACCTTCCTACAGAATGAAACCTGAAGCTACAGTCAAAATAGCTTCCTTTGACCATAACGCCATTATCACCCATTTACAGATATCCTGAGAAAGGATATGAGTTGTTGTTTAATGGAAATTGTTTTCATTTTGCAAGATGAAGAGAGGTTTGGAGATTGATTCCACAACAATGTGAATGTACTTAACACCGCGCAATGGGCAAGAAGGTAAATTTCATGTTATGCGTATTTTATCACAATTAAAATATTTTTAAGTTAAAAAAAGGCAGAGGGAGTATTTGTGAGTCACTTTGTTTATAAAACACTTCTATGCATTATTTTACAAATTTGATCTATACCAAGATGGCAATATTAGTCCCATTAACTAACAAATTAAAATACTGAAACTCAAAGCAGTTAAATGAATTGCCTGATAGATTTGTGAATGGCAAAAGTTTATTTTGAAGTCAGGCCTTTGACATATAACCATATAGCCCCCTATTCCTACTATTCCGCAAAAGTTCCAGGAACTTATTTTGGTACTAGAAGAGGTAAGGAAAGGCTTATCACTGAGTAAAAGAAGGCATATCTCAGAAGCTACATATGAGCAAATAGTTATAACAGGCCTGGGAGCCTTGAAAATGAAATCACCTACTTCAAGTCATATTTTTACCTGTGCTCCTTCCTGCCTAGCATAGCATCTCATTTTTCAAAAAATACTTAGTACTAAACAAATATAACATTATTCACCCCTTCATAAGCAATAATTGTGAAGACCAGTGAGAGGAAAAATAGATCAGTCACAGGAAAAGGGGTAAAAAGCATGTGCAAAGAATTTGAAGAATCACCAGCTGAGAAGAGCAGAGACTGTTGAGCTGCCGTCCAGAGGCGCCAGCTGCCTCGGCTGCCGGTGGCAGAGGCTCCAAGGCAGGGGGCGAGTGGAAGAAGCTGGAGCCTTGAGGTTGCCCCGATGGGGGGCGGCTGGCGGGGGAGCCGGGTGTGGGCTGCCCAGAAGGGCGCTGAGGCGACTAGTTTGGAAATGACTATGGGAAATGTTTAGTGATTTCAGATTATGAATAAATGAGGGGAAGTGAATACACTGGAAGTTTTTCACATAGCAGCAAAAGTTTCAGTAGGAGCCAAAGACCAAGGTGACCTCAAAAGCCCACTGTGATGCCTGTAAAACCTAGAGTATTTGCAATATTTAAACAGCGCTTATTCAAACCAATGTACACAGTATGGGCTCAATGAGACAAGACAAAAAGTAAAAGCAGAAAATATGTGCGTGTTTTTTAAAATAATTTCTCCATATTTTACCAGAATCACGAGCTTCAGCTCTAAACAGTTGTCAAGTTCTCAATTCTTATTTCTAAAAACCTCCATTATTCATTTAAGGGAAAAGCCATTCAGGTAAACACAATTTACAGAAAGGAATTATGCAAATGCTTAAATTGAAATACATTCAATTTATTTCAACAGAGTCACTTTTATAAAATATAGTTCTTCCGTTGCCTTAAATCTACTTAGTTATATTTTTCACTGTTAAATCAGGCAATCTAGATAAGAATTAAAGTAATTCAAATCACTTTTAAAGTTGTTACTAGGATATCATATTAAAAGCATCCTAACTTAATTAGTCCAAGGGAAACAATTTTTCTTTATTTTCTCCAGTCTTCCTCTTTTCCTTCCCCTCTGTTCCTTCTCTTGTTACCTCTTTCCCTTTCCCCCTTCATTCACTCTCTTTTATTTTTCTTCCTTTTCTTTCTTCTTTCTTTCCTTCTTTCATTCTATCATAGAAACATATTTTCTTTTCTTTTTTATTGTAGTAATCGTGATTTTTAATTTTTTGTATTTTCTGATGCTCCTACATCTTGTGGCCTTGCTGACACGAGAGAGACTGACATTCCCAGAGTTAGCCAATCTCTAGTGATGGTGATGAATTTGCCTGCAAGTGTGCTTTTCACATGCAAATTGATAAATCCAAAGTTTATATCCTAAACCATCTCTTCCTTTGTCTGGCTCTCTGGCCACTATTTTCCTGTTCATACCCACTCAGGGCCAGGTAGTAGACAACTAGAGACAGCCACTACCCTAGGCCTGGCTGAAATTATTCAAACTTGCCAATCATAACCCTGATCACCCAGCCTTGCCTTTCCTGAGAAAACCACAGAAAAGGCTCTTGCCACATCTTCTTGCCATTCCTGCCTCCCGCCTGACCCTGGTGCTTCCCCATGTGGCCCTGCATTACATGGCATGCTGGCATGTCTCTCCTCTTGGGAACTGTGAGTAACAAACTATCTCTTCAATGGCAATTGTCTCTGATTTGTTGGCCTGACAATACCTGAATAATAAAATCTCCATTTTAAAATAACAATATTTGATGCAGAAGGTGGCAGTGGATTACTGAGCGAGGGAGGAAAGTCCGTGCACAATTTTTTTTACAGACTTTGAGTTCAAACAACTGATTGGTTTTCTGATGAATTCCCAAGCTGTGCATGTATATAGTCCTTAATGAGCACTAATGCCCTGACCTCGTTTGAGGAAAACACTCTGAATTAAATTTATGGTAGATAGAAAATTATACTTAAGGCAACTGGAGCACTTTTAATTTCCTTGTCCTCAGAAAATATGAGAGTTATCAGACTTGCCCCATGACCAGTTGTGCATTTCTTTGGAAAACACTGAACAGGCTCATTCTTCAAAATAGCCAACCTATAGGAACATCCAAATAATTAAACCTCCTTCCATTAAAGGCAAAGACATTTTACTAGAGATACACATGCAATAAAAGCATTCCATGAAATCACGAAGAACAGATCGCATGTTAACAGAGAACAGAAAGCTGGTTGGTGTCTAAACCAAATGTTTTCCAAACATTTTTGATGGTCTGTCTCCTCAGTACAAAATCTTGAGCACAAAATCTTGAGTACATAAACTGATTTCAAAGTAGAAGGGTGTGCACCTCTGGCAGCCAACAAATTAAACAGTAGTGAAGCACAATTTATTTCCTGAATTCCAGACTGATTCAATTTGGTATTTTTTATACCTCCATGCATCATTTATGACAGACTCTCCAATGCAGAGTTCTCTTAGAGAGCTCAAGTCACTTGTAGTTTACTATGTAGTTCAGATTATTGCAATAGCCTGCTTACCTCTGTCCCACAATCCATGGCCTCCTCTAGCCCCCCAGTCATTCTTCACACAGCAGCCATAGTGATGTTTTTAAAACATTAGTCAGTTTTTTCCTTTTTAGATTCCTCCAAAACCTTCCTAATGTCAGAGTTTGAGTTTCCCAGATGTAGACTGAAACGAGGTTCGGCATACAGATGATTTTATATGAAAATATTTCCAGGGAAGTGGGTAAGGAACTGTTCCCAGAGAACTGGGAGAGCAGAACAGAGTGAGGGAGAGATCCAGGCAAGGGTGTGATCACAACGTCCCAGAGAGGGTCCTTTCAAGCTGATTCCGAAGACAACTCCAGAGTCAATTACCCGTCAGTGTTTTCTCAACTGCACCTGTGAGTTATCTAACTTTTGGATGTAGAGATCACAGACATGGATTTTCAGATATTCCCTGCAGTGTGAACAAGGCAGGATCTAGCCATGTATGGACAGTTCTCTAAGAAAAAGAATCTCCAGGTGTTAGCTCTTCAAAGAAAGCACACTGAAGCTGACCTATGCTCACAAATGAGCATGGGGACCTCGGGGAATCTGGGCACCATTATCCGTTACATAACTCCACTTAGGGGAGAAACTATACTGCTTACTGTGGTTTTGTGAGATTTAGCCCTATTTCTGCAACCTCATCTTCTATCCCTCCTCCACCCCAAACTCTCGTCATACCCAAACTAACATACATTCTCTTGCATTAAACAATTCTGATCCCTATGGCTATTTTCCCTTTGCCTGAATTATCTGACACCCTTATCATATGGTTGACTCCATTGTACAATTCTAATTTTAATTAAAATGATTTCTTCTCACAGTCTTTCCCTCATCATCTGTTCCAAAGAAATTTTCCATGCTCCACAGACTCTCGGTCATATGAATTTATTTTATTTTCTTTATAGCATTTATTGCAATCTGAAGTTATCATATTTATTGTTTAATTGTCTCTATCTCCCCTCATTACAACCTAAGCTTCGTATGTGCCTTGTTCATCTTTTATCCCACTACACAGAGCAGCGTCTGAATATGGGAGATGACAACAGTTATTTAATAAATAAATAGTCAGCATGACCTACTTATATCTTGTTTTCTATTCTCCCTTCACCTCCTTGGATTCTTACCCTCTAATAATAGAGTTGTTCCTAGGAAATGGAGGGCATCCCATCAAGAATAAATTAGGGAAAGAATTTAAGAAGAAATTTTCTCAGCACAAAATGAAGCAGCTATATTAGCTATTAGAGCGCACTGACATGTTGTTCAAATTGCCTGTGTGTGAATTTCAATTAATGAATCTTTGATTGATCTCACTGAGGTCCCTTGCCTTGAACTTCACAGCTTGGACTATTGCATTTTCTGTTTATAAAAGGCGTATTCTAGAAGGCAACAATATACCTGAACACAGAAGGAACAGAATACGCCCTATGATTTCTGATTTATAAAATGGCCTATGTGGGCGTTAAAATTTAACTCACAATATTTACATACACTGAGAGAAATATAACTAATTTAGTTTGCCTATAACCAATGAGTGTTACTCACCATGCTTCCATTCATGGGTTAGAGAAAATAACTCTCACTTTGGATACTTTTGGTTTAAAACCAAATCCAATTCAATAATTTAAAGAGTCTATTTAATAGTTTAAATAATTTAAATCCAAATCCATGATTTAAAGACTCCATTTAGATAATGATCGGTGTTATTAGAAAATTGCTCAGTCATTCAAGTACCTCAGGCACCTGCCTCTCTCCCTGCATTCTCCCTAAGGTTGAATAGAAGTGTGTGGAGGCTGGAGAGGCCTTAGGTACATGTCTGGTCACTGGAAAGACTTAGGGCCCTCTGTTGTCATGTCTTCTGCCTTCACCCCAGGGCTATGTCCCTAGTCTGTGCTTGGCTACTTCCCAATGAGTAAAGTCTGCAGCTGGCATGACTCAAAATCTTTTTTAAAAATATATTTTTATTGATTTCAGAGAGAGGAAGGGAGAGGGAGAAAGAAATAGAAACATCAATGATGAGAGAGTCATTGATTGGCTGCCTCCTACACCCCCCCCCCCCCCCGGGGCTCATGCCCACAACCTGGGCATGTGCCCTGACTGGGAATCGAGCCGAGATCTCCTGGATCCCAGGTCAATGCTCAACCACTGAGCCATGCTGACTGGGCTCAAAATCTTTTTTTTTTTTAATCTCCCATTTTGTTTAGTCTCAGTTCTAAGATATTCTTTTATTATAGGTAGAAGATATAAAGATAAAAGATAATTTCATAGAATATATATAAATCAGTATTTACGTACGGAAATAGATAATTAGTATTAAAATCATATTCTGTATGTTTCTCAATCTAATGTGCCTGATGAATCAAATTATTTTGTTTACAGCTCTACGTAAAACATTTTCTCTTACATTTTGTCACTCAGAATTTTAATATTGTACAATTAAAAAGAGTTTTGGAAATCAATAAATTAAACTCTTAATTTTAAAAATGGAAAAGCTAAGCTACATAGCACCATATGAGACATTTTTTTCCAAGTCTCATAAATGTGGGAGTTTTAGATGTGGAACCTAGGTCCTGGATCTCAGTATATATACTTTCCTCTACCCCACAAAGTTTAGCATCAGATAATATGCATTTAAAACTGATCTTAAAATAAGGAGGAATTTTTTAAATTCTCCTCTGATTTCTCCTTGATATTTGACAGCCTTGACAATACCTCTGTTGGTTTTATGCTCAACATTCCTGCATCTCCTCCAGGTATTAGATTTTTTTTTTTTTGCTGCTTCTTTTCTTTCCTCATTCTGAAATTTAACTAGAAGAGCACCAACAAACATCTTACCAAAGCTATTTTCTACTTTCTGATATCTCTTCTTTCTCAGAACTCTCTGAGCCTTTGGTTCTATCTTCTCAGGGGTTACCACTAAGTAGATGTTTCACAATTCATCTTAAAAAGAAAATGTCTTTCAACTTCCTCTGTCATTTTCAACCCACACAAAATGAATTCCTCTCCAAGTAATCACATTCCTGTCAGTAGGGAGCAATTTTCCCACTATTTTAGGTATCTGATATACCCTAGTCACTAACTTAAAAGTGCATTCAGGATTAAAATTAATATTTTAACAGATAATCTGTGCTTGAGTTCCTATAATTTTTCTTTCTTTCTGGTTCAAAAGAAGTAGACATTTCTGGCTGGGGGTTAGGAGGACTCACAACTGTCAGGCTCCAGTGATTCTCACATGCCAACCATCCTGAAAACAGGAAAATTTCATTTCTACTGCATCTAATAAGGCTTCTTTATATGAAATCATACTTTACATTTTACAATTCTACTCTCCTCTGCCACAAATATATAATCAGTTATATGGAGTTCAAATCTCCAAATTTATGAATCAATAGCCTCTTTGCAAAATCAACAAGCAATTGCCATTTGACCTATATAGAGGTTGGTCTAGCCTAGTCACTGAGACTATGAAACTACACAACCACTGAAGTATGTTTCTAGATAATTTTTTTAATGTTGAATAATATTGAATTAATAATATTATGAGTAAAACATAGAATAACATCTATGAGGAAGCCTGAATGAAAAATATGCCACATGTTCATAGTGTTTCCTTTTGCAAGGATGTGGTAGGAGTAGGTTGGGTATAGGTGTGTGTCCTAATTCTCAGTACTTCTATTTATTTTAAATTAAAAGCACTTATTACTTTCATAATTTAAAAAATTAAGATAAAAATGAAAATATATGGTTACAATATGTTTTACTTATTTATTTGGGACTTCTTAAAGGAAATTGCATTAATTGTATACCTTTGTTCATTAACCTTTATTGCGAGTTCAAGAATTGTCCTCTGGTTGACTTATTTATATCATTTTATTCTGGCATATCATAAATATTCTAATGCATATTCTCTTATTTGAAGTATGGTTGTTTCATGTGTGTTTGTATTAATTTCTATGCAAAGTGCTGTGCTATAGAAATAAATCCCTTTTTACATATTTCCCTCAGCAACATGCTTTGAGTATCTAGCCACACTGCTTTGTAAACTCTGTTCTCCCATCAGTGGCACGTGGTTTCCTCTACTCCTACTGACCAGCACTTTTTCAGAGTTGACTCACTCTGTTTTAGAACTTTATTCATCGTAAGAATTTAAAATAAGTTCTTTCAATTTCTCAAGTGCAACCAGAATTTTAGAATTACCTAGTTACAAATTAATTTGTATAATTAACTTAGATTAATTTATGATATGTTACTCCTCCCCATCTATTTAGTTATTTTTAAGCCATTTTGTTACCTTGAACATCCCCATTAGTAAGTTACAAAAGTCAATTCCACTAGTGTGAACTGTGAATTACAGCACTCAGCTTTACTGAAGAATTTGTGAAACAACTCTGAACTGGGAGTAGGGAAACCATATTTTATGTATAGGAATGCCAATGGCATAGGTAAACAAAGGACATAAGATTATTTTTAAAGAAAATCATGAAGTACAGATTATTAACTGTGTTTACAATGCCTACCAAATTTCAAATATCCCTGGAATGTATGCAAATTACAATTAAGAAAAAAATATTCCTTATACACTCTATATGATAAAAACAACAAACAAACAGCTGGTCAAAAATATCCAGTAACCTTAAACAACTGGTGTATCATAAGAAAAATAAACTGACCTGGAAGCAAAATTTAGCACAGATGTTTATTTTGGTCTCCCCATCTATTTAAATCTTTAGATCTTTTAGTTGATTTTTAATGTTTTTCCATAGAAGTTAGATATTGTTAATTAATTCCAATATTACTCTTATGAGTTGGTATTAGTGGTGTCATTTTTTGTTGAAATGTCTTGTTGGTTATTGTTACAGTAGGGAAATACAATCAGTTTTTATAAGTGAACCTTGTACATAGTCACCGTGCACTATGTTTTTCTAATTGTTTAATCTGATTGGACATTTTTCTTCTTTTTATTATTGCTAAACATGTTCTATAGTAAACCTATTATCTTGTCACTTGAAATAAAATTTAAAAGAATGTGTATTCTAAAGTATTTATAAATATCACCATATTCTACATATACTTGACCTCTGCCATCTCCCTTCCTTATCACTACAACTGAGAGAACTCACAACTGCAGGACTGAAGGAAAATGCAATTAACTAACAGGCATATGCCATGATTCTTCCTGCCATTAATCTCTGGCAAAGCAATCTACTAGATCACTTTCAGGATGCCATTGAGAGTTAATATTATGGTGCACTGCCTTCCCCCTGCCCCCCACATCCCACTCATTCATTCATGCAGAGGAAACCACACTGGACCTAGAACCTAAGCATTAGGAAAGAAAACATCTGTTTCTCTCCTAACGTTCCTTTCCCCATGAAAAGGTCTTTCATTAGAGGAATTCACCTGGCCTCCCCTCACCTATTTATTCATTTTGCCCCAGCAGAGACTTGACCTACCTAGGTGGCTTAGCAGAAAGAGGCAGAACTATTATATCTAGTTTCTCCATATTTGGGATGTGCCCGCCAGCCAAAGTCCTACGCTCTGTCCTTGGTCTCAAGTTAGTTGTTAAATCTCATTACAAGCTCTGACCATGGCTTATGTTTTCCATTAGTAAAATAGAGCTTCATTCCCAAACAATAAGGGAGACCTATGAGAATATCCTATCTACTTGTTTTTAAGCAGATAAACAACTCAATGAAATGACAGAAAACTCAAAGGCTGATGAGGTCCTTACAAAGCCTGTGCTTGGCATTCCTGGCCTTTAAGAATAGCATTTGCTCAGAGAATCAGATAGAAAATGGGATGACTGGAAAAACATGGTTCATTTCTTTCAGATAAGGAACAGCAAACTAATTAAAACAACAGAAATTCTGATTATTCTGGGGAAAGAGAGAAATGTTCTCAAGGGAAGAATTGAAGCTTAAAAACATATTAAACAGATATAAATTGGAAAATCATCTATAAGGCTAGGATAAAATGATACAAAAGGAAATGTTTGGGAAAGATAATATTCTAGTTGTCACCAATCAGGCCCCAAAATGTCAAGATCAAATAGACTAGGATGACCTCCCAGGCAAGATTTAGGGTCCAGCCCGGCCGGAGTGGCTCAGTGGTTGAGCATCGACCTATGATGAGGTTCGATTCCCGGTCAGGGCACATGCCCGGGTTGCGGATCCACAGTAGGGGGTGTGCAGGAGGAAGCCCATCAATGACTCTCTCATCATTGATGTTTCTCTCTCTCTCCCTCTCCCTTCCTCTCTCTGAAATCAATAAAGATCTATTCAAAAAAAAAAGATTCAAGGTCCAGAGAAATACTGAGAACTGCTCTCTTATACAGGCAGTTAGAGTGCCTAAGATCAGAATAATTAAAAATCCGCCCCTAAAGATTGCTATAGGCATATAAACTGGTTACAGAAACCTTGGACAGATTTTAGAGAAAACTAGGAAGATCACTGCAAAATACTAAAAGAATGATTGAGTTGATTCCTAAGTAATTGCTAGTGGTTGGAGTACAGAATTTCCTGGAGATGCATGTCTGAAAAATGTATTGAATTAGGATGCCAATAAAAGGTAGAGAAAACTAAACAGCACCACAACTATCCCATAAAGCAAAATTGTGCAAATTAAAATAAGTGTCCTGCGCTTTGGGTAGACAGAGCCCTGCAAGGGCAGGCAGCTCTACGACGGGGATGAGGTTAGATGCCTCTCTTTGAGCTCACCGCATAAAAACCCAATGTAACAGCTCTGAAATTAGCCGTCCCCAAAGGAAGTCAGGGAGAACTGCAGTGAATGCAGTGTTAGTGAGATGACAAAACAGCCTGTGGGTGGGATTTTCCAACTCAGGGTGAGGCAGAGGTGCAATGTCTTTTGAACACTGGATATATTTGGCAGGCCTGTATTTCTCACTAAGGGAGACCCCCTAAAAGTCTTTTTTAAAAAGCATGTTAAAACAAAACAACAGATAGTGCAGAAAATTCAGAAAGTGTAAAACAAAAGTAGGCACTCAATGTCATCAAATAATACCCCTCATGTGTTAAAAAAGGAAGGGACAAACCAAAGAAGCAGGTAGAAATGTTAAGAAGGATCACCTGATCATTCCTAAAGGAACGGGGAAGTGTTTCTCCACACCGTGCGCACACACCCATGCATCTGGGGTACTGTGAAAACATAATTAAGGCTCCTTTTCTAGCTCAGATCTACTGCATTAAAAACTCTGCCAGGGGAGATTTTTTTTTTAGATCTCCCCTGGTGTTTCCCAAGTGCAGCCAGGGTTCAGAGGCGCTGCTCCTGAGACAGATGCTACCCCGGCGCAGCGACAGACTGAAATGCTGCCTCTCAAGGCCCACCTCACCACACCTGAGAAAAGACAGTGTCCCGAGCCCTGCTGGGCCCCTAGCAGAACACCTTTGGATATTGAAGAGTTCCTTCAATTTAGGAATCTTCCTGGGATAATTCCACAGCAGTAACGATTGTGGAGACCAGGGGGAGTTTCCCTGGGAGGCAAGTTTCACAGGCATAAGCAATTCCATGGCAAGAGGCAATGACATTGGCCAATGGACAGGGGACAGGAACTGCCTAATCATGAGACAATGGAAAAGCTATGTCACTAGACAGAGCTCACACTCAGTGCTGTGCTGGAAAGCCAGAGACACGGAGATTTAGGGGGAAATTAAAATTAAGCATCTTAAACTATTCTGGATTAAGACTCTAGGACTGGGGATATCAACATTCCAAGTTTCTAACTATTACTAGAGAGCAAGAATAATTCAGATGCCACTCTCTGAGAGAGAATCAAGTAGAGATTATTTTAAACATTTAAAAACAAGCCACACAATTCCTGAAACTGAGCAACATTACCAAATCAAACCAAAGAAGAACATCAAAAGCCCATTTCTCCTATTGATGATGCTTTCACTTTCCAGTTTTTGCACACTGCTTGTTTAATAAACCAGTAGGATGGGTTTCTCTCGTTCAATTGACCTTGCTTACCCCCTTTTAGCTTCTCACTCCTTTGGGAACACCTGTTCCAGAAACTTAAAATACCTTCTGCACACCCAATCTTCTTCCTGTCCGCCAACCACTTTATGCCCTGGTGAGTCAGCCCATTCAAATTGCCTTCCATGCCTCCCTTCTCTGGGCTGTAATTGTCTTCTCTTATTTGAAGATGCAGTAAGGGCCCTAGCAGATGTGAGATGCAGGGCTGAAATGTTCACTCGCTTCAAACACTGGGCCAAGCTGTTGTGAGGTTAGTGAAATGGCTGGGGCAAGCCAGTGCAGCCGGAGGGGAGGGAATCTGAGCCCTGGAGATCCAAATCCAGCCAAGTCCTGCCTGCAATTTGGTGCCATCTGGTGGCCAGTTGTCCACTCCAGCTTAATAAATGGGGGATGATTGGGCCCTGCGACAGGGTAACTTCTGGGAAGCAGTGATTCCAGGAATCTAAGAATGGGCCCGTTTTGATGACTCAAACTGGAAGGATTGGGCCAGGAGATTAATGAAGATATGAGGACCCACCTTCCCAAGACGCAGTTGTCTGCTGTTTCCCTACTTGGCCTCGTCTTCCTACCAGAAGGAAAAGATTTTAGTCTAGTCCCATTAGAGAATATAGGTTAAGCACAGGATGCGAGCGAATCATTAATTCTATTATTTCCCAACTTGGATTATTAACTCAGAGTGAACTGTAGCAGAGTTTTGCTGTATTATTTTTCTGGTTCATGCCTTTTCTAATTTTATCTTTTAGCTTCTTTTTCGAGATACTGGTCATATTTCTCCTAGAAAATCATAGCAGCCTCTCAGACTATTTCCCTGAGTTTTCAAGATTTTGCTCAAATAGAGTATTTTCCTAAGTGCTTCTTTAGGAAAGCACAGATCTTTTCTCCCTGGACCGCTCGCATGCCCTGCTCTGTCTCCTTAGGGTCCTGTGTCAACATTTATGCAGGGCCCATCTGCCTCTCACAGTGTTCCTCACACCTCCTCTAGACCTCGAGCTGCTGTAGGGGAGTGGCCTACAGCCATTTTATTCCCAGCGTGGACCACAGCGCCTGAAAACTGTAGCTGCTTACGTAAGTGCTCACTGACACAGCCCCCCCATTTTTCACATTCTTAGCATTACAGATCGTTTCTTCATTGGCGCCCTAGAACTTTAAAGAATATTTTACTCCCAGCAGCAGAATCACAGCTTCCCTTGAACACACACTGAAAAAAAAATCTTTGTCAAAAACTTTAGCGTTTGTTAATTGAGTATAGAAGCTACATATTGACTCCAGGATATTAATGTTAACATTACCATTGTCCATGTAAAGTCATCTTACCCTCTACCTCTTTTTCCTCATTTTTCACCAGTGTCAGACGGCTACTAATACGCAAGTATTTTTTGTGCACCTACTATGAGCAAGATGTAGTGCTGGGCAATGTAGGGATTAACGAGACACACGTCCTACAAGAGCCTCTCCTCGTCCTCTTGGGCTGAAAATGCAGTTAGAGAAATAATACTGAGAATGATGAAAAAAAACTGTCATCTTTAAAAAGCAGCCTATGCAGGCTATGTAGCAATTATTATACTGATTCTTTTACACCATCCTGAAGAGGCCGATAAGCATTTCTGGCTCATGGATATCAGATGGGGGAGGGTTGGGGGCACCCAGCGCCTGCCCTGATGTGTGGAGGGGTAAGCGTCGAGCTCACTCTTGAACCACCGCTCTTCAGGTCGATGGCCGGGGCCTCACCAACCGAAAGGGCACACAGGCAGGGTAGGAAATACTGATCTGGCAGAAGAACAGGAAAAGATGTCCCCCAGGTGGACTATTCAGGAAAAGTCTGGCAAAAGAAGTAGGATTTGAACTGGATCTTGGATTCTATGGAGAGAGAGGGAGTGGGGGGTGAATCGAGGAAATGCGTCTGGAAAAGAGGAGACTGAGATTCAAGCTGCAGGTTGGAGAATCCTAAAGACGGTCTTTCTTTGTTTGCCTCTTTAATAAATAAAGCTCTCATAGTTTTCCTCTTAGTGTGGTATTCAAATTAATTCATTGTCCCATTAGAGATTTGGAGTTTCTAAGGATTCATCATTTAACTACCTTTTACCTAGGGCCTTTGAGAAAAAATATAAGAAGTTGGAAAATAATTGCTCTGGATTAGGTCTAGTCTGTGGTCAAGGGACAGGACAGTGTCACTCAGAGAGCAAAGGAGGCAGCACTCTACCAGGCAGGCTGCTACTATTCACTGTGGAACAGTTCACAAACGTGTCCATATTTCTGCACATTATTTTCCTTTGAAGATCATATAGTTTAAGAAGTACTATATATGTAGCTTTTACAATCTCTATCATAATGGCAGAGAGGTTTTCTTGCTGCATCACTATGCTAATAGGTCCCAGAGAACAAAAGAAGGAACAAAGTGACAGAAGCCTCTAATTACAGGCTAACTGGAGAAGTGTTATAAGAAAGGTATCCGAGAGTTCATATTTGATACATGTGACATAGTTGGTTGTGGATAAAATATGTTTAATTAGAGAAGGCCATTGAAGGGAACAGACATGGTCCCTTAAAAACAAAACAAAACCAAAAAAAAACCACTTTAAGATACCAGAATGTCCAAGATTTTATTTTTTGAGATTTGAGCAGGGGAATAGTTAAAAAAAATATAATCTCCAATTAGGAGCAATGGCAGAAAAAAATATTCAGGTAGAGGCTATAGGTTGCTTTTTATTTTCTAGTGTAATCTGTTTTGTCAGTGTTAGTTGCTGTCGGCCAGCCTATTATTTTACTGTGGAAAGACAAGGTGACCATGACCTTTCAGCAAAGAGAACAAACCTCTTTCTGCTTCCTTTGTAGTTCCTCTGTCCAAAGCCTTCAAGCAGCCTGAAACTATGTGGCTGGATCAAATGGGCTGTTTCTTTGTCCATGAATCATTTTCCAAATGAGGTAACAGATGTGAAAGGACTCTGAAACTAAACAGTGATTGAGAGTGGTATGGTATTGACATGACTATTATTTTTATATTATCTTCTTACTATATATACAAAGCCTCCCCCAAGATACCCAGTATCATCCTTTCTCAAAAAAAGATGTAGCTCCAAAGAACTCTCTCATCAAAAGCTCTGTTTTGTCTGTTTGGCTTGTTTTGCTTAGAGACGTCTGTGTCTAGAATAAACATATCCTGCCATTCCATTTTGTGCCCAATGTGTCTCTCTCACACACACACAAGGCCACATGATATGGGAAACAGTTGGCAGGTCAGAGTTTCCCCATACCAACAGGAGTTTCAAAATTACCATTTTCCTGGTCTTTTCACTTCTCTAAATATATTTTATAAAATGTGTCCACTGGATTACTAATTCTTGAGATAGTAACAGATATTGCACAAGAAGTTCTATGGTTAAAAAATATTAGATTCGAGTAGTCATATAAGTGTAGTAATAATAATATTAATGGCTATAATTTATTCAATAGTTTCTAGGAAAAAATAGCATATGATTAGTTTTAGACATATTTTCTCTATACTCCCACTTTATAGGTGAGGAATCAGAAATTTATTTAGAGCCTTTAAGTAAATGTTGAAAGTCATACAGTTGGTAGCTGAACCAAGACCTAAATCAAGGCATTTTTACTCATTTTGAAATTTCTTTTACTTAAAAAGATAAACAGTTTCTGCCCTGGCTGGATTGCTCAGTTGGTTAGAGAGTCATCATGATGTGCTAAGGTTTTGGGATTGATCCCTGGTCAGGGCACATACAAGAATAAACCAATGGATGTATAAAAAAGTAGAACAACAAATCAATGTTCCCCCCCCTTCCTCTGTCTCTCTCTAGATCAATAAAAAAGATAGACAGTTCTCATTTTCTATTCTAGACAATCTTAGAGACATTAATATGTTTACATGTTTATGTATAACATGCTATGTTAGTCAGAGTCTACAGAGAAACAGAAACAATAGGATATAAACCTACCTATCTATCGATCCCAGATGGATGGACAGATTTTTTTCTTTACACACACACACACACACACACACACACACACACACACACACATATATATACACACACACACACACAAATAAGGAACTGGTTCACATGATTATGAAGGCTGAGAAGACCCAAGATCTGCAGTTGGCAAGCTGGAGACCCAGGAGAGCCGAAGATACAGTTCTAATGATTCCAAAGTCCTGAGAACTAGATGTGCTATGTTTTAAGTTCTAGTTCAAAAGCCAGCAGGCTCAAGATCCAAAGACAGAATTTTTCAGGTTGACTCCGAAGGCAGGATAAAGACCAGCATTCTAGCTCAGGCAGGTGGCAGGAGCGCCCTCTTACTTAGGCTTTTGATTCTATTCTGGTCTTCAGTTAGCTGGTGAAGCCCACCCACATAAGCAAGGGCAACCTGCATTAGTCAGTTCACTGATTCCAAAGTTAATCTCACCCAGAAACACCCTCGCAGACATATTCAGAATAACGTTGGATCAAATGTCTGCACATGGCCCACTTAAGTTGACCAAAAACAAAACTTTAACATCTGTATACATGCTAATATGTAAATCTTAGGCAGGAAAATCACTATTTTCTAAATATTTTAAATGACCAGTTCTATCCTTTCGAATAGCAAATCTCAAGACCATCAGTTTACAGGACATCTTTGAGAGCTGTTCCAGACGTTACAGACTATCACTACATATATCGCACTCTCTCCGTAACCTCTGAAAGGTTTTGCTCTTTCTATCTTTTTGAAGCAATGTGCCCTCAGAAAGGAATAACCTTAATAAAACTATTACAATGTAGGGGCTTTCTCTTTAAAGTAACTATGGTAGGTTGTTGCAATAATGGTCTCAGATTTGCTCCATACCTCTCTCTAGTCCCCGCACACACTGACACTGGACTTGGCCATGCCACTTTCTTTAGCCAATGAAGCAGCAGCCATGAAACACAAGCAAAGACTTGAAAAGTAATTGCACACTGGGGCTTTCCTTCTTTTACTGATTTTGGAATCTCACTGGATGAGAAGACTGTGGCCCAGTCTTTCATTTCACCTCATCTGACAGCCAGCCAACCTTCAGAGCTGTGGCACCTCACTGACCAGCAGTTGACTACACATGCTTGAGTAAGCCTGGCCATGACTAACAAAATAACCACCCAGCTGAATCCAGTCTGAACTGCAGACCTGCAAAATCAACCATGATGTTTTAAGCCAGTAAGTTTTAAGGAGATTTAGAGTTTGGAATTAAAAGACCAAGCTCTAACAAGTTCTGGCTGAGTGGCCCACACCTGAGAACTTTAGCTATTCCTCTTTAAAGTTAGGTCAGTAATATACTAAATAATAATGCTTTAATAGTTAAGACAAATAATGAATGTGGGAACTTTTTGATAAGCTATAAACACTATATACATCAGTTACTATTATTTTTTTACTTGAGATCTTTTATTTTATTATTATTTTTAATTATCATAACACTAGCTATGATTAGTTTTATTTGTATGATGTTATTTGCTGCTCAACGTAGTCCTTAACAGTTATACAGATTTGGTCCCTCAGCCAGACCTATGTGGACCTGGTCCCTAGGCCAAGGCAAAAAGACAGGTTCAGAACGGACATATAACCACATTTGGTTTGCCTTGTTCAGTAAGCCACTTATATTGTTCACATCGATCTTTGTTGGACATCTTCAGCAAGTCAAGTACATGTAGAAATCCTTGCATAAAACAAAGACTGGTGAGGTAAGGCCCTGCTAGGCTCCCTACTGCATGGGAGAAAGGAGAGGCCCATGTGAGCAATCTCAGGTCACATGTTATCAAGAGTTTCCTTTCATATGTTACTTGATTTATCTGTTCCAGTTTCTTTGTCTTCTAAAGTAGGGAAATAATAACTACTGCATAGTATAATTGTGAGAAATAAATGAGTCAATGCTTAGAAAGTAATCTGAACCATACCTGGAAAATTGTAAGTACTCAATAATATACATCATAAATATTTAAGAAGGTGATAGCTGTTTTACTGTTATTGTAAAATAGTAGTGCTATTACACTGTGACTAATACTATTTTATCACATTATTGTTCTTTGGACTTTTCAATCTACGGTTCTGCTGGTTCTTTCATTCTTTGGAGCACACATAGCAATCATAAATGTGCAAATATTCCAAATTGATCATCCAGACAATTTTTACTAGCAGTTAAAACATTTCGGTAAGACAATTCCTTGATAATTAGATTCATTTCATTGATGCTTGAGGTTTAAAGCATCCTTGTATGTATTCATGCTATTTAGAAAAAGAGATGATAATACATGCCCCCTACTGTCATCACATTGCAATTTAGAGCCTATATATAACAAAGTTAAAAGTGTTTTTCAAATACCATGACTGTTAAATACCTAAAACACAGGTGTTTATATTTAATATAATAATATAACAAAATGATACAGCAGACATTTATTCTTTGTCAACTTTAAATATGCCTGAACAGAGCTTTAATAATAAATTAAACATCTGAGAAAGATAATAGCATCAATGTAATAATGATGCATAAAACTAATTCCTCTCTAATTCCTACCTCCCATTCCTTCTCAGAATTCTGATTTTAAAAATAAAATTTTTATTATATTGCACATTGGACATTTTATTTTGGAGGAAAAAAACCCACGAAGAATTAAGTCAATTTAACTTTTACTTTACTGATTCTATTTGTTGGCACATTCATCTTGGAAAAGTCATTTACTGCCATACTTTGGATAGGGAGATTCTTTAAGATGCCAAGAATTGTTCTCCAAAGTAGATACTTGAACACTGAGTTTATTATCATAATTAGTTAGTTATTAGTATAAATAATAAGAAGAAAGCAAAGAGAGGCCAGACATTATAAGCATGGACATCTGGGCAGCTATACCAGGGATCTACAACTTCAAGCTCCCCAGAGAACCACCAGTCCTGCAAATCACTGGGGGAAGGGGTCTAACAAAGGGGGAGGTGGGGATTTATGGAGTAAAGGCAGAGTGACATAGGGAAGGTGCTTGCCTGTCAGTCTAACATGGGAAAAAAATAATTGGCTAAAGGGGTAGAACCACTGCAAGCATGCAAAATCTTGAAGGCTTAATTGGTTAAACTCCCAGTTATAGTACCCAGACAAAAAAGCTTTTCTTTCTTGTTCTCTTGTGCATTCTTGTGCTCCTGTTTCTGGCTGACTCCACAACTCACACTTGCCCATGCACTAGCCTGCAATGTGGCCTTAAGCAGCCACATGGCCCATGGCCATTTGGACCCCACATGCAATGGACTGCAGCTGGAAATACAAGCTAAGCTAGCGGGATGCTGGACTGGACTGTGGTTTAATATGGAGTGAAGATTCTGGGCAGTGGCCTTAATCCTAGCCCTGCTGAAAACAAGATTGGACTTTTTGCATGCCGGGATGGAGGATGATGGGATTTTGGAAGGGTACCCCATTAATTTTACATCATTAATAAAGCTTTCCATAATACTTCATCCTACTGTTGGGGCCTCAGAAAATTCTTTTCCCTGCAGTACCCTAAGAACTCCACTTCCACTGATAACGGGTGTGGATGCAGAGGGCACCCCACCAATAGCAAGTTCACTATCAAGATAATGTGTTGAGTAATAATAGAAATTCAAAGGTTGTAAATAAAATATTTTTATGTAGGATTCCTCTATAAACTTATTTCCTTTTATATTACCTAACATCAAATAAAAAAATATACTGATTTCCTAGGTCACAATTAAATCCAATTATTTTATTACCAGTCAACTTGCATATAAAAGAAGAAAGTAATGCGATATGGAAAAGCAGTTTAAATAAGAGCCATTGAAGTAACAATTTAAATAGAAACTCAAAGCAAATTTGGGGGAAAGAAAATGTACATTAAAAATGTAAGCCAGTCCAAGAAAGACAAGTATCACATGATCTCACTTATATGTGGAATCTAAGGAATAAAATAAATTGAACAAGATAGGACCACAGACATGGAAGCATGGAACAGACAGATCTCAGAGGGAAGGCAGGAAAGAGGGAAGGAGGAGACAGACCAAAGAACCTAGAAGCACATATGCACAGCCTGTGGACACAGACAATAGACAAGGAAAGAACTGGAGAGGGGAGGGTGTTGGGGGGAGGGGAGAAAGGGGAGAAAATGGGGGACGTCTGTAATACTTTCAACAATAAAATAAATTTTAAAAAGTGATTATTTACAGGTGCAAAATGATCTCTCTCTTACTTTAAAAGGCATCTATAAAATATTAGTATTTTTGCTTATTGACTTTATTTAAAAAAATGGAGATTTTTAATTGAATTAAATTATTTCAGATAAAGCATCAGAATTTCTTTTTTTGCTGTTGTTAGTTGAGTTGCATGAATACTTTCTATTCTTTTGTTCATATTTAGCATTAAGTTCATGGCTTTTCTCATATTCACAAAATGTTATCTATGATAGAGTTATATAGGAACAGAGCAGTCACGACCAGCAACAGAAATCACACAAACTCGACCAATCATTATAAAAAAATACTGAAACTGACAATCTTAAATGGCATCCACTAGACAAGAGAAGGGACCAAAGGGAATGGAAGAAATGGTAAAACATCAAAACAGCAGGAGCAAAGAAGCTGTTTTTCATAGCGGACATTGTGGATCCTTGGTTACTCGCAGGGTCATCAGGTAAGAGACAAGTGAGAGAGAAAGAGAGGTGAGGGCAGGCAAACCCAAAGGATGCCCCGGAATCTAAAGGGGATGGAGAGCTAGAAGGGAGTCGCTGCAGGCGCAGGAGAAAAACAGCAAAGGTGTCGATTCTGTATTTTAAGCAGGAAGGTGGTAAGGAAGGATTCAGATACTCTTTACAGAGAAGTTGGTGGAGAAGCAATTTTCTACAAATAGATTATAATCCAGGAATCTGCCTCTGAATGGGGAAGCAGAAAGGGACTGTGGCTGATGGAGACATCATCCCAAGGGACGCCTTTTGGGGGGTTTGAGGCGTCCTAAGCTACAAGAGAAAATAACCATGAGGAAAATAACTTGGGGGATACATTCAGGAAAAAACATTAAAATAAAATAAAAAATTTTTAATGATAAAAGCTAACTGTGCCAAAATATTATTTTGAGTGGGAATGGATCAGGGCAATTTAAATCAGAAGGTAGATATTTGGCCCTGTTTCTGATTTCCTACCTTTAAACATTAAAAACTTAAAATAAAATTGAATGTATAGTTTTATATCCCACACGTGAGTGAAATCATGCTGTTCTTGGCTTTCTCTGACTGACTTATTTCACTTAGCATAGTATTCTCAAGGTCCGTCCATGTTGTTGCAAATGTGGTATTTCACCCTTTCTCATGGCTGAGTAGTGTTCCACTGTGTACAACTCGTGGACACAGACAGCGGGGTGGTGGCTGCCAGAGGGAAGGAGGTGGGGGTGACGGGGGTACTTGTATATGGTGATGGGAGGAGATATGACTTTGGGTGGTGGTCACACAGAGCAATATACAGATCTTGTAACATAGAAACCCACACCTGAAACCTATATGTTCATATTAATCATTGTCACCCCAATAAGTTTTTTAAAAAGAAAATAACAAAAAAAAACAGAAATACAGGAAAAAAATTGAATGTATAGTAATCAAAGCAGTCTTTCTATAAGTTAATATTGTGTTAAATAAGTGTTACTTAATATATAAATGATAAATAAATCTAATTAAAAACCATTTTTAGTAATGCTGACCAATTTAGAAATGTTTCCTACTGTAATGTAACTAGGAAAATCAATACCACATAAACTATCTTTTAGTTATTTTAATAAGCAAGAACCTACAATATATGTATATAATGTATATATAATATTTTATATATATAGAATAGTATGGCAGTCTAACAAAATAATTTGGTTAGTCAAAAACAGTAAAGTATTTTGTTATTTTTTAATAAACATAATTAATCTCATTTTTAAAATTAAATAGATAAACCTCTTACCTGGTTAACCAAAAAAGGAGGGAACACAATTTCCAATATCAGAAATGGAAATCATGCAACCATGCAATAGAGTATTATTCAGCAATAAGTATAAATAAGCAATCAAGTGTGAATTATAAATACATATTTATAATATGTAAAAAAAAACCTGTATGAAAGCCTAAATATTGGATGATTCCAATTACATGAATTCTGGAAACGGGAAAACTAAAGAGGTGGTAAACAGATCAGTGATTGCTATTGTTGAATGGGCAGAAAGTGGAATTTTCTTGTAGGAGAATGAAACTAGTATACTGTATGATACTATAATGATGGATATGTGACACGATGCATTTGCCAAAACCCATAAAATGTTATGGCACAGAGTCAAATTAAATGTATATAAATTTTTAAGAAGTCATTTAGGAGATTGGAAAACCTCAGGACAGAATGCAGAATGTGAGAAAACAATTTAATTGTATTATAAACATATGAAAACCCCTTACAGCAAGTGGTGGGAGGAAAAGTTGCTAACCTAAGTAATTGTGAAAATCGGTAGAATATGTAAAACAAGGCAAACGGAACTGTGCAGATGTGCTGGGCTGTAGTTGTGAAGTGGTTTTCCACAGAGGTTATGGGCTGACAACGGTGATCCCTCTAAACACGTACACTCGTATGTAATCACCAAGTGTTTGGGCAGCACACGGAGGAGTGAGGTTACAAATAAGGGGAGGGGACCAGAGAGATTCAAGGGGCAAATTATTAGATTGGAGACAGCAATATGAACTTAACATTTATTAATATATACCTGTAGACACTACAGGTGTGCATTATTACACACACAAATATATTTCCTTGCTCTGTCAGCTGAAAAGGGCCTAGAGGCAGCTACACCCCGGGAGTAATGAGCAGACCTGATACCCAGATCTTGGTATCCGCTACCTTTCTCCAATGAAAGAAATCAGGGCTCCTTGGGAAAATGGATGATTCTATGATTCTAGGGAATATACAGGAGGATCCTGAAACATCTTATAGAGCCAGGGAATAAAAAAATTCTCAAACAATAATAATAATAATAATAAATTGGAGTTTGTCATAGAGACAAAGGAGCCAAGAAAAAGAGCTCCCAACGGCCAACGCTATGACAATTTGTGTAACAAAACAAAGTGTATTAGATTATAACTCAAAGTACAAAAAATCGCCCTTGAGTATATGCTTATGTGTACCAGAAAACAAAGGGGGTTCTATGGAAAGTAACCCCAGTGTGATCTGATCATGAATTCCTAACGGGGCAGGTCACTGTGGGTAGTCTCTCCCCAGGCCTGTAACATTTTAGTAAAAGGTTTATCTTTGCCGTAAGCAAGCTCTGTCTATTGTTTCTATGCATCTAGGTCAACAGCTTTGAAATAAGTTAGCCACACTCAAGAGAGCACATAATCTTGTTAACTGTCCTGTAATCGAATCCTCCATTTGCTTTCTCCCACCTCCAAGTAATCTTCTTTACATTTCCTCTTTAATTTCAAATGCACAAAAGAAGCCCCAAAACTTATCCTCTGTAGCATTTGAGATCTGCTCTTTGGCGCATGTTATCAGTTGGCTCAAATATACTCTTATGAAAATTCTCTACAGGTTTTGATGTTGATTATGTAGACACATATAAATGATTAAGTGAATAAATAAATGTAGAAGAAACCAATTTTCGGTGCAGCAGAATTCTAAGTAATTTCTGTAGATACTGTTCCCCCAAGGAGATGGAGTGTAACTCCTGGCTCCTTACATGTGGGCAGCAAATAGTTACTTCTTCAGAGAGAAAAGTGAGAAAAGGTAGACAAAAAGAGGACCGTCACAGTGGAGAAACCTGACAGGCACTCCCTCAGCTCAGTGTCAATGTTAATACCAACAGTGATGTCATGCTGATAGCATATACCTTTGATATGATGTGATGGAAACAGCACTTTACCTCTGTGTTCTTCCTCTTAAAAATGCAAAACCCCAATACAATCATGAGAAAAACATCAATTTCCAGCTACAAAGCATCTAATTACTATTTCTCAAAAGTGTAATGGTCACCCAAAGCAAGGAGAGTCAGAAACTGTCACAGAAAAGAGGAGCCTCTTGAAAAATGACTACTAAAGGTAATGTGTCTTCCTGCCTGGAACACTGGGCCCAAAAAGGGGAGGGGAGGGGAGGGGAGGGGAGGAGAGGGGAGGGGAGGGGAGGGGAGGGGAGGGGAGGGGAGGGGAGGGGAGGAGGGGAGGGGAGGGGAGGGGAGGGGAGGGGAGGGGAGGGGAGGGGAGGGGAGGGGAGGGGAGGGGAGGGGAGGGGAGGGGAGGGGAGGGGAGGGGAGGGGAGGGGAGGGAAGGGAAGGGAAGGGAAGGGAAGGGAAGGGAAGGGAAGGGAAGGGAAGGGAAGGGAAGGGAAGGGAAGGGAAGGGAAGGGAAGGGAAGGGAAGGGAAGGGGAGAGAGAGGAGTATAAACAGTAGGTAAAAACTAAAGAAATCTGAGTGAAGTACGGACATAAGTTAATAAAAACATGTGCGCATTGATTCATTCGTTGTAATAAATGCACCATACTAATGTAGGAGGTTAGTAATAGGGAAAACTGAGTGAGGGAGGCTTATGAGAATACTTTATACTATCTTCACAATTTTTCTATAAACCTAAAACTATTTTAAAATTAAAAATTTATTTAAAAAATAATATTAAACAATCTGTTATGGACTAATTGTATCTCCTCCCTCTCCCACACATTCATATGATGAAGCCCCTAACACCCAATGTGACTGTATTTGGACAGGGAGTGTTTATAGAGGTAATTAAGATTAAAAGTGATTAAAAGAGTGAGGCCCTCTCTCCCTCTCTCCCCAGAGTAAAGGATCTCTGAGGACACAGCAAAAAGGTGGCTATCTACAAGCCAAGAAGAGTGACCTCACCAAAAAATGGATCTGCCAGTCCCTTGATCTGGGTCTTCAAGCCTCCAGAACACTAAGAAAGTAAATTTCTGTTGTTTAAGCCACGCAGCCTGAGACAATTTGTTATGGCAGCCCTAGTAGAGTAATGCACAGTCATTAACAGTGATAACAACTTGAGTACAACAAATTTGTAAAGAGATGCCAAAATAAATTTAGAGACCAAATTAAATGTAAATACACTCTGAGGATATTAATGGACATGCTACTTGATGTACAACTGAAATGAAAATAGAATGTACTACCTATTTTGGGGGAACTGATTTTGAACAACAAAAAAGCTTAGTATTTAGAAGGAAAATAATTGTTCTTAAGCAGCAGTTGAAACTGTAACCCACCCACAGTGTAATATTTGTTGTGTGATTTAGCATATCCATGGTGCTAGAGGGTTGCATTTGATATGGTGCTTCATTCAAACAAAGTATGTTCTTTTTAAAAATATGATTGATGTTACCCTACTTGTGATTTAACTATTTCTTCAAAGTAGAGAATATTTCCATGTGCCTATATTTTGGATAAATTTCCTTCCACTCCTGATAGCCTGGTCTGAATTAATACAGCCTTGAAATAGTATTTATCTAATATATAAAGTAAATATAGTCTCAACACTACCACCATTATACACCCTACTCTCACCACACTCACATCGGTCATTTATGGGAAGTTACACCCCAGCCTGAACAATAGCCGGAGTTGTCAGTTTATATTACATTAACAAAGTAATAGTTTTGCTTGGGTACAAATTCAAATAACAATGTTTGGAAGTATAGTGCCTGTCCTTATTCTCATTAAAAACATTAAATATCTACCCTACTTTTTGACTTAATTCAGTAAACATTGAAGTAATTTTCCATTTTACTTTAGAGAATGAATTTCAGGAAGCATTTCCACTCACTCCAGAATCAACATTATTTGGAGGGTTTGTAAATCGGAGTTTTAATTACAGCTCTTCTCAAAGAATAATGAAATTACATTAAAAGTTAATTTTGCTAGGAACAATAGAAAGCTATTAACTCATTGGACTCTGCTCACTGAAGGCATGATTCTTAATAACCTTAGTTAAATATCAGGGCATTATTTCATTAACTATAATAGCCAATAATTGAGGCTTGGAGCACTAAAATTTTTCATAGAAAATATACACTTTTGAAAAAGTAAAAGACAGTTCACTATTTTATGTCTTGGATGATGTTTTCATGAACTAGAACATAGTTCTTTGGTGGCAGAACTATTATATCCCCATCACTAGGAAAACACGGACATGGAATGAGCAATCAATAAATACTTGTTTAATGAATGAACTCGACCATTAAGACTTTCACAAAAAGTATGAACTTGAAAATTCTAGTGTGTGTATTTTATCTCAATAGACCTTTTTCCAAGGAAGACATGCAAATGGCCAACAGGTACATGAAAAGGTGCTCAACATTGCTAATAATTAGGGAAATACAAATCTAAACCTCAATTAGATAACCACGATGCTAACTAACCTCACACCTGTTACAATGGCTATTACCTAAAAGGTAAGTGAGTGTTGGCAAGCATGCGGAGAAAAGGAAACCCTTGGGCACTGTGGGCAGAAATGTAAATCAATGCAGCCACCAGGGAAAATCAGTGTGGAGGTCCCTCAAATAAATAAAAATAGGACTACCCTGTGATCCAGAAGTCTCACTTCTCGCTATTAACATAAAAACAAAACAAACACACACAGACAATGAGTCATAAAGGTATATGCACCCCGTGTTCATTGTAGCATTTACAAAAGCCAAGATGAATAGATAAAGAAATTGTGGCATAGTTATATTTTAAAATACATTTTAATATTTAATAATGAAATAATATTCATCTATAATAAGAAAGGAAATCCTGCCATTTTTGACACGAGTAGAGCTTGAGGGTGTTATGCTAAGTGAAATAAATCAGGCAGGCAGAGAAAAGACTCCTATGATCTCACATATATATGGAAACTAAAAATAATGGAGCGCAGAACAGATTGGTGATTGCCAGAAGCAGGCGGCAGTGGGCGGGCAAATGGGTGACGGTGGTATAAAATATTTTTAGTTTTTTTCCTTAAAGATTACTTTGGAACTTATGATCCTTGGAGAACCTACATGAAGTGCCCCTTGACAAGCTTTGAAAAAGATAAAATCTATAATGTAGGCGACATAGATCCATAGGCTTCTCTGAGACTATCAACAAAATTGTAGGATGACTCAAAACTATGCTCAGACCAGTTTTGTTTTTTTTAGTAGTCTTAGATAATCAGATAATCGCTTAAACTGGAAACCACTTTCCTTTTTACTCTCCAAAGTCCTTTATTGCACAATGTCATGTTTGCGGGAGGGGCGCCAAAGGACGAACGTGTAGAGAGCGAAACAGATCAATAGGCCACGCTTCCCCTTTCTCTTTTTAAATCAGGCGTTTACAAACAAAGGCACGTACGTTGTTTACATAAAAATAGTTTTCGAATAGTAGAGCAAGTCATCATTTAGCAGCAGAGAGGAGAAAACGGGGACTGCGATGCAGACGCTCTTGGCGGATACAAAGGTAGAGCTGAGTGTGTGTGTTTTTCCCTAAACTGGCTTTAAGCAGCAACAAGCTCCTCTGGGGCCCGGGGGGGGGGGGGGCAGCTCAGTGCCCAGGGGCAGGGGCTGGGGTCCCACCCCCCTCTGGCAGAGGAGCTGCCCTGTCAAACCACCCAAAAAACAAGACCAGCTAAGAAAAGAGTTTCTGGAAAACAAACAAACAAAGAAAAACCAACATGTGCAGGTACAGTAGAGGGTGTAGCTGGAGCGTCCACAGGCGAGTCTGTCACCAGCCAGCTCTGATGGGAAGCGGAGCATCAGGTGTGAGCTCCATGGACGTGCTATTGATGTTGTGTTTTCCCCTCCTGAAGTCTCCTCCGGTGTAGAAAATGAGTAATTCAGCTAAATACACAACTGTGTGACAATGAGTGTCACAGGGAGTGGGCGAGATAGAACCTTCTCCCCCTGAAAGACACTGGACGCAGCTGCAGGACGGGAGGCGGGCCTGGGCCTGGGCCTGGGCCTGGGCCTGGGCCTGGGCCTGGGCCTGGGCCTGGGCCTGGGCCTGGGCCTGCTCAGGAGCTGCCCCGTGGAGGGGGCGGACACCCCTGCCTCCCGGCCTCCCCCAGGAGCTGCCCAGGGCGCCGGGCTGCTGGCCAAGGGGAGCCCCCCCGCCCACCCCATGGCTCCCTGGGCCTGGGGGGGACAGGGCCTTCCCGGGACCTCAACCCCCAGCTCTTGGGGACAAGCTGCCGCCACAGGAAATACAGAAACCAAAGGTAGCCTAACATGCAGCGAGCAATCTAGAAATTCTACTGTTTGAAGATTTAGCTGTATTTAAATTGCTGAAGGAGTCTCCTATAGAAGTGACTAGGACTTACTCCGCTGCTCCAGAGGGTATTATTTATTTTGGAAGCTGGTTTAAAGTCAATAGGATAATACTTAACAGCTGTAGCTGTGGATTTATAGAGGGGTGCCCGCTGGTAAAGGAGACTCCCTGCTACTGGATGTATTCAAGGTATGTTTGCTGGCCAGGTGTGGCTCAGCGGTTGAGCATTGACCTAAGATCCAGGAGATCAAGGTTCGATTCCTGGTCAGGGCACATGCCCGGGTTGGGGGCTCAATCCCCAGCTGGGGGCGTGCAGGAGGCAGCCGATCAATGACTCTCATCATTGATGTTTCTCTCTCTCTCTCCCTCTCCCTCTCCCTTCCTCTCTCTGAAATCAATAAAGATATATATATATTTTAAAAGATATGTTTAACAAAGATGCTTGACACTAAGACTTGAAAAAATATTCATGAAGATCATCCGTGGCCCTAAAAGTCCACGAGGCTGTTTCTTTTCATATGTTTACAACAATCATCTATTTTGCTACTCCAGAGTCAGAAAAGCACTAGACTTGGTATATTTTCAGTTGGAGTACTGATCTGCATACTGACTTTGAAAAATTGGATTATTATATCTGGAAGTGTTAAAACATTCTTCAGGAAATAGTCAGTGAGGATTAAGCAAGATTTATAAATTCTCACATATGATAGAAATCATAAATATATTATCACTTATTGAGCACCCATATACAACTTGCACATATTTCCCAAACGTTACTTTAGTAGGTCTACTCTTTACCACAAAATAAACTAGTCTCAAGAAATGTAGCAGTGGACAGTATAGTACAGCCCCCATCAACCTAACAGATTGCCTGTTTTGTGTCTCTCATGATCTAGTCATTCTAGGTCACATAACTTGATCAGTTTACAGAGAACAAAGGCTCAGATCACACAACTGGCCAAGGACTGCACAGGATCTGGTGGCACAGCCAGAATAAAGCCAGACCCCTGTAGTTTCAGTAGGATATAGTCAGGAAACAGCTTTATTTATTTTGATTTTTTATTAAACTTACATATTTTTATTTTTTATGGAAATATAACATGCATATAGAAAAGTAGATGTTTGATATGCGTACAACTCAACAATTTTTCACAAACTGTAAGGACTGTGTAACTAAACCACAAGTAAAAAATCCTAAAATCACTGGCTCACAAGAAGTGCCCTTCACATTCCCTTCCAGGCACAATACCCCTGCTCCTCAGGGTAACTGCTATTCTGACTTAAAACAGAGTTGTTTGCCTGGCTTTGTATGTTATACAGCGGAAACCATGTAGTGTGTACTCTTTAGCATCTGGCTCTTTTTGCTCAACTTTATATAAAATACATTCCATTGTGATACAATTTATTTTTTCCATTCTACTGTTCATGGATATTTTGTGAGTTTCCCATTTGTGCCGGTTACAAATAGTTCTAATATGAACAGTACAATGTATGCTTTCTTTTGCAAAGATCTATGCATTTATATTTTGTCTATGCCTAACAGTAGAATTTCTGGTTCTTTGAGTATGCATATGTTCATGTTCAAAAGATATTGCCAGATAGTTTTCTAATGTATTTATAGCCATTGCTACTCCCACTAGCGATGCAAGAGTTTGGGAACACTAATTCACTACAAACACTCAGTATTCTTCCATCTGTTTCACTTTAGGCAGTCTGATAGGTATGGAGTAGCATCTCATTTAAAGTGTGTATCCATGATCACTAATGAAGATGAACATCTTTTCTTATATTTATTGGCCATTTATAGAACACATTGAGAGCTGTATATTCAAGGTCTTACACATTTCTCTATTGGATTTTCAACATGTAGAATCTCAGGATTTTTAATCTTGAAAATATTAATATATGGTACTTGAAATCCTTAAAATAGAAATTATACTAGATCAGCAATATTCATTTTTTCTGTTTTCTTCAATAGTGTATGCCAAGCTCCTAGGCCAGTACATCTGTTACTGGATTTTTAGTAAATATCGAATTAATATAAAAACCTTAATTATATTAAACTACATTTATTAAATTACATATAACAGATATTTATCAAGCTAGGATTTAAATGTAGAGATATATTTTAAAGTTTTACTCCTTTAAATAGTTGAAATAGTTGGCTTTTGTTAAAGTCAATTGATTGCCCAGAAGATGGAACTGGCTTGTGGTAAGTGTATTATTTAATTGTTTTCTACCCACATAGAAAACCTCTAGGGCTCTATTTTATTTCCCATCATGAATCCTGACTCTACATTTCTTTTCCTCTTTAGAAAACCTCTTTGTCTTCAACTTGTACATAATTGTCGTTAATCAATCACAGTATTAATCTCAACAGTTTTCTCCCTGCAGCTCTGACCGACTTTTCAGCACAGGAGGTAGGAAAGAAAATACTGCTTCTTTCTGTTCAACACATCAGAGGAAGCTAGAAGTCCAGTTTCCTGATTCCCAGGTCAGGTTTCTGTCTACTACAAACATAGTACCACCGAGTGAACTTAGCTACTCTGTCCGCTGAAGTCCTAACATTCCCAGTCACAGATCCACACGTGCGCAGCGGTCGTCAAACTCGGAAGGCACAGAGAGTAAAGAGAAAACAAAGACGTTCTAAGGAATGTGCTGGGTGGCAATTTCATTTACAAACTTTCGGTTTAGTTTACTTTGAACTATATACACCCTGTTTTTGTGGAATTGTCACTTGAAGTTGCTTGGCTGTTTGACTCACACTAAAATAAACAAAGCAGAGGACTGCTGGTTAGAAATAAGAGAACAGGCACGGTAATAAATAAAGGCGATGCCCGGGGTAGAAGATTATAACTGGATTCCCACACACAACTACATATGAAAATATTCAGGCGTCATATATAATGAAGACAATACCATTTAAAGAGTACCATTAATAAATTAGAAGTGAAGCCTTCCACTGGCAAACTTTTCCATCTGATGGTAACATTAGAAATACTAAATCATCCAACCTCATCAAATATTACTGTGTTATAAGGATGCTGCACTGAATTATACTGAAATTATAGAGAACGCTAAACAGTATCCAAATGTAATTGGCATTACTCGCATCAATATTGCAAGATAAAAAGACACGCTAAAAATAGAGAGAGGCATTTTCATAAAAGGAATTTCTTTTAAGTTGATAGTCGGTGCCATCATTGCTTTTGTTGACTACAGTGTGAACTAAAAGCTGGGGTATAACAGAGAACCGGGAGATTATTGGTAATAGCAGGTTCTAAATTTCCTCTCCCATCACAAAATCAACCACTATAAAAAATGGTCCATAATAAATATCAGGATATAATGCTTCTTTTGTAGCACCCTTTAAAATGATTATTTTTAAAATGTAGAAGTATGACAGTGATAGGAAAAAATACTGAATAGAGCATTGCTCCTAACTTTTATATGTTAGCTTGGAAAAGAAAAGCATTCTCAAAAATAAGGTATGTTAAAACTCTCTCTTATTTTTAAATAAACAAAATATTAATTTTAAAACATTTTAACAATTACTTGAGCAAATCATCTACAAGCTAATTCATATTTTTTAAAGCAGAATTTATGTAACCTGATCACATTTACAGTATTTATTGTATTGACAATAAAAGATAATTTGGTTTCTGGGATATCAGATCAATGTGTAGAGAAAATGTTATCAAATTCAGTATTGATGTAGCTCAAGATTCAAAGTAAAAGTAAACCAGATGGAAACACAGCTAATGAAAATAACATAGGCCCTTATATAGTATATAGTTGAGAATATGAATAACTGGTTTTTAGGTCATGAGGAAAACATTTGAAAGAGTATTTTCTCCCTTATAAATACCAACCACAAATCCCACTTTGACTAAACTCTGACATTTTTGATTGCATAATTTGCCATGCTTTGTGAATCTTAATTATAAATTTATATCTGAAGTATAAATTAATCTAAATTTGCCAGGTTTCATGTGCAAATGCTTTTTTTTGAATTATAAATTATATAAAAGTTTTTGTAACTAGGGTTGCATTAAATAAACTTGAATTAAAAGAGTCATTATAAAAATATCAAAGCCCAGATTTACTAGTATCAGCATTAACTTTTCAAGGGTATCATGGGAAAGATCATGACAATCGATTAACTGCATTCCTGCCAGATTTAGATGACAGAAATTAAGCTGAAGCCCTCTTCCCGGTGTTCCTTCTGATTTTAAGCGATGTCATAGCAACCTGAGTCCTGCGAGGCAGGTTTGGTGGCCACACCTGCATCCGCTGGATCAGAGGCAGGTGCAGACAGGGTAGCACCAGTTTCCTGGTCTCTGGATGGCAGACACGGGAGTGTCCCTGAAATCAGGTGGCCCCCCTGATTCTCACTCCTCCAGCCCTACGAATCCTGCTCTAAGCAATTAATTTTCTACAAAAAATTCTTAATAACTAAAATACCTAAGGGGCCATATTCTTTCTGCAATCTCTACTGACTAAAGGAAAGAGAAATATGTTGGATATTGACATAAAAACCTAAATATATAAGCACCTGTATATACAAATATATATGTACAGATACTACAGAAGATCTAAATAAATGGAGCTACACATCATGTTCCAGGAAAGATATACATTTTTTTTCTTAATTAACATATAGGATTAAAGAAATCCCAATTGGAGTACTAAGGGGATTTTTAGGAAACTTTCAAAACATGATTCCAAAATTTACTTGTATACATAAATAGTTAAGAATAAAAAATATTCAAAAAAGAAAAGTGATGTAGATATTGTACTAGGTATTAAGACATAGCTCTAGATATTAATACAGTATAGTAGTGGAGAAAAATCTGTAAATAGATCCAAAAAAACAGAATCAATGGCAGAGAAAATATTTTATTATATCTAATTGTTGGGGAAAAGCCACAAAAGTCTAAATTCAGGACCGATGTAGAACTGTAAATGGGCTTTCTTCAATAAAAATAAGCACTGCAATAAGTCACAAAGAGCATAAAGAAAAGTTTGTCAGCATGCAAACGTAAACCTTTTTATGCCAACAACCTCTTATCTCGGATTGAAAAAAAAAGAGAAATATTGTCAGTGAGTATGAGAGACAAAGGGTTAATGTAACCACACTGGGACTACAAAGCAAAAAGAAAGCATGTGACTGGAAAAATGGGAAAATAACCTAAAAAAACAATTTACTCATGTTCGGTAATAAACTGAGGACTAAATTTAAGACAAAATATTCTTCCTCACGTTTTATAAATAAGCTTCCAGAAATTTCCATCATTATATAATTAAACATGCACATAAGTAGTATGGCATAAGAAAGAATATTATAGTATTGTTTAAAATGATGCAATTAGAAACAACTAAACTTGCACACTAAGGGTATTTTAAATATACTATGCTATGTCTATAAGGTAGAATGATAGGGGGCCATTAAAATCTTATTTTCTTATATTTAAGAGATAAAATGTTCAAAACATAGAAGTAGTTGATGAAAATAAACATCTAATACTTTGAGCAGAAAATTAGTCATCCAAAATTACTTTCATTTAATAAATGTCTAGCTAGCTAGCTAATAAATGTCTAGCTAGCTAGCTATTTAGAATGTTAAATACATTCTGGAAGTAAATGCACCAGAATGTCAGTTGATTGCAGCATTATGGGTGATTTTTATTTACTTTATACTTTTCTGTATTTGCTCTAATAGCATATAGTATAAATTGCATAATCCAACAACAAAAAAACACAATAATTTAATATGTAGGTTAGATATTCTTTTTTTTTTCCACATTGGAAACAAATATAGTATCACACATAAAAACAAATAGCCTAAATGATAATTTGGGGGAGGGTGGTATTATAAGCAGAATTAGTAAAAACATCATTACACAATTGTATCTTCAGTTTAAAAGTACTTGCCCAGGCATCATACTTCTTGCTCCAATCACATGACTACTGTGCAAAAAGAATTATTAAAACATTTAAAATCTGACTGTGTGCATATTGTAATTAATATTAAGACAAAATATTATGTTTATGGTAAATTATAAGTTATACATTTGATCAGTATAAAGCAGTTGTATTGCTAATCAAAAGAGACTGCATCTCCCCATGCTATTTCTCTTTCCTGATTTATATTCCAAGTCCCGGGCACTGGGAACACAAAATGACATTTGTATTTTCTGGTACCCAATTCTCTATTTTCTCAACCATAAAATGAAGATTATAATGCAATTCCCATACTTTTCCACAAGGTTTAAAACAAACTAAAATGGATGGCAGTGGCAGCAAAAAATTGGGGAATTTACAATAACAAGACAAATTGTCCGAGTCACATTAAATACTCAGCTAATTTTTATAGTGTACATTAGCTTAAGTCTGAGGATTTACTGGATGCCTTTGAATACAAGTGACAGATTTAACCTGCACTAACTAAAGAAGGAAATGCATTGGCTTGTGAGACAGAATTTTTCATGCCAGTGTGAACATCAGGCAGGCTCGGTCCTGGGACACTGACAATGTCAACAAAACCCCAGTCCTCTAACTTCTCAGCTCTACTTCATTTGTGTTACCTCAATTCTTAGGGTGACTCTTCAATTGTCTAGAAATTTTGTCTATTTTGTTCATTTCTGCATCCCAAATACCTGTGTTAGGTACCTGGTAGGTGTTGCATAAATATTTGTTGAGCGGATAAATGAGTTAATAGATTAATGAAAGAGAGATAACCATAATGACTCCAGCTTCCCATCCTCCCAGCGGAAAAAGTTTCTCCCCCTATATTATTAGCCGCAGTCAAAATCTCATACATTTCCTTCACCCATCTTGGAACCAAAAAATGTGATCTTCTGTCCAGGCATGGGCAGAGGCCAACCTCAGAAGGATGCGGTATAGTCCTTAGGAACTCAAAAGATGGCAGTCACTGCTATATATCTGTGTTCATAAATATACCCATACATAAACTCAATCTTAATATTTAAATTATGCCTACGAAGCACTAAGTACACCTCCCTCAATTAATAAAGGGAAGACTTAGAAACATCCCATGAAATCACTCAGGGTTAATGCTTTGCAAATGCTTTGGGTTTGGTTGACTGAGCCAAGAGACGTCACATTTGCACTTGGCTGCTCAAAGTGAAATCAATAAATGCTTTTCTTCATAGAGGGGATCACACAGTGTAGAGGAAAAATCTAAAGCAAACTAAAAAAGTGATGACCTGTTAGGACATATTGGTTACCTTTGTATTAAAAAGTAAAAACACAAACTTCAAAAATGGGTGACCCCACCCACTGGAGGCTTTCCCATTACAGCTTACCCTCGATATTCTTCAATGGATTGGTGAAAATGCTTTTTGAACTGGTTTCAAGACACAAATCCATTGATTTACTAAGAGGCTCCGCTATCAATACAGAGTCTCCAGGATGTCTGGCACACCAGTCACCTCCAGGCAATGCTAAATGAAGAGGCGGTAGACTGCCTTTACAATTATTACAGACTTTCGCCTGTTAAGAATTATATCAAATAATGAAATACAAAAATTGCCTATTGCTTCCTAATATTTTTATATAATATGTTGATGATGAGACTATTATACTTTAAACCATTCTAAAATATCTTTTTTAAAATTGCTTTGTAAACATTTTGCAGGTAGACTCCTAAAACTGATCTTGAGGATATCAAAGAAACCATTTCCCCATTCTGTGTGTCTGGAAACTGAAAAGTGAATGCTAATGTTTCAACCCCGAGTCCTAGAGCTGTTCAGTCCATCGAAATGCCTTCACTGCGTTCATTCAATGAACACCTATTAAGAGTTTAGTCTCCTGCAGGCCGTGCACAGGGACTTACACTCCTACAGGCAGCACAGCATATGGCCTCTGGAATAAAATTCTTGGTTTACCACATACAAGCTATGTGATCTTGATAAAGTTTTTAAAACTTCCTGTTTCCATCTCTTCCACTGTAAAAAATATGAGAGTATTGCCCAACCAGCGTGGCTCAATGGTAGAGCTTTGACTTATGAACCAGGAGGTCAGGGTTCGATTCCCGGTCAGGGCACATGCCCAGGTTGCAGTCTGGATCCCCAGTTGGGGGCGCGCAGGAGGCAGCCGATCCATGACTCTCATCATTGATGTTTCTGTCTCTCCCTTTCCATTCCTCTCTGAAATCAATAAAGTCATATCTTAAAAAAAGGAATATAAGGGTATCTATATTTATTAGGCTTTGCAAATAAGTTAATACATGTTAATAATGCTTTTTGAACTGCTTAGTTTTTTGGAAAAACTAACAAATACGTAAGGTGTTATAACAACCCAACATGACAGATTGGTAGATGAACACCCAAAATATCTGGGCTACACTGTATGACTCTTTTTCTGTTTAATGTAGCCATGTGAGGTGTGCCTGGCCTGTGAAAAGTGCCTTACATCCCACGCCCATTCTCTCTTCTTGCTGGCTAGATGTTAATGCCAATGTCACCTTGGATGGTACTTGGTGAAAATGGAAGAGTGTGACAACCTGGGTTGCCAAGTGTAGAGAAGAGCTGCACAGGTAACCTGTCTGCTTGCCCAGGATTTTTCCATGCATATGAAATAAATTTCTATTGAGTAGAGCCGTTACTTTGGGGGATATGTTTTACTCTATCCTATACTCTTCTAATTAAAACAGGTGGCAAGAAATAAAAAGATCCTTCACAAACATTGTTTGGTTTAAGGAACTTTTAAACATGGAGAAGCAAAAAATACACACAAATTAAATGCTCAATGTTGTGAAAAGTTTCTAAGGGGAAAAAAATATCTTGAATTATGGGAGCTCAGTGGTTTTCAGTAAGAACAGAGATAACACTCATTTATGAAATCTCTGAATGTTTGATGCAATTGTGTCTTTTGAACTATAGCTTCAAAGGAGAGTGAAATCATGACAAAGGCGTGTAGATTCTCAGGCACAGGGAACAGAATGAGCAATGAAACAAGGTGAGAAAATGTCAAATATTTTAGGGGAACAACAAAGACTAAATTTGCCTGGAGTGAAAGAAAGAGTTACCGAGGATGGAAAGGTAGGCTAGCATCAGAATTTAAAAAAATAAATAAATCTTGATTTCTATGTATAAATATTCAAGGTTGATTTGATACGGAACTGAGAACACCTGAAGCTAGTGATTATAGCTCCAATTAAGGAAGATTTTATACTCCTTCATGATGTGACTCGTAATCCTTTTTCTGTTTTGTACATTTTTCAGCGATATCAAACCACTTGAATACTGCCAACTTTGGCTGTTTCATACCCCTCTACCTCTGTAAACTCTGCTTCTTTCATCGCAGTGCCACCTAGCTCAGATATCATCTTCAAGAAAACTCACCCACCTTCTTCAAGGTTGAATATTTTATTATTTAGAGAGTGCATTGCATGTATAAGTCCGGCTCAGACCTCATGCATAAGGTGCCCATAACTGTGGGTTTAATGAATATACTTCTACAGATTGCCCCACGCTCTGTATCTATCTTTATTACAACAAAATTAACTCCTACCCTGCTCTGACGTCTCACCCAGTTTTGTGTCACCAGCATTTAGCACATGGCCTGGTACAGGGCATGCCCTGAATAATGTGTATTGACCTAAGCTGATGCGTGGCGGGGTCAAGGCACTAAGAGGACAGAAGCAGGGAGGCTCCTCAGAAACGTGCCTAATTCTCACCCTTAAATGAGCTCCGGGAGGCTTCTCACACTCAGCGCTCATGGTATTAGACCGTCGAAAAGGCAGCACTTTACTGAGTTAGGAGCTAATGCAATATAAATGAGATTGGGATGCCACGGGCCATTTTTAAAAGCATGATGTTCTTTGGATTGATGCTTTTAAATAGTGGTGAGACCAAAGCTTATGTTCTCTCAGCAACCTTAGTGGCATCACAACAAAATAGGTAGAGATACCAGAAGTTCTACTGTGTAGATAATCAGATATAAGTCTAAGGTAGATATAATTTTAAAATATAATATAATATTAATATCAATTAAAATATGACTTAAGGTGTGGTGCTTCTGTAATGTTTTAAAGGCTAATCAGCCAGACTTAAAAAAAATTCTGTGAGGAATGGAACCTAATTGATCAGCCACTAGAAACTTAGCTATCCATGTTGGTGTGGTCAGTTTATTTCTTTCAAAAAGTATTAATGTTATTTTTTAACTGAGTTGAAATTAATAAAATCATTATAACTCAGTTGTCTAAGTAATTAATTTTAATGTTAGTATACTAGTATAGAGACAGCAAAACATACATGATATAAAATCCTTTGTTCGTAGGTGTTAGCAAAACTTACATTTTTCTCTTGCTATTTTGCTTAACTTGTATTGCTCATATCCTTAAAATAGAACTGATATGCTGATTTAAGAGGCATCTCAATCTGCGTAATTACAGGATACCCAGTCCCTAAAATACTGAGACTTCGTCCTGTGCTTATATAAAGCTAACAATTTACGATGCTATTGATCCTGCAGAGACTCCCTTAAGCAGCGTGGTCGTACATGATTGCCCGGGAAGGGCTTCTGTGCTGGGATCAAAGGCAATTTATAGATTTTCTCAACTTTTGATGAGAGTAAAACTGCTTCCATACAGAGTATCACAGAAGATGTTTCTTCCATTTTTAAAGGTTATGCCATCTGTGATTATATCCTGTGTTGAATTATTAAGTATTTCTTCAAGTATCAATAAGTAAAACTAAATAAAGGTACTCACTACCCAGCCAATGTGGCTCAGTGAATGAGCATCGACCTAGGATCCAGGAGATTGTGGTTTGATTCCTGGTCAGGGGCACATGCCCGGGTTGTGGGTTGTGGGCTCAGTTCCCAGCAGGGGGCATGCAAGAGGCAGCAGATCAATGACCCTCTCTCATCATTGATGTTTCCATCTCTTTCCCTCTCCCTTGCCCTTTCTGAGTTCAATAAAAACATTCTTTAAAAATAATAAAATAAAGGTATTCACTTCTGCTTACTTTTTTTTTGTTTTTACACATTTTGTTTTATATCCTCTTGGTTTAGTTTACATGGTAAAAGAATAAAATTAAATTAACTGATGTTCATGCATAGACTCTATAGCTATTCTACATTGAGAGGCCATAGGATCCTGTATCCCCAAACCATATGAATTTAAAAGACAGAACATTAACTCACATCCCTTTTTTTTTTTTAAAGCTTTTTTTTTTTTTTAATAAATCTTTATCGATTCCAGAGAGAGGAAAGGAGAGGGAGAGAGAGAAACAGAAACATCAATGATGAGAGAGTCATTGATCGGCTACCTCCTGCACACCCCCACTGGGGATTGAGCCCGCAGCCCAGGCATGTGGCCTGACCGGGACTCTAACCCTGATCTCTTGGATCCTAGGTCGACACTCAACCGCTGAGCCCTGCCCAGCCGGGCCACAGCTCTATTTTAAATAAGTGCTAACTGTTCCCTGATGTTGATTGTGCATATAATCTAGATTAATAATACATATCATTTATTGAGTCTGCCATCCTATTTTTATGTTACCAGGTATGTGACAGTGAGTTTGAATCAGAAAGCAATCATCGCTGAAGTTAAGCTACTAACAGTGGAGGTCAAGTACTAGCAGTTGCTCTTCAGGTCAGCTGCTGAAATGCCCATCTCAAATGGCTTAAAAGACCTGCTAAACTTTCCAGCTCCTCATCTCTATCACCATGATTGATTATTTAATTTGCTTGAAATAATATGGTAAATTGATGTCAACATTTTATAATTGCAAAGGTTGGAAAGCAGAAATATTGGCTGAAAAATAAAGGAAACGTGACTTAAAAGAAAAATCATAAATAATTAACAAAGAAGGGCCAAACTATAAGATGATTCATGAAGAGTTGCAAACAACCTTTACGTGTGCCAAAATCATCAATGTTAAAAACCAAATCCTGTTACTAAAAATAATGAATTTTCAATCAAACTGTCATTTTAGATATACTGTCTAAAACTGTTATTTTAGATATACTGTCAAGTTGACCAATATGCTTTTTATTATCAATTACAGTTGACATTCAATATTATTTTATATTAGCACTGACTGGTGTGGCTTAGTGGTTGGAGCATTGGCCCATGCACCAAAGGGCCATGGGTTCAATTCCTGGACAAAGGCACATACCTGGGCT